>NC_050445.1:36134845-37334845 GCF_903995425.1 Onychomys torridus | reverse complement strand
GAACAAAACACATAACACATAATATTGAAACAATGTCACACTGACACCATTAAATCTGAACTACACTTCAATTTTTACTCTTATTCAAAACACAGTAAGACAGGGACAGGTCTAATGTAATCAAAATAATGTGACGCTGCCAAGGATTGCATCTACCCAGCTTCTCCCCTACAATGTCTCAAAAGAGGTTAACACTGTAAAATCACAGTAACAAGCAAAGTTAAGAGCCCAAGAGACAAACCACAGCTCCTTGAAGCAAGCATGAAGTTTCATTTTCCATGAAATACGAAGTCTAGGTACTGGAAACCCAGGACTGATGTACGAGTGTAAGTGTACAATCAGCTGACTAGGGTTTTTCCCTCTACTTCTAGACTCACTAACTTCCTTTGATGTTTAGTTTTTTGCAGGGCTGGAAGATGGCTACTGTACTCGGTTACTCTGCCCATATTGTCAGGAGAAAGAAGGGAGGGTAAAGGGAAGGGAGAGGCCTTTTTCAGAAATTCCCACTTACACGGTTTTGGCCAGAACTGTAAACCATTCATAAGTCTGGCTAAAAAGGCTGAGGAATTGAGAACTTTTTTGTTCTCAGCTTCTAGAATAAAGAGAAGAAAAACCTGCAATGGGTCTCTCTGAGCCAATTCATCAAACCTGCCAGAGAGCCTGGTGATTACAAAGCATCGGTTCATTTTAGATTTGACCATTCCAATGTTTCTCTCCAATCTCTCTTAAGATACAGGTGTGGCAGTGGCAGAAATATGGGCCCTGTTTACCCACCTGATGTCCAGGAACGAAAAGGGAACCAACTGTGGCAGTGATGTACCCAAGTTTCTCTGGGCTGGCTGTCATGCAAGTGTCATAGAGTGTGTGATACACTCCACTTGGCAATTTCAGATGCTTCCCTTTAAAAGTGCACATTAACATGCACACACAGACACAGGCTGCTGTGAGACTTGAAAAACACGTTTTCAATTTTTAAGTGAGATCAGAAGGAAACATGGGCACACTCAGCATTCTTGAGTGCTTTCTCAAGTCTGGTTCCACTCTCCTGTAAGCACTGTGAGCCTACCTACGGCACACAAGAAATGAACACACCCAAAGGTCAGAGCAAAAACTGCTTCCTTAACTCTCAGTGTTTCATTCACAAAGTGTTTCACAGGGATAGAGGAGGATGCTATGTAACGAATCATAGCCAAGGGACAGCTGATTCTAGTAGCCAGAGACTACTTTCCAAAGGACAGAACTGCTCCTTACTGTCTGCTCAGAGCAAAAGATGAAAGGAAGCAGTTTGGGGTGTATCCAGACTAAGCTAAAGGTATGGGTACCCTCTTTTCATACTAATCGTCCACTACCCTTAACCACAAGTTTCTACTGACCTACAACTCCTTAGATACAAGGACCAGTTGAATGACCAGCCAATTCCAACAAAAATCTGGGAGCTCAAACAGTAGGAACAAGTTAAAACATACCTGCTGATAAGAAGCTAGGTTCACACAACTACCCCAGAAACCACATTGTAAGACCTCATCAGTTAGATGCTGGTGTGAATCCACCCACATAAAATCAGCACTTAGGAACCCAACTTAAAGCTATGTTAACCACAGCTCAGACACTATGCCAGGCAGGAAGCCCTGGCCACTAACTGCATTGGTTACTCCTCTTTTCAGCACTGGGACAGGACTTGATGGAGGAACTCAGGAGAAAAGAATTTTGTTTTAATTCAGAGTCTCAGAGCAGGGGAGACATGGCAATGAAGGCTCCATCTCAGGAAGCAGAGCGTCAGGTGGGAATGAGGATGGTTACAACCCTCTTGACCCAATCTTACAACACCGTATCTGCCAGGTATGTCCCATGTCTGCAACCTACCAGAAGAGTGCCACCAGCTGGGGACCAAGTATTCAAACAACTGAGCTGGTGAGGGACCATTCACAATCAACCATAGCACACTTGATGGAAGTAGGCATTCACAGCAGATTCTGTGATTTATCTTTTCATAGAATTATACAGAACCAAGAGACTGACTTTGCAGAACAACCACATCTTGACCACCGGAATTCTGAGAGCTATATAGATCTTAAAAACTCATGAATGGTCCAGTTTATCTAGAGGTTTTACCCTTTCCCCCAAGACACCCATTAGATAGCATGATGCTGGGCTAAGCCTTCTGTAGTGTGCTGCCTTATACTCTGGCAGAAGAACGATGGAAGGAATCTGAAATTCTCCCCAATCAACTAGGCCCAGAATAGAGAAGCTGGCTTCTTAAAGAACCTCTTTATGGGCCTCTGAAATTCTCAGCTTTGATTCCACGGTCTCCTGATAATCTCAATTTCCTTCCCCCCCTTCCCCCCCCCCCCCCGCCCCTTGCACTACTGCTCAGGACGCAGCTATCCATGGGGCAGGGGAAACAGATACCTCAACAGTGTACCCAAGCGCCAACATGGGTTCAAGTGCACAGTCTATCAGATCCAGTATTCTGTTTCTAAAAGGTACCCTGCAATGGGCGAGGCTGTAAACAATCTCACTTTCTTATTAAAATGAAGTGATCCTATTGGGAGCACTAGACAGCTCAGTTGTTGGCACAGTCTGCTTTTCCTTGTGAGAAGCGGACGATCTCCCCACCATTCCTCCAATGCTTAGATCCTTAGGTGATACAAAGAGCCTCAACTGCCACTAAATGACCACTACTGTGTGCCAAGCTGGAAAGGAAGACAGCCTGACTTTTGTCTTGTGTACGCGTGAAGCTCAGAAGGCTGATCAGTAACTAATGACTAATTTAGTGTGTTCTATTGGTTCAAAATCTTATTATACACTATAGTAAAGAAAACCTCCCAGTGTCTTATATCCCAGTATCTCTCCTTCCTCTTTCAAAAATTATGATTTCAGCTGGAAATGGGATCATCCAAACCAAACTTCCAAGCCTGTCTGCAGCAGTACAACCTTCCCATGGCTCACGGCCAAGCTGCTTTAACACGGAACTGGCCCCAGCTAGCTGACACCTACTCAGACCTTTCTCTTCTCCCAACCCCCTCCCCTTCAGTTTGCAAAGCAGGATTGAGGGCTAGTGCCTCCAAAGCTACCTTGGCCGACCACCAACCTTGTGAGGACAGTGTGTTAGCACACAGGGATGGACACACAGGTACAGAGCTCTCTGGACACTGAGGCTACAATGTCGGCCAGAGGATGTCTCAAATCTAGAATTCTATTAAAATAAAAAATTCTTTTTTCTGATGGAAACCATTCTATTTTTATGAGTTATCAAGTTCCACTAATCAAAGTCAGATGCTCTAAAGAGCCCTAAGATGTTGGCTTTTCATACAGCCGTGGAGAGCTTCAGTAGCACATGTGATGACACTCGTGGAGTACCTTCCTCCTGGCAGCAACGTCGCTTTTCCTACTCATTCCATGTCCTTCTGCCTCTCTCCCACCCCAGCAAAGAGCAGGGAGAATTAAAAAAGAAAAGCATAGCTATGTTTAAATCTAGGATTCAATCTTACCAGCTTTAAAAAGCCATATTTCATAAAAGTCTCACTGTCTCTGGGGTCCCTTGGTGAAATTAATACTCCTGCTTGTGTAATTACTCTGAGTCCACCTTCACTGTTACTCACAGAAGCAACTGGAATATCCAGCCCTTCTAGTATTTCTAACTTTATTCCAGGAACTTTAGAAACTTTGCTAAGTGGCTGGGTGGTGGTGGTGTATGTCTTTAATCTCAGCACTTGGGAGGCAGAGGTAGGAGGATCTTAGTGAGTTTGAGGCCACCCTGGTCTACAAAGCGAGTTATAGGATAGCCAAGCAAGACTGTTACACAGAGAAACCCTGTCTCGAAAAACCAAAAAAAAAAAAAAAAAAAGCTTTGCTAAGTATAATCTAATGGGTTAAGTTGTATATTGCTGTTTTTCCCTTGACTTCATTTTCTATTTAAAACAGTAATCGTAGATTCACTGACAGCCTTGGCACCACACAAGGAAAACATCAGCTAAATTATGCCATGCCTCAGTTTCTTCATCTGGGCAAACACAAGACTGTGCCAAAAAGATTCAACTGTCACTGTGCTGGCAAGTCTCATGTCAACCTGAAACAAGGTACAAGAAGGGGAGCCTCAACTGAGAAACTGCTTCAATAGATCCAGCTGTAAGATATTTTTTTAATTGGTGATTGATGGGGGAGGGCTCAGCCCACTGTGGGTGGTTCTATCCCTGGGCTGGTGGCCACATGGAGCACCCTTCCATGGCTTCTGAATTAGCTCCTGACTCCAGGTTCCTGCCCTGGCTTTCTGTGATAATGAACAGTGCTGTGGAAGTGTAAGCCAAATAAGCCTTTCCTCCTCAACTTGATTTTTGGTCCTGGTGTTTCATTGCAGCAATAGAAACTCCAACTGAGACAGCCACCTACTTTCTTTTGACTAGCTCTATATGTACTGAAAGCCTGTGCCAGACGTGATACCCGGAATTTGGAGTACTGTGGTGGGTGATGTGGCCCCACTTTCACAGTTTATGGCAAAATGTGGGAGAGACACATAAATTTAAAAATCCAGTAAATAAATGTATAATTAGAGAAGCACTGTTGGGCTATAGGATCACTAAAGGGAGGTCTCTATTGCTAGGAAGCAGTTTGTCAAATGAGTCTCCAAAGCCCTTTATTTCTCTTGTATGTAACTAACCTTCATACGCAGCTCCTGGCTTAGCTATAATTTTATTTCGTTTAATTTCCAGTACAACATTCAAGAAGTACCTCTGATTTCTCTCCTCTTTAGTAGTAAGAGAGAGCTACTTGTCTTGTGAAATGAGGTCTAAGAGCAAAGAAACCAGAAGCCACAAAGCAGTTCTGAATAGTACTAGAGTAGTGTGTGAAACACACATGCACATGCATGCGCACACATTGGAATGTTAGCAGACTAAGATTCTGAAACCAATGGCTGCGGCCCTTGGAGGATAAAGTTTTCCTGCTAACTTAGTAGCCATCCATAACAAGGTCTTAGCATGAGTCCATGTAACTTTTATAAGAAAAAAACCACAGTGCACTCACTGTCAAAAAGCACTACTCTGGAATTCTTTTCATGCCAGAATATACACAGATAGCATAGAGTGGGCCAGTGAAAGATGGCTCTGGGTAAAGACACCTACCACCAAGCCTGACAATCTGAGTTCAATCCCTAAGCCCCACATTAGAAAGGGACAGAACCAACTCCTGAAAGTTACTCTACAATCTCTGCTGTGCTGTGTGCACCCAACATGATGCATACAAATAAATAAGACATAAACTAAAAATTAAAAAATTATTACATATACTGAGAAAGTGGTACCATTTTCCATTTATTCTGAATATAGAACAATAATTTTTCCCAACATTATTCTATTATTCGGTATCGATGCCAGTAAAAGGACTTCATACTTTGTTTGTTGCTCTCCTTATGACAAACAGTATGACTCGTTTCCATTCACCTTTCAGACTTGAAATCACACACCTAAGACCTTTCTGCTCTTGCTATGGCTAGTGTCTTACTGTTTCTTTGCAAGGGTGAGACAAAGCAATTTCACAGTTATCAGAAGGGTTATCAAGAGAATTTACCACTATGTATTGCAAGACCTGGAGAGTAACTCTTAAATTACTGTGTTGCCAGCATGGGCACCTCTCATTCTCTTGAGGGCTCTGTGATGCAGCAGTCACTCTTGAGGTCAAAAGTCTGCCTTGGGAAATGCTCAACGAGGCGATGCTGTGTGCACATTTAACAATACACACCGGATGGCTTCATAAAGAGCCTGTCATATCAGGACCGCCAGCACATCTCAGGCTCAAGACCATGGTACCCTAGCTGGTCTCAATCTAACAAAGGGACTCTCCTGTGTTTGCTCAGCACAAGTGCTGGTACAAGCCTTTGCAGATGGAACCAAGCTGGAACTGGGCTGAGAAAGCCTTAGATGATAACTAACTCTTAGTGGAAGGTATGTCCAACTTGCAGCTGAGAGTGAGTACAAATGCAGCCTAAAACAAAATCATGAATTAAGACTTTATGAACACTGTTGCCGATTGGCTAATATCTGCCAGAGGTACAGAGAAGGTTGAGAGCACCCCAAAAGGCCAGTGGGTTGAGAGGTGCAAACAACTACGTAATTATAGTCACAAACATAACTGGCTTTCAATAGATCCTGGAAACTGGAATTACAGTTGGTTTTGAGACACTGTTGAGTCCTGGGAATTGAACTAGTGACCTCTAGTCCAGCTAGTCTCAAGAGTGCCATTTATGCAAATGCCCTGGGAATAGAAAGCTTTGTCACCCAACCCAGCCAGCACTCCTGGGCTTTGCACTATCCCTGTGGACAACTGAGAATATGATGGCACTGACCACAGAAAAATACGAGACAACCCAACTCGAAGGACCTTAGCTCAAAGAGTGGAAGAACTCTGAGAGGAAGAGCTCCTTTGCCTGGGATCTAGACAGAGAAGCTGGGAGGGTTCACTGGGCACTCTTTAGGACAAGTAGCTTTCTAGAAGACACAGCAAAGAGGCAGGGAAAGAAGGCCCTCAAAGCCAAAGGGAAGCAAGGAAGGTAAAGGTGATCTCTGTGCTAGGAATGAAAGAGTGCTGGGGAGCGGAAGGGCCAGGCAAAGCTTGCCATTCCCACTTCTGCCCAGAATATTACTTGCTACTACATGACTCTATCAGGATAGTTTTAACAGCATGAGACAGGTGTTCTAGAAGCCTGTCCAACAGCTCATTCTGAACTTTTTTAGATACTTAAGTGGTTCTCAACCTTCCTAATGTCATGACCCTTTAATACAGCTCCTCATGTTGTGGTGACCCCCAACCATAAAATGATTTCGTTGCTACTTCATATATGTAAGTTGGCTACTAATATGAATAGTAATGTAAATATCTGATATGCAGGATATCTGGGATGTGACTCCCAAAGGGGTCTTGATCCATAGGTTGAGAACTGCTGATCTCCATCACTAGCTCATTTTGATCCAGAAATTCTACTTAAGGAGAATTTATCTGAAGACTGAGTAAACCTTCTGTCCTTTCACAAATGTGACAGAGCTCAGGGCTCTGCTCCTTGGCACCAGCTGGGTAGTACCTTGAAAGTGAATGAAATCTCACTGGCTTAGAATTAACACCCATCCAAGTACATAGCAAATAAGCAGGTCTCGTAAAGGTCAAGTGGCTCATACCCAAACTCTACACTTCCTTCTAAGGGAGTAAGATGAAGGAAAAAATGGGAACTGACCTCAGTAGAGTGATAAGCTGTAGGCTTAATGATGAAGATGCAGCAAAGCATGCTGGAGCTTCAGGAGACAACTTCATCACATGCTAGAAAGTCACCTTCGAAGGCGACACAAGTAACATTACTTGATGAGTAAAACAGACTTACTCATTAGGAACCATACTGCTTATCCTTTCAATGTGCACATTTAACATCTATGTTCAATCTAACGCCATTATTTAATCAAGTCTCAGAACTGGTGCTAGTACTAGTGCAGATTTATCATCCTTTGTAAATCTACTTTTGTCACTGGCATTGTATGTGTTGAAAGGTCAAACTCAGAGAAAAACTATAAAATCCAACCAAAGCAAAATAAAAGGATTTTTTTTTATTGTTTTCTAAACAGAAATTTTACTTAACTGAAAAGGACATTTAAAGAAAATGGATCAGTGGTTAAAAGCATCGACTGTTCTTCCAGAGGTCACTAGTTCAATTCCCAGGACTCAACAGTATCTCAAAACCAACTGTAATTCCAGTTTCCAGGATCTATGTCCTCCGATGGCCTCTGAAGTACTACATGTATGTGGTACACTATATCTATGTAGGCAAAACACTTTATATACATTAAAACAAACAAAAAAGTCTTGATTGGCTGGAATGTGGCTCAGTAGTAGGTTTTATGTCTAGCAAAATGGGAGCATATGCACGTACCCACCCCAATACATACACATATTTCTTTCCGTTTGACTCATAATTCAAATTCTCTCCTTTTTCATATATTGCCAGTGATTATATGTGCAAATGGGCTCCTTGGTTATGTGCTAGGGAGAGTATAAATCAGTGCAATTTGTGGAACTGCCTTTCAGTAATTAATGTGGATGCAGAAGTTACAACTCTACAGATATTTGGAACAAACACTGATACATACAAAATTAAATTAAACACTAGTCCATAACAGAGCTAATACTGAAAAGGTACAATGACAGAGGTCAGCTAACATAAAATCATTTTTATCCAATGGATAATAAGAGTTATTTAGAGTATTTTGTTTTTCCTAAAGGGGGACAAGAACACAGGAACTGTTTAAATTCCTCCTAGTTTTAGTCTTCAGTGAGTAGGTAACAGTTACAAAGCAGTTCTGATGTTGTCTTCCCAAACCAAAACCTGCTGTTCTTATAACTGCATCCAGCCATAAGGCCAAGGCAAATTCAAATCAGAGTGAGTTTTAAAAGGTAAGCTCAGTTAAAGTGATTTTAAAGTTAGGAACAACATTAAAGTTATGAACAACTTCAGTTATTCTTGGTGTCTCTGAGATTCCTCTGACACCTATTAAATAAGTCAATGTTCATTCTTCATTTGCTCAAATACTTATACTCAATTTCTGCTGTGCAAATTACTAGCACTACTGGAAGAGATCTCCCCACCCCTCCCCTCAAGACAGGGTTTCTCTGTGTAATCCAGGCTGTCTTGGAACTCGTTCTGTGGACCAGACTGGCCTCAAACTCACAGAGATCTGCCTGCCTCTGTGTCCCAAGTGCTGTGATTAAAGGCGTGTGCTACCACCACTTGGCTAACAGATTTTTTAAAAGCAGTCACACTTTTAAATTCTTACAACCTCCTGCAATGTAACACTCAAAATGAAAAATCCCAGGAAATGTGACACAGACAACTTATCCTTTACAAATGAACACAAAATTAAATCCACCAGGAACCTGGAGAAGCTTTGGGCTCCCCAACATCCCTTCACTTTTTCTTCACAAGACTTCATAATAAAATCCTGCCAATGAGGAAGCATGGTTAGGAATGCTCTCTTCATTTTCCCTGCCAAGATTATCATGGTTAAGCTAAGCTGAGGTTACACACTTGCTTGATGTCTCACAAAAATGAACAGAATCAGTTCAGGTCTTAATACTCTGGGCCCAAGGCTAGAAGGTCATATCACTTGTGATTTGTAGTTCCTTCAATTCAGACCAACAGATGGTACCCTACTGAGTGCTGGAAAATCCATCCTTTTAATTATGGAGGCCTTATATTTATTTTTAACTGTCACAAAATTAGGTACAGCATCCAAGCAAACAATCCAAGGAAGATGGTCTATCAAGTTTTAATTTCCTTTCATGAATTTGAGCACAAATCTAGATGTTAAATAATAACTATGACATGCTTTTTCCTGGTGCTTATCAATGTATATTAAATTACACAGGTGATTAGAAAAGTCAGTCTTAATTTAAGGGTTAAAAATCACAGATATGAGATGGAGAATAATTTCAAAAGTGGCAAAGAGATCACCTATCCATTTCAAAGATGTGTTTATCTTTTTGTTCAAAGGAAAGGCCTTTTGAAAGACATGGCATAGAAATATGCATGTGAATGGAGGCGCATTGAAAAGTCTTAGCTTTCAGATATAATGGCTCTCACCCAGAAAGCACTGTGCAGGATCTGGAAGCTCCACGGTGCATTTTATATCCTGCCAAGTACACCAAGGACCCTGCAGTATCGCCTTGTCCAGCTCGATCTGATGGCTCATTAGCATTTTCCTAAACAATGACCCCAAACTCGACTACTACCTAACAGAGTCACTCTTCAACAGAAGATATGCATTCATTCATTTGGTGCTGAATACACCAGAATGTGTCACATCTCTTTAAAAAAAAAAAAAAAAAAAAAAAAAAAGAGGGGGGGAAGGATAGGGAAGAGAAGATAATTATGAAGGATACAGGGTGAAAAGGATGGAGAAGGAAAGAGAATTATGGAGGACACAATAAGCAAGTCTGATAGTTTAGAAATATTCATGAAAATCTGTCCTTGAAAATGGTGGGGATTTGGTAGCCAATCTTTTCCATATGACTTCTGAGAAATGTTCTTAGAAAGAGCCCACAAAAGGGTGTTAACAAAATGCATCTCGTCAAATGATCTTTCATTCTGGCATGGAGTTATTCTCTCACATCTTCCATGTGGGCTGCAACTTTTTTTCCAAGGCCTATCTCATTTACTACATCTTAATTACACCATGCATTCTGCTGACTGTGGATCCAAGATCTTTCAAGCAAGGCTTGTAAGCAAGAATGCATCCATCCACAAAGGACAAAGCATGGTGCATTGTCAGTGCCCACAAAGGCAGACACCAGGGACTTAGGGAGGAGCTGAGGTTTACAAAGAATAGCTCACAGGCCCCACAGGGAAGGGGTTCTTATGGAAACCTGTGCCCTGAACACATCTCTCAGGAAAGAGACTTGAGCTGTACTATTGAAATAGGGTCTTTATTAAAAAGGTAAATATAGAATATAAATGGAATCTGGGGTAAGCAATGTGAATTAGGTCCTAAAATGATTTTTTTCCCCCTAGCATACATTGGCAGAAATCACAGAGCAAAGAAAGTGTGCAATATCAAGGCTGTGCTTGAATCTCAGTTTATTGCTCAGTGTGACCCAAATGTACCCAGACCAAATCCATCAGCAGGGAGATGTAAAATGGTCCCGTGCTAGGCTGATTTTCAACAGGCATTCTCTTTGCCTGGTGAAAGCCCCTTCCAACTAGAGGCCAAGTTATTAAGAAATTGTTTGTCATCTTAGATTGGATTGATCATTTGTTTCCCCGAATTCTTTTTCTCATCATTTACTCATTACACGCCTCCTCCTGATGGAAGGAGACATTTATTAGCTTCTGCATTTATTGCATTGGCAAACAGAAACATTCTGCTGCATTTCCTGGGGGTTCACTCATTTATCTATTGGATAAGAGACTGAAGTTTTCTACAGGGCAGAAAAATTAAAATATCAGTCAGGCTGACAGCAGGAAAATGAGGGTCTCTGCAACAAGACGCTTGCTTAAGCGTGTGGTTCAGTAAGAAGGTGCTGTTATTTCACCAAGCTACCACTTCACATGTAACCAAAACTGTGTGATTAGCTGGCAAACAGGCACTCCAACACACAGTTTACATGTGACACCATAAAGCTCTCAGGAGCAGCGCTAATTGCCGCTTTAAATGGAAAACACAGCATGATGCTTTTAGAGATCTATGGTGAGAGAAGGAGATGGAAGGGAGAGAGAAAGAAGGGGAGGGGGGGAGGGAGGGAGGGAGGGGGGGAGGGAGGTGGGGAGGGAGGGAGGGAGGGAGGGAGGGAGAGAGAGAGAGAGGGAGAGAGAGACAACTGTCTCAGCAAATCCATGTAAACTGAATCTAGACTGACAGAATTTTAGGTCATAAGAAACCTTATGTCACCGAATCCTAATACAGAAATCTCTGCAGCATCCCTAAGACATCATCCACATTTGCTCAGTCATGAGGAGACCAGCATACTTCACAGTGCAGCCTGTAGATAGGGGTTCACTTCCTAAACCTAAAGGGTCTGGAGTGACCAAGGCAAGCTATCAAATCCTTTGCTTCAGGCATTCACTATACTGAATGAATCAGGGTAGGAGGAGACGAAAGAAATGCAGAAGCCCACCATAGTCTAAGTGGCCCTGCAGTCACCAAAATATGCCACTGCCTTTTGATGATGCTTTGCCTCCCCATCAGCAGACAGGTACATGTGTGCACAATCATCTAGGGCAGCAAGCATTCGGAGCCGGCATCTGAGCTCAGTTACAGCACAGCTTTCTTCAGCTCTTTGTCATTTTTCTCTCCATTTCTTTTTCCCTCCTTTCCCATGGCTTCACTTTCCTTCAATCAATTTTAACTGGTCACTTTTCATTCTTCACAAAAAACCAAATACAGTGGTTCATTGGTGAGCTCTGCTATGAGCCATGAACACAACCCACGGCAGCTGGCCTATTCCAGCCCTGACCTGGCCATCCTAATTCTTTACTATGATCCTAACTTTCTGGGGCGTTAGTCTTCAAGTCAACAAAGCATGAGTAGCCTACTATTGTGCCAGGTATTGATATAATAAGAAAAATCAATTTCTAATCTTTTACCCCAAAGATGATGGTACAACAGAAAAGTCCAGCTTCAACCCCATGCTGGGCAGTGTGGTGCCAACATGCAATCCCAGCACTCAGGAGGTTCAAAAGTTCAAGGGTGACCTGGCCCACATAAAATGACTCAATTCAAAGAACAAGCAAATAACAGCAAAGTCTGTTCTTCCTAATATAATAGTGCTTAAGATACTGTTCGTGTCTCAGCAAACCATCTTGGGAATAAGAGTTTAAGTGTTAATAATAAATTAGTTCTCTTCAGTAGCATCTTTCCACTAGGTGCTCACACAAACTTTTGTGTATATTCATTTTCCTTAAATCTGACCTGAAGCCGGGCGGTGGTGGCGCACGCCTGTAATCCCAGCACTCGGGAGGCAGAGGCAGGTGGATCTTTGTGAGTTCGAGGCCAGCCTGGGCTACAAAGCAAGTTCCAGGACAGGCTCCAAAGCTACAGAGAAACCCTGACTCGAAAAAACAAAACAAAACAAAACAAAAAAACGCCTGACATGAGAACCTGATCTGAGAGCACTTGTGGTATGTGTTGGAGGGTATCAGCTGTTTTGTGCACTGATAACCAGACAGCACTGCTGCTCAAGTAACAAATAACACCTGAAGCCCTTGGTCCCCGGCCCACAAATCCTTCATCATTATCTGGAAGTCTTCGTTCTCATGAGCAACCTCCACAGAACGATGCAGCAGCAGCAGCAGCAGCAGACACAGCGCACATGGTGACTGCACTGAAGTCCTCTCACACGGGCAACAGCAGCTCAGCAGGCTAGGAAACCCCAAGAAAACTTCCAAGACTAATTCAGGCTCCGTTTTCAATACAATGCCAACATAAAGCTAGAGGACACCTGGCCCCTCTGTGAACCAAACTGATCCAGATGCTAAAGTACTACTGATTTATATTACCTTTTATATGACTAGTCAGGATAAAAAGCAATATAGGTTCTTTGGTGGTAGTTCATAGGTTAACAATTCCCACAGATTCCATTCTATAACACAGGATGCTAAGATTATTCAATTTAGTCCCCACACTTATTTTATCCAAGTAGAAATGTTTCTGTAAACGCCCTTATTTGATAAAGAATTCTTTCAACACTTTACCTTCTGTAAAGCACTGCAGGAAAAGGAACTCACAAAGATCTATTCATTCTGACCTGTTCTCAAACAATGCAACAACTACCTGGAGTGCTGTGTCATTAGTAATATTTCAGATCCACTGATAAAAGACCAGGTACCAGGCACTACAGTGGATCTGTCTACCACCTATCCACCTAATCCACACCTCCATCCTCCCTCCCTCCCCCCCCACCCACCCACTCACCCACCCATCCACCCACCCACCCATCCTTCCATCCACCCACCCACCCACCCATCCACCCACCCATCCACCCACCCACCCATCCATCCACCCACCCACCCATCCTTCCATCCATCTACCCACCCATCTACCCATCCACCCTTCCATCCTTCCATCCATCCTTCCATCCACCCACCCACCCACCCACCCACCCATCCTTCCATCCATCCATCCACCCACCCACCCACCCATCCATCCACCCACCCACCCATCCATCCATCCATCCTTCCATCCTTCCATCCATCCTTCCATCCATCTGATCTATCTGAGATTCAGGCCACAGCTGGACTTCACTATGCAGCCCAGGACAGGCCTCACTCCTCTGAGTATCAGGCCTACAGATGTGCAGTACCACATCCACCCTCTCTGTATAAACTGCCTCACTTAAACTCATAATCACACCACCATGCTAGCACTCTGACCCCAGTCTCAGGGTGAGGAACTGAGGGCAGTAAACAGTTTTCAATCTAGTGCGGTGGGAGGGAAGTATGAGGTGACAGGCTGATACCCCAGCCACCCCAGTATCAAAGAAGAAAACCTGGTTGGTCAGAAAGTCAATAAATGATTTTTTTTTAAAAGCAATCCTAAAGGTGAAAATGTTTTTTGTTTTTTTTTTTTTAAACTGTCTCCAAATTAAACTTAAATGAACTCCTACGCTGAACAAGGCCCATGATGAAATCCAGCTAAGTAGAGGCACTGCTTGCAGAAAATGCTGTTAGCACCTTTTGCTTTTTTTTTTTAAACCTGGATTCACATATCACATATCACATATCACACAATGAAACTCTTCACCTGACAGACTCCTGTTCCTCCCCAAATAAGTCACCAGCTTCAGACCTTGCCTTTAAGGTCTACCTTGGGGGTGGTGGTGGTGGGACATTTGTCTATAACTCTTCCAGTGGATGGCTGTAAATTCCTCTGAGGTCTAACAACTTCTATATTTATACACCTGACTAGACAAGGGCCCAAACATTACATGGTATTATCAGCTGGCTATATAGAAATTCCAAATTATAACTGATAAAAATGCAATTTGTGATTTACAGGCACATAGTCATTACCCATCCAATAAGGAGGCCTGTTATTCTTACTCTTCCCAGACCCAATTACCTACTTCAACATTCATCCATTATCTTAAGCCTGAAACAGACCAGTCTTTCTGCCCTTTCTCCACCTACAGCAGACACACTGGCCATTTCAGATCTACGGACACTCTTGGAGGACATTTGCTGAGAAGAAAAATAGTAAGGGTTAGTAGCCAAATGTGGGGAGGGGATAGGGCGTGAGGGGTATGTTTTCATGAGCCCTGATCAGTCGGGGGCCACAGGAGGGAGCCAAGCACGACCCACAGCTGGGGGAGGCTCCCAGGTCTGGATGATGACCAGCTGCCTCATTTACACTGCTCCACGGCATCAGCTGTTCTCGTGTATTCTTCATGCTTTTTGCAGAACATGCTGGATTTTCAAGTGCAGTACACAACACTGTATCTTTGCTAATCCCTGGGGTGTTGAGCATTTGTGGGAATAGGAATCAAAGAGCCTCCTCACTCCTCTGTGTCTAATGCAACCCCATTACAATTATAAGTTCTCCTTAAGCCTGGACAGTGCAGAAGATCAGAAGGTGAGCCTGGTCTCTGAGGCTTCAAATCCTGGCTCTGCCACTTACTATCTTCATGACCTATACGGTACACAGCATTCCCATGCCTCACTCCATTTGTCTATGAAACGAGCATACCAGCCCTGGGCAGTTGGAAAGGTTATGTGAAATACCACAGTACTGCAGTACTGGCAAATGGTAAGCTCACAATAAATGTTATTCCTTATTTCAAATAGCGAGGAAGGATTATCAATGTTGATTTGGGCTTGGGGAAAGACACAGGGAAAACCATGGGTGCATTTTCACTTGATGAATTTAAAAAAGGCACAAAACAAAACAAAAACAACACTTTGCTATCATTTAAGCAGACTCATTGGGCTTATTTACTATTCTAGAAGAGAAGAGATTAGAGTCACTCTTGAAATCAGAGTGCCATTTGAACTCCACACAGAAGTGATCCACTAACAAAGTGTAGACCAAAATAAGCACCGTCTGCTGGGCTTGGCATAGTAGTTACTTCACTTGAAAAGCAAACCTGGCACTTTCTGCAAAGAATGCACAAGAGCAGCTGATGCCATGGAGCAATGTAAATGAAGCAGCCAGTGATCACTCAGACCTGGGAGCCCCCCATCAGATGTGTGACATGCCTGGCTGGCTCCCTGACTGAGCAGCAGCTGATTGAGCAGCGAATGAACCCCCCCCCCACACACACACCTACTTACCTAAAACTCTTACTATTTCTTTCCTCATAAACTACACTCAACATAAAATATGTATGTTGTGGACTGTCTTTGTATTAACCAATCGCTAACACTATAGAAAGAGAAGTTTGGGTTGGGGATTTAGCTCAGTGGTAGAGCACTTGCCTAGCAAGCGCAAGGCCCTGGGTTCGATCCTCAGCTCAAAAAAGAAAGAGAAGTGTGTGCCTATTGCTCTATTTCCAGAGCCTAAAACAGAGCCTGCTGCATTGATAATTATATAAAAAAAGAAACCCCCAAACCATAAAATGAATGAATGGTCCTGGTTACTAGCTAGCTACTGGTGACAAAGCAAAGTGAAAAACTAAATAAAACAAAGCACTTCACACTTGACAAATGTCCTAAATGATTAGCAACAACACTATTGCAAAATAATTTAAAAATCAATTAAAAGACTATTAAAGTAATAATTTCTTCTAGAGTTTGGAAAAACCCCAAACAAATCGTTTGGAAGCAATATTCAGATGAGACCTATAAGTTAGAGAGCAGGTGATCCTGAAATAAGAAAGGCTTAGGGAGTAACACAGAAAGTGGGTTACAAGAAGAAACAGTGGGCAACTTTTATTTTGTAACCTGGAAGAGGAGAACAACTCTCTCTTCAGTAAAATCACCAACAAATAACACTACTACTACTATATGTATTTAAAAGTCATCATGTCATTAATTTTCAAATACCATGAACATACAGTTTTCTATTTCAGCATGAATTAATGATAAGTGTAAGGCTGAAAGACTATCCACAATACCCTATCTGCTGTGTGGATAAACTTTTTAAAAAGTAATTTTCTCAAAAGACAAATAATTTTCCTTGGATAATGGGGAATCCAGAAAGCATGTTTCATAAAATGTGCTATGATTTGCAAGGTGGTGGGTTTAGTGAGGACTTTATCACACTTTGTACCACAGCGAAAATGAGAACAAAAGCAATTTAAAAGGTTGCATACACACCTATCTTGACTCTATCGTGTAGTAAAATAAAAAGACATTCACCCACAGAGAAACTAGCTTTAATCCTTTACTTCCGCTATAGCAAGTATCCTTTGCAGTACACTTTGAATTGTGAGATTAAAAACATAAGATCTACATATATGAAAGATAGCTGAAGAGCTCTAGTCTGGATTTTTTTTTTTTTTTTTTCCTTTTATCGGGAACAGTAAAGTCAACAGCAAACTGTGGGGAAGCTATAAAAATGAATTCAAACTTCATTTAAAAGCTTATTTTCCAGACTGGAAAAGTTCATCATTTAATTCTTTTTCTTTCCCTCATTTTAAGTGTATCATGTTTTGCCTGCATGCACGTATGTGCCCCATGTATGTACTGTGTCTGAGGAGGCCAGAAAAAGGGCAGTGAGTCCCTGGAGCTAGTCACAGCAGTTGTAGAACATCGTGGAGGTGCTGCACATGGAGCTTGGTGCATGTGAAAGCAGCCAGTGCTCTTAAGCATGAGCTGAGTCATCTCTCCAGCCCCTCGTCATTTCATTCTAATAATTCTCTAATCTCATCATGCCTTTTGGAGACTTTTGTTTTTGTTTTTAAAGGTGTATTCTTCAGAAAGGCAACGATGTCTACTGTGAATTTTTTGCTTTGTTTCGTTTTCCTGACTTGGTCAACAAAATTTGAAGTCCTTATTTCAAAAATTAACAGGAATTTGGTGATTTTGCTCTTTGGTGAGTATTTTTAATAGACTCTTGCATAAATAATGTAGAATGATGGGATATGTCAGTACTGCATCTGACCTGGAATGTTTTTCTGCATAAACAGAATTGACAGTATCAACACCCCACTGTCATTTCCCTGAACCTTAGTCTTAGAAATGTTTGCTGCCTCCTAGTAATACTACCCACAATTAAGTATCTTGTTTTCCCAAGGAAGGATCTTTTAATAAGGAATATTCTTATCAAAGCACAGTATCAAGAGGGAAGCAGTGGCGGTTGGGAGCAGCACTCCAGGCCTTTCCCGGCATGTCTCTTTGCTCTGGCCTACAGAAGCCACTGAGGCCACAGTCACACTCTCATGTTTACTTGTCTTACGCTACATTTGAGGAATAAGGGAAAGCAAAAGGTAAACTCCTTCTTTACTTGTTTATTGTTTGAACATCACTGGAAGGCCACGTGGGCAGCACTTCCTGCAGGGAGCACCCTCCTCCCGATGGCCTTTCCACGCTTCAGAACTGTAGTTGGTAGAACCTAGCTCTTTCCTCTCTATGCGCCTCCTCACTAACTAGATGATGTGAGCTACTCTACACACCACAAAACTTTCAGTAAACATCAAGTTTAACTAGGTCATACAAAGCATTTAATCTGTTGATTGTTTATTTAGAAATGGGTGTTGTTTTGTTTTGCTTGTTAATTTCCCAACTCTTAGCCAGAAAGGTATTCATTAGCATTCTTTCAACTGGATAAATAATTTAGCCTCTGCTCAAGAGATGAAGGATGACCAAAAGACCCAGGTTGTTATACGCTACTGGGTTACTATCTTGGATATTGGCTATCTATCAAGTTTGAAGGGAAATATATATGAAAGACATCTCACTCTAACAACAAAAAATGTACATTAAAAAGGTTTGAAAAAAACCTAAAAGTATGTATTTAGGCACCAACATTTTTATTCTGTATTATAAAATTAGTTATAAATTATTTATTAGTTATAAATTAATTATAAAATAGTAAGCTCAACAACTCATATTTTTGGGAAAATTCAAAATACTATTTTATATTTTAACATAATAAAACAAAGTATAAGTGTTTCAAACAGAGCTCAACCCACATTTCCAGAGTCAACACCTTGTCCACTATCTTCCTTTTTTTTTTTTTTTTTTTTAAAACTTTTCACTCAAAAGCTACCTCAAATATCTATGTATAATCCTTAACAGTTTAGGTGATGCTGCTAATGATGTTAGCTGATATTTATCCTCACTTAGTTTGCATAATGTATATATTTTGCTTAATTTCCATATGCACAAGGCAGTATATCATGAAAGCCACTATACCAAGGGAAAAAAAAATCTAAGGATCAAACAGGTATTTCCAATAACAAATAGCGAAAAAGTATGAGGTCTAACATTTGATCCCATATCCCACTGGTCTTTGATGCACTTTGTTAACCCTGAAGTCCTTTGTAGGAGAGGTCTCATAGTATCAAGGAATTCTCGGGGCACCAAGCTTATATCTCCAAGATTCTAAGATCTGTGATTACTCTTAACTATCACATGTAATTATGAAATACCAAGGGACAAGTACTTGTGAAGCAAAGCTTTACCAAATTATGACATCCCAAGACCAGCAAGTAGACCAAGCCAGCAAGAGTCCTCTGCTCTGATAAAACTAACCAGCTGAGTTCAATTGCACATGCCATTCCACTGGCACAGCAGCAGTTAATTCAAAGATATACATCTGCCCATCACTGAAACAAAGCTGACGAGATCTTATACTGCGCTTGGTTGTCAAAAAACCTAAGCAACACGACCCAACATATTCATTATTTTAAGTCATCTGTGCATTATGTGGGAGGGCTGCCATGCAAACCAGTTCTAAGAGCCTAAATGGACAAATCCACATCATTCACTTGACTGGCGCTGAATTGATGGAGCAATAACAATAATTAAGTAAACACCACCATCATTCCCTTGCCAACAGCATAAATCCAATTTTCCAGCTTCTATGTGTGTAGTAGTACAGGACCATAGGGTCGAGGAAATTGGCTCAGACCAGTAGCCAAGGCAAGCACATAGCATACTCCTTAAGAGCCAACCTGGAGTCTGCCTGAAGACCTAGCAACAGTCACTGTCAAAGTTCCTGATCATGCTCAGCCAGTGAGGGATGACCACACATATTGGGTGCTGGAAGGAGGGTATATAAGGCCTTCTCTGCTATTGAATAAGTGAGTTTATTTTTGCTTTCAACTGACTCCCGGTGTCTGTATCATTGATGAGGCCCCTTCTCAGCCCCTCCCACAAGGGTGCCATTAGGATCCAAGCAACACAAGTGCCCATTTCTTAGTGTGAAAACATGCTAACTTCTGTGATAGATGAGTAAGTTCCTAAGAGCAGCAAACTTTCGTTTCAATAAAATATCTCAATTCATTGGCACATTATCCAGGTTATTGTTCAATAATGGTTTTAATTTTCTGTCGGAACAGGCTTAAAATAACAGCAGTCTTATTTTGTTGTCTGGCAATGCTTGAAATCCAGAGTGTCATCATGAGTACTCCTTCTGCTTGGCCACTCCTAAAGTAATATTCATTCACAACCCTCTTCTATATAATTACCCTAAAATGCTTGCAGAACAATGGATAGTTATACAAATTGGTTCTTCATGTAGCTTGAGCCAACAGATTATAATACTTGGCCTTTTGCTTCTCTGGCAGTATTCTTTTTGAAAATGGGTTTAGGGTCAAGTCTAAATAAGACATAATATAATTTTTAATCTGTCCAACAGCAAAATGGCAGTATCTGTCTTTAATCACACACTATTGAATTTCAACAAGTAGTTCAAGGTATGGCTGCCAAATTTCTATAATTTCAAGCAAATCCCATGAGAGAACAGACAATTCACAATCCTCCATGCATTATTTTTACTGAATTATAGAAACACTGAGGTTCCAATATTATGTTCATCTTGATAACATTGTAAACAGTCAGGCAGATGTCAGAGTATAGATCACCTACCCTAGGAAATACCATAGGATCTTTTCCTCTCAGCTTTGCACTCCCTATATCAGGTCATACATTCTATTTTGGTAAGGTAGAAACTATAGTAAGTTCTAGAAATACTACTATTAAGGAATAGCAAGGAAGGAGACATTTTGAAATACTGGAGACAAAGTATGTTTCATCTTGTTACTCTAAGTACCTCAGTTACTATATAAGGCAGATCAGTATGTAGTAGGTGATGTCCAACATGAATGAGGCAGGTGAATGTAGAGAGAAAGCAAGTTTGGGAACCAGGCACAGGAGCCCATATGCCTACAATTCCAACACTCATGATGCTGAGATAGGGGTGAAGGGTGGTGGGTTTAAGGTCTGTCTGACTCATATAATGAGAGGCAAGAAGGGGCCAATAGAAGGAAGAAAAGAAGAAGGAAGGTATGTACTGTCTATAATGTATTTACGGTCTATAGTGTATTTGTCTATTCATAATCTAAGTTTGTAAAAAGTTTCTAACCCAGGCTGCAGTGGACACCATGCTTCAGGGACGCTTTGATAGGATCTGCTAAATTCTATCACACTGAATCTCATCACTATGACCTGCACTGAACTAGCTTGGCTTAAAAGTTATTTCTGGCTACTTTTCTCATAGTATGACTAGAACCACTTTCTCTTTTCTCTATCCTACCAAAAGAATAAAGCCCACTCCACAGCACAGGTCTTTCGCTATCTCCTTTCTTTTAGCACCTCCCATCCATTCAGGTTGAGTCCTGTAGCACACTAAATGTCTATTGGCCAGAAAGTACTGTTGTAATTTCTCTTTGCTATAAACACAGTCCACTATGAAGTAAGCCTATGGTGCTTACTGTAGAAAGGGACCGCCAACTGTTGCTAACGGACAGTTAATTGAGAATCTGTTACTTTACTCTAAAGAGAAAACAAATCCACATTCTGTTCACCTTCATGAATACCTTCCTAACAGCTTTGTGTGCTACCAGTGGTCACCCAAAGTAAGAGGCTGTTTGCCATGAGGAAGGCAGGGGCATGCCTGCACAGCTGGAAAATCTGGGGCAAGTTACTCTGACTTTGAGTTTCAACAATAAAAACAGCAATTGACTGGGGAAGGAAGTGAAGACATACCTTTTCTTCTGCGTCCACCCCCACAAAAGCACAGTATCATGTTAAATCATTTTGGGCCCTACTGGTTTATTATGATCCCTTATGTATGGTATGGACTGAACAACATTAACAAAAAAATTCAAAATGCTTCCACAATGAAAACTTTCTATGTGTTAATAAGATTTTACAAGTGGAAAAGTCTGTACTTGATCCTGTTTGATGGGTTTTTATTCAAAATGAAGGTAGCCCCTCCCTGAGGGTTACTGGCAGTTGATGGTCTCTGAAAAGTGGAGCCAGCTTTCTTTAAGGTTGTGACCACAGGTAGATACACCATGTTCCAACAAATGCTCTACACCATGGATAGCACAAACTAGATTCACTGGGTTGTTATAAAAAAAACAAACAAACAAACAAAGCACAGAGTTGGGAAAGGGGTGAGTATGAAAGGAGAGAGGTGAATATGGAAGGGGAGTAAATGTAATCAAAATGTATTGGACGTATGTATGAAATTCTCAAAGAATCAATAGAAATATCTTTCTAAAAACTGAAGGTGACTTTCAGGGTATATGTACATGAAAAAAAATTCTGTGTTTAAACATAGGTCTCACCCCAAGGTAGCTTACTACATCCGCACAACCATTCCAAAATCTGAAAAAAATTGAAACTTGAAACACATGAGGTTCCCTAGCATTCTAGACAAGGAGATGTCTGAGATATTGCATTGGTGCTGGTGATGATATTGATCAATACTGTTTCCTGCCAACAGCCATTAAATACAAAGAACTTTCACATGTCATGGTATCCAGGAACATCTTCATCCAAAGCCATGTTTGGAAATAATACATGAAACCAGATATTCTATTCTGGACTTCTGAATAAAACTGATTCCCAACACCCCTTCAACACATGCTGAAATAATGAGTTAGTGTCATGAGAACAGTGTGAATTTTTTTATTTCAAAAGTAGTAGTTGCCCTGATTTTTAATTTTCATATAAATAAAATATGCAGTTGCAATAATATGGGTTGCAGGACTGGGGCAGAAAGATCCTTGCCTGGTCTGAAAACGTGCAGGGCAAAGCAGCCTAGAACTGAGCTTCCTATAAGTGGCCAGGAAGAACCAACTGAAAACCAAACAGGCCATTTCTAACCTGCCCAAAACAATTTTCTCATCTACTCAATAAATATTCAGTGAGTACTAGTTAAGTACCAAGCATGGGTCTTAAAAATGGACAGTGCCCACTCTCAGAGAACTCATGAGAACATTACAAGTCATGGAGTGATGGTACGGTGCCATGTTCCCTGAGCTAACGTTCTGAACTTTGAGGCAAATTAAATTATAAAGCATGTGATTACTGGCTTTGATCATTCAACCTATTCTCCAAGTACAACACAGCTTTTGCTAGGGCAGGCCAGCAAACCTCACAGTAGCCTCCCAAACTAACAGCAGGTCCTACAAACGCTCTGAAGGCTCCCAGTGACTCAAAGACCGTCAAGACTGGGTGCTGATATGTCCTTTGCTTGCTGTTTGCACTGGTGAAAGTATTTTCAAAATCCGTGAAGATAACTGAATATTATCCATTACATTACCCTTCCCCTTCAACTCATGAAAGGAAAGAAGAAAAGACAATCTCCTCTACAGGCCCTCATGTTTAACATATGTGCTGGGCTCCAAGGCCTGACATGAGGTAAATCCCACTACCCATCACTTCCAATTCTGAAGAGGGTAAGAGAAAGCAAGTTTGAATCAGCAATATGTAAGGAAATTAAAAGAAAATAGAGCTTACTTACTTTATAGACCACAGTTTTGCTAAGGACTCTTAGAGATTCTCTTAGAATTCAGAGAGAGAGAGAGAGAGAGAGAGAGAGAGAGAGAGAGAGAGAGAGAGAGAGAGAGGTAATAGCCACCTCATAGGCACTTCAACATGGTCAACCAGGCCTCCTCCTCACCTGCCTACCCTTTAGCAACAGGGCAAAGAGATGCAATCCCAGGATACCCTGAGTCCTCAGAACATGAATTCTACAACAGACTGGATTCCTTTTCTGCCTCTACATATTAGGATGCAATCAAGGTCTCAAAATGGCATGCTGGCATTATGCAGGGCACACAGATCTCATTAACCTCAAAGAATAGATAAATGAATGTTTCTAGAAAAGGTCCTATGGCTTGAGTCAAATGCTGAATCATCACATGCAGCATCCTCATCTTGGAAGGTCCAAATGCCTGTGGGAAATAAATACATCTGACATATTGAAACCTAACATTTTTTGAAGCCATTTGACTGTGGAACCAACCCTACTCTGACAATTACATTAATCTTCAAAACTGATCTAGTGTCTAATATCTGACTTCATGGAAGCTATGTGTGTAATATTTCTTTTAAGAGAGTGCTATCTGAGGTAACACAGTGCATCAGACACAGGATCTTAAACTGAGACTTTAACTTGGGGTATCTTCTCAATCCATTTAATTCTCCTCAAAATCCCATGATTTTATGACCTTTAAAGGACAAGGGTACCAGATAGTCTTCATAAAACACTTTGGCTCTAGAAAATAATAGATAGGCCAGCACAGCCTCCAGGGATCAATTATCAATGAAAAACTCTATCAGATACCGAGAGGCGTTCTGTGCTATTTGTATGTCACTATATCTATGTACAGTGCCTGGTTCACTGTTAGAGTTTAATACATTTGGTCTGAACAAAAGATGAATGTCAATGATTTCTTTCTAGTACCTCAAATTTTGATTGAGAATAACCAAGGTAAAAATCCTATCTCAGTCTCGGAGGCCAAATTGGATTTGGGTTCCCTCCACTGAATGCAGAGTACAGTGTAAACCTACTTTATATGCCAGGTTTAGATATGGGCATTTCTTCTTGGGCGATGCCAAGAGCTAATATTATTTGCAAATATTTTAATGACGATATGTATCTTTCTAACTGAAACTAATGTACTAAAATGTAATCTCTTCTAGAGGCACAGCTGGCTCATGGTCTGAACATAAAATTGGGATTGCAGAGCATTTTCTAACACAACCCCTGCAATTTCCTTTAAAAAATTTAATGCTTATGTATTTTAATTTTTCAGTCAGCAGAGTGAGGAAATAAGCATTGGCTGGACTGCCTAAATGGAGTACATCTGAAATTTATAAATAAGATACCAAGAAGCAAAATAATCACTAATTTTAACATTGGATATTTTAAAAATATTTAAAATTCAGATATTTTAGCCCATTTTTCAATTTCAATGAAAGGACACAAAATGGTTTCCTTTCTACAATAACTCCTCACTTCCCCCCAAAATAATTCCAGTGAAAGGAAAGATGGTATTTTTCTCAAATACAAACGCTTGCTGGGCCTCTACAACTTGTACAGAATCTTTAAACTAGAATTTCCTCCAAATTTCACAAGGCATCATTTTTTTACCTTATCTTTACACATCCAAGTGGCATGTCATGTCTCACAGTCATTATGATAAACAGAATCCAGTGATTTTTCTGTACAGGCTTTCAAAGGCAAAGGAAACGTAGAGCATTGACAAAGTACATAGCCCATATTGTTGGCTCCTTCACACCGATGATCATTATAAATGCTCACAAAGAGGCCACAGGTCTTTAAAGCCAAACTCTCCATCATCTCTTCTGCAGAGCCCTATGGCTATCACTGCAGAGCACAGTGGTCCACTCTAATCTCTGAATAGAGAAGAGGAAGAGATCATTAAATTATAATTTCTATGCACAACTGCTACATGTATTTCCTTCCAACCGGATTAATATGAAAGCCAGATCCCAGAATAAAGCTGCTCAGCAGAGAGGAAGGCAGTTTAGTGTCTTGTAAATTTGATTTCACTGAAAGCCCTGACACATCATAATAGTGGAATCCTATTTACTGTAGCAAGCAGGATGGATAATGCTATTTAATACCTGGTGTACTGTGTGCCATCAGCTCACAGCTTTGTACTCCATGTTCTCATCTTACCTTAAGGTTAATACTTCTTGACAGCCGACATGGTAAATAGAGCCCAAATTAAGTGCTGATCCCATGATTTGCAAATCTTTCCTCTAAAGTTAGACATAGAAAAACTGGCTCCAGTTAAGGGGATCATTTTAACAGAATATACTTTAAAAGCTCACCCTAGGAAAAAAAAATGTAAGTTTTATATCCCTAAAGCCAGATTAAAAAAGCAATTCAAGGTTACTCAAACCACATTTCCCATTTGAAATTTCAGAGAGGTTAACAGAAAAGCCAACATACTTGGAGGATTTGTTGAATAACGAATTGAAAAGACCCCATATCTACTCAACTGTATTGATTTTCTCCCCCCTGAGAGAATGAACTAGCAAGTGAAGGGGGTGGGGTGACATCAACTCATATTGTTTGCTACTTTTCAAAATCTGTAATAATAACCCTCTAAGAAACAGGTCAGAGTGTAAAATGGCTCATTGTTTGCATCCAAGTTAAACAGTCAGCTGTAGTAACAAAAGCCATGGTGTGACGAGGCTGCATTAATTTTTCTACCTAATAATATCTGAATGCATTTATTAGAGACTTCATTTGAAAAAAAAGCTTTTATTGAAGAGTGTAACTCACAATGTATAAAACACACTGCAAAAAGCTTTGCTGGGATCTGTCACTCTCAATGCCATTGCAAACATAACAGTGGCTTGGAAACCTTCATGTCCGAATGTGTGGACCAGAGAACTTCATCTGTTTCTGCAATTTTCTTTATCTATAGAAACCACGGGAATCTGGCCTGATTTCCACATGAATTAGGAAGCCAATGAAAAATTCCCAAATGTCAAAGGCACAAAGTCTCTCTCCAGGTGGCAGGTACCCACCAGCTTATCCATGCAGGCCTGCTGGTGGGGCTTTGCTTTCAACTATCCTGCTGAGTGTGCCACTGCACATTCCTGCCATAGTGAGTTCCCACTGACCCAAAAGCACTGATGCCTGCTTCCAATGCATCTCAGTGAGGGAAAGAGCGAAGATGGGGTTTTGTTTGTTTCAAATCCAGTAAGGCAATTTAATCTCTCCCTCTTCCAAAACGGTTATTGGTATTTTAGTATCTCAGGTTTTTGTGATTCTATCCCTTGCAACCCTGGCTTCACTGGGAAGATACTGTTCAATGGCAGATTTCATCTGGGAATAAAAGTACATAATAGTTTCTCCCCATACATAGTACATCAGGTAACCTATTCTGCTTCTCAGATTAATAGTTAGCATTGTTTCCACCCTTCTTCCAAGCTTTCCACAAGGGAACATAGGTAAAAATATCAACTGACAAAAAGTGAAGCAATCCCATCACCAATTAATCACACAGATGGGCCTGACACTTTCTGATGCTGCTGCTGATATGCCACCCACCGGAAGTGAGGGGCTTTAAAAAGTTGCTCACTTGCTGGAAGTATGACTTTAGAATTTAATTAGTAACTCTCTCCCCAGGTGACAAGCTGGTCATATACTTTACTTCTTAATGGTAATTTATTTTTTCATTATTCCCTTTCAGTGTCCTCTTCCACCCAGCTGGTGCAATTCCCTTTCTGTGTTAATTCTAGGTAATTTATTGTAAGTGTATGCATATTGCTACTGAAACCCAGGAGTCTGTAAAATACAAGTAATATGTGCCACAGGACCAGGTTGATCTGAACACTAAACCTACACCATATTAAGCTCCTAAGAGCACCAGGGCTTTTACAGCTCACCCACATGCTGCCCAAACCCCATCATCTTTAAGACAGCCAAGAACAAAGTGGTTGGTTCAGTACAAAGAATTAATTCAATTTTATTTTAAAAATTAAAAAGTTATACGAGAATGACACTGGAAATCTCAAAGGAATCAAGTTTTCACAATGGCCTGGGGATACAGGAGCCTTCATCTTGTAAGGACTCCACCTAGTGTGGCTTTGACTTTAATGTTTTCCAACTGATGACAACCTATCTTTTCTCCCATAGAACCAATGAATTGCCGGCAAAAACACATTTTCCTTAAGAATGTGCCAGCAACCCATTTCAAACAAATTATCCACCAAAACAATTTACCAAGAGAAAGTCTATTTTCTCTCCAGAAGGCAGAAAGAGCTGACTATGCTACAGGAGTCAAGATGGATGCAGGGACACCTCAAGGATACCAAACTGCTCAAGTGACTACAGACTCCTCCCTGGAAGGAAAGCACCAAAAGCAGGTAGTGAAATAACATTGGGCACTTCATCCTACTGCAGTTTCTAGGTAAAGAAAACCACCTTTTTTGGTCAAAGTTTCTCTGGCCTCCTGAGGAGAAAGTGACATATTTTTGAGTGTTTACTACATTCAGGTTATGAGGAGGCAGTAATGAAATAGTAAGATCTGGTCCTAGGAAGCACCAGAAACAGAGGTGCTAACTCAGCACTCACAGAGTTAACTCACAGAATTAACCAGTCAGACTTAACAAGGTAAGCAGAAACTCAGACAATTTCAAAACAACTGCATCCTGGCTCCCAGGGCTGCTGAGGAAGCTGACTCAAAACACAGCTATTGACAATCTTCTGGCTTTATATTTTTGGGGCAAGCTGCTTTCAGCTTCAGGATATTCACAGAGTGGGCAGCCTCACATAGTTATTTGTGAGGATAAAATGAGACGAACTATAAAACGTGTTTAACATAGCATATATATTCAATCACAATTACTATAAAATGTATAATGATCACAGAGAAGTAGGAAGCATTACAGATCTGTCAAGCAATTATACCTCAATAAAACTGTGAAAATAGAAAAGAACTGCTGGAGGGACCTGGACCAGTCCCTTGAAAACACATCGGAGTCTTCTCTAGGGGCTGCTCTAGGCTTCCTCTGGGCAAACTGTCAACCAGGAGTTAATATTCTTTGAGGCTCTTAAGTTAAGAGTAATGTTCCTCAAGCTCCCTTCAGGCCACAAATTTAAACATGAGGTTTCTAACTCTCTCAAGAGTTAGAGTTTACTGTCTGATCTGTCCCAAAGCTAGCTGGACAGTCTGTGACCTTGACTGACTGGGAAAAGAGGACCTGTCAAAGTTTCAATACCTAGGACTTTGGAATGCTGGTTCCAGAAAGAATAAAACTGTTGTCTGGGAAAATTATATTTAGGAAACCTCACACATTAGTGAAAGAAGGCGGCGGCTATCTCAGACTCCTGGTGGACACACTAATATCAACACCTGGGAGGGGTAAAAGACTTGACACGTGGCAATACCTAACTGATAAATAGTTTACTGAAATAAAATCAAGAAACAAACCAGGTTGTATCATAGAACAGAATGTGTTGCACACGCTCAAATTGACTAGTTCCCAATTGCAGAAAAAATTTGTATCAAACTGGATAGGTGAAGGACTAAGATCAGCAATCGTGCAAAGATGAGGCATATATACTTATTGTGCCTAATCTATCCTAGGGAACATAATTGGGATGATATCTTAAGACTTGTGAAGGTTTTAGTGGTCCTCAAGAACCAAGGGCCTTACACACACAGGGTATACAGTAATACTGCACTGCATTCCCAATCTCTCATAAGACTTGGTGATGTCACTCTCTCCATTAGTAATTGAGTACTGACTTGAAGGTTTTATCATTTCATGTGATTAAAAGACACATTCAAATCCATTCTCAAACCATAGCAACCAAGACTGGACTGTAAACAGATGATTCCCATACTCACATTATCATTATTTTTCTTATATTAAGCACCATTCAGTTAAGCACTTTATACTTTTTAACACCGAGTATGTTTAGAAATCCCAATAGAAATGCTTATATAGTGTACCTTCACAACCATTAACAATACAAAAGAAAATGCCTTCACAAGTTTTACACAATGCCTAGTAACAGACTGAATATCCTTCATGTAATCATAGATGAAACCCACCTGGACAAAAATGACAGGTTCTCTAGAAATATCAATAATAAACAAAAACAGGGCTTTACATGACTGGGTACAAGTCATGAGGAGATTGACTGACATTTAAGTGATTTTACAACTACTTTATTCAGATCATTTTAACAAGCCAGTGATACAAATAATACTCTCTCCTCCTAGCGGATGGAGAAAGTGAGAGGCTAGGATTTTCAGTCACAGTCTGTGACGGAAAGACAATGACATCAGAACCGGTTCTCTAAGTGTCACTTCTGAAGACTGCAACCTGCATATCAAGGCAGGCTCACTTGTTGGTTGGGATAGTCCTAAGAATGTATGATTAATTTTTTTTAATTTTATGATGTAAAATTATACAACATTTGAACTTCAGTACACATACAGTCCCTTTCGCTTCTACATTACCGAGGGAGACATAAGAGGATGAAATGAAGCCAACATGTAAGCTAAAATATTTACTGTGGGGATTTTATCACTGATTCATCCTCTAAATCATTCGATAGTATGTCTACTCAACATCTCTACTTGAATATTTTAAGAAGCACCACAAATAATTCCCAAACCAAACCCCTTATATATACTCTACCACCCATAACCTAAGTGACATCTGTATAATCTTCCCCATAGACAAATCTACCTTCTTAGTTATAACACTAGACCTAGATTATATCTAAGCCTTTCTTTTATTCACTTTCAAAACTATGATCAAATCTGGTCTCTACCTTTGGCATGCACAATCAGAAACTTTTTCATCATCACTGCTAACACCCTAGTAGCCATGGCCATCCAATTACCTCCTCCCTCCCCTGCAACCCCAATCCCATAGGGTTCTCATGTAGTCCATTGCAACCTCAAACCTGCTGTGTAGTCAAGGAAGACTTTGAACTCCTGATCCTCCTGGATGCATCTCCCAAGTTCTGAGCTAACTGGTGTGTGCCACCATGCCTGGCTTGCCATCCCAATTCTAAATTAGTCTTTTGTCAAGCCTCCCTTGCTTCAACTTTTGCCCAAGATAGCCACCTGTTTGCTGATGGACAGGCTTCTTCTGTCCTCCCCATATGTGCCTAGTACACCCCAATCTCAGGAGTGACCCTGGCTCACTTCCCTGTGACTAAAGGCCTGTTCCTTGCTATCCCATCATATACATCTTCCTTCTTCCTGCAACTCCAAGCTTACACTTGGCTGAGGGACTCCTATGCCCTGCTAAGTTACTATTTTCCTCATCATCTATGTTGCCATTTACCATGTATAACTAACTTTAAGGTCCATGAAAGTAGACGTTTAGCTTAAACATCTAGGGCACAAAAACCAGCACCTGACACACATCAAGTGTGTAAATATCAAGATGTGCTGACCTGCAACAGGGAAGGGGAAAAGGAGATATGTTTGAAATACAAATAGCTACACTAAGCAGAATTAAATGTTGCATTTCTTTCTTTCCCTACATTTGATCAAATGCCATATTCTAAATAAATCAAATTTTGGATCACTTTGCAATTCCATGGATTCTATATAAAGGCAATCTAGCAACAAATTGATTTCACTGAACAGGGGTTCTGACAAAATGTTAAAACACCATCCTTAAGCCATTGTCTTGTATTCCTCTAGTCCCGATCCCTCTGCTGTGTTTTGGTCCATTTTTAAATACAGGCTGACTAGGCATATGCCTCCTCACTTAAATCTCTCCTCAAAGCCCTACATATTTTTAGCTCCTGTTACCACTCTTGAAGGAGACACTGAATTGTAAGCTATAACTGCAACAAAATAGGGTTTTCATTGACACAATATCCTTCAAAACAAGACCACCCCAAGCCATACATATTGGCATACATGTGAAATCCTAGCACTCAAAGTGTAGGCAGGAGGATTAGAAGTTCAAAGTCATCCTTAGATGTGTAGTGAATTCAAGACAATGTTTCAAAGACACAAGAAAATAGATGAACAAACAACATCTACAATCCCCAAGACGGCAGTACCATGTCCAAGAATGCACTCAAATGTACCATAAACAATGTTTGGGGAAGCTGAAAAAAAATGGCTGTTGTTTGGCCTGGGGAGAGGCAGATTACAACACATTATATAAGGTAAATTTTGTGAGGGAGTTCTTGGATACAGAAAACACAACAAACAATAACACAAACGCACAAACATACACACAATGACATTCTTGGAGACAATGGCATAGCTACTCGGCCTCCTCACTTCATAACAAGCAACATTAGTGCCAGTCGTTGGATTTTAAGAAATACAGAGGGAGCTACAGATGCAGCGAGAAGAGAAGCAATGACAAGAAAGAGCCATACCTTCTGCTCCAGTCTGGCCAGCTGCTCTTTGTAGAAGGCATCCTGCTTCCGTATCACTCGATCTTTCTCTTCCAGCTGCCGAGCCTGAGAAAGACACGAGGAGTATACTATATTGAGAAAAAGCAAAAGCAGCAACCACGAAGCAAAACTCAGGCAGAAACTGCATTATGAATATATACAGAGCTGACGTTCATTGTTTATTAGATCTCTGCCATAGAAAAATATTAATGTGATGATGATTGCTGCATTTATATGTAAAGAATGAAACTGCATTGTGTTTTTTCTTACTGTAACAGCTGTGTCCCACTTTGTCCAAATGTATTTGGAAATGTCAGAATACAGTGTACAGCAGACTATCTTATTTAACTTATCTTTCAAAGAGTAATTTAAGGATTAATAGTCTGCACAATGAAACTTTGATCTGATTCTTGAAATTGGATACATGCTTGCTAATCCTGAATGAATAACCAAAACACTGCCTGAATAGCACATGCACATGAACCTTACATTGGAGAACCCTTAAATGATCAATGCAATCTGTATGTAGATGCATGTGTTCATTTCATTTCCCTATACATGAAGAAGTAGCAGCTTAAAGTATGGAGAAACCATAATCATGGCTTATTCTTCATTTGAAAATTTTAATATAATAAGTATAATAAAGTAATTTAACACATTTAGTTATAATAGCAATTTACAAGATCTTATTTTATAAACGTAAACAAGCAATACTCTGCAGCTCCTTATAAAACTAATGAAGATTTCTATTTGTGGATGTCAAGGTTAGTTAGAATGCATACACACATTTTTAAACTGTTGTTTGGTATCCGTAATTATGCTAAAGTGATCTTTGGTCCTGAAACAGAACGGACCTCTCTTTATACTACTACTTCACAGTAACAACGTTGTTACAGTAACAGTTTTGTGTTCAGTGAAGGATAAATAGATGTTTGACTGCTACTCAGAAGAAATCAACGGATTTTGGCATTTCCCTCTTTGTAGTGCCTCATATTCCTTGGTAAAGTGTTTCCTGGCTCCCTCTGTAACAGTAACTGTTCAGTCAAGTTTTTGTTTAGTTTACATTAATCCATTTGCTCATTTGTAGGTTTTGTTGTTGTTACTTACTTTATCTTCAATATCCTGCAGCATGTTAAAAAATAAACAGATATTTAGCAATATATACATACGTATGCATGTATATACCACCTTCCCTTAAATTTGGCAGAAGATATTAAAAATACAAACCAAAATAATGGGGAAATAAAAGATGTGTTAATTTAGAATACATTTAAGTGTCATTGTGCTCTTAAGGTTAAGTACAAGGTTTCAGATGACATGTGTATGCTACTTGAAATCGTATGAATAATAAGGACCATACAGTACTAGGATTAAACAAAAAACATTCATATGCGAGAAAATAATTTACATTTTCTTGGTAGGTACAGTAAAAACTCCACTAATCTTTTAGGATCACAAAAAAAATGTAGGAAAAAGCTTTGACAAATAATGCAAAGTGAGAAAAAAGAAATCACCTAAATCTGTGTTCTCACCCTTCCTAATGCTGTGACACTTTCATACAGTTCCTCGTGTTGCAGTGATCCCCCAATCACAAAATTATTTTCATGGTTACCTCATAACTATCATTTACTACTGTTATAAATCATAATTTAAATATCTGTGTTTTCCAATGGCCTTAAGTGACCTCTGTGAAAGGGTCATTCGACACCCATCTCCCAAAGGGGTCACAACCAAAGGGGTCACAACGATTGATCTAAAGAGAAAAAACTAAATTCAATATGCATACTGAAAAAAAATAAATAAATGAAACTGAAAATGACTGCATTCACAAGAACATCCATAGACCAAAATAATAATAATAATAATAATAATAATAATAATAATAATAATAATAATAGGCCAGTGACAAAGAGGTCAAAAGAATGCAGATATAACTGTGAAAGTTAACATCACTAATACAGAAGGAACTTCATTTAAATACTAAACTTTAACCTTCTTAACAAAAGCCAAAAGTGACACAATTCACATCCATTTACAGATAATAAGAGTATATATACACACACACACACACACACACACACACACACACACAGGTGCAGAATCAAAGAATGCAGATTTTAAAAGTGTTGTATTATTCAGCTGCCAATTGACAAAATAAAAGGTTATAAGCATCAATACTGGCAAGAACACAGGAAAATGGGTTTCATCTATATTGCTTGTCAGATATATAAATGGCCTAAGCATTTCAAGCATTAATCTGACAACACAAAGCAATTCTTAAAAGTGTATACAGCCACAGGGGCTGGAGAGATGGCTCAGAGGTTAAGAGCACCGACTGCTCATCCAAATGTCCTGAGTTCAATTCCCAGAACCCTCATGGTGGCTCACAACCATCTGTAATGAGATCTGGTGCTCTCTTCTGTGTAAATAAATAAATAATAAATAAATAAATAGATAAATAAATAAATAAATAAATAAATCTTTAAAAAATTTTTAAAAATTTTACATAGCCACAAAAATGTGAACTTTCTCTATTTGGGGACTTTCTTAGCAATTCTGGCAGCATGAGAATATAATCATTGCAGGGCTGCTAGGCTGTAAGGAGACGAACCCCATATCAATCAGACATCTAAATAATATATAACACTAAAAAATAATACATGCACTAAAAAGTGAGGGGGAAAGACTAGTAACAACAAGTATATCTTAAACACTTTTGAAATAGAAAAAAAATAGATATTCTAGAAAATGTCCAGCCAAACTGCAACACAACAATAGTTGTCCATGAATATTATTGTTACTCTTACTAACAAGACAATTTTACTTTAAAGCATTCAACTGTAGCAGATATTAAGACAAAACAAAAAGTTCATATATCTAAGAAAAAGGATTATGTAAATGGACAACAAAGAAAAACAACAGAGTTTAAGGAAATAAGATAAGGCCCAAAAATAGAAAGGTAATTACAAAGATTTTGGCAAAAGATAAAATCAAAGATGTTGACCTAGCCACATGATCGGACATTAGGAATTAAAAACTGCTATTTTAGAAAATAATTTTTAAATAATCAAAATATCAACTGAGTGTATAGTGGGGGGTTACAAGTCAAAATACAAGTGGAGATAGTTCTTTACTTTAATCAAGAAAGGATGGAGAGGGAAGCAGAGGTGGAGGACAGAAAATGGAGTGTGTGTTCTAAAGATGTGTAAAGATGTGTAAACCATGCTGAAATGGGGCTGGTAATCCTGCAATATTAACTGGTTCAGAGTTTGGTTAGAAATATTTTGGATCTGTTGTTGAAGAAATCTATCCAAGAAGTTTATGAGGCAGGGTCCAATTAGTAAAGCTAGGAAAATGAAGAAAAGAGGGGATAAGAAAGGTAGCATCCATTTCCATATAGATCCATCTGGAGTTGTTAGATGTGGCTATCATGTTCAATGAGGCAATATTTCTTATCTGGACCATTCTTTATTATCCACAATGAATAGTTCTTACTTCTATAACTGGAAAGAAACTTAAATATCAGTATAAATACATTTATCCTGAACTACGGAAACATCAACTGAAATAGAGATTTTTTATTTGTTTGTTTTTTGAGAAAGGGTTTCTCTGTGTAACAGCCCTAGCTTTCCTAGAACTCCCTTTGTAGACCAGGGTGACCTCAAACTCAGAAATCTGCTGGCCTCTGCCTCCTGGGATGTTGGGATTGAAGGTGTGCCTTACTGCCTGGCCTCTGATACTGAATGTTAAAGAGTAAAGTATTAAGTAATTATATTATACAACTTCAAAATTTAACAACTTGAACAGTTATAATATCAGAGAAATTACTTCCTATCCTCTTAATATATTAACACCTGCTTTTCCTTCCACTCAAAGGGTATTTCCCAACATGGTTATTAAAATAAGAGTACCACAAAAATTTGTTTAGATAGTTAAGATTTATCTGAAAAAAAAATGCAATGAGTACTGCCACAAGAATATTTTAAAAACACTAAGGAAATTCAATATTACAAGTGTATTGTTGAGTCTATCCTGAACACAGGAAGAGTGAACAAAATTTAATTTTGAAGAGCTGCTCTCAACCTAAATAAAGGATGTGCAAAGATATAATGCTTGAAAAAGTTTGAAAGCAACACACCAAATGTCAGAAACACACTGAAGACCTAAGAGGGAGCTATCACCAAAGACCTGACAGCATCAAACTAGAGGCAACATCACAAATCTTCCCTCAACTGCAAACAGAATCAATAGGTGGAGATCCACTGGGGAGAATAACAAAGCAAGAAACATGGCCACAACACTTCAATGGCACATTGCTTTCCAACAGTTAATAGGATGCTGGGCAGAAAAGTCACACGATATGAATCCTGAAACTTAAATAAGCCGAGGATATGTTGGCTAAGCTAATGGCTGCTGAGTATGGAGAGTCACACTCAGATTAAGAGAAAGCAGTAAATGGAGTGCAACGAAATAAAACTTCAGAAACAGAATCGTTGCAAATGAACAAATAAAAACAAAGAGGATTGGAACCTTATTTGTTGTTAAGGTGGGATCATTTCCTGAGAGAAAGATGAATATAAAGTCTTTGTCCACCTCCTTTTGCTATTCCTAGAAAAAACCTACACTGATTAGTTTTCAGATCATGCTAGGTTTAGGACAACATGATTGAGCTTGAAAATATGACAGAATTTGCTAATGTAGATTGTTATGGAAATCCAATCTCCCATAATCATGACAATCAAACAAAAAAGTAAATCCAATTTTATGAACCCTAAACAAATATTTTGATGTTTTAACTAGTTGTTGGTCACTAAACATTGATAGACACACACTTACCTCTTTATAGACTTGTCTCTTTTCAGAAAAAGTTTGAAGGGGCTTCACAACAAAAGATACAATTATGTCAATACAAGAGAACATAGGGACATGGGCAAGACATAGTGTGTTGATAAAGAACTTTACCTTCCCACGTATATTCTTTGGAAACTCTTCATAGCTCAAACTTTTGGGCATTGCTATGCCCTCTTAGCTGTGGTATGGCTCAGAGATGGCACAAGATGATGGTACTAGGAACTTGGTGATGTCACAATGACTTGGTCACAGTATAGGCATATGAAAGCCCCAGAAATGCCAGGGCTGATGTTGAAAGCAGGTACCTGCTCGGTGTCCATAAGATGATAGATACCATGAATGCAAACATTACTAGGGTTAAGAAAAGGCAACTTTTTAAAAGAGTTCTCAACAGGCACTCCCTATCGCCACACTTTCTTTATTCTAAATCTTCAACCCTTCTAAAATACAGACATAATGAGCTGGGAGTCATTCGGGGATCACAATGTGTGGCAGGCAGCTCTATCTGTCCTCACAACTCATGTAAGAAGATAAGCAAATAAGAGCAAGAATGGAACTTTATTCTTGTCAAAATTATGTGTGAAGATCAATATATATTATCTCAATAAAATTATGTGCTCATATAAAAAAAACAAAAGATATAGTTTACCAAACACTTCAAGAATGCATTGTAAGCTATAGAACATGATCACTGAATAAAAACAAGGTGCTAAAGTGACTGTACTCAATTAGGTAAGCACTAGATTTCTGTTATAAATGGGAAACTACACGGGATTCGCTGAGCCTTTCTTAAGAAGTTTAATGGTTAATGTCCAGCGTTAACCTGACTACAGAAAAGCACACAGGAGACCAGGAGAGCACACCTCTCCTTGTTTCTGTGGACTCATTTCCAAGAGAAGATTCAGTGGAAGGGATGACCTGGCCGGAATGTAGACAGTACCAGCCATCAGCTGTGGGCCCAGGTGGAAGAAGAGGAGATAGGAGTGAGCCAGTGCACACACACATCCCTACTCCTGTGATGGGCTGAAACTCTAAGGTGTGAGCCTAATATACCTCACCCTCCCCAAGTCCTCTGCCAGGTGTCTGTCTGTCAGAGCTCTAGGGAGTCAGACACCGGTGGCATGCTTTAACAAGGCATTATACTTACAGCAGCATTTTCTAAACCACCCCCAAATGTGACATTGAGATTAGCTCATCTCAGTGAACTTACATGGGGCTGGCCTCTGGTCACTGTCACACTTTTGAATGACTACTAAGAGGCAAAACTATAAGCTACATATAAGTCCTAGCTTACGGTGTTCAACTAGATTAATGGAATAACTGATTAGGTTGAAAACAGATATGATCAAAGCCTACCCAACCCTTCTAACACAATTCCTTTTTAATTTTTCATATAATATATTTCGATCATATTCTTTCATTTCTTCTAACTCCTCCTAGGGCCAGCCCCACTCCCTGCTCACCCAATTTTATGTCTGTCTCCTAAAAAATAAAGAGCAAACACAAAAGCACAAAAAAACATGGAGTCTGATTTGTTTTCGCCAACTACTCCTGAGCATGGGGCTTCCCCTGGAGTGTGGCTGATACACCCCATCTCACTCCATTGAAGAAAACTGATTTTCCTTATCTCAATTCTATCCATTTCAAACAGCTTCTTGGCTAGAGGCTGGAAGAGACTAAGAGACTCCTGTAGTTGAATTCAAGAACTCAAATAAGCCCCAGATTGGATCAAGTCAGTTTCTTTTGCTTTTTCTGTACTCACAGAGTTTCAAGAACCCTATTCTCCTTTTTCGCTTTTTGGTACTAATCACATACTAGGAACAGCCAACTGTAAACATCCTCTGCTCCTCCTGCTGTTTATTCTGTGGGAGAAAGAAAGCAGGTGCAAAGACAGGAGAGATGGACTGAGGCATGTATTTAAGACAGTGGTGTTCACGTCACATACTGCCAGTTCTCTCCTCAGTTTAGTTGACCGATCATGGTATTTACAAAAATATAAATTAAGCATTAATTAAAATCTTAATATATGAGCATTTTCTTAGTGTTTTTTTTTTGGGGGGGATTATCCTATAAATTCCTACCTCATTTTTAATTTAATTTTATATTCAAAACTTACTGTTATTAACATTATAGTTCAAGAGGAAGCCCAGTTGGTCAAGAGGAAGCCTGGATCTGTACCCTGGCCCTGCTAAGTCTCCATCTGACCATGAAGTGACCAGCACCAGTGCTCATATTGGGTCATGTTTGAATGTTGCTGCACACAGTTTCTGCCATATCACAAAATTTTTCATCTTTGCATCTGATAAAACCTTTCAAGACACCTTGTACAGTAGTTCTTTCAAAACTTTGTCTTTTTTTTGCATGTGTTTTCTCACCCACTGCCCCTGTCCTTAGCTCTCAGCTCTCTGGGGCAGGAATAAGGCAGGGCTTTGCTCTTCTGCCTATATCCTTGGCCCAAACTAAGACAACACTTCCCACAAGAGCAGCAGTCAGGAAGGAGTGGCTGCTGCACTGAAAGGTGAATGCAAAGCAAACAGAGCTGTTAGGCAGGAACATGGAGACTTACTTCAAAGCACCACAGCACACACACTGCCTATCGTGTGGATGTGTTCCTCAGGCTAAGAGCAGAACAAGGCAGTGCCAGCATCTCACAATCAGGAATGAAAGCAAATCTTCCTAGTAGGAGTCCAAAGCTAAATGAATGCTCAGAGTGTGAAGGGAGTGTCTACAAAGAACATTATTCAACCATGTCTTGATCAACAATGATGCTTTGCTAATTAGTATAATGGCTGGTGGGAGTGGGATTTTATTAGTGAACACGCCCATTAACTATGAAACATGTTAGATATGGGTTCTTTCTATTTTTAAAGACTCATTTTAAATTCATGTGTGTATGTGCAAGTGTAAGGAAAGTGTTACATGCTCTGAGCAGGAGTCAAGGTGGTTGTGAGCCACATAACATGAGGTCGAAGAACCAAACTCCAGTCCTCTTCAACAGCACTATTAACCATTAAGTCATCTCTCCAGCCCATAGATAGGGGTTATTAGCAAATAAAGTTGTCAAGTATATTTGAAAGCAGGCTACAATATTATATGCAGATCCTCCTTCCAGTGTTAACAGACTATGAGTCTCCAACAAGGCCTGCAGCATAGGGATGTCAGGAACAGTATGCCTTGCATCAAGTCACTGACTGAAGATGGAGATCTTTACTTGGGACCCTTCTGACAAGTGAACCAAGTGACTCCTTGCTGCGGAAGCTGTCCTGTGCATCACAGTATGTACAGCAGCATCTCTGACTCTGACCTACATAGCCCAAGAGGATCATGACCAAATCTGTCTCCAGCCATGGCCAAATGTCCCCTGTTGAGATTGGCTGTTCTAAGGATTGGTAGTCATTTGAAGCCAATGATCAGCAGCTTTTTTCCCCCTGGGGAACCTTTTCAGCAAAGAACAGAAAATTGGGGCATCACTGATTTCACAAAATGGGTTCCATGAATAACTTTGTACCTGCCTGCCAATACACTTTATCTCAATAGGTATCCATATGTATTGGAAAATTGGGCTGAGAACTGACTGTATCATAACCTGACAGGAGGGCTGACCTATAAAGACAGTGCACAAAACTATTGAGAATGGCCACATATGTATGAGTTAATGAATCCTTTCTTAAGCAGAGACGAAACTAGAAATTTTGATCCATTATTTCTGAACTAGAAGGAATATGTAAAAGAGAAATGTAAGCACACTCCTGTGATTCCATATAAAATAAGATGCATTGCCTCCATCATATACAGGATTCCGAAGCCTGTGAACTCAGGTTTGGTTCAGGTCGGACTGATATTCAGCTAATGTAAGCTAGAAATGGTTTAAGCTTATTTTGCTCCCTGTTAAAAGTTTTACAAATCACACGTTACAGAGTAACAGGAATTTTCAACCTGGAGCTCAGATGATAAAGTCAAGAGCCCAGGCTGTCCAGTTGGAGCTTTGCTCTCAACACTCCTTTAAAACAAGAATAGGGACCACAGTCCCCAGTGTCTAAAAATCAAAGGTGACATGTATTCTCAGGGAGGGCTTCCTGGCTTTTGAGTCTTCTCTAGCTCTTACTAGTACATGCTTATGAAAGATATGCATGGAAAATGAACACCTACCATGTCTAAAAGATCATGCTGAACCAAGGTCAGAAGCTGAAGATAGAACTGAATTCTAGAAGATGAAATTTTCACCCCCCCCCCCAAAAAAAAGAATCTATTGAGTAGATAATCATTATGATGCTGAAAAACTTTGAAGATCAAAATTAGTTGAAAGAGGATAGCCTAGCAAAGGACACAGAAGCTAATGTACAAGCATGGGACAGCAAGGGACACTCATTACCACACCCAGCACAGCAGAGAGATCAGTGCTATCAGGCACTAACCACTACCATTACACGGAAGAGCAAGTGGTTCTTAACTAAATCACAGCTAAGGTGGAACACAGTGTGAAGAAGTGTGAAGCAGTTTGAGTATGTAAATTAGGGCACAATTACACTAACGTGTATCTATTTTTTTATTCCAGGACGGAGAATAAATGTCTACTTCCAGGGATTTGTATATAATCTTGTTTTTATACTGAACATTACAAAGCTCAGCTGCTTTAAAAGAAAGGCAAGTTAAACTTCCACTATCTGGGCCAACGCATTCAGTGGGACTGATCTGACAAATAAATTGGACAACACCACAGAGACAATTACTATAAGACTACTGAATTTCTTTTCTCTGGATGAACTTGTATTTGTTCCATTTAAATTTAGATTTAATGTTCACACTATTGAGAACAATTGGCTAGTCAACTTCTCTTGCAATCTGTTTCAGACAGAGCTGGGGAAACATACACACACCACACCCCCACACCACACCAGGGTCCTCTGGGTCATTTTATGGGTAGTGAAGCCACACACAAACACACACACACATACACACACACACACACACACACACACACACACACACTCCACTCCACACCACACCACACCACACCACACCACACCACACCACACCACACCACCACCACATCAGGGTCCTCTGGGTCATTTGATGGGCAGTGAAGCCCCAAGCTCCTTGTTGGCTAAGGGAAAGCTGGAAGGTCAGGAAGGAAGTTGGTTCTGGAACTCCTACCTCTTGTCAGCAGTTTATTTCCCATCATTCTGGAGTTCCTTCTTTCTGTGCTGGTTTAAAGCTGAAGGAAGAGCATGTAAGTGTAAATGACTCAGACTATTCCGGCACTTCTCAGCACAAATAGGGCTATTAAGATTTTCTGCAGTAGTTGATACAGCCTCCATCTTGTGTTGGTTCAAGTCTCAGGGAGAATTAAAATACAGGACAGGGTGATGGGGAAACATCTGGGATGGAAGAGTGAGCAGAAGACTGAGCAACTCAGGCCATCAAGCAGGTCTGCTGCCACAAAGAGAGAGGGGAGGAAGGAGATTCTGCCACCTCTGAGGAGACCCTGAACAGCTGCTGCCCTTCCCAGCAGAGCTGAAGGGCATGCTCATGGCTGCCACATACTCTCAAGTGCTGAGTAGCAAAATGAAATGATAGGGAGTCAACTTCTGGTCAGAGAGAAGGTACACCAACTAACAAAGCTCCATGTTTGTAACCATTCCTTCAGAATGGCTTTACCTGTGTATAGGACAGACTGAGCAAACCAGGAAGACAGAGCAGTGAAATACAATTTGAACCACAAATTCTACGCAGTAGAGAAGAAACAAAATAGGTATGTGATAAGTAAAGCTGCAGATCCTTCCTGGCTGCTAACTCGTGAGTCTGTTTTCATATTTGTGAACGTCATGGAATAAGCTAAATGCATCTTAGATTCCCCATCTCATTGTAACATTCACATTTACCACAATGTGTCTGCTATTATGCATTTTGAATCTACAATGTGCCTAAGCCAGAGGAAACTCAATAAATGAGCCTGTTCTGCTACCAAACTGTTAGAACTTGACAGGCAAACACTGAACAACATTTGGAAATAGCCATGTAGCTGAGACGCCTGGATGCCAGGAGCAGAACATTGTATGAATGGAGGATGCTCCCTCTCTGAGGACTTGGACTGCAGCTGCTAGAATAGGGACTTTGCAAAATTCACTGGGCTGCTTCCCCAGCTTGCTATAACCTGGAAAAGTAAAATAGGTAAGATTGGGTGGCAGGAGAGTACTTTTCTAAGGTGAGTTCAACTCACAGCTGCCAACCTAATCATTAGTTTTCATGTTCTAAATGAAAATAAGTAAGGCCTGAAAATAACTGGACATCTTCAACTCAGTTCTGGCTCTTTATGGAGGTGCATACAGAAGAACTGCATTACAAACTCAACTCCCAGGTGGAAGAAGAAAAAGAATTGATGTGACTCTCAGGAAAGTTCCCTGAGGAGGCCTGAGTAAGAGTCACTCAACAGCTCTACTCTGGGTCTGACTCCTAACACACCCTCACAGAGAGATTGCCTCTTCCCTGTGACTGGAACTGTAGTGGCTGAAGTTATAACAGCAACGTTTTCAACTAATACCCAGTTTAAAAAAACAACAAAAACAAAAACAAACTACTGATCTGATAATAGTAGGGAGCTACCAATGAGGGACTCAGAAGAATAGCCATGAACCAAAGCAATTTTTCCCTTACACGCTGATTTTAAAACAAAGATGCAGGGCGGTGGTGGTGCTTGCCTTTAATCCGAGCACTCAGGAGGCAGAGGCAGGCAAATCTCTGAGTTCAAGGCCAGCCTGGTCTACAGACTGAGTTTTAGAACATATGGGGCTACACAGAGAAACCCTATCTTGAAAAAACAAACAAACAACAACACCACCACCACCACCCCAAAAAAAAAAAAAGAGCAGGTAAAACTATGCTGCAACTCTGCTACAGAGAGCAGAGTTTAGAAAGAGCTGGAGAGATGACTCTCACTCTCTTGCTGCTCTGGCAGAGGACCTTGGGTTTGATTCCCACCACCTACACCTCAGCTCACAACCATCAATTATCCTCTTTCAGGAGATCCAATACCTTCTTCTGATTAACACAGGCACTAGGCATGCACATGATGCACATGCATGCATGCATGAAGACAAGATATAAATACTTTAAAATTTTAATGGAATTTGGAAAACTCTCTAGGGAATAAAAAATATTTTAAAAATATTCCTCAGTAAAGCAACCACTTTTTTAAATTATTATTATATGTTTTAATTTTATACATCAGCCATAGGTTCCCCTGCCCTCCCCCTCCCGCCCCCACCCCCACCTTCCCCCCACACCCTCCCCACCATTCCCATGTCCTCCAGGACCAAGACACCCCTGGGGATTAATTTAAACCTGGTAGATTCAGTACAGGCAGGTCCTGTCACCTCCTTCCAGGCTGAGCATGTGTCCCTGTGTAATTCCGAGGTTCCAAGCAGCCAGCTCATGAACTAAGGACAGGTCCTGGTCCCACAGACTGGGTGCCTCCCAAACAGATCAAGCTATTCAACTGTCTCACTTATCCAGAGGGCCTGATCCAGCTGGGGACTCCACAGCCGCTGGTTCATAATTCATGTGCTTTCTTTCGATTGGTTGTTTGTCCCTGTGGTTTTTGCAATCTTGGATTCAACAGTCCCTCCTCTTTCTGGACAGTTGGACTCCTGGAGCTCCACCTGGGGCCTGGCTGAGGATCTCTGCATCCACTTCCATCAGTTATTGGATGAGAGTTCCAAGACGACTGTTAGGGTGTTTAGTCATCTGAACACCAGACTAGGTCATATCAGGCTTTCTCTCGACCATTGCCAGCAGTCTACAGAGGATGTATCATTGTGGATTTCTGGGGACCTCTCAAGCACACTGCCTATTCCTGGTCTCATGTGGTCTTCATTTATCATGGTCTGTTATTCCTCGTTCTCCCTTTCTGTTCTTGATCCAGCTGGGATCTCCTGCTCCTCTAAGCTTTCTTTCCCTCAAACCTTGCCCTTCATTACTCCCACTGTCGTCCATGTTGTTCATGTAGATCTCATCCATTTCTCTGTCATTGGGAGATCCCTGGGTCTTTCCTAGGGTCCCATTTTCTAGTTAGCCTCCCTGGAGTTGTGTAGCAGTCTAGTCATCTTTGTTTTACATCTAATATCCTACTATGAGTGAGTACATACCATGTTTTGTCCTTCTTAGTCTGGGTTACCTCACTCAGGATGATTTTTTCTAGATCCATCCATTTGCCTGCAAACCTCATGATGTCATTGTTTTTCTCTGCTGAGTATTACTCCATTGTGTATATGTACCATATTTTCTTTATCCATTCTTCAGTTGAAGGGCATCTAGGTAAAGCAACCACTTTTAACCAAAGTATCAGTAATTAGGCCTTCACAGAATTGAAGTTTTTCCCAACCCAATAACAAGGAGGAAGTTCTTAAAAATCTTTAGCTTTTATACAAAGAAACAGAGAAGAAATAAAAACATGGAAAAAAATCTAATGATAACCTCAGGCTTCAAACTGAGTGGAAGTGAAAGAAGTCTCAAAAAGGAGGCAGAGAAAGATAGGTTTGCACTGGAAGCATGATCACTCAGACTACAACAGACATGCAAACAGGTGGGTCAAGATGGGTGTAGAGGGACAATGGGGGACAGCGGTTACATGGCCCCTGAAGGAGCCAAGCAGCAGTGCAGAGAACACAAAGGGGAAGTAGCAGTGCCCTGCCTAGACTCACTCTTTTAGCACAGCGGCTTTTCCTTCTCTGGTCTATCAGATATGGGGCCAAGAACTGATTCAATCATACTTTTAGTTCATGACGGGTTCATTCAAGCTTGCTCTCTCTCCCACCCCATTTGAATTTAACTTTTATTTTTAAAGACATCATGTGGCACAGTGAAAAAATTAAAATCAAATCTTTAGAAAAATCACTAGAATCAATGAGTGTAGAGCATCAGTTACAGCAGTGGTCAGGTCTTACTAGAATAAACAACACAGACTTTGTTTTGTTTTGTTTTGTTTTGTTTTGTTTTGTTTTGGCTTTTAGAGACAGGGTTTCTCTGTGTAGCTTTGCACCTTTTCCTAGAACTCACTTGGTAGCCCAGGCTGGCCCCGAACTCACAGAGATCCACCTGGCTCTGCCTCCAAAGTGCTGGGATTAAAGGTGTGTGCCACCACCGCCTGGCTAACATCACAGATGTTAAATGACATTATAACCTGGCTTTTCAGTGACTCGGGTGCCTTCTAAACACAGCAGAGGCTGGTCACTTTCAAGCGGATGGACCTCCTTTATGTGTTGCCATAAGACCTTCAACCTTCCTTGCTACTTACCAGGCATCTCCCATTATGGGGTGCATGACCCAGGAAGCAATTCCATGGTGTTGTTCTGTCATGTGCAGTCCTTAGATTTGCTCTCATGCCCAGCTGTACTCTCTGATGTGGGAGGACTATCTTCAAATCTAGAATCCTCTAGCATGCTGTGTGTACCTTTAACTACAGCTATGCTGCCCAGAGACTCAAGAATAGAACTTATAGATATAACAACTTTTACCACTTGTAAAAACCTACTGGGGCATGGAAAGATGATTCACTGATTAAGAGTGCATGTTGCTCTTGTAGGAACCATGTTCAGTTCCCAGCACACATCAGAAAACTCACAACTGCCTGTATCTCCAGTTCTAGGGGATAAAATTGCTCTGGCCTTTGTAGGCACCAGCATTCACAAGCAAGGATACATAATAAATTTTAAAAATAGGCCTACAGCAACTAATTACTCAAAAACGATCCAACGTGAAAGAAATAGGACAATTTATACACACATAATGTATTTATCAACTTATATTTATATTTTACCACTGTAAAAACCCAAAGTTAACAAAACCACACAAGAAAGATTGAATATGAAATAATGTGAAGTAACATCACAGTTTTATGCACATATTGTTATTTTTTACTTATTTTAAACACGCATTCATTCAATCAGTCAAGGAAACAATCACAGACAAGAGCCTCGCAGGAAATCCACAGCTGAAGGAACCATTTAGTGAGTGCAGACTATGACTCTTCCCACTAAAGCTCCCCAGGCAGAACCTTCTCAAGGTTTGGATCCAACAATAACGAGCAACCTCAGGACTTTGATTAGGTTTTGCCTGCTGGGAAGTGGGAATATTATTAACTGCCTGACAGGAGTATTCTGTTGGCTTTATGGTTCCAGCTATCATCTTAATTATAGATTGCCATTTGTGAGTGTGATTCTCATTAACCCATCATTTGATCAGAGGCATGAAAGCTCCTAACATCTGTACAGCCAGGCACCAAGCATTCAGATGCAACCTAGAAGAAAGTGACCCCCACCCTTGAGCTTCTAAAGCAAGTAAAGTCTATGTAAAATGATGATATTAATGACAAAGAGGAGTGATATTTCATGTATATGTCTGCTAGTAAACACACTCAGATAAGGTATATACTCTGAGGTGGAACACTGATATGGCTAGGGCAAAAATATTCATACATATAAAGCATTATATATGTGTTAGAAACATGAAATCAAGGCCTTGGGATATAAAAGATTGTGTAGTTAATCATGCTTGATATAGAATATACATTATATAGCTCATATTTTAAAGCTGAAATACTAAACAATACCTCCAGACATTAACAGTTCCCAACCTTCCTAACACTGCGACTCTTTAATATATCCTCTTGTGTTGTGGTGACCCATTCATAAAATTATTTTCATTGCTACTTCATAAGTATAAAATCAGAAATATGTGAATAAGAAAAAGACCAAAAAGAAAATTATAATGCTTCAAACATACCAACCAGTTGAGTCCTCCAATACACGGAGAGACAGGGAGGGACAGATACAGAGAGGGAGGGACAGATACAGAGAGGGAAGGAGAGATACAGAGAGGGAAGGAGAGATACAGAGAGGGAGGGAGAGGTACAGAGAGGGAGGGAGAGGAACAGAGAAGGGGGGGAGAGGTACAGAGAGGGAGGGGGTGTGAGGAGGAGGGATAAATTTAAGCACTATTTGCATAAGTGACCACCTTCAGCACTCTAAGTGGCAGTTCCTTTCCAGAGGCAGAACACACAAAGACAAACTGACCCAACTGCCTGAAATCAAAGGCCAGTACACACAACATAAAGTCACAAGACCGTGACTTCGACAGTATGGTGAGAGTGGGCAAAAAGTTCTAGCATGGCTTTAAAAAATTTAGAATATTAGCTAGCTACTCAAGTTTTTAAATGTTGAATGTTATGTGATCTCTGCCATTTGTCACCTTGTGCAGAATATTCTAAGCTACAGTAAAGAATTGGCACTTTCTCCATCTGAACTAAAAAGACAGCCTGAAATTTCCTTTGAAAAATGGCTACCTGCCTTAATCTAAAACTGAAAACAAGCCATGTAATGAAGTTTACAAGTTAACACCTCCTCCAACACTCTTCTCTAAGATCATAAATGATCTCTTGCAATCCTAGCAAAAAAAAAAAAAAAAAAAAAAAAAAAGATTCAGAAAACTCTAGAAGAAGGGTTTATATTTGACTACTAATGACATGTGAGATTACTGAAAGCAGACACTGTTCCCCTGCAGTGTGACAAGCCTGGTGTATGCGCTGGAGGAATTCCTTTCCAAGCTCCCCTCCCTTGTGTCTTTTCTTCTGTTCCTCTGGTGTGAGATGAATAAGGCAGTAATGATGACATGATCAAGGAAGAGCTGACAACTGGCTGTGAAATTTGCAAAAGTCTGCCTAGCTGGTCTTAGCGACAAACTGTCCTTTGTCCTGGTGGAGCTTTCTGTCACTTGAGATCACCCGCATCTTCAAGAGATGAAATATAAAACCATCCACTGATCTATTGTCCATGATTCCTGCAATCCGCTGGATGTAGAACTTTCCAATGCGGTTGGTAGAATGGCCTGGCTACCTCTATTCAGCTCTAGGCAAGCACAGACACAGTGAAGCAGGAGACAATAATTTAGGACAATCTATAAAGGACTCCAGGACATTCTGAACATGTTTTCTTTATCACCAAAGAAATAAATCATATACTGTGTACATGCTAAAAGGCTAAATGCTAAAATAATTGACCCATCTGAAGAACAAAACAAACTTAATATACTTACTCATTTAGTCAACAAGTATCCAACAAAAACCTGTTTTGCACCAACCTCAGATGAACATGGTGGATCATAATAAATAATTATCCTGCCACATCTCATTCAATGACCATAAGGCACACGGCTAAAGTTCCAATTTACACACAAAGCCATAAAACTATGAAGAATCCATCCCTGCAGATGAATGCTATTTTTCAAGAACTTACAAACTGTGGTCGGGGCAGTGCACAGGCTATCTACACAAACAACGTTCACAGAAGATTACACATGACAAGGAGAGTAGATGCTGCAGGAAAAATGACCTGAACTTGAGAGCTGAATGAGCAGGAATTAGATGATCAGGGATGTTAGTTAAAGGCCTTCTCAAAAAGGTAACAATAAACAGAGGCACTATGGGAAGAAGAAAGGCAGTCTCAGCAAGAAGAATACAGTAATTCTTAAAGTAATCACAAAAATTTCACTACCTGGTTAGGAGTCTGGCTTATTCCTGTAGGCTAGAGGTAACCAGGGAGTGAGGGGAAGGTGGGCTGTTAAAGCAGTTAGCTAGGCAAGACAGTGTTGGCGCATGTCTTTAATCCCAACACTCAGGGGCAGAGCCAGGCAGACCTCTGTGAGTTCAAGGCCAGTCTGGTGTTCAGAGTGAGATCCAGGACAGGCACCAAAACTACACAGAGAAACTCCGTCTTGAAAAACAAAACTAAATAAAACAAAACAAAAGTTAGCAAGATAAAAATAGTGCGTTTTGAAAAATCAATCTTCCTGTGCAAGTTGATTAGAAAGCAGAAACTATCATACCACAAGGGCATTTGCTCAACTATGTTCATATCAGCATTGTTTGGAACCTGGAAACAACCTAGATGCCCTTCAACAGAAGAATGGATAAAGAAAATATGGTACATATACACAATGGAGTAATACTCAGCAGAGAAAAACAATGACATCATGAGGTTTGCAGGCAAATGGATGGATCTAGAAAAAAATCACCCAGAGTGAGGTAAACCCAGACTCAGAAAGACAAACATGGTATGTACTCACTCATAGTAGGATACTAGATGTAAAACAAAGATGACTAGACTGCTACACAACTCCAGGGAGGCTACCTAGAAAACGGGACCCTAGGAAAGACACAGGGATCACCCAATGACAGAGAAATGGATGAGATCTACATGAACAACCTGGATGACAGTGGGAGTAATGAAGGGCAAGGTTTGAGGGAAAGAAAGCTTAGGGGAGCAGGAGATCCCAGCTGGATCAAGAAAAGAAAGGGAGAACGAGGAATAACAGACCATAATAAATGATGACCACATGAGAACAGGAATAGGCAGAGTGCTCGAGAGGTTCTCTGAAATCCACAATGATAAATCCTCTGTAGACTGCTGGCAATGGTCGAGAGAAAGCCTGATCTGACCTAGTCTGGTGATCAGATGGCCAAACAACCTAACAGTTGTGCTGGAACTCTCACCCTATAACTGATGGAAGTGGATGCAGAGATCCTCAGCCAGGCCCCAGGTGGAGCTCCAGGTGTCCAACTGTCCAGAAAGAGGAGGGATTTTAAGAGTGTGAATTGCAGGACCTGCCTGTACTGAATCCACCAGGTTTAAATGAATCCCCAGGAGTATCTTGGTCCTGGAGGGCATGGGAATGGAGGGGAGGGGCTAGGGGGAAGGTGGGGGTGGGTGCGGGAGGGGGGAGGACAGGGGAACCCATGGCTGATGTATAAAATTAAAACACATAATAATAATAATAATAATAATAATAATAATAATAATAATAATAATAAAGAGTGTGAATTGTTGAGACCAAGATTAGAAAAGCACAGGGACAAATAGCCAAACTAACGGAAACACATGAATTATGAACCAAAGGCTGTGGAGCCCCCAACTGGATCAGACCCTCTGGATAAGTGAGACAATTGAATAGCTTGAACTGTTTGGGAGGCGCCTAGCCAGTGGGACCTGGACCTGTCCTTGGTGCATGAGCTGGCTGTTTGGAACCTTGGGCTTACACAGGGACACTTAGCTCAGCCTGGAAGGAGGGGACAGGACCTGCCTGTACTGAATCCACCAGGCTGAACTGAATCCCCAGGGGAGTCTTGGCCCTGGAGGAGATGGGAATGGAAGGGAGGGGCTGGGAGGAAGGTGGGGACAGCAGTGGCAGTGGTGGCAGCGGGACCAGGGAGGATAGGGGAACCCATGGCTGATGTGTAAAATTAAAGCACAAATATAATAAATTTTTTAAAAAAAGGAGAAAAAAAAAAAAAAAAAAAGAAAGTGGAAACAAGGGAAAGCCAGTAGGGAAGTCATAGTGACCAACATAAGACATGAGAGCAAGAGAGGATCTATTTGGAAGAGGGATAAAAAGGGATCAAGAGACGATCATGGAGGCCAAGAAAGATAATTCATGTTATCCCTTACATGAAGAATCTTTATTTACATATACACACATACATGTACATGCACGTGTGACATAAAAGTACAAGGAAAAATATTTGGCGAATAGGTGGCCAGCAGATATTGGGGAACATACAACATGCAAGGGTAACTGGAAGATAAATGAGCAATGTCCAATGACATACATGCATGACTATGTCAAAATGAAACCTACTGTTTTATATGCTAACCAAGAACTGATTGCGTTAAAAGGGAATTAATAGCTTTTCTCCATCTATTGGCATGACCAAATAAATGATTGCTGTTCTTGCCTCCATGTATGTGCTTTACTGTGTCTACTAATTTGCATATACTCAACCATCCTTGTATCCCTGCAATGAAGCCAATCTGAACATGCAGCATGCCTTGCTAATCTGTTGCTGAATCTTGTTTGCAAGTACCTTCTAGAGAATTTTTATGCTTGTATTCAACAAGAAATTGGCCCCAGCTTGATTTTATGGTTTGTTTTGTTGTTGTTCTGCCCTTCTTCAGTTGTCATCAGGGTAATAGTAGCTACACCGACTATGTCAGGAAATATGGCTTGCCTTTCTCATTTATGTTAATTTACTTTAAACTTTATTATTATAAAAATATTGTAATACACACACACACACACACACACACACACACACACACACACACACACCAAAATTAACTAGACCCAAAGACTATAGAATTCAATGAACTTCTATAGGTATAGCAATAGTTTGAAAAGCATTGGAATTAGTTGTTCTCAAAGGTGTGGTAGAATTCAACGGTGAATCTGGGTGGCCCCGCTGTCCTCTTTCTCAGTAGATTGTTATTACTGCCTCAATCTCTTTGCTGTTGCAGATCTGTTTAGGTCATTTATATTCTGTTGGTTCAGTTTTGATAGGTACATGCTCCAAGTCTGAGTCAAGCTCAGATATGATTCTTTAGGTTCTTGAACCCTTTAGCAAAAAGGAAGATAGGCCCATAAGAATATATCACTGAATTCAGTAGTCTGTAGAAAGCTACTTCTAATAGTAAAAGCCAATACACGACCACAGTTGTATGACTCTCCAGAGTTTGTAATGTCCTTCATTCATATTCATTATGTTATTTAATTCAATTTTCAAAATAATGCATACAACATAGCAGAAAAATGGAAATTAAAAAATAAAAACCTTGTTAAAGTTACTACACCAGGCTCATGGTGGAGCATATCTAGGATCATAGACATGAACTATATAGCCAAGTTACTCAGGCCACAAGACTTTTAACACCTCAATTACTCTTTCATTATTAACACAACTATGCCATCCCTTATAGGCAGGTTCCATTGGCCATTTTCTTTTATATACTCTTCATAGTGTCTGCTCTACAATACACAATTCACTCAGCAAGACAGAGAATCCTAGTTGTGAGTTGTTGTGTTCTTGTACCACTTAGGGGCAGAGCAAGGATGAGAAAATAATCAGTAGAAGCTTATCTATGAAAATTGTACATCAATAAATAAACTATAAAAAGTGAAAATAAATGTCATGGAATGCTCAATAGCAAAAGGCCTATCTATCCTGTCATCCCTATGTGAGAGAGCCTAGCACAGTACCTGCAAGGCATAACAGGTATTCCAGGTGGCTGGGATAGGGGTCAGGTTTCCTCTAGCTTCTATGCATGCCTACATTTCTCAGGTTCCCAGCACACTCAGGAACTAAACCCTTACTCTTTGTGCCCCAACCTTCTTACACTTAAAAACCTTTATGACTTTAAGAATAGGAATTTTGACAGGGAAATGAAAGAGGCAATACTTCTGCACCCTCCTCTGTGTATGTCTCTCAATTCAATACAATGTATTTCTAGGTGTCATTTTCTCAGTGTTCCTTGAGCCAAGAGCTAGCTCTGTGCAAGCGGCTTTCTATTCCATTCCTCTGATATGACCCTCTAACTTTATCAAACAGAACAGGGCTGTGCATTGGAGATAGGAAAGAGGTTAACAATTAGATGCTCTGAAGACATGACAGATAGAGTCAACAGCATCACCACTTGTCACTCCTGTCCTTTCCCACTATGTCTGAGTGGTACTTACAGTCCTCCCCAGCAGTACTCACAAGCACAACCCACCAACTGGGGCAGGCCAGCAGTTTACAAGATTACTATCCTGCCTTCAGACACACTGCAGGTGAAGAAGGGTAATGCAGGAAGTTGGAAAACAAGACAAAAGAAACAGAAGACTACTAAGTCTAAAGGAGGAGGATGAAGGGTCATCAGATATAATCACTGACTAGGCCCAAAAGGAAGCAAAAGCCATTGTCAGCCATAAAGAATCAGGGCTCAGAAGGATGTGGAGACTTACAGAGAAAAGTTAGAGGAGAAGGAAGTTCCACACATACAGAGCAGTGACTGAATATCTTCAGGAAGCACACTTCACATCCTAATAACTACCTCAATACTGAGGAAGGGGGAGAAAGGTTGACCACACTCTGAGAATTAAAAGTGACATAGGCAAGATGCCAATCAATCCCAGCCCAGGGTATATCTAGGAGATGACTTGGCAATCCCATGGAGAATTAGGGGCCACTCAACAGCTTGACTGAAGTACTTCTCAGTGTCAACTTCGGCACAACAGAGACTGTTTACAGATAGCCTTGGTAGAAAAGTATAGAGTAATTTACATGGTGGCTATGATATTAGGCAGCCTTGAGGATGCAAATATGCCATGGGAGACAGTGACAGTGGAATCATAAAAAGGTCTGCAGAATAAAAAGACATCAGTTCCATAAAGTGTAATAGAAGGGGAAGCAAGACTTCATAAAGAAGGTGACTGTCATTTCAGAGCCACCACAGAGTATGTTCTCCTACGTACTAGGATGATAATTACTTGATTTCCTGCACTAAAAATAAAAGAATTTAACGGTAGGTATATTTTCTCACCTGGTAATTATTAACTTTATAAAACTGATTTTAAAAAATATTTTTCTGTGTATACATGTCTATGTGTGGGAGTGGGTGCACACAGGCCAGAAGAAGGAGTCAGATCTCCTGGAGCTGGAGCTACAGGAGGTTGTGAGCTGTTGAATGTGACTACTGGGAACCAGACATGCTTTTAACTGCTGAGCCATCTCTCCAGCCTCTATAAAACTAAGCTTTTTATGTTATTGATGCCCCACATTTTTGTCAAGTTATATTTTCCTTTTCAAAGAAAGTAGTGTGAAAAAATCTCAATGTTTATGATCAAAGTGAATAAAATGTGATTTGAGAGAGTATACAAGATGTGTGTTGTTGTACACAGGTCTTTGGGTACATTTCCAGGTCAGCTCTGACCCTTCCAAACAAGCATTTTCTCTCCTCCCCACTGATAGTGTCCCCGGGACTGACCTCATAGATACTAACTTTTGGTTCTCCATATTTCTTTTCTAGACTATCTCTACTTCCATAGCTCTACCCAAGTCAGTTACCCAATAGAACTCTTTGGAATGAGAGATTACCTGAATACAACTCAACCCAACCTAAGCAACTCAACTCACAGGCATTATGTTAGTTAACCCTTAGATAGTAACCTGTCCTTTCCTGCCCTGTGTATCCTGCTTCTCTCTTGATTTGTTTTCCTCTTTTGAGTTCCCTCATTGTTAACAAAGACTGCCAAGTCCATCAGTCAATCCAGAGACTGTCCTACCCATCCCCCACTACACACAATCACAACATTCTGCCAAGTAGCATCTCAGGAGCTACCTTCGGGACTTTGTTTTAGTGGCCATCATTTACTATTTACAATCTATTGTACATCATTTGCAACTTATTACTATTAACTGGTATTTTCCTTCAGATTACATCCCTTTAAAATTGAAGTAAGTTTATATAAATGTCACATTTAGAAAAAGCAGAGTTAACTATCACGTAGAAGATAATGGGAACAATACAAACAAAGCAATTTCTGGTTAGAAAAGATGGTGTGACCCAAAGGTCTGAGCTTAGACATGCTCCTCACTCTTAGACGAAGACTTGCTATGGGTTAAGACAAATTATCACCACTGAAGGTAGCAGTAAAGTTCAAGGGTAGATCACGTGTGGCCACTGGGGCAGGACTCTTGGTTGAGATTTTACCTGTAACACCTACCAGCCAGAGAATAGTAGCCATATCATCATTTCTTATTCATCATCTTATTTCCTCATCTATAAAATACAAAGTTAAATGATGTAATAGGTCAAGTGCTCTAATCCAGGTTTACTAAGTAAAAGCACAGCCACACACTCACAACAAGCTAAAGGGCTCATATGTGCTGCAACTGTTGCTCAGGCATTATAAGAAAGACCACCAATGAAAGCTCCAGTACATAGACACACTCAGACCCTAGCTGTTAGAGGACACATGTCACAGGGGAAGGGCATAAAAGTTCTGAAATACCAATTAAAGTTCAGAGAACACTCCCTCCACTCATGTGACTACCTCAGCTGGATCCCACATTTAACAATCTGTGGAAGCTATGCCTGATGCGTCCATCATGAGAAAACCCCAACTTAAAAACCTATAAATGTAGTGGTCACTAAGAAAAGCGTTCACCAGGGCATCTCAGTAGCTATTACCCACCCGGCAAGAGGAAGGACAGCTCAGACACAAGGAGTGAATGCAGGAAGTATTAAGGGTGTGTGGAAGAACAAACAGCATTCTAATCCTGGCAGCAGCAGTGAGTACTGACTTGTTAAACTGTTTACACCAAGAGAAAAATCACTGACTGTAAGTCCTTCAACAGGAAAGTCTGAACACTAAAAACAGTGACCTCTTGCCACACCAGGCCAGACAGAACAAGTAAAGAAGAAAGGACCAAGGGATCTGTCTAGAGAGGACCTGAAGCGGGCTGAGGCCGGGTGTCCAAACACAAAGCAGAAGGAAGCAAGCTTTTACGATGGGCTGAAAAGTGAATGGAAATAGTGACACTCGTGTGATCCATTGGCAGCAAGTACATAGAAAAACCACACTGGTGAGCAACCATGCAAGACAACAGGTTTTTCTGACACTGTGGTCCTCCATGGCATGCACTTGCCACAGGAGACTGAGCATGGCCTTCCACAGGACATATTAAAATCTTCTGATGACCAAATTCCTGAAATGAAAAGGGATATTTGTACATACCCTATGTTCATCTTCTTGCATATGTGTTATATCATCCCTAAATTACTTATGATACTACAATATATATGCCATGTAAATAATCTTCCATTATATTGTTTGCAAACTAATTTAGATGAGAAAAAGTTTGTCCATGCTCTTCATAAACACCACCATAACAGGTTTTATGAAATGCACAACATGCAAAATAGAGGCAATAGTCGCAATGCCCCAACAGCAGGAGAAATTGTACAAAGGTAAGGATTCTAGCAGGACCTGCTTACATATCACCCAATTTATATACATTTAGCATAGTACTCAGCTCAGGGAGAATAGCTATTTTTAAACGTTTTGAATAGTTTACATTTACTATTGGTTGAATCTGCAGATACAAAACCCTCTTATACAGAGAGCTGCATGCATCAAAAGTGCTTGGATAAAAACCAAAGCAAAACTTTATAACTTCCAATTTAGTCTTATAATTAAAACATTTTTAAAAACAAACAAATAAACAAAAACCAGAGGACCTAATGTAGCCCAATCTAGCTTTAAACTTGCCATGTAATTGAGAATGATTTTGAACTCCAAATTCCCTTGCCTCGGCTTCCTTAGGGTTAGGATTACAAGCCTGTGTTACCACACCCAGTTTCTATGGAGCTGCAGATAGAACCCAGAGCTTCACACATGCTAGGCAACTCCTCTACCAACTTGAGCCACTCCCTCAGCCCCTGATTAACTTAGCACACTGCATCCAATCAAAGTCAGTTTATCAGTGACTTCTAATGCCTCAGCTATCTAATTATCTACAAGAGAGAATACAATTCTATTTGCTCAAGGTCCCCTGAAATTAGTAGTAGTATATTTAATTAATAAGAAATGTATATACTCTCAAAAATGAAGATAACCGTGAGCAAGCCTGAGAAATATGAGCTAGTTTATGTGCTTCTTGTGATTCATAATGTCCTAAAAGTTAAAGAAATAGAACATTTTTCTTCTCTAGACAACACCTTTCAAACGGTCTCACCCATGAAACCCGGAAGCATGAGCAAGAAGTGTTGCGGCTATGGCAAAGCTGGGGCACTCACCTAGAGGAACAGCACAGAGACCACACTTGTGCATGCACTGGGCATAAGGGCAGGGGTGCTAACATGATAGGGAGCCAGAGAGTGGAATAAACTGTTTTAGAAATAGCAAGGAGGAACGCTTCCTGGTAACGCTAAAATAAAGAGAAGGGAACTGACCCACCTCAAGGAGCTTCTGAGGGCAACTGCTGTAAGACAGGAGCAAGGAACCAAAGCAGAAGAAAAAGATGAACTCATGACCAGGAAATGGACCCAAAGGGTTAGGAAGATGGACTCCTGGGGTTAGGAAAAAATAATCCTGACATCCCCAGCACTCCAACAATCATGAGAAGTTGCTGGGGCTAGCCTGTGATACAGCCAAGGCTCACTGCAACTCTCTTCTGATGTTTCCTTTTGGGATCTTCCCTGTATCTCTCTTCTCTCTTCCTATCCTTCTGGTAACCAGGAATCTACCCTACACCCCAACCCAAGTTCATTTTTTCTTCCACTCAGTATCTTTGCCTTGAGGGAGTTAAATTTTCATTTTGTAAACACGGCAACACTGGGTACTAAGAAGACAATACAGCTGGTAAGCGTTGATTGTAGTACTTTGTGATGATACAAAAAAAACAAACAAGTTATTGCTATTTGGGGGTGGGGTAGAGTTAAAACACATGAGTGACTGGGTATGGTGATTTAGATGAGAAATGTCTCCCACAGGCTTTTGTGTGGGAATATTTGGACCTCGGCTGGTGCCGCAGGTGGGGAGGTTTAGGAGATACGGCCTTCCTGAAGGAATTATGTCTCCAGGGGCTTTGAGGGTAAAATGCCCTGTCCCACTCACTACCCATTAGCTCTGTGCTCACCTTGCAGGTGAGGATGTGAGCTCTCTGTCCCTGCTCCTGCCACAGGGCCTGTCACTTGCTGCTATGCCTCCCTGCCATAATGGACTCTTATCTGTCTGGAATGGGAACACAAAATATACTCTTCCTCCTATAAATTGCTTTTGGTCACAGTGTTTTATCACAGCAACAGAGAAGTACCGATACAGTGAGTCACTATGCCCCCACAAGGTAGACTAACAAGTGTCTCTTGTACACAGATAGCCTATTTTTCTGATTATTGCCCAATGATCAAGATAAACAATACTTATCTCTAAAATGCAGTTTCTGAACCCACTCGTCTAGCCTGTAAATCTGTCATCCATCCTTCTATTCTTTATCCCGAATGGTTTACTGTTGTCTGAGCTTACCATTTGAGTGCTCTTTCAGAGAATTAGAAAAATTACATCACTTAGTAGGCAGCAATGTAAACTTGAAACCAGAGATTGCATTGTAAAGCCTCCTGCCTACATATATCAATTCATGGCATCATTCTTCATTTTCCCCAGGATTAAAAACATCCAATAAAACCACATGAAGAAGTTAAAGTTACTTACAGCAAAGTCTAAGTGTTTAATTAATTTTAGGATATTAAAATGTTAAAGCCTGAGTCCAAGTTTACCATTTCATTTTTACTTTTAAAAGGTAAGCATCACATATAGTGATACAATGTCGCATTTGATGAGTGCCTTACCATTCTGAACCCAGAAAGAACCTGGAACTGTTCTATGCAATTCCACAGATAGGATGAAACAGCACCCCGTCAACCTTCTCATTTACCCAAATACCTGTATTATGCAGCAAAAGATTATTTCCCAACTCTTTACTACAATATGAGTCTTTTCTATGTATTCAAACACTGAACTCTTCTCAGTCCATCTAAGTTCTATGAAATTTAGTTTCTTCATTTAAAATATGGAGCTAATAATATCTACTTTAGCTTTTAAGACCCAAATTAAATCATATATCTAAAAGCAGTGTGCTTTAATGGGGTGGGGATGCAGGTGGGGGAAGGTCTGCATGTGTATGTATCTATGTGTGCATGTGTGCCATCACCATCCCCTTAAGGACCCCTTATCAAGTGATAGTGTATAAAAGAGTGGAGAGCAAGAGCAGACTGTCATTCTAGTACTGGGGCCATGGCTTGCATTTTGTAATAAGGTTTTAATTACAGCCCCATAAATTAATTTATGCACTATCTGTGACTGCTCCTCACTACAAGGACAGTATAGAGAAGCCATGAGCTAAGCACAGTGATATAAAGGTACAAAATTATCACAATAAAATCCACTATTTTATACACTAACTAAAAATGAATCTTGACAGTATTGGTTTACCAGTATCACCAGAATGAATTACCTTGCACCTGGAGAAAGAGTTCTAAGAGATAAGTAGGAATGTAGTAGTGCATGCCAGCAATCCTAACACACGGAGGGAAGGACAAATTCAGGCCAGCCTAGGCTTCATAGTGAGCGTATGACACAAAGCAAAACAAGAATATAAGACAAACAAGCCACAAAGCCCAACATATTTACTGTCTAACCCTTTATAGGACAAGGCTGCTGAACTCTACTCTTAGTGAACAATACGGTGCTTGTCCTCCTAACACACCAGCATTCTGCTTCCCTGAGAGGCAATCCTCCTACCACCCAACCAAAATCCCCTCCCCAGCTTCTGTCAGCAGCAGAAAAACATAGGATTTCAATGCAGTGTTAGTTTCCTGTAGTTGGAGAACTTCTCTCCAGGTCCCACTAAGGCCCAGCAGTCCAGTAGCCCACTTATAAAATAAACACACAGACAGTCATATTATTTAAACTGCTTGGCCATTAGCTCTGGCCTACCATTGTCTAGCTCTTACTCTTATATTTAGCCCATTTCTGTTAGTCTATACTTTGCCACATGGCTTGTGGCTTACCAGTGTCTTTACATGTTGCTTCTCATGGCAGCGGCTGGCAGTGGCTCCTCCCAGCCTTCCTGTTCCCAGCCTTCTTCTCTTCCTTGTCCTGCCTACCCTATCCTTCCTGCCTGGCTACTGGACAATCAGCACTTTATTTATACAGAGTGATATCCACGGCAGTTTCCCAAAATTCCAAACATACACAATAAAATAGCATGTTTTCTCAAATTATTCTTGTTATAAGAGAAATGAGTCATAAGTAAAAGGATACGTTCTGACTCATTTCAATAATTGTTTCTTTATATGTCTGTTTGCTTGTGTCTGTGGAGTCCTTGTGTCTGTGGACAACATGCTCTTGTGTGTTTTGAAGGTGCATTAACTTTTGTGTAGAGTGCAGGTGCTAACAAATGGCCCAGCCAATGCAGGTTTGGATGTGATGGTTTGCTTCACTTAGAGTCAAAGGTGGCTGCACCTCCAGCCCCCCACTCTAGTCCCCACCCCTACCAAGGAAAACATTGTAATACCTGCTTGACAGTTTTGTTCATTTTTCTCAGGGTTAGGGTTTTGTTTTTTGTTTGTTTTTTGTTTTGTTTGTTTTGTTTTTTTTAGCTATCTCGATTATGTCTAGCGGGGTAATTTATACTGAAAGCAGCACATTCTGGTGTTTTGTTTATCTGTGTCTTTTTTGTTGTTATTTTTGTTGTTGGTCTCCCTGTGTAGTCCAGGCTGTCCTCCAACTTCTGATTCTCCTGCCTCAGCCTGCAGAGTGCTGGATTAGTATCATAGCAGCTGAAAACAGCATTTAAAATTCTACTTTCGGAGACACCCAAGCTTGGTCAAGGGTAATTACCACACCATTTCTTTCCTGTGGTTGTGGGTAATTCCAACACCATTTCTTTTCTGCCCATTCACCGCACTTACGGGCTGAGGAAGGAGCACAGTAATGGGAAGCATTACTTTGGGCAAAACAGCAACTGCAGATAGAGGTTATTTCCTGGCTATCAATCCAGTTTCTCTGTGATAAATCACCAGCCCAGAGAGGCAAAATCCATGGAATGTCATTAAACTCAGAACAAGGGAAAGAAAACAGTGATCCATACCAGCTGAGCAGCATTTTAGTGCTGTTATTATTACATTTGAGTAAATTATGGCTCTAGTTTTTAAGCGATTTGAGAGCCTCTCTATATACACACAGGCAAAAAGTTAAACTATACTCAAAATGATACTCTAATTTTATAAATTTCTCTTTACTAAAGAATTCAAGCCAATTATATATTCCTGAAATATACTTATACTGCTACATTCCTCCAGGCTCTGAAATTTCATTTAAGAAATGTAATAAAAGCAAGTAAGTTCCACATACTAGGACCAGTTTCTGTACTCACTCCTTGAAACAGTTTTCTTCCAAAGTAATGAGACTAATAATGTACAAGTCTCTGTGTATTAAGGCTCATCCAAAAGTAAACAGTAAATAAATCTAACACTTGCTTGGAGGTGTCATCAAAAACCCAATTTATAAACAAATGAAGATGCCTTGAAACCCTACTAAACACAGAGCAGAAATATATCACACCCACAGGAAAAAAGAAATGCCACACCAGTCATCTTACAAAAGTAAGTTCCAAGGCGATTCCTCAAAATTCTGAAGGTGTGTTTACATTAGAAACTGGTGCTAGGGCAGCCTGGTGGGGGCTTCTTATCACCAACACTCAGAAGTTGATGACACAGGGTGAGTTAGAAGGCTAATTTCTCCATAGAACACATAAACTTCCAATACCACAGAATTTATACTTTCAGAGGACCAAGCCATCCTTCCTTTGATGCCATATGTCAGTCCAGAGGAGGAAACTGAGGCTGAGCAAAAACGAGTGCCTGTCTAAGGACCCTCAGTTAGAATGCACACGGAAGCACAGAAATGTGACTTAGTCTGCATCTTCTTGTATGGTCGGTGTATCTTCACCAGCCTTGATTGGGTGTCTTAAGGTAACAAAGAGCATACAAAACAAAGGAAAATCTTGTTCTTAATTAGAAAGTCAAGTGTGTGAGACCCACAATTTCATGGCTTCTGAGCATGCCTGCGGGGGATGTTTGTAATAAGGATTCTTTATCAGAAAAACCTGTTCTGTCCACTATTGGTAGCCCTATGTCCTAAGCTAGGATCTTGGACTGGTTTTGTTTGTTTTTCACTGAAGAAAACTGAGAATAAATACTGCTCTTTGCTTTCTTACTATGGACAGAATATAAACAGCTAAACCCATGTACGTATGGCTTCTCAACAGTGATGATGGATTTTAACTCTGAACTGGTGAGAATCTCAATCTCAATCAATCAGAGTCAGTCTGTCTGTCTGTCTCTGTCTGTCTCTGTCTCTGTCTCTCTCTCTCTCACACACACACACACACACATGCACGCACACCACACCCCTTTCCCTCCTAAGTTGCTGCTCTCAGGATATTTAATCCTAACAACAAAAAAGTTACAGAGACAGAAAACCTTGACCTGGCATGGAAGTGGAGCTGTGATAACCCTGACCATACAGAATTTGGAATTGCTTTGCAGTAGGAATGTGAAAGAGTCTGGGATTTTGAAGTAGAAAAGATCTTAGAAGCTGGAAACAGCACTTAATGGGCCTTCTGGTGGAAGCCTGGAAGACATGATGCTGAGAAAAATGTAGTCATTGGAGGCCTGGTCTGTGAGTTTTCAGAGGAGAACAGGGGCTCTACTGGGTACTTGGGATAGGGGCCATTCATTTGATATTTGCCTAAGATTCTAGTTGCATTCTGCCTATTTCTAGAAAACTTAAGTGAAGCTGAATTTAAAGGTAATGAGGTCATCTCCTTGGCAGGAGAACATGCTGGCTGATGCTGTAAAAGTAAATCCTATTACTGAAGAGATCATTATCACTGAAGAAAAACCTTTTCCACTGCATTAAGCAAAAGTCCACCATTCAGAGGCTCCATCTTGTGAAGATCCAAGTTTACTTGAAGGAAGAAAGCCTAAACTGAAGTGGGGTTTCCTGTTCCTTAAAAGCAAGTGTCTACCCTCACAATCAGTACAAAGCCATGGTCCAAGAGCTCTAGCCTGCTACAACAGCAGAACATGGAAGTACTGTCCACAAGACACAGGTTTTACAAGCATGGAAGGTCCAAAATTGATGGTACCATAAAGACTTGTTCCATGGATTGAGAGAGCAGCTGAAACCAAACAATACATAGCTGGGTTGAAAACCATGCAAGGAGGCCCTAGGAGGCCACTGCATGGAGTATGAAGATGAAACCTAAATTATAAAGTGGATTCCAAATACTGAAGATGCCAGGACTATAGGATACCTGTTAAGGAAAGCTATAGGGATGGAATAGAAGGGCCTAAACAGAGAATATCTGTTTTGTGGATGGCACAGTTGGAAGGGTGGGGCTACCTAAGTCCTTTGAATCCTAGGCAATTTCATCATGAGCCAGCCCCATACCACAGGCATGGAGCTACAGAATTTTATGTTTGCTCTACCGGATATCGGTGTTGCTTTGATCTGATTATTCCTTTCTATGTTCCAATTCTACAATTTTGGAATGGGAATGTGCTATTCTATGTTGGAAGTTTATGGCAGTTTTTTTTTTTTTAAGCTGAGGATCGAACCCAGGGCCTTGCGTTTGCACTCTACCACTGAGCTAAATCCAGTTTTTATTTTATTTTTTGTGTGAGCTCCTTTTTTTTTTTTTAAATTTAATTTAATTTTACACATCAGCCATGGGTTCCCCTGTCCTCCCCCTCCTACCCCCACCCCCACCTTCCCCCCCATCCCCTCCCCTCCATTCCCATCTCCTCCAGGGCCAAGACTCCCCTGGAGATTCATTTAAACCTGGTGGATTCAGTACAGGCAGGTCCTGTCACCTCCTTCCAGACTGAGCAAAGTGTCCCTGTGTAAGCCCAAGGTTCCAAACAGCCAGCTCATGCACTAAGGACAGGTCCGGGTCCCACTGCCTGGATGCCTCCCAAACAGTTCAAGCTATTCAATTGTCTCACTTATCCAGAGGGCCTGATCCAGCTGGGGGCTCCTCAGCTTTTGGTTCATAATTCATGTGTTTCCATTCATTTGGCTATTTGTCCCTGTGCTTTTTCCAATTTTGGTCTCAACAATTCACACTCTTACAGTTCCTCCTCTTTCTCGACAATTAGACTCCTGGACCTCCACCTGGGGCCTGGCCAAGGATCTCTGCATCCACTTCCATCAGTTATTGGATGAGAGTTCTAGCACAACTGTTAGGCTGTTTGGCCATCTGATCACCAGACTAAGTCGGTTCAGGCTTTCTCTTGACCACTGCCAGTAGTATACAGTGGAGATATCATTGTGGATTTCTGGGGACCTCTATAGCACTTTGCTTCTTCCTATTCTCATGTGGTCTTCATTTATCTTCTTTGGGGTTTACTGCTGTGGTGTTATCTATTGCCTGTGTTTTTGAGGGTGTATCTGACTTCCTTAGGTTGGGATTTTCCTTCTAGTGCTTTCTGTAGGGCTGGGTTTGTGGATAAGTATTATTTAAATCTGGCTTTGTCTTGGAATGTCTTGTTCACTCCATCTATGATGATTGAAACTTTTGCTGGGTATATTAGTCTAGGCTGGCATCCATGGTCTCTTAGTGTCTGCAACATATCTGTCCAGGTCCTTCTGGCTTTCAAAGTCTCCATTGAGAAATCGGGTGTTATTCTGATGGGTTTGCCTTTATAAGTCACTTGGCCTTTTTCCTTTGCTGTTCTTAATATTCTTTCTTTATTCTATGTGTTTAGTTGTTGAATTATTATGTGGCAAGGGGACTTTTTTTCGGGGGGGGGTCTAGTTTGTTTGGTGTTCTATAGGCTTCTTGGATCTTCATAGACATTTCCTTCTTTAAGTTGAGAAAGTTTTCTTCTATGATTTCGTTAAAGATATTTTCTGTGCCTTTGAGTTGGTATTCTCCTTCCTCTATCCCTATTATTCATAGGGTTGGTCTTTTCATGGTATCCCAAATTTCTTGGACATTTTGGGTCATGACTTTGTTGGCTTTAGTGTTTTCTTTGACTGATGAATCTATTTCTTCTACCTTATCTTCAACACCATAGGTCCTCTCTTCCATCTCTTGCATTCTGTTGGTTATACTTGCATCTGAAGTTCCTGTTCGTTTACTCAGATTTTTCTATTTCCAGCATTCCTTCTGCTAGTGTCTTCTTCATTTTTTCTATTTCCCTTTTCATGTCTTGGGCTGTTTCCCTCATCTGTTTCATTGTGTTTTTTCATGATTTTCTTTTAGGGACTTATTGTTTTCTTCTGCTTTGTCCTTTCCTCTGGTTTTTTACAGCGATCTTCCCATTTTTTGTTTGTCTGTTCCTCCACTTCATTTTTTATTTCTTCTATATAAGGCTCTAGCCTCTTCATGATGTTATTCATGAGATGGTTTTCTTCTGCTTCTTCCATTTAGGCCTAGCTGTTGGAGGAGAGCTAGGTTCTGGTGGTGCTATACTGCTCTTTATTTTGTTGTATGTACTTCTGCCTTGACATCTGCCCATCTCCTCCTGGATTCGTTCTTGGTCCAGATGGGACTTCTGGGCGGATGGGAGGTGGTGCCTGGTCTCTGAGTCTCAGAAAGTGGCTGGGGTCTCTGTATCTGGTCCTAATGGGAGCTCTCTGGTCCAGATGTCAGTTCCGGGTCAGATGGGAGGTGGGACCTGGTCTCTGAGTCTCAGGAAGTGGCTGGGATCTCCGTATCTTGTCCAGATGGGAGCTCTCTGGTCCAGATGGGACTTCCAGATGGATAGGTAGTGGGCCTGGTCTCTGAGTCTCAGGAAGTGGCTGGGATCTCCATATCTGATCCAAATGGGAGCTCTGGGGCAGGATGGGAGCTGTGGGCTGGTCTCTAAGTCTCAGGAAGTGGCTGGGGTCTCGGGCAGATGGGTGGGGGGCAGGGTGTGGAGCCTACTCCCAGTTTTTATTTTATAGGTACTCACTGTTAAGACCCTTGTCTTAAATCTCAAATGAGATGTGGATGTAGAACTATTAAACCATACTGAAACTTTTAAAGGCCTCAAGAACAGAAGAGCAAGGTTACAGTTTAAAGTGATTTGCTTGGCTGCTGAGTTGACAAATGGTAGAGTTGGGATGGTTTGGTTAGTCCATGCCAAATTAATGAAATGTAGAATGATCTGTGAGAGAGACCTCTGAGAATCCCTATAGGGGATTATCTTGATTAGGTTAATTGAGTTGGGAGCACAAGTTACTACAGTTAAAAGCATTTCTCAGGCTGGATAGTATATTGTATTTAAAAAAAAAAAAAGTGAGGAAGTAGGCTAAGCACATGCATTCATTTCTCTGCTCCCCGAATGTGGATGCAGTGTGACCAGCTGCCTCAAGCTCCAATAACTTATCCCACAATGATGGACTCTACACTGTAAGCCAAAATAGACCTTTGGTGGGGGGCAGGCATGAGGATGTATCTGACACAGGGTTTCTCTGTGTAGCCCCAGCTGTCTTGAAACTCATTGTGTAGACCAGGTTGGCCTTAAACTCAGAGATCTTCCTGTCTGCCTGGGATTAAAGGCGTGGACCTTTAATCACATCCACCAAACCTTTCCTTAGTAACTTGCTTTTGTCGGGGTATTTATCACAGCAAAGTAACCAAAACAGTAGGAATTTGAGCAGCTGAAGAAGTTAATGGCTCCAGCTAAGTGTCAAGGTCCATGTAAACCTGCCTAGAACTGTTAACAGGCAGGCCTGTGACAGACACCAAGACAAATGGTAAATACAATGCAATCCCTTCCTAAGAAGAATGGTGATGTAAAAATCCCAACTACTTGTGAAGCAGAAGGATCACAAATTCAAGGAGGGCTGAGCTACAAAGTGAGTTCAAGGTGAGCCAAGGTACCATGAGACCAGACAGAAAGTGACAAAGGGCTGAGGATAGTACAAGTCAGTGCTATGGCAGTTGTCTAACAGTCGTGGGGCCCTAGGCTCACTCCCTAGTAATGGGGGTTAGGGTAGGGGGAGAAAAGGAATGTCCAAATCTCTTCTGACCTGACAATACATTTGACAGCACTCAATGAGGCCTTTCCCAAATAAAATCACTAATATCACTGCTAAATATCTTTGGTCATTATATTCCATCCACATTTAAGTCCCAAACAACAGAGGAATATCAGTTTCTAAAATATCTAATATCCCACTATGGCACACCTTACACTCAAGAGGTCTCAGTACCAGATTCCTATTTCTCTTCCTCTCAAAATTGAAATTGATAAATTAATTAATAAACTTGTATCTACATTGCTAGCCAGAGATATAACTGCATAGAAAAATGACAAACTAATGTGATTCATTCACAGTTTCTACATAAACTGATAATAATAATAACATAAACAAATGCAAACTCTGGTTTTGAAATGCATAATGCCTATTTTCCAATTGAGCAGAATTCTTACTGAGTTCATGATCCAAGTGAACTGATCAATTTTTTGGGAGTTTTATTCAATTCCATGGTTCAGCCACAATTTGGATTTCCAAGCTTATTTTAGGTTTGCTTCCAAACTATTACCCTATAGCTAAGAACAGGTCATCTACGAACAAAACACTTACTTCTAACTTTTAAAAGTCCTGTTAACAAATAATGAGGACACATCTGTGTAAATCTTGCTTTGTCAAGCTGTCCCATGGTTGATTGTGCTGTAAGACCATCGTGAACACACTCACAGTAATTCCCCCACAGACAGAACCTGAACACTGAACTAAGAGAACATTCAGAAAAGGACTCTGGGATGATCACAATGTGTTCAAACAAGAGCAAAGCACACACTTTTCAGACACATAGCACGGACAGTCATAAGATGTGTAAAAAGAATCTGATTTGGGGTCGAAAAGCATCAGCAGAATCTTAAATCTTCTATTTTTTTTAAAGTTACAAAACAAATAGCATTTGTAAGAATAGCTGTTTTCAAAGTTATGTTGTTATTTTAGTTGGTTTATATGTCTGAATATGTCAACACACTTAAATAAATAACAGCTGTGTGTTTACAGATAGATTTGTATGTCCAGACCCACTTTTTCATGTGGATAGAATAGTTAAGATTAGAATAGACATGAATGATTCCATGTTTTATCATTCAAGTACAATTTATTTTTCCTAAGTTTAAATACAGATAAATACAAACACTGTTCTTTTCTGACCTCATTCTACCAAAACATCACAAATAAGACTTTTACTGGCTGTAGTCAAAGCAAAAATTTATAGTATTTTTTCTTTAAGTAGCTTTAAAAAACAAACAAAAAACCCACCTAAACAGCTATGCAATATTAATTTAAGATTCTATAGCAGATATTTTAGGATGCAGTTCATCTGAAGAACTCCAAAGCCGATTTAAACAACACTATGCATTATATTGACATTGTGTGCTTTTGAAACAGGTATCACTTTGTGCAGGAAACACTGAATTTCCAGCTCCTACTTACCACTGACACAGACACACATTCTCTCTCTCTCTCTCTCTCTCTCTCTCTCTCTCTCTCTCTCTCTCTCTCTCACACACACACACACACACACACACACACACACACACACACACACACAGAGGATGGGAGCAAAGAGAGGGAAAGAATAAACATGACTGGCAGCCATGCTCAGCCAGGTGAGTGTCACCTGTCTGGAGAGAGATCTGAGGCTATAGCAAATTCAACTCGATCCCATTTCTTTAAGTTTCAGCACTGAGAATAAGCTGAATACCGGGGTAAACTGGTGTGCCTTTGATCTCCATTGGAACAAAAGCAAAATGACACACTCAAATGAAAAATCATTGATAATGGATGAAAGGGTGATTCGTCCTTTGAATTCTTTCTGTTTGGCGGAAGAGGGCTTAAGAAGAAAACCAAACTCTCAAAACATAGCACAATACTTATGAAATGACAATACCAAAATGGGGGTAAGAACAGGTGGGACAGAGAGGAAAGAATACAGAGGAAATGCTGTCAGCCTGCTAGGAAAAGGGGGTTCTCACTTCTGAACCAGGTGGAAGGGGAGTTTTCTTCCTATCAAAAGAACAAGATGCAAAGCACACAAGCTACCAGATGATCCATCGTGAATTAAGCTTCACCACTGTGGCTCTAACATCCATCCCAAATGACTAGGTTTCACTACTGCTTTCCTGCATCAGTACCTTACTTCACTCACTGGGAGTAATGAGTCCATCCAGTTGGCACCTTTTGATGTTAAAACTGAACTTAATTAAATGCCTTCCTCACAAGAGACAGTGTTCCTTCTTGACTAAACCTTCAAGATAGTGATATGAATTTTAATTTAATTTTAATTTAGTTCTACTTAGGTAACTTTTAAAAAGATCTGTTTTATTTTAAATTATGTATATGTGTGGATATGAACACATGAGTGCAGGTGTCCCCAGAGGCTAGATGAGAATTTCAAATCCCAAGGAGATGAAGTTGCAGGTGGTTGTGAGGTGCCCGATGTGGCTGTATTTGCTGTGTGCAGAAAATTCATAGTTTTCCATGAAATTACTTTCAGTGGTGAGTTTGGGCTGCTACAGTGGCTGTTAACTCAGGTTCTAATCTTTCATGGGCGTATGTGTACTGTCTGTGGTGAGCTATTTTAATAATCCACGCTCCTCAAAGTTCTCTGACATCGGTGTCTAATCAATCTATCTGTCTTATAGCATATAGAGGGGTTTGTATGAAGACACTGAGTAGAACCTCTTGACGAGCAAAGGATCAAGATTGGATAAAGGCTTTAAAAGAAGACTGTGTTAAGAAGCGAAAGTTCCTATGACTCAAAACTCTAGGTGACAGATCTTACTTGCTTCTCCCAAATTCCTTGGAAATGGGGACAACCATGGTCATTCCCTGTGTAGTTTCATCCCCACCCATGGTGTAGACCTTCAGCGATAAACAAAAGCTCCAGACACTCTATTCTCAGGCTTCCTTGCCATCCATGTGACCCTAAACCAATCTCTTCCCATCTGTAAGTCTCTTCAGAAATGAGCTCTCTTCCACTATGGTGCACCCACCATCTACAGCAGAAAGCTGTCTTCTTGCACTCCATCCTACTGTACCAACAGCTGATTAGTTCCTTCTAATGTTCAAGTCTAAACCTAATACCCTGAACACTGTTTTTTGGACTTTCCATAAGCCTCACTTTCTCAAGTCTCTTGGTTTACTCTCAAACATAAGGATATCCATATATTGAAGGCTTCTAATATATTCATTTATTGATACAAAAAAAAAAAAAAAACCTCAAAAATGTATTGACTCATGCAGCTGTGGAAGGGCTCAGCAGGCCAACTGTGCTTCTCTGCTTCCTTGCATGGGACAACTATCAGGGAGGGTTCAGAAGGTAGCCTGGAATCCCAGCTAAAGCCAAGGCTGGAGTTCTAAGGGTAGGCTAGAGCCAGGCTTGACTGTGAGAAAGGGGAAGACTGGTGGCGACCTGTACCATGAAGGAACTGGTACCAGGGATAAAGAAAACAGCAAAGAGAAATCTGGGGTCCTATGTGACAGCCAATGGAAGGGGCAGAGGGTACCAACCAAAATGCATGTTCCACCTCTTCAGAGCTTGCTCACCTAGGACTGCCTCAGGCACCTAGTACAAACAAAGGGGAGTAGCAATAACAAGAAGTGGAAGGAATGGAAGCTATCAAAACACAACCCTCCCATCCTTGCATCTGCTCAAGCAATTCTGCTTTCTTTCTCTGTGCCCCTGAAGGGGGATTCCCCTTCCCCCTGGACCCAATTTCCTCCAAGATGCTGAGAATTGCCCCATCAGCTCCCTGCCATTCTGTTTGGCACTACTGGTCCTTCTTTCCCCAGTGCTTCATTCAGCACAGCAATCTTGAAGAGACACCCCTCAAACCACTGTTTCTCTATGGTACACACTCTTTATCACCTTCGAAAGCTTCAAGTCTTGACCTGAAGCATCTTAGTGCTTTCCTCTTTCTTTCCTCCTTTCCTCTTCTTTAATCTGGTCTGTGATTTTAAAATCTAGTCTGTGATTCTAATGGCCTGCTTCTGCCTGGGTATACTCCGTAAAGACAGCTACTAACCACTGTGCCTGACTCAGCATCCTCTCAGGCCATGGGCCATCTCTAGAAACCTGACCACATAAGCACTTTCATAAAGAAGCCTCTTCTCTCTTTGCCATGCTGAGAGTTCCTAAATGTTCTCCTATGCAACTCCTCCTTACTATGCTGCTCAGAAGAGGGTACTGTCCTCAATTATGCCTTCACCAACTTGTCTCCATCTACCATTCTGTGGCATTTTCACTCATTCCCAGATTTTGATCTTTAAAATAGAGTTCCAGAATTCTTTCATGCTAGCCCTTCTCCTCAGCTCCACTGTTTCTAATTTCTCTAACAAATCTATCCACTCTAGAGCCAAACACCCTGCTCGTCACCAGAGTGGCCCTGACCAGGGCTACTGTAGACCTAATGGACAGGATGAAAGGCTATGCAAGTGAGCATAGGAAGCGTCCCCAGGTGGTAAAAGGGCAGCTGCTTACCAGCAAGAAGGGATCTTGCCTCTGCTTAACCTACAGAGACCCCACTTCAAACAGCCAGTAAGGAGGAAGGTTATTTCTCAAATAATAGCTAGCCACAAAGCCCCAGACATCTGAGCTCACTTGATGAAGGACTAGGCAGGCAAGAGAAAGAGTCACCTAGCTACTTGGATCCTTACCTATTTCTGGAAATGCTTATTCATTGGTCTGATAACAAACCAAAGTGACAGAAATCTTAAAGTGCAAGGTGATTTTTCATAGTCTTCAAAGCCAGAGTGATAGGGTGCTATGATCTAGCTTGCTCTTCCTTTTTGTCCTTAGCTAACTTTACTATTGTAACTCAGCAATGTCATCATGTGGAATCTGTACGAATTATAACAAAGCCTTCAAATCAAGCCTACTTCCCTCTTTGGAAGGCTGAGTCACTTTTCTAACAGGTTTTCCTCTTTCTTCTATCCTTCCATCTAACTCTTCACCAGCACTTCCACCAGAGTGTGCTTGTCTACTCTCTACCTTTTCAGCCTATCAAACGCGAGAAGCCCTCCTTTACACACTACACCCTATGCCAACTACATCATGTTACTCAACAACCTGAAAGAGAACCCATGTTCTCCCATCTCCACACCTTTAATTCCAGCTCTTCTCTCAAAATGTCAAACATGTTTCAAATCCTGACATCCTCCCCTTCTTAAAATGTCAGATCAGACCTTCTTTTTAAGATTTTATGCAGCAGTCTCTCCTCCTTCAAGCCTGCCAACCCTACATCATGAATTACTCATTCGGCCCTATGCCTATGCCAGTCTTCTGAACTAGAATGTAAGGCTCAAGAGGTCTGCATCAGCTGTCTGTCAAGAGCACTAGCTCCCCATTCAAGTGCACTGGTCACTTCTGTGCTGATGTGACCATGGTAGGTTTGATTTTTAGCCCATGTTTCAGAACAGTTTCAGTCTGTTGTAGAAGGGCAGGCAGGATAGAGCATCTTTGTCTGTGGCAGCATGAGTGTTGGGTGGTTGTTCACATGGCAGTGGACCAGAGTAGGGAGAAGGAGATATAATTCCTACTTCCATCAGGCAGGCCAGGCTGCCTAAAGGCTCGACAATCTTCAAAATTGCACCGCAATTTGATGTGACTGAACATTCAAAGCATGAGCCTACAGAGAGTCACTTGAGACTCAAACCACCATGTTGAAATCATCATGGTGAGTTACTTCTGTGACCTAGACATAGAATCCCAAGGACTTGTTCAAGTCATGACACAGTCACATATATGACAGTCATGATTTTCAAAAGTTTAACTTTTAGACTTTCAGTCCCCCTCATCAATAAAACATATAAGAATTAATCTTAGTTTTTCAAAGGATAAATGAAAAACTTTTGAAACATCTACACAATGCAAACACACACAAGATAGTAATATTGTCAAAATATTTTGCATAATGTTCATTGGTAGAGATTGACCAACTTACCTTTCTGCAAATAAAATGTTATAAATAATTAAGCACTTTGCTACACAAACTCAAGAAGACAAAAGTACCAAAGAGGTTTAGTCACTGTAATATTTGGTTACTGTAAGGTCACTGTGCTATTTCATTTTACTGGCTATACACAGCACTAATCAAAGTATTAAAATGAGATATTAAAATTTACTTTTTTGTAGCCTTCTGTAACTTCAGGCAGTAATTACCGTCAACGAGTCATTATGTTACACTCATACATCTCAACACTGTTATACCTTTAATATAAATGTCAATTACGTGAAATAGCCTCTAACAGGAAACCTGTATCATTTTTTTCTTATGATTCACCATTACCATAATGATGTACATATTCACTGGCCAATGTAAAATGTGCTTGGAAATATCAAGTTCTGAAGGAACATTTTCATATATACATACACTGAACACGGGCCTGTGTTATTTCTGAAAAGAAGAAACCCACTGTGTGGCAGGCAGTGTGAAACATAATGCAGCTTTACTCTGCATTAGGAAAGCAGGAAAACAACCAGCTGTGAGTTAGAAATAGAACAAAATTTGGAGTTGCAAGTTGCAAGCCCAAGGAACCTTAGGTAACGTTGAAATACTCCTTAATGGTGAATAGCTGATTTTATTTTAGATGCACTCAGGATACCAAGCAAAAGATTTAACATTTAAATTTTTAGTTTCAAAAGCTACAGACAGACCTGTTGGTCAGCAGAAGCCTGGCAATGACTGCAGCAAATCTATCAATCAATTCAACATGGCTGGGCTCTGCCAGCAGCCCTTGATACCAATTAGAGAAAGGCAATACAGAACTGCTGCTACCAGGTTACAGCTTTGCCAATTAGAGCACAGCCTGGGTGAGAGGGGTCTGCGAACACTGGAACCTGAGGTCAGGAAAGAGAGGAGAAAAGCACCTCATGTAATGCAACATGAAAAAGAAGGATTGTTGGAGGGACACAGAAAAGAAGCAAGTCACTCTACAATCAAACAGCACATTTTATTGTTCCCTTGTCAAAGACTTGCAGACACTAAGACAAAGGCAAAGAGAGGCAGGCATCTCTGCCCTGGAAGGCGCTGCTCATTGGCCTGAGCAACTCCAGGAGCCCAACACTGTCACACAGCAGCTCCCAGGCTGTTCCTTTGGCTCATGATTCACAAGTTAAGCCGGCTCACACAGGGCCTTAACGTCAAAGGCAGACACATATCAAAGTGCTGCAAGCCCAGTGTTGCAAATCAGCCTCATTATTTGCACATAAGCCTTTTCTGCTAAGTTTTCTCATTTCTACATCCTACAAAATTTTAGGGACCTCCTTTCAACTTTTCCACCTGAGCTCTTCTTCCAAATCATGACTCACAGTTCTGGCTTATAAGACTTCATAAACTCCAGGAGCCTTAAATATCTTTCTTTATACCACAGTCCCTTCATCTCTAACCACTGTTGCCTTCTTCTGAATACCTCCCCTTAATGCCATTTTGCTCATCCAGCTTTGAAGGCTCCGGCTGATCCTTTCAGCAGTGTTCCAGCTGAAAAGGCTAAAGGCCAAAGCAAGGCTAACAAAGAAGTTTCCGATTGTAGGGATCACTTACTGATGCACATTCAAAACTCAGGTCTGGCCAGTTCTATAAGTGTATCAAAAGACTGAGTTATATAAAAATAATAGGCAAATATATCTAAAAAATTTTAAAACTTGTAAGTTTCAAATATAAAAAGACTACTAATCACTATCAACCGAGTAAGCTCTATGGCAACGTATTTTCCTGGGCACCTGATGCTATCTCATGATATCTGACTCTGTCTTAATTCCAGGAACTGTTCTGCTGCGATCATTTCTGCCCCAGTACTCCTTAGTGGTGAATAGCTGATTTTATTTCAGATGCACCAAGAATACCATGCAATAGATGTAACAGTTTAATTTTTTAGTTTCAAAAGCTACAGACAGACTTGTTGGTTAAGCAGAAGCCTCGCAATAACAGCAGCAAATGACACCATCAGAAATTTCTAATGGTGTACTCCGTGTGCCATGCATCCAAGAACAAGAAGTGTGGATTTCAATGATCAAATAAATCTTAACATCAGACTGATTTGAGCATGAGAAGACCCTACAATGTCTATGTCCCTAACCATAGACAGGGTAAGATTAACTTTGACTAGAACAAGGGATCCCAAACTCAGATGCCTGGAGGAATAGTCAGTGAAGCTATACAAAATGCTGCAGCTTAAGGCCCATCTTGCAGAGATGCTGGCTTCACTGACTGGGAGTAATGTCTGAGGACAAAGGTTTCCTTTCCAGATCCCTTATCTGCACCTGGGTCTAAAGTATGCATGAAAACACCCACCATGTCTGCGTCATTTCTATCAGGCACAGGCACAGCAAAGGTGAGCGAGGTGGCCAGATAAGCAGGCCCCACAGGGCTTAGCAAAAAACAAAAGAGATTGTGCCAGGTTCTAGAAACATGCATACAGGAATGATGCTGGGGTAGAGGAGGAAGCTGTCCAATGGGCAGGACAGGACAGTTGCCTCTGTGTGGACTCCCAGATCTAGTGTGTAAAATGGCATACAGTCTCTGGCACATTAAAGTTATATTCAAATGTCACTTTGCTGAGAGTGAGGTACTACTAGCTACTTGCTCCATAGTTACCACAATGAAATACAGTGGGCAATTACCTTCAGGAAAAACACTTTTACTCTGGCTCATGGATTTGGAAGTTCCAGTCAAAAAAAACAAGTGGTCTTACTGTCTGGACCCCCAATGAGGAACCACATTGTGGCAAGTGTGGTAGAGCAAAAGTGTAGATGTAACCGTCTTGTTAAATAAGAAACACAGAGCCAATTGCAGAGATAAAAGCCAAGAGGTCAAAGCAATAGCTGAGAGCTGAAAACCTTACCCTTCACTGCCGATCTGTCTTTCCTTCTGTAAGAGACCTACTTCCTGTGTTTTTCTTTTTTATAGACTTTCTGTTCTGCGTTCTCATTGGTTGTAAACCCAGCCACATGACCTCCTCATTACTGCATGTCTGTATAGTCTTCTATAGTTGGTATTGAGATTAAAAGCATGTGTTGCCATGCTGGCTGTATCCTGGAACACACAGAGATCCTGCCTAGCTCTGCCTCCCAAGTGCTGGGATTAAAGGCATTCACCACCACCACCCAGCTTCTGCTATGGCTTGCTCTGAACCCAAGGCAACTTTATTAATATACAAATAAAATCACATTTCAGTACAAATAAAATATCACTATACAAAAGTACTCACCTGCTAAGCCAAGAAGCTAAATACAGAAAGAGGATGAGAGCAGGGTCTAAATTCCTAGGCCCCATCTTCTTAAAGTTCCACCACCTTCCAACTTAAAAACACATGGACCTTTGTGGACACTATCCATGCCCAAATCCTAATAGTGCCCATCCTTTTCTCTATAGCAGTCCAGCTTGAAAACCAATCCTCCAGACCAGCTCAGGGCAGCTGAAGACATTTTCAACTCATGAAGGATTTGTTAGCATGTAACCTCACAAGCCAAGCAGCATCTGTAATGGCAAACTTCAGATCCTCATTTAAAGGAATAATAACAGCTAGTATTTAACTCATGCGACACAATCTACAAAGTACTGTTTTAAAACCTGAAAAGAGATTTTGGGGGAGCACTTGAGATTTTCAGATCAGTGATACTCAACCAGTAAAAATCTTTAGAAATATTCCAAAATTCAAAACTCTTGGCATCTGCAGTAGCTCTGGTTCCCAGCTTTTCAAGTAAAAGATACTTCATCTGTGTGCTTCAAATTCTAATTTCATATAAGGTCTCACAGGAAGACTGTGTTCAGATGCATAGTCTGCTTTAATAGGTCCAACCTGGGCTAGAGACTACTTCTAATGAGCAAGCAGGTGATGGTAATTCCTCTGCTATGGTTGTGTTCTGTGAAACATCTCTGACTTGGCTTTTACACATAAACATCCTTTCACGGGTTGGGGATTTAGCTCAGTGGTAGAGCGCTTGCCTAGCAAGCGCAAAGCCCTGGGTTTGATCCTCAGCTCAAACAAAAAACAAAAAACAAAAAACAAAACAAAAAAAAAATCCTTTCACAGTCCTGGGATCTCTTTGTTGGACTTAGTGTAACAGAGAAGTTAGACATCCATAGCATGGAGAGTAAGTAAGTAAGTGGAGACAGAACAGCCCACAACTTGTTTACTTTATCTAACATTTTTCATACAGCCCCACATTCTAATGCCTAATGTTTATTTGCTTTCTTGTCTTTTACACTCGGCTCTATACGGAAAGAGAATATGTGTCTTATTCGCCTTGGTAATCTTGGAGCCTGAAAGACCCAGCACAGAGGAAGCACTCAACACAAAATCTCTGCTCACACAGAATGAACCAGGTATAGGACATGGACACCTCCAATCAAGATGGTGTGAGGTTATCCAGTCTGCTCCAGCCTTCCGGTCAGGTCTTCCTGGGAAAGAGGGCATGGTGACATAGACGAGATGATCTGCACCTTCATCGCCATGTAAGGCATAGTCGGTGCACTGGCTCCAGCAACACAAAAAGAGACATCCAGGAAAGGGATGACTGGAGAGAGACCATTTTCTACTAATGTTACAATGAACCTTGCTGCCACACTTCAGAAAGGGAGCCTCCGGAAAGGCAGGTTCTGGGCACAGCCATGTCATCGACTTCACCAGACCCCCAGAGGACCATGATGAAATGGCAAAGGAGAAACTCTCACAGCCTTGGGCAAAACATTAATCCAACCTTGGAATTCAATCACTCACGAATGCCTACTGGCAAAACTACTCAAGGTCTCACAAAATTAGAAAACTAACAAAACTAGAAGAACGAGTGCCTGAGGCAGCACCTGGGCAGAGAAGGGCAGACTTCACTGGCAGCACAGGCCACCAGGCAGCACTGGTTTGCAGCCACTTCCAACGTGCTGGATGACTACTGGTGGACTACTACTGCAGTTTACAAATAACACCGGTACAACGAAAACAGAATAAATACAGGGGACAAAAAGAATCAATTGCAAATAGGACTTTCTAAAGAAATAAGGGGTTTTGTATAGTAGGTGATGATATAAATGTATTATTGTGGATCAGAACTTTAAAAAGAAACTTTTCTGTCTATTAACTAAATTCCATACTTTATTCAAATTTGAAAAAAAAATCTTCAAAAGAAGATATGGAAGCTTTAAAAAATGTATATACCATTATGTTAAAATAACAAGTCATTCAAAAATAAACCTTTTAATAAAAATGCCTCTGTGGCAGCAAGGATCATTCTTCACATAGTACTGACACTTTAATATGTAACACTGACAATTATACTAAGTCCTATTTACTAAGGAAACAGCATGACATAACAACCCAGAACAGTCTGGAGCCAAACTCACCAGTTACTGGGAATAAACTGCTTACCATCTCTTAGTTACTCCTAATACAGATAACATAAAATGATAACCCCATACAGTAACAATGCTTTAAGACAGCACTTTGTATATTATGTGGTATGAGTTAAATACTAGCTGTTATTCCTTTAAGTGAAGATCTGAAGTTTGCCATTACAGATGCTCTTTGGCTTGCGAGGTTACATGCTAACAAATCCTTCATGAGTTGAAAATGTCTTCAGTGAAACACACTCAATACACTAATCTACTTAACAACAAAGGACATGGTAAGATACAAGTCTTCTCCCCTCCCGATCACTCCTGCTGAGTGGGGCTGTGGTCCATTGTCACTAGCTCATACTCTGAGAAGACCAGACCTCTGGTCTGGGAAAGTTCAAAATTCACTAGTGAAAGTGCATTTTTTACTGAATTCATACATACAACTTCCCCACTGTGGCAAAGTAAAGCAGTCCGAAGTCAAAGCAGTCTACGTTCGGACCATATATATTTTAATGGTACACTAAAGAGCAGGAGTGTGGCTGCCATGTGAGTGAAGGGCTAGGGACTCATCTGTGAGAGTCAATTTGAAATAGAAAGTTGACCATTGGAAAAGGGCAAGATGGGAGAGAGGTATACTCACAGAAATGTCACCAAGTTAAGACACAGCAAGGAAGGAACACTCAGGTCAATAAAGGCACAAATTAAATTTTCACACCAGCACACCTGAGTCTCACCCTACAGCTTGCTCTTCTTCTACACTGCCTTTTCAATTTGGTCTTGAAAGTATGCGGGACCTTAAGCTTGCCCTATTTCCTAATCTCATTCAAACTGTGAGAAGCCACATGCTGTGTTCTTAAGAACCAATTATTAATTAGAAGCCCCAGAAAGCTGGACAGCTCTCATTATTATTAAATCCAATATCAAAAAGGGATGTGGATAATTACTATATTTGCTTCCCCAACTGGTTTTGATAAAGCATGCTGAAGTTATTCTTGACACCAGTGTCACCATGGTAGAAGTACCCAATTTACTGGCACCTCATCAATGGCTGCTTGAAGCTCCTATTGCTTGCTGTTAAACTAACAGTTTCTATTAGGCTAAACACAGTTTGGTAGCCATTGTCAAGAAAATCAGAGCTGCTCAGGCATGGCAGAGTCACTGATGTTATTTGTGTGGAAGCCTCTGATTTAGTGAATCACTAGCAATTGTTAAGCAAGTAATTAAACTATAAAGCCGAGACCTGTGATTTTTGGGCTTTTCAAAGCAATAATCATCAAAATTCCAAGTGCCATTTAACTGATTCCATTCTAAAGACACTGGCAACATTCACGCTGTTGCCATTATTCCAGCTGTACAGTTTACAAGAACGAGACTGTGGCCTTCACAGGAATTATACACCACTTAACTACCTCGCTAAGCATAAGAGGTTTAAAGGGAAAACATATAAAAAGCCGTTAACTAGACATAGATTTGCTCACATATGGCTATCTTAGGTTTAACAACTCAAAAAGTCCTATTTTTAGGACAGAAATACTAAAATAACTAGACTATTGTTCTTCTAACCTTTTCCAAACATAAGAATGCATTATACGAACTTCACAATTCCCCTAAGTGCCTTTAAAATCACAAGCAATTTAAACCTATGATTCATGTACCACACTGACTACATGCATTTTTTTAAACTGCGGATCTCAATTATATCTTAATAATATGGGAGGTGTGCCTTAAATAAACCATGTTTCACAGACTCCTGGTAAGGTAATAATAGTTACATGTATTTTTAAAAAACTGGCTGCATTACAAACGTATTCCTGATTGCCATGACCTGTCTTTCCACACTGACTGCAATACCAGGCAGCAGGACCTACTTCAAGCTGCTGATAGGAGCTTTTTTAAAACTTTATGCTTATTTGTGGCTGGTGATTAGTTGTGTTAGTTAATATAATCCAACGTCACAAATGGCAATTTATTCAATATAGAAACCAGCTGTAGTAATTAGTGAAAACATTGCTACTGATTAAGATTTAATATGGTGGCTGGTATTGCTGTACTGTAGGACATAAAAGGACCGGCTCAAAGGACCCTATTACCACGGTGTTTTATGAAGAAGCATACTGCTGTTCAAAACATTAATTCACTAGAATCTGGATTATATAAAAACATATTAATGGTTCTATAAAATACCAGGAATAAAAGAAAAACCCCAATAAATGCTTCCAACAAATTAAGAAAATGTGTATTTTAGAGGATAATCAAATACAACTATTGTTTTATCTTTCCAATTATCAAATAATTGTATCTTTTACTTGAGTCCCTTCCTAACAACTTCCAAGGCACTTTCCAGCATCTGATGCACACATATTCATCTGTCATATACATCTGTGTGTGTATCATCATCTAGCATCACGTCTCTTGTGAAGTACATGTGTTAGATGCTAATCATTCTCCACTCATTAGATGGAAACACTAAGGCTCAGCAAAGAGTCATGAGTTGCTCAAGGACTTCAAACCAGTGAGAACAGAATTCACATCCCAGCTTCTCAATTTCAGAGTCAATCTTTTTTCTTCTATATTACACATATAACTTAACATACCCACTTCCACAGTTAGGGAAGGCTGCGGAGTAACTCAAGGCAGACAGGTGCACAGCACACATGAAGGCCTGGACTCAATCCCCAGCACTACATAAATTGTCTGTGGTGGGACAAGCCTGCAACCAAGCACTCCAGAAGTAAAGGCAAAAGGATTAGAGACTTGAGGTCATCCTCAGCTACATTAGCAAGTACAAGGCCCCTGGGATGCACTAGACCCCGTCTCAAAAGGAAGAGACACACGCAGTTCACAACTAGGAAGCGAGCATTTTGCAGTTATTGGAAAGAATGGTCTCCAGAAATCCACAATGATACATCCTCTGTAGACTGCTGGCAATGGTCGAGAGAAAGCCTGATCTGACCTAGTCTGGTGATCAGATGGGAATGATTCTTCTAAATTAATGACAAATCGGAAGAAATGTTTGAGACACATAGGAATAAATAAATATATAGTATTCCCATTCACATGAATTCCACCATAATTTCTCTTTTGAATCAAATTGATTACTACAAACTTCTTTTTCCCAGAGCCCACCAACTAAACAGTGCCCACAAACATACTCTTTTATGAGTAAAGCTATTAAACAGTCAGGTCTATAAATGTATCAGAGTAAAAATTATCTCCTCTCAGGAGCTAGTACTCTAAAAGGCTGAGTGATAGAAAGCAAAAACATCCTACCTCTGTCCTTTCGTTTAGCAATATAGTGCTAATGAGAAAGTACATGAAGAACAGGATCACACTCTTAAGGCAAATGTGTTGCAAGGACTAAGTTAGTCACAGCTGCTCAAGTGAAATCTCAGCACTCAGACCTGAGGCCGTGCTTAGTGGGTCCTTCTGCAGCACAGGCTCAACTATTTAATTTCAGGTTGTCAAGCCATTTAGCACTTCTCAGCACACAAAAGTGAGACGTGTATGCATGTGTGTTAGACGGTTCCAGGGTGTAGCTATACCTCAATCATCTGGCATCCCTGGGAAAGGAAGTGCTCCATTTAAATACATTTTCTATATAACTGAGACCCTCCCTTCACACACCCTAAGTCCCTGATTACATCTGTAGCCATCTGTAAGAGAAATCTTTCCTCAGAGTTCTGCCTTCCTGTGCCCCTACAGGCAATAGGCTAGACGATGGTGAGTGCTGGAGTACTGCATGGTTTGTGGCTTTGTATGGCAGAAAAACAGGGCCATCCTGTGAAGAGTCATCACTGAAGTTGCATACACGGCTTCTGTTTGACACTTTGCCTCTTCCTTCTATGTCAAACGTTAGCTGTCATTTTCTCCATCTACCTCAAACTCCATGATTCAATTCAGGATAAGAGTTTGCTGCATCGAAAAATATGGGGAACTTGTTATGTATGTATATAAACATTGCATATATATGTATGTGTCGTGTGTGTGCGTGCGTGCGTGCGTGCGTGCGTGTGTGTGTGTGTGTGTGTGTGTGTGTGTGTAGGTACCAGCAGGACTAAACATGAGGGCCTAAGGTGAAAAGCACATACTTTATTGAACAGATTTCATTTTTACTCAGAAATGGCCCAGTAGAAATATTATTCCAACCACTCTGTCAGTTTCTATTTTCAAAAGAATTGAAAGCAGGAAAAGTCTTAGACCCAGGACCCTGCATTCCAGATTTTGGTTCCACTATAAGCAAAGAAACCACCTTCCTAATGGCCAATGCCCCGTCAAAACATTTCAAAGCAGGTGCCTTGCTCTGGGCATGCATATAAATACTTTTATTCATTCCTATAGTTCTACCTCTTAAGTGTTAGGGACTGTGTGTTTAAATGTAACAAAAAGGGCATAGTGGGCATAGATCCTTGAGTTCTATCCTTAAGGCTGTGGCTCTATCTTACCTAAGAATTAACTAAGTAACTAAACACAGGGACATCTCCTGAACTTATGTCATTTTTGAAGGCTGCACTTAGAACAAGGCACTTATTTCTTAGAGCTTCATGCAAGGCTGGAGTTACTGCCTTAGCATCCATACCAGTGCTGTATTCCCAAAGTCATCTTCAAGCTCACAGAGGCTTTCCCAGCTGATCAGCATAATCACACTTCAGTTCACAACAAGGCTTTCCTGACCTCTTCAAAATGTCCCACTAAGGCTATCAACCACTCAAAGGGACAGCCACTCCAAGCTGCAGACCTGCAAACATCCGCTCACACATGTAACTTGAGAATTGGCTCTTATATCTCAAAGTTTACAAGCTTTATACTCTTCTTGACAAAGTGTGCCTCTGAAACCCTCCAACCAGAGCAATCAGCTCCCTGTTTCTTGGTGAGAATGGGTTCCTTATACTGCTAGTGACATCAAACACTACAGGCATAGAACTCTCTATTTTATTTTATTTTATTTTATTTTATTTTATTTTATTTTATTTTATTTTATTTTTAAGATTTACTTATTTATTATATACAGTGTTCTATCTGCATGTATGCCTGCAGGCCAGAAGAGGGCACCAGATCTCATTACAGATGGTTGTGGGCCTCTATGTGGTTGCTGGGAATTGAACTCAGGACCTCTGGAAGAACAGTCAGTGCTCTTAACCTCTGAGCCATCTCTCCAGCCCCAGAACTCTCTATTTTTTTAGCACCTGCCCCACTACTTTGCCATAAGAAGTCTGGGTTGATCAACTGGTCTACCAGGGCAGGAGTCTAGTCAAGGAGGTGTAGGCCATGTAGTGGGCAAGTGATTGTGAACTTGTGCACTAGACCTCTAAGATGTACTCAGTCCTTGTACCACTGGGGTGGGGGTTGGGAGAGAAAACCTCACAGCAATAATAAGTTAACACACGTTTTCAAGGGCTGAGAGGCTATCTGAGTGGTGGGACACTTGCCTGGCATATGCAAATGCTTCAGTCTGACCCACAGCACCACCACCAGGGGAGGAGGGCGCAGGATATTAACACATCTCTTATGGATGGATTCTCAGAGTAACTCCCTGAAGCAGCTAAGCTTGCTTGAAAGATGAGGAAAAGTGAGCACAGAAAGGCTGACCTGTTCCCCAAAGACTGTAGTGGGTAGTCAAGTTAAGGAACAAGATATTCTGGTCTGTGGTTTCTGGATGATCTTCTGTGGGTCCCTAGGACAACTCTAGTCCTTCAGTCATTGACTGGAAAACTTTCGGGGCCCAGTACAGTTCTCTACTGAGGAGGAAGTAGAAAGTAACACAGAAAAAAAAAGGGGGGGGGGGGGGGGGACACACTAGTGCATCCAAAAAAAAGGGAGGGAGGGAGGGAAGAGAGGGAAAGGGAGGGAGGGAGGAAAGAAGGAAAGGAAGGAAAGATGGAAAGAGAAAAGAGAGAGAAAGAAAGGAAGGAAGGAAGGAAGGAAGGAAGGAAGGAAAGAAAGAAAGAAAGAAAGAAAGAAAGAAAGAAAGAAAGAAAGAAAGAAAGAAAGAAAGAAAGAAAGATCCATAGCAACTAGTTTATCATCATTCACACACGTGATACAGACAAGAACCAAGGCTGCTATAAATTATTTATGAGTGTAACAGTGTAATGGAGTATAAAATAGATTCCTTTTTTCACAGTCAGTAAAAGTTGTGGGATTCTTAATGTTGTCATATCCAGACGAAGCATGTATCCTACCCATCCTGACTTTTGACAGAAGCATCAATTTTCTAAATTGTTCTCTAACAAGTATAAGCTAAGGAAAAAAGAAAATTACTCACGATGTTAATAATTGCAATTCTCAGAAGATTTTAAAGAAACCACTGTAATTTCACATCATTGAATCCTGTGGTTTTCTACGATGGGAGACTTTTCAGAGTTTGTCATCAGTCTATGTTAAAAGGAGCCATCACCACTGAAAACACTGAGGAAGTGCAAAGGGTACAATGGGATCTTGGCCAGTAGGTATGGAGATGCTGCATGGCGACACCTACAACACACCAAACCAAGGAGAAAGAAAGAGCCATTGCTGCCCCAGATGTCCCTCAAGAGCAAACCTGGAGTCTGGAGTGAGATCAAGATGAGTTCTCCAAATGGACTCTGCAGGTACACAAACCAGCATTATTCATTAGGAGTACACAATGAGAGGTCTACAAGAAGACATTGGCTACAAGAACTTCACTGATTACAAAACATCCAACCATTCATAAATAATAAAGGAGTAAACTACAAACTAGGAGAAAGGGACTCTACCAAACAATGCCCACCACCCCCCAAAAGAGGAAGAAGGAATAAGTATAAATAAAAAAAATAACACGCCCAGCTTATCTAAATACTAGAAGATCAAAACCTCAACTTGTATAACATTTTAGACACTGCCAAAAGGTTCTCTAAATCATAGAGGAATATAAGAGATTTGAATATTAAAATGAACAATGAAGAGAGAATAGTGCTCATCTTGAACAGATAAATCATACTAGCAAAGAAATTTTGTCTGGAGAACTGCCTTGACAAATATTTTTAAAACTAAGTCTGCAATAATTAATAGTGGGCTGGTGGTCAAAGAGCTGGTAACTGCGCCAGTTGAACAGAATTATAAAACCAGAAACAGCCTTAATTCTATATCACGTAAAATGACCAAGACAAATCTAAGGAGAATGGATAAATTATTTACTTAAAAACTGACGCTGGCAAAACTTTGTACAAACACCTGGTGAGATACCATGTACTAAAATAAACAGAAACTCAGGACTGAGGAAAATGACATTGTTAAAACTCCGAAATTCTGGGGTTGGAGAGGCAGTGCTGCGGGCAGTTAAGAGCACTGGCTGGTCTTCTGAGAACCCAGGTTGCAGTTCCAGTTCCTACTTGGGGTCACAACCATCTGCAACTCCAATTCCAGGGCATCCAACAGCCTCTTTTGACTTCCATGGGCAATGTACACATATGGTGCAACATACATACAGGCAAAGCACCCATACACATAAAATAATCATCATCATCATCATCATCATCATCATCATCATCATCATAATCATAATAATAAACTGTCATCAGAAAATAAAACAATGACAAGTCTTATATAGAAATAAACCCTTCCAAACATGTAATTACAATAAAAGCAAAAATGTGGCTGATTTGATATTTATCAACTCAAACTAACAAATGTGAAGAGTAAGAGGCTAATAAAAATATTTAAAAAACAATAAAGTGAAGCCAGGCAGTGGTGGTGCATACCTTTAATCCCAGCACTTGGAAGGCAGAGGCAGGTGGATCTCTGTGAGTTCTAGAACCTCCTGGTGTACAAAGCAAGTTCCAGACGGACAAGGCAGTTACACAGAGAAACCCTGTCTCATAAAACCAATAAATAAACAAACAAACAAAAACAGGGAACGAGTAAGTAAGTGAAAGAGATTATGAATAAGCAGTTCAAATTAGCAGTATGTGCCACTTGTCTCTCATAACAGCCACAAATGAAGATGAGACCTTTCTTTTCAAATAGAGAAATAATGATGCAAATTATAATGCCCAATCCTGAATGAAGGTAAGGAAGCAAGCATACTCCCACACTGCTAACAGCAATATAAACTGATATAAACTTTCTGTATAGGCAAGTATGCAAATGTGCATTTATATATTTGCATGAATGAATACTACAGGTATCAAGTATATTCTTTCACCCAACAATTTTACTGCCAGAAATGTGTTAAATTGGAAATTAATAAGAGATATCAACTAAGATTTAGCCAGACAGTATTTTCCTTGGCATTTTAATATTTTGAAAAAAATAAGAACTATCAGAACATTACACAATAGAAGTAGTCAAATATTCAACATACATTTTAAAGTATGTCATAAAAGAATATTAATAACATGAAAAGATATTCACAATGTACTACAATAATAAAAGACTTTAAAATACTTTGAGACTAGAATATGAGCACAAATTATTTATATCTCTTCCATCCTATCCACCTAACTCCTAGTAATACATATATATAATATATACATACACATATTTGTACAAGCCTAAATATACATGTTGAGAGGAAATCATACATAGCAAAATATAAACCATACTTAACTACAAATCACAGAATTTGTATATGTGTTATGCTTTCAACTCCATTATGAAATGTTCTATAATAAGCATTTTGGTTGTATCTGAATGCAAATGTCAATTCTTTTCATGGACTGTTGATGTAAAATGTTCTCCTCTACGCTACCTTTACCTCCATTCCTCATAACCACACAAAAACTGCACTGGTGTTAAAACCAGGCACTCTAGCTGAATTCTCTGGCTCTGTACGTAGGTCAGGGATGCCTTTCATTTCCTAGGTCTGCAGTCTCCAAATGAAGACACTGCCCTTCTTCTTTGCCAAGCTTTCCCTGCGAAGTCTCCTCTCAGATACCAGTGCCAATTAGCATCTCTAGAGCAGAACAAGCCTTGTCAATATTTACATTGTTTTAAAAGGCTCATTTTAAGTCTACACTATCTAACACTAAAAAAAATTATCTAAATGAAAAAATGTAAACCTATTCTTTAATAACATTTTCCCAAAAAGGTATCATGGAACTTTGGGCTGTGGTAAATGGATTTAACACAATTAATTAAATTTCCTACATTGGTATATTCATTTTCTTTCTTTCTTTCTTTCATTCATTCATTCTCTCTCTCTCTCTCTCTCTCTCTCTCTCTCTCTCTCTCTCTCTCTCTCTCTCTCTCACACACACACACACACACACACACACCCCTACCCAAAATGAACTTCTGCCACCTACTAAAAGTTAAAATAATTTCAATACGATCAAATGACTCCAACTTCTTTATTTAAACACAATAAGCAGGAAATAGGACAATGGGAAAGAACAAAAGGGAGAATTCAAGACACCTCAAGAGCAAGCCAGGAAGATGATAGCATTATGAGTCCAGAAGCCTTGGGGAAGGGAGGGGAGGGGAGGGGAGGGGAAGGGAAGGGAGGAAAGGAGGAAGGGAAAGGAGGGAGGGAGGGAGGGAGGGAAAGAGGGGAAGGAAAGGAGGGAGGGAGGGAGGAAGGGAGGGAGGGAGGGAGGAAGGGCAAGCAAAACCCAACTTTATCTTAGAAAAGTCATCAGCCAGTATTCAAACTTAGCTACAAGGCAGGCTCCTAGGCTAGGCATACGAAGTGCTTATAACACTTTCTGAATCAACTTTGGAAAGGAAAAAAAAGAAAAACACTGCACAACTAGCACAATGTGTTTTTCCCCCTTCCCATGAGATTATTCAAATAATTTACATAAATACTAGTTAGCAATTATGCTGTGAACACTAGAAATTCTATGAAGGATAATTTTCAGAGGGCAGATTTACATAGGTCAGATAAACATTTTTACTAAATATGATAAACAGAACCATCTGTATGCACATAGTGTCCAAACATCCATTTAATAATTATAAGCTGGATAAAGACTAGACACATTATTATTACATCAAATACTACAAAAGCATGTGATGATTACTATACTTAGCCTTGATAAGATATACTCAGTTAATCATTAGGGAATAATTCAATATATTGAAAATCTTTAGCTAGCCATCATACATTTACTTTTCAAAGGCACTAGAGGAATTTATGATTATTTCAACATCTTTGGAACACACCTGAATTGAAGAAAATATGCACCAATATGTTGGCACATAAGAGGCTCTCAGCAAATGCTTATTTAATAAGATTAAGTGGTTTTTGTTTACTCAGGTTGGAACCCCCTAGGAGCTTGTCCTGTGACCTCTGAATAAAAGACTAATCTGCTTGGAAATGGGCTCCTTGTCATGTGGGGTTGCATGTAACTGGAAATAGCAAACCCTGAATCTTTTGTTGTTACAGATCATTAAGAATTAATGTGAGAAAATTTCTACCCAAATGATTAGTCTCATATGCCAGTTTTATTAAGTATAAGGGCAGAGTAAAAACTGGTATATCAAACTGAGTTCCACAGCGACAGGACTCTTGTTATTCAAACTTGCGTCTCTAATCCTGAACAAATTCCTCTGACAGTAGTTTATCACAGAGACTGTATAGGTGAATAAATGAGCAGCCTATAATGTGTTTAGGTAAAGACTTTAATGAGAAGATATTTTAGATTTTATAGAAAATACATGGACATTTTATACCTGCTTAATTTTTTCTTTTGATTTTTTTGTGACTTTTATTCTATCCTGAAACAATGATCCAATGAGCTTTATCATTTATCTCTTCTGCCAGAAAAAAATGTATATGAATGGGAATATACAATATCTTTTTTGCTAAGTAGGAAAGACAATCTCATGCTCAAGACAAGAGCTGCATTTCTTACAACACAGGTTAATATGCTGAAACAATAGAAAACACAAAGACTGTTTTTTTATGTGTAGATATGCTTTAAAAAAAAATAAGCAGAAAAGAGACTAGTCTAATGAAATAGCCCACCACATTATATGGCTAATAATTACCATCAATGCTTTGAATTTATTAGATGTGCCATTGAAAGTATAATTCTATGAATTTATTAATTTCAAGTAGAATGAAATTAACCAGGTAGCACCAATGACCAGAAGCAGTGGTGCTCCATCTTAGTGGCTAGGCACATGTACTCGAGCTTTTGGACATTTTGGCTGGTCCTTCCATTCCTCCTAACTTCCTCCTTCCCTCCCTTCTTTCCAGAGTCAACTCAATGATATCATCACTTTCTGTGAAAATGTTACAAACTCACAAGAATAAAAATGAAAATTCCGATAGCCAAAGGAAAGTAAAATGGAAGTTTCTAAATTATAGCCTTTAAAATGCAACAACAACAACAAAAACTAAGGTAGCACATAGCCAAAAAGAAATGCAGCCGTGAGGACCACAGAATATTTTTCAGTTTAAAATGCTCTAAGTAAATAGCAAGTCTTATATTTAGCAGAAATTGGAAGATTCTAGTGCTTAGAGTAACTGCTAACTATCAGAGTTTACTTTTGAAAGGTTATACTTATGAAGCAATATATACGTTGATAACAGCACGGAATAAGACAGATGCTATTTGATAATACTGAGCTATATAAGTATGTTTAAAATAAGTATTAGAATCTGACTGCCAATTTTCAAATGTTAAAGTACAAAAGAAAGAAACTTATTGAGTAACCAGTTTATACAATTAAACATTAAGTGAGATTTCATTTCCTCCTGTGTTATGTCACTTTAATTGCTACATTTCCAGTGTGATATACAGATCTCACTAAACCTCCAAAAAGACTATCATCATGAAATAGAAGAAACATGACATCTCACAATCGGTTGCAAAGCACGGCTACTAAGACAAAGAAACAGCAGAAATATAAAATAAACGAACAAATGATATACAAATCCCAGATGCCTTATCAAATGGTAAGACTGTTTTGAAGTAAACACATACATCCAACAGAGGTTTCCTATTCGGGAACTTTCCTCTTAGTCATCCATCCAAAAATCTCACAAGAAGTGATCTCATTGCTTTCTCCTCGTTCCTCTGTCTTACTGAAAATGCTATTACAATTTTATCACCCACAGCCTCGACTCCAGATGACTTCTGGCTGTTCCAAAAAATCAAATCTAGACTCAGCTGATGAAGATTTACAACCTTGGAAAACATTCAAAAGGACAGTCTTTTTAAAGGCAGTCCCTGGAGAAAAGCAGACAAGGAGCTTAAGCTTTGAGAAGGGCAGGTCTAGAAAGATAAATACAGTAACTTATAAATACAGTTTTTTATTTAAGATGTTGTTTTCTCATTATACCATTGACAATTGACATTCTCACAGTCAAAACTTTAAAATTATATTTTGAAGGCATTTTCTGTAATTAAAAACGGCTGCTTAGAGGCTGCAAATTTCTCAAGGACATTGTTGCTTTTCACGTCTCCCTTGAAGATTCAAATAGAAGAGAACTGTTGACATCAGGAACTGTAATTGGAATTCCATTTGGTCTGTCACTCCTTTTCTAAATTCATTTAAGGATTCTGAATTTTAGTGACAATTTTTTAGCAGCACAATATCAAGGAAAATCCTGATGTTTCCAAACAAATATATGTAATCAAAGTCAATATGATTTATAATTGCAAAGGAGTTGTCAAGAAATGTTAAATATCTAAATACTTCTTAAAACTGGCTTCTCATCAGAATGCTCACGTACTGGTTTTGAGACTGCTTGAAATTGAGGCCTATGTGAACTCCTCTAACACTGTTCCTGCTTTTATCAGTGACAGGCTCTCCAGTTTTTAGGAGAGTTCATTATAATCCCACAGAAAAGACCTTTCTGAGTTCCCTTGATGCTGGTGTGCACAGAATAGTGATGCTCACACCTCCAGGGCTTCTGAAGGGGCTATGTCTAGTTCTCCCCTCATCCTGGCCCCTCCTGTTGCCTGAGACAAGAACAAGACACTAAGCCTCCCTGAACTCTGAACACACTCAACATAGTACAAATGTCTGAATCATGAGTTCTCCCTGTAAGAACTGTGTTGTAAATTCATATTATAGAATTGCTAAAAATGAATTGTAACATGAATTGCTAAATGGTCTTATTAATAAAAAACCTAAAGCCAGATATTGGGGTGAATTCTGAAAGATCTGATAGAATAAGCCACAGCTAACCTCACCTCCACAACTCCTCATTGGATCCTGTTTCCACGAATCCTCAGAATGAACGCTTATGAGTCCTCACCCAAAATGGATCTCAGCTGAACTACTGCTAAAAAGCCTCAAAGCTTAAAACGCCTCTAGTTCCTGGTCCTCAAAGCTTAATATACTTTACTGCTTCCTGCCATCACTTCCTGGGATTAAAGGTGTGGATCACCATCCCTGGCTGTTTCCAGTGTGGCCTTGAACTCAGAGATCTGGACTTATCTCTGCCTCCAGAATGCTAGGATTAAAGGCGTGTGCAGCACTGCCTAACCTTTATGTTTAATATACTGGCTGTTCTGTTCTCTGAACCCCAGGTAAGTTTATTGGGAGTGTATAATATATCAACCACACCTATCCTAACTTGTCAAAGTGACAGTTCCAGAAAGCAAAAAAATACATAAAATCTAGAAAGCATCCCCAACTCTGTGAACTATCTATCTTTAGCAGTCAATTCTATGAACTATCAATTTTATCAGTCTATTAACAAAATAACATATAATAGTAAACAAATGATCTCATGTCAAGTCAACATTTCAAGCCAATTGTAAAAATCAATATTCAGACCTTAGCTCTAATTAAATAAGAAGTAAAAATAAATAAATAAATAAATCGCTTGCTTCCCAACCACCAATAAAATTACTGGAAAATGAAACTTCTCTACAGGGATGAAAAGACTACTGGATGAGAAGTATCCCATTGGTGAAGCTATAGAAATCATCCAAGAGAGTCAGGTGGCAGTGGTGTGCACCTTTAATCCCAGCACTCGAGAGGCAGAGCCAGGTGGATCTCTGCGAGTTCAAGGCCAGCCTGGTCTACAGAGCAAGATCCAGGACAGGCACCAAAACTACACAGAGAAACCCTGTCTCAAAAAACCGAAAGGGGGGGGGGGGGGGGAGAAAGAAAGGAAGAGAGAGAAGGAAGGAGGAAGGAAGGAAGGAAGGAGGAAGGAAGGAAGGAAGGAAGGAAGGAGGAAGGAAGGAGGAAGGAAGGAGGAAGGAAGGAAGGAAGGAAGGAAGGAAGGAAGGAAGGAAGGAACATCATGCAAGAGGAGCGTGGAAGAGCGAAAGTGACAGTGCACAGAAGGGTTAAAAACAAACACAAACTAGCAGTCAGGCCCTTCAACAGCCAGCTGTTAAATGGAACAGTGCTCAACTCCTATTGTACACACACACACACACACACACACACACACACACACACGCACGCACACACGCACGCACACGCACGCACGCACGACTATTATTAAAATAGCCATGTGTACATTTTTTATTTAAAAAATTACTGTAAATGTGTTCATCTTTTAAAAGAAAGCAAAGACTTCTCACTTGTTAGACATTATAGGGAAAACATAGATTAATTTGTTTAACTGTAGATTTATGTCCTACAAATAAGTATATAAATATTCACCAGTAGTATGCAAAAGTGGTATGTATATAGATATTAAAAACCATTTTTCATTTTATGAAAACCCCATCATTCCATGACTGATCACAAGACAGAGTGTGAGAGGCAGCCAACCAGCAGGCAGTCTACACACTGGCCAGAATAAGTCTATCATGGGATTAATCCCTTAACAAGAAGCACAGCAATTTGTTTTCAATTTTTAAATTAAACTTTTTAAGATAAAAAGTTTAATTAACTATTTTAGAGTGCTTGAAAAACTAATTCCCCAGTAGTACATTAAATGCTGTCAAATGCGTTATAGTCTGTGGTGTGTTGCTATGCAGTTTGGGTTTTATCAAAATTACATCTGGGAGAATGAAATCCATTTGTCTACATTTAAATTTCTCATCTCTACAACTCAATATTTTTCCTTGATGCATTCTAAATGCCCTAGTAAAAATTATTTTGAAAAGAAACTATTAAAGGTATGCTAATGACTCTGAATTGTGACAGATGCTGTGGAAACAAGCCTGTTGGCTGAGGCACAGCACCATTAACTATCTATCATAAAGTACTCTGGACTTGCTCATTTATTACTGCTTTGTTGCTCAAGGGGGAGGAAAACAGCAAGAGTTTCTCTTTCTGAGGCAAAAATCATAAGCCACTCACTTATTCTAATGTCATGATCCCCACTGTTTATCTGCATGATAATTAGGGAAATCACAAGTAGTGAAATATTATTTTAACGTGATTAGAATAAAACTATTCAAAAGACTAAGGTGGAAACCCCACATGCTTCCTAACTGGTGGGTCTCCATCATAAGATGCCAACTGTTATGCAAAAGGAGTCCCAGCTTCCTGATTGAATTTTAATCCTCGATACAAACACTTACACGCACGTGCGCGCACACACACACATATAGTTAAGAAGACAAGGATTTTGAAACGTAGTAGAAATATGTCACTACTCTGAGAAACTTCCTTCTACAATCCATCAAGAATATTTATTAATCACCTACCATTTCAATGGGGAACAAAAATTCAACCACTACATTGAATTATGTGTCAAAATATGTATCAAAAATATACATCAAAAAGGGCGGGGAGAGCGCTCGGTGCTAAGGCAATGACTCAGTGGTGAAGTGCTTGTTATACAAGCATAAAGACAGGAGTTTGGGTCCGCAGCACCAGATAAAACTCTAGTGGTGGAGGCACATGCCTATAACCCAAACACTGCACATAAAATACAAACACAGACCTTGTTGACTGCTCGATCTAGCTGAACAGATAAGCTCCACGTCCAACAACAGACTCTGTCTCAAAGTAACAGGGTGGGACCAATGAGTGGGTAAAATGTTTGCCACCATGCCTGACAACTTGAGTTTGACTACTAAAACCCCCAAAGTGAAGGAGAAAACCAACTCCTGAAAGTTGTCCTCTGACCTCACACGCATTACGGCAAGTACACAATCACACAAAATCATTTAAATTGAAGGTAAGTGGAGTAACTGTATAAATATTTGCAGTTCATGAGCTGAAGAGGGCAAAAGTTAGGTGTCATGCCTAAGGCTACTACTCTTTAACATGAGAAAAGAATTATGTGTCCTTAAGAGGACAAAGAAAGGAAGTGAGGATACAACTGGCAATGAAAGCTGTATAACATGCTTAATACACACTTTACATGGAGGAAGCTTGGGACCATTTATGGACACTCAGGCCTTAGTCCCAGCAGATAGCCCTGCTAGCCTAACACCAAAACTCTCCTAGCTATCAAGCTGCCAAGAAGCATCAAGGGAAAGGTGGATGGGTGGCCTCTTCTGTTATGCCTCAGAAGTTTACATAAGGAGAGGCATTCAAGTTTGCTATGTCCAGCTCCACTTTGTAGTCTATCCTGATGCGTATGTATTTTTTAATAGCTTGAAAGGGGATTTTTACTTAGCAACCACCATCACCACCAGTGCTGTATACTGAGCCTAGAGCTTTGTGCATGCTGGGGACACAGTCTTCCACTGAGCAACAAGCCCAGCCTGCAAACAGATACTTCTTTGTTGTCTGGTCTGGTCTGGATCTTTTTGTCAGTATGCATTGAGCCCAGGGACCTTGTTCGTGCTGGGCAAATATTCTACAACTGAGCTACACCCCAATTGCTGACAAGGGCCTAACGTTACTAGATAAACTTGAAACCATCACCCCAGAATCATACAATTTTCCCTTTGGTGTCTATATCCACACTGAGCTACACCCCAATTGCTGACAAGAGACTAACATTACTAGATAAACTTGAAACATCACCCCAGAATCATACAACTCTCCCTTTGGTTCCTGCATCCATTGTTGGAAGAGAGCACAAATCAAATACAAGTTCACAGCTTTAAAAGTCGGCTACAGATTTTAGGAAAGTCAGTGAAGGGAAACAGCACAAAATTCAACAGAAAACAATCCATCCAGTAAGGTAACAATAAGTCTAAGGGGTTTTAACCACGGAAGGAAAAGTACTCAAGCCAGATCCAAATGGGTGGTTAAGTGACTTGTTCACTTTCATAACAAATACAATAAACTTAAGGCAGTTCGGGGTTTGCTGATCATAGGGATCTGATAAAAAGTATTACAATACCCGAGACTCAAAATTGGCAGTAACAATTTGCCAAAGGAGGCAAGTTATAGACTGCAGTAAAACCAAGTGCTTATTACACACAAAAAGATTTTAAATGTCCACCTTCTCAATAGCTATTGGCCCCTTGGCAATAAAGAAAAATGAGAATGGGAGTGACAATAAAATACTGCATCTTTAGAAAGACCTTTGAGGTGCTCCAAAGAGGTCTCTTATAGCTGTCTAGAAAGTAGAGAAGTCAGTCTATCCATTAGAAGCATGTGGAAGTGAACTCAAGATTACATTCAAAAGCTCACTTCATTTTCCCTACCACTGCCTACTCTGGCCAGTGAATGGACTATTTAAAGGCAAGTCCTTCGTTTATATATAGAAGGCCATGAACTAATGTCATCTGGGCTCTTCATCACAGGATTTCCTTGGTGAAATCACACTACATAGCTTCTAGCAGCCTTCCTAAGTGATTTTAACCTTCTCAAATGTTATCATTTAATAGACTGCCGAGAGGCCGTCAGATTTAATGAAGGCTAAAGACACTAAGGACAGCATACAGACATTGGGCCTGTCACCTGTCTACCTCTGAGGAGCTGTGTCCCTTGAACAGTGAGGCTCCTGCATCCAGAACCACAGTTCCACTGCCTTCCACATTGTTCATGAGGACTCCCAATCTCATGTTCTATGTCACAGAACAGACCTGACATCTGCTTAACCATAGCTACCCCAGAGAGTTTATTAATCACTGTTATCCCAAGACCTAGCCTATAGGCCAATGAGAGAGCGAGCTTCACAGTTGCATGTCCCCAGCTCCTACTAACCATTTTTAATATGTTAGCTATCTCAGGGATCATAGGAGAGACCTACTCAACTTCTAACTCTTGTGGGAACAAAATTTCTATCCTGTAAGCAATAAACAGTGTCTACTGAGTGTACTTTGGATCCTGAAATGCAAGTATAAACAACATTTGCCTTTTCTGCTTCTCTCACCCCAGCAACAAACTCACTTTTTAAAGTGAGAAAGAACACATACTTGAGCAAACAAAAAGTAAAGGACACAAGTAAAGCAACCATATTTTCTGGCTTGCCTGGAATAGTCCTGTCTCAGTGTCTATCCTCATAATTGAGAACCTCCTCTTACCTTCTCAGTCCAGATAACATATATAGTCACCTTCGCCATGTGAAAATTAGGAAATGGTTTTTGGAAATACACTGGAGGCTGTGATCATTTTTTTAATCAGGAAATCAGGAAGGCTTTTGGAAGAAGTTTATACTATACCTTGACCTGAAAGATGAAATTAAAAGGAGAGGGCTAAGAAGTGGAATGTGTATGCCAAGGGAAACATTCTGGCTGAAGGATCTGTTAGGGATAAAGTATAAGAGAAGAAGGACACACACATCCACGTCATGTTCTAAAAACATTAATGCCTGGCTTATATGGTATATGGCATTATGCACATAACCACTGAAAAACTCAGAAGGACTATGTTCCTCTTCTGTCCTGTGACACAGCATCTGGCAGAAAGGGCATAAAACCTGAGTTAATAAGAACATGGTGCTATTTGACTGGATGAATTAAACAAAGCAACACTGTGTCACCCATGTCCTATGAAACAATTCTGCTGTTTGAAGAGGAAGAGCACAATCATGACACTAGAACATTTGGATGGCTTTGCAGTTTTATAAAACTGCCAACAGTGGAACCCAAACCCTCCAGAGAAGGCTAGGGATCATCCAAACACAGTGAAAAGAGGTTGACAGATGAAGAGGGGTGGCAATGTCAACACTGTCCAGTTCTTAGAAGTCCACGCTGCTTCCAGCAGAGTAAAGCCCACTGTGGCCTGACTTTTACCACAGATCGTCAATACTACAACACTCGGATGCTTGCCCTAAGTTCTCCAACAATTCTTTTGGAATGGAGCGGTGCAGTGCACATCAAACAGGTTTTTATCTCCGGGCTGGAAGGAACAGAGGAAGTCATACAAAATGGCAAATACAACTGGCAAAGAACCAGCAAAGGCCCTGTTCTACAAGGGCCTGTAGGCTAAGCCCAACAGAGTCAAGTGTCCCCATATTTTATCATTGCCCAGGTACATCACCATCAAGTTTAAGCTATGAAAGAGACTCTTTCCCTAAGGGGACAGGTGGTGGTGGAGGTGATGGTGGAGGTGGTGGTGGTGGTGGTGGTGGTGGTGGTGGTGGTGGTGGTGGTGGTGATGGTGGAGGTGGTGGTGGTGGTGGTGGTGGTGGTGGTGGTGGTGGTGATCTTTAATCACAGCTGAGGCAGACAGATCTCTCTCTGAGTTGGAAATCAACCTAGTGAGTGCCAGGACAGCCAGGACTACATAGAAAGGGGGCCATACCTCAATCAATTCTCCCCACTTTCCCAAACAGATAAACTCATGGTTGTGAACAAACCAATCATCTCCACATCTGGCTGTCCAGTAGTGTGCCTGTCTCTGTTGTCATAGTCTAGCTTTCTACATCATTCACAATGCAGGGTAAAAGTGTGTCTTAGTTTTTCATATAGAAAGTACAGACTGTCAGAATTCATTAAATGTGTTGATTCAATTAAGACTATTTTTTGTCCAAATGTTTGGTCAAATACCAGTCATAACTATAGCTATAAAGTTGGGAGTTTTTGCTTTTATTTTTTGAGAATAACATTAAAATCAGTACACTTTTAGTAAAACACTTTATCTTCCATCCTGGATACGTGACTAGTAAAGAAAATATTATTTCACTTGTGATGGTTAATACATTGCCAATTTACTAGTATCTGGAATAACCTAAGAGACAAGGCTCCAGGCACATCTGTGAGGGATTACTTAGATTCAACTTCAATAAAGGTGGGAAGATCCACCACCCTAAAAAGATAGCTACACCATTCCCTGGGCTTGAAACCTGGGATGTATAAAAAAGAGGAAGCTGTACATGTGTGCTCTCTGCTTCTTGCCAGTGATTGTGATGTGACCAGCTGCCTCACACTCCGGCCTCTGTGACTTCCCAACTATGCAGACTGAACCATCACTTTCCAATTAAGTCACTCCTGTCAGAGTATTTTATCACACCAATAAGCAAAATAAACAGTTCAGCACAAAACATAATCAAAGCAGTTGGGTGGACTTTATTTAAGGTGGACCATGGAGGTATGGACATGAGGAGAGTAGACTCATCTACAACTCCAATGAAGAAAATCATGGACCACAAGGGAAGGGGAGGCTCCTAGTGTATAAAAAGTTACAAAGAAATATCAGTCACCTGCACCTCCAGCTCTACAAGATCCAATGCCCTCTTCTAGCTTCTGCCAGCACACACATTTACATGGTATACATAAGCATTCATATAAATATAAATAAATAAATAAATCTTTTGAAAACCCCACTTTCTTCTAATTCAATGTCAAACTGTTCAAAATCAAGTATGAAAACAAAAGTTCCCTGAATAATTATAAAGCATTCTGTATAAAGTTGCAAAAATAATAGTCAAAAATTAAATTAATTAAATACTGTGTTAACTATTTTTATTCCTTTAGGATAGTCCCAGTATCTCATTCTCTCTAACCCCTCCATTCTACTGGCATCAGTACTAAACATAGCATATACAATTCTATCTATAAAATATAAGCTATATTAGAGCAATGATTTTCTTAGTGTGGAGACATATATGTATGTATGTATATATATATTTAAATCCCTAACACATTGATCACATTATCTAGCATATAGTAGGTCCTCAATAAATACTTGTGGGCTTATTAAAAACATAAATGAAACACAGATGTGGAAATCATGACACAAAAAAAATCAAGGAAAAACTATATTTAATTCTAAATCAATGGGCATTGATTATGGTAAGCAACCATATTATAAGCTGTGAGCATTATTATAATTTCATATAACGATAATGCTGCTATAATCTACAATGAGATTTACAAATGAGTATTGTTCTCAATAACCTTTGTCTAAAAGAACATAGAGGGGCTGCGGACATTTACCTACTATCTCACTAATTACAACGGTGCCAGTGAAGAAAATTGCAGAGTAGTATAGGCCCTTTCCTCATCATTCAAAGGAGAATATGCTCTAAGGCACCAGTCTCTGTAACTAGACAGCTAAGGGGTTGATCTTTGCCTGGCCTGTGTGAAGGCAGAAGACAGCAGAGAGATCAGAGAACAGAGGTGTTTCATACAAAACACACACACACACACACACACACACACACACACACACACACACACACACCCCTACAGTTCTGGGTTGAGGGGTCAGTGTCGGGGTTTGTTCCAGGCAATACTAGGACTGCATCTGCAGGTCAGACAAGTTTGTTGGCATGGCTACATCCTGGGCCCACAGTTTGGTTTTGGTGCTATCCATCCCAAATGCTCTGTTAGTCTGTGCACCTAGGTAGGGCTGCCCACCTTCACTTGAAGGCAGCCGAACATGTAGAAAGCTCACTGGCTCTCGTGCTCTCTGGCCAGCAATCCTTCAGAACTATCTGCAAACCACAAGAAAAAAAGAATAAGCTTCCTTCCCACCCACCTCAGGACAGGGAACCTAAACATTTGGCTTCTGTTCATAGCTATCACTTTATTCCTGGGAGCCATAGGCCTCTCTCACAAATAGAAGGGTTTTAGGAAGGATGACCCAATGTTATCTTCAAGCTTTAGTAACAAGTGTGATGATGCAAGATGCTTTGTTGCTATCCCATCCATGACTGGCTGAAGTGTGTGTGTGTGTGTGTGTGTGGGGGGGGGGGGGGGGACACGACCCATACCTAAGACACCAGGTCCTGGAAAAACCCAAATGGCTTTACCACTCTGATATGATGCGGCTTTCCAAACTCTGACCATCTGAGCACAGGTATCTACTTCCTTTAATGAAGTTATGACGAAGAAAACCCCACATGGCACACAGCTTAGAGGTTGTTCTTGGGAACAACATCAGACCGCCTAAAGACCTTGTGTCTAATGACTTTAGGTGAACTCAGTGTTGCATTTACTTACCTATTTATTTATTTATTTTACTCTTCCCTTTCCCTCTCCCTCGCCCCTCCCCCACCCACACACAAGTCAGAGAACAACTCCCAGGAGAGGGTTCTCTCTTGTCACGTCGTAAGATTCAGGAATTAACCTGGAGTCATCAGGCATCCATGCAAGTACTGACCCATCTTACAGGTCACAATACTACACACTTACAAGGCTAGTTTATCATTAAGCAAATGAATTTGCAGATAACTACAAATCAACTAAAAACCCCTATGATCACTTAAAAAAAGCATATCTATCAAAAAGAAGAAAACAATGGGAACTCCAACCAAGACATGATCTTTTCTCCAGACCATGTTAAGTGAAGGGGGTCATCTGATCATCTTTATGACTGATGTGTGTTGACATGAGGGAAAGAGCAAGTACCTACAAGGACTGCACAGTTGTTACACCAGGGTGGGAGATACTACTACCTCTTATCTCTCTCTCTAAGTCACTTCTTCCATTTTAGGTAGCAAACTCCCTATCTTTGTTGGGGAGTTTCCCTATAATATTGCTAATGTTGATGATAGGTGTTTATTACACACAAGTATAAAAATCAGAAAAATAAAACGGGACCATTGTTGGGATAGGAAATAAGAGAGTACAAATGATATGATGGGGAAATGGGGAGAGGGAGGAGGCTCTTTCAGAAAGAGGTCCCAGAGAACACTGAGCTGGAACTGACCTGAATGCTTCCACCCTGAGAACTAGCTTTTATAGTATAAGAAAATGCCATGCAAGCTTCCAAAGGAGGAAGATAATGAATAGTCCTACCCACCTATGATGTCTATGACCACATCAAAGGCCAACAGTGCACAGCAGTGGCATGCCTACCTACCATGGCAGTAACCCACAGCTCTCTAATTGGACTTAAAACCAGCTCAACAAGAGGGAAATCAAGCCTGGTACCACAAAACTATCCAGTGCTAGTGAAGTTATAGACATAGGAGGAGAGCCTACAACCACTACTTCACTAAACCAGCATAACCCCTAACAACAATCGAAACATTTGTCCTTATACCCACAGATAAGTGTAGTTCTCACTCCTCAGTAAGGAAACTTCTCTTTGCAACAGATGGAGACCTTTACAGAAAACCACAACAAATCAAAATGTAGTTATAGAGCCCAGTCCCTATGGCTGTGTATAAAACACTCCCACACCCAAGGCTCAGGGAACACTGTAGAAGAGGGTGAAATGATGAAGAGCCTAAAGATCAGGAGTTTGCTGTGAGATTGTGTCTCCTAGGAGTATCGGAAGCTACACCCATCAAGTCTCACCAACATGTCTGCCCAGACGTAAGCTGAACAAGGACAACACCAATAGACATGGCAAAATGGACAGGGAAAAGCCCACAAACCTCAACCCTACATGAAGAAAAGCAGGCGACTAAGGAATGCTGAGCGTGGGAGAAACACTACTCCCCAGAAAAGAGCAGACCAATTGGTTATCTAATACCAAACAGTCAGCTCTGAAAATATACATGAAGTAACATTATACAGACTGAGCAGGATATATTTAGGAATACGTATGCATATATGCATGAAATAACAGAGGGCTGATATCCAGAATATATAAAGAACTCAAGAAATTAGACATCAAAATGCCCAACAGTCCAATTAAGAAATGGGCTATAGAACTAAACAGAGAATTCTCAACACAGGAAGCTCAAATGGCTGAAAGACATTTAAGGAATTGCTCAGCATCCCTAATTATCCAGGAAATGCAAATCAAAACGACTCTGAGATACCACCTTACACCTGTCAGAGTGGCTAAGATCAAAAACACAAAAGACAGCTTACGCTGGAAAGGATGTGGAAAACAGGGAACTCTCCTCCACTGCTGGTGGGAATGCAAGCTTGTACAGCCACTTTGGAAATCAATATGGTGCTTCCTTAGAAAATTGGGAATCCATCTCCCCCAAGACCCAGCTGTAGCACTCCTGGGCATATACCCAAGGAATGCTCAATCATACCACAAGGGCATTTGCTCAGCTATGTTCATATCAGCATTGTTTGTAATAGCCAGAACCTGGAAACAACCTAGATGCCCTTCAACTGAAGAATGGATGAAGAAAATATAGTACATATATACAATGGAGTACTACTCAGCAGAGAAAAACAATGACATCATGAGGTTTGCAGGCAAATGGATGGATCTAGAAAAAAATCATCCTGAGTGAGGTAACCCAGACTCAGAAGGACAAACATGGTATGTACTCACTCATAGGAGGATACTAGATGTAAAACAAAGATGACTAGACTGCAACATTGAAAAAAAAAAAAAGAGGACATAAATTTGAAAGAAATCAGAGGGGCAGAAAGGGAGAGATGTTGCAATTATATTATCTCAAAAATAAAAAAATAAATATTTATTTCAGAGACTTGAGAGGCATAATGTAATTGAAAAGTGTGAGAAATTTTTGAAGAAAAAAACCCCAGGATCTCGCACAAAGCATTCTATTTGTGCAGATACATAGATATACTGAAGTGGTCTGATTTTTAACCTAGTAAGCATCACACTGTAAATACATTTCATTACAACATTAAAGAGTGTACAATGATTACCCCTACTCTTTCTTGCGACAGAGCAACATATTCCAATGAACTGCAAGCAATTCTTGGCTCTGGATCACTCTGTATGGTTTGAGCTTTACAGTAAGAAAGCAGACTGTTAGTTCTCAATAATTGATGTATAAGCCTTTTTATGATAGTCCACAAGCCCTAAATAATGGCTAGGAGTGAGTTCAGTTGGTGAAATGCTTTTTGAGGCCCTGTGTCCAATTCCCTGAAGTGCATAAACAACGTGTAGTAGGTATTACCTCAGAAGCTTCAAATAAAAATATCCTGTGTCCCAAGAGAAACTTTACGTCTCATGACATACTCACAACGACAAAATGGCATTTCACAAACCAAGAAAGGAAGTATGCCCTCTCCCTCAAATACTGCCTAGTAATATTTTACCCAAACAATATGAATGTATCAATAATGATCTTATTAAATACTCCTGTGCATTCCCCACATTTATTCTATCCAAAACAAAAGGACCTAAAAGCTTCACACCAAATAGAGCAAGGTCATGGACAATCAGTGAAAATGTATTCTGGAGGAGAAATAATACTACAGCATGTCAAATCACACCTTGTCTCCACGTGTAAGGAAAAGGAGCTCTAACTCCCCAATCAGGCTCTAACAGCATGATATAAGTGTTCTCAGTCTGCTGTGAGCCCTGAAAGAGCATTCCATTAATACACCCTGGCCAGTTACTTGCATCTGTCCTGGCTTCAATGATGAGGCCTTTTGTACAGCTTGTGGTGACAGACTTTAATAGAAATGCATGGATGGATTTACAACTGGCACAGATCAATTTCTAGTTATTTTACAATTATTGATTAGAGAGTCTCAAATAGCTTTGCCACTTGCCAGACAAAAAGCTACCCCCCTCCCTCATAAATCTTGAGGAAAAGCCAAAGAAACAAGAAAACTGACATATTCTGGAAACACAGCATGCCAAGACAAGATTATAACCAACACAAAGCTGAGAACCAAGAACAAGCTGGAGAAATGTGCCATACTGGCAATCGCTCTCCTATGCAGCAACCACCTTTGTTCCGATTGGAATTGATGGAGTTTTTTTTTTTTTTTTTTTTCCATTCAAATAAACATGTCTGTCACGGTGAACATATTCAATCAACAGCATGCATTTGTGCCATGTCAAAAGTCTACACTTGCCGTATCACTCTATGGCCCGGTACACATGTCCCCAGGCTTACGATATACGGTTCTCCCCCAAGAGAGAAGAGAGGTGGGGGAAGCAACATTATAACATACATGCCAAGCATATGTACTACTATAGCTGTGTCTTGGAAATGGTGACATACAAGATGGAGACACAGCTAAATATGTTGCATTCTAAATGATGGTATTTAGAACTTGTTCTTTTTGATGCCTTCATGGTTGGAACTGGTCCAGTCTCTTTTTAATATACTGAGTTCCATAAGGAGATTAAAAAAAATTATAAGTTAGAAACACCAATATATCCTGTCACCCATGCATGACAGGGAATGACAAGAAACATTCTAAAGATGCCACTGTCCATATGCTGCAAATATAAAATGGGCAAGCAAGAGTTAGAAAAGGAAACAGATGTCAGTAATGGGGAAGAGTGACGATACAATGGTCAATTAAAACTTAGCAAATAATTTTTAGCAAGCTAAATAAATGAAAAAGAAAAGTTTTGAAAAGATGAATCATAGAGCGTAGAGGTAGCAAAAGGGTTAATCGGCCATAAAATAGAAATTTAAGTTACAATTTATATTTTCCTCCATGGGTCTTTATTTTCCATCTACCTTTATCAGGGTATAATTGACAAATAACAATTATACGCATTTCAAGTGAACAACATGATGGTTTGACATATGTATGGAGTGTAAGCTGATTATCCCAATCACATTAATTAGCAGGTCTGTCACCTTATATAGTTGCCTCCTTATATATTAAGTATGCAATATGTTATTACAATAAGTGTGGTCTATGCTGTACATCAGATCCACAGAACTAATTAATGGAATAACTTCAAGTGTGTACTCTTTGACCAACATCACGCCATCTTCCTAACCCCCGACTCTGGTAATGACTCAGTTCACTGCTATAAACTGACTTATGAAATTGTCATTGTCTTTCTGTGTTTGGCTGACATGACTTGGTATACTGCCTTTCACACTCCTCATATTGTGGATTACATCACTTTCAGGACCCCATACTGCTGCAAAATTAGGGCATGTAGCAGCCATTTAAGGTTTAAGTGGACCAATTTCTGTTCACATCTTAAAATATCTATTTTTTCCTTTTAAAATACCTATTATTTTGCTAACAACTCTCTGAAAGTTCATTCTAAGCAAACAAACATTAGCGAAAAGACTGCATCCTTTTCTCTCCAAGAAAGGGAACACTAAGCCTGACCATTTCTGCACAGTGGCTAGCATTTCAACTAATCAGAATAAGTTTTCAATGACAAAAATCCAATTTAACTAAGAAAATAAAAGCTTTCAACTTTAACTATTTTTCTTATTTTTGAAATGGGCTTTTTTAATAACTAAAGAAAATTAAAATAGATGTGACTCCAGGAACTGGTAGCCTATTCATGAAATGAAATTACTTTAGGAAAAGCCAATTTATAAATACGTAAACTTCTGAATTCTCAAAGAACCTCTGTATTTATGTATTTATTCATCAAGGTAACAGGCTTGAAAGAAGTACATTAAAGACTCTCTCCTCATTTTAAGCAGATAGAAACAAAGGGCATAAAGGAAAGGAAGCAATTTGCCTAAAATTACATGGAGCAGACCCTGGAAGGGAGGGACAGACAGGAGGCTATTTCAGATGAAATTACTACTCAAAACCTCTGCAGAAAAGTAAGAATGGAGTTCACTTTCTAATAGCGTTTAATGATATAATATGGATGCCTGCAATAGCATTTTTGGTTTACAAAAAGAAAATTCCCAAAGCATTCATTTTGCCTCAACATGCACTATAAAGTATGAACCTGTGTGTTGACATGAGACCTTCACATCTCCTTCTCTGCTCATCCTTTCTTCGATAACTCTGTGGATGACAAAGGAACTCATGGGCCAAAGCTGACAAAGGATCTTCATCTTAGTCCTATTATCTGCAAATTGTGTTTAAAATGAAATCTGGAGACATGGTGAGCAGATGCAATTTGTGAACCTAGATAGACACCCTTAATGAGGGGGAGCAACCGTGACACTGTTGAAAGAATCAAAAACTCAGAATCTGGACTGAGGATTAAAATTGTTCAATTTCTTTACTCTGGACAACTGTACTTGGTTACAGAAGAAGCATATACTAAATTTTAAGAAGGAAAACAAAATAATATGATAGTGAAACCCATGCAAGATTATTCACTGTACATGTTTATGCACAATGTATGGTATGTCACAACCATTATGTTATATACACAATTATAAAAATGGATTTGTATGAGTTATATATATATATATATATATATATAATAAAATTGTACAGAGATATAAAATTAGGTAGAAAGAATGAGAAAGAATTAAAAACAGACAAATAAATAAGTTGAACTTGCTGTACTATTACAACAGAATTAGTGTAAGAAATTATCACAAGGAAGAAGTTTAAAAAAGGAATTTTACCCAGTTTCAGGCCATTCGGCAGGCCCTCCAGGAAGGCTCCCCTTCCCAAGACTGCGGGCAGACACTGCAGTCTCCACACCCTGCCCCCACACCCATTTGCCAGAGACCCCAGGCACTTCCTGAGACTCAGAGACAAGCCCCCAGCTTCCATCCTGCCCTGGAACTCCCACCTGGACCAAAGGTGAGTGCCTGGGGTCACACCCAGAGAGGCCCTCACCTGGGTCACAGCCTGGGGCACCAGCCACTCAGGGGAAGACCTGCAAAACTGGACCCCAGGTTCTGGCCATGGGGCAGGACCCCCCCCATCCCCACCGGAAAGGTTCCCCCTATCCAAGACGCTCTGGTGAACCCTACAACGACCACGCCCTGCCCCCACACCCATCTGCCAGAGACCCCAGCCACTTCCTGAGACTTAGAAACCAGGCCCCAGCTTCCATCCTGCCCCAGAACTCCCATCTGGACCAGAGCGCCCCCAGCTACCATACGCCCCGGAACTCCCATCTGGAACAGAGCTTCCATCCTGTCCCAGAACTCCCATCTAGACAAGAGAGCTCCCATATGGACTAGATAAGGAGACCTGAGGGACTTCCTGAGACTCAGAGTCCAGCCCCCCAGGCCTATTCAGCCAGCACTCTCATCTGGACCAGAGCTCCCATCCTGCCCAGAGAGAGGCTCCCTAAATCTGTCATCTCTGTCTGGGAGAAGTACACTGATAAGACCAAAAAACGAACCCACAAGGAGATGGGCAGACGTCAAGGCAGAAGTACATACAACAAAATAAAGAGCAATATAGCATCACCAGAACCTAGCCCTTCTCCAACAGCTAGGCCTGAACATCACGGAATGGAAGGAGGAGGAGGAGGAGGAGGAGGAGGAGGAGGAGGAGGAGGAGGAGGAGGAGGAGGAGGAGGAGGAGAAGGAGGAGAAGAAGAAGAAGCAGAAGAAGGAGGAGGAGGAGGGAGAAGGAGGAGGAGAAGGAGAAGGAGGAGAAGGAGGAGAAGAAGAAGAAGCAGAAGAAGCAGAAGGAGAAGGAGGAGGAGGAGGAGGAGGAGAAGAAGAAGAAGCAGAAGAAGCAGAAGGAGAAGGAAGAGGAGGAGGGAGAAGGAGGAGAAGGAGGAGGAGAAGGAGAAGAAGAAGGAGGAGGAGGAGAAGGAGAAGAAGGAGGAGGAGGAGGGAGAAGGAGAAGGAGGAGAAGGAGAAGAAGGAGAAGGAGAAGAAGGAGGAGGAGGGAGGAGGAGAAGGAGGAGGAGGAGGAGGAGGAGGAGGAGGAGAAGGAGAAGAAGAAGAAGAAGAAGAAGAAGAAGAAGAAGAAGAAGAAGAAGAAGAAGAAGAAGAAGAAGAAAATAACCTTATAAATAACATCATGAAGAGGCTAGAGCCTTATATAGAAGAAATCAAAAATAAAGTGAAGGAACAAACGAACAAAAAATGGGAAGAACGCTATAAAAAACTAGAGGAAAGGACAATTAAAGCAGAAGAAAACAGTAAGTCCCTGAAAGAAAATCATGAAAAAGCAAGGGAAACCGTCCAAGACCTGAAGAGGGAAATAGAAAAAATGAAGTAGACACTAGCAGAAGGAATGCTGGAAATAGAAAATCTGAGTAAACAAACAGGAACTTCAGAGGCAAGTATAACCAACAGAATGCAAGAGATGGAAGGGAGGATCTCTGATGTTGAAGATACGGCAGAAGAAATAGATTCATCAGTCAAAGAAAACACTAAAACCAACAAAGTCATGACCGAAAATGTCCAAGAAATTTGGGACACCATGAAAAGACCAAACCTAGGAATAACAGGGATGGAGGAAGGAGAATAACAACTCAAAGGCACAGAAAATATATTTAACGAAATCATAGAAGAAAACTTTCCCAACTTAAAGAAGGAAATGTCTATGAAGATACAAGAAGCCTATAGAACACCAAACAGACTAGACCCCCCCCAAAAAAAGTCCCCTCGCCACACAATAATTGAACATTCCACACAAAGAAAAAACAATATACCTTCTTCTCAGCACCCCATGGAACCTTCTCTAAAATCGACCACATACTTGGTCACAAAGCAAATCTCAACAGATACAAAACAATTGAAATAAACTCCTGTGTTCTGTCGGACCACCATGTTTTAAAGTTAGATTTCAACAACAGAAAAAACTACAGAAATCCTACAATCTCATGGAAACTGAATAATGCTCAACTGAATCACCAATGGGTTAAGGAAGAAATAAAGAAAGAAATTAAAGACTTCCTAGAGATCAATGAAAATGAATACACCACATACCCAAACTTATGGGACACTATGAAAGCAGTGCTAAGAGGGAAATTTATAGCACTAAATGACCACATAAAGAAGCTGGAGAAATCTCATGCTAGTGACTTGACAGCACACCTGAAAGCCCTTGAACAGGAAAAAGCAAAGTCTCTCAGGAGGAACAGACGCCAGGAAATTATCAAATTGAGAGCTGAAATCAATAAAATAGAAATAAAGAGAGCAATACAAAGGATTAATGAAACAAAGAGTTCTTTGAGAAGATCAACAAAATAGACAAGCCCTTATCCAAACTAACCAAAAGACAGAGAGAGCATCCAAATTAACAAAATCAGAAATGAAAAGGAGGACATAACAACAGACAATGAGGAAATCCAGAGAATCATCAGGTCATTCTTCAAAAACCTCTACTCCACAAAATTGGAAAATCTGAAAGAAATGGATAATTTTCTGGATAGGTACCACATACCTAAGTTAAATCAAGACCAGATAAACCATTTAACAGTCCAATAACCCCTAAGGAAATAGAATCAGTCATTAAAAGTCTCCCAACCAAAAAAAGCCCTGGACCTGATGGTTTCACTGCAGAATTCTACCAGATCTTCAAAGAAGACTTAATACCAATACTCTTTCAATTGTTCCACACAATAGAAGCAGAAGGTATATTACCAAACTCCTTCTATGAGGCTACAATTACCCTGATTCCTAAACCAAACAAAGATGCAACAAAGAAAGAGAACTGCAGACCGATCTCCCTCATGTACATTGATGCAAAAATACTCAATAAAATTCTGGCAAACAAAGTCCAAGAACACATCAAAACAATTATCCACCATGATCAAGTAGGCTTCAACCCAGAGATGCAAGGGTGGTTCAACATACGAAAGTCCGTCAATGTATTACACCATATAAACAAACTCAAAGAAAAAAACCACATGATCATCTCACTAGATGCAGAAAAGGCATTTGACAAAATCCAACACCCCTTCATGGTAAAGGTCTTGGAGTGATCAGGAATACAGGGAACATACCTAAACATAATAAAGGCAATCTATAGCAAGCCAACAGCCAACATCAAATTAAATGAAAAGAAACTCAAAGCAATACCACTAAAATCAGGAACAAGGCAAGGCTGTCCCCTCTCCCCCTACTTATTCAATATAGTACTTGAAGTTCTAGCCATAACACTGTGATCTTTCTCATCAGGAAAATACCAAATATTAATCTGAAATTAATCTTGAAGTTGGTATGTGGAACAATCAAGGACTTTTAGGTACTGAGCATGGGACTTGGCATAAAAGAATGGGGGAAAACTAGTCAGAAAACTCTAAAAATACGTTTAATCAACAAATCTCTGTGACAATGAAGACATCTCCTAAGTCTACCCTAAGTAATCATAAGTTATCGGTGCTGGCCATTCCATTATGGTTTTTGGAAAATAGCACGGTGCTGTCTGTGCAAATCATATTCTGCCTAGGGCTATGTAGCTTACCTCAAATTATTCAGAATCATCTAAAATGACTCATTTTTCTATTAAAATGATAAATGGACTAAATGAGGTATGTAATAAATACTGCAGATCTGTAAACAGATTCCTGCTCTCCAGAGAATGAGGACTTACTTCATTGGGTAATTCTGCCCCCCAGTATTTTCAGGAGAAGTCATCCTAAAACTATAGTTAGCAAAGAAAAGAGAAGAGTCACAATGGAGGAAAATGGAGCATGTCTATAGGGTTACAAGGAAATACTGTTCTCTCCATAACCACAGACTAAACATCCCTATATACACATCAGCAGGACATAGCTCAGATCATCAAGAACAAGGAAAGAGTATAGCTCAGTTCCATTTAGGATGCAGAAAAGAGACAGAGCAGGAATGTTCGTTAACATCCTTTATACAAATAGCTCTCACTGCACGTGGACTATCACGGAGTCAGCAATAATGGATCCTCCCTCAGTAGGGCGAAAGCAATTCACTGACAGTTGTGAGACTTGCTGTGAAGGCAAGCTGGAAAGACTGCTGCTGAACACAGACCTGCTCAACCCAATGAATGTGCCAAACCATTACTCGGGATCTGTAGGGATTTGACAGACTCAATTATGCTTATGTTAAACTTCAGATCTATTATAGGTTAAGGCAAACGGAGGGCCATATTTCTTGGTCTCTTCAAAAGGAAGTATGATTATGGTATCAGGTCAATAAAATTTCAAGGCACTAAAGACATTTCCAATCGGGCCATGAAGCAAATATAACAATAAATGCCAAGTCATTATCAAGAGATGGAAGCATAACCAGCCCTTTTGCCCCCAAGTTACCTATGGATTTTTACTTGGTGCTCTCCATATCTCACCTGGATACCGGTAACAACCCAAGTGATAGAATGTCAATAAGCTATTTGTGGCAGGGCTAACATTTAAGATACCACTCAGCTTGAGTTGCCCTCAGCCAATGTTTTGCAAGCAACTTGATGAGTTTTTAAAATAGCACTTTAAATGAAAATATGACAATGTATTCTAAGAATTGTATGATTAATTGGCCCCAGCAACTTCAGGAGCATTATGTTCATCCTTGGTGACTTCTCTAATCACTTTGTCAACAAGATCACAGCAGTCTGAGTGAACAACAGTCATCTCTACATTGAGTTCAGCAGAAAGCTCGCTGGCTTTGACAGCGAAGTAATCAACTCTACTAAGAGGACATTCTGCCATGTTCCAGCTCTAGACCCTCAATATCCAGCTCTTGACCCTCAATATCCAAACAACACAATATAATATTTCCCCTAAGGATATTTGGTAAAAAGATCATGGGTATTTTTGCCTACCTGGAAAAGTAGGGGTTTCAACAATGCGTATGTAAGAAATATATTCATCTGAATAAGCTTTAAGCATACAATGAAGGCCTATATCTGTAACTGCAGTCTTAGCCGCTTTAGGGCACTTCATTCCCATAAAGGGTAAGCTGGTAGGCTGAAACACACTCTTCTCATCTCACACAGGAACAGCAAAGAGACCTGGAGCTGCCTGCCACTCCACAGAACATTAGATCAACAATCTCTTCTGGGGTTATGTACATTCCAGCTGACAATTACAATGCTATCATAATACACTGGAAGCTGGACTACACAAGCTAACAATGAACATAAAAGGAGAAAGCAGAATGTGAATGCTTTGTCTTGGAGACTGTGCTGGCCTCCTGAACAGGAGGCAAGGCACACAGCATGCCTCCATTCTCACCTTCAGGGAGGCAGCCCTTTGAAGTCCCAAGTCAGCAATAAACTAAGCAAGGCCTAGGAAGATAGGGACTTGCAGGTGGAGTCCAGATCCTATTCTTACCAATAACCCTGGGGAAAATATCTGTAACTTCAGCCTCAAATCCATCAAACATAGGGTGGAAATTCTATATTTATATAGTCCTCAAAAGTACAAATCATTAACTCCAGTTCTTGAAAGCAAAACAAAACTAGTACACTGTGCATATCCAAATAACTAGGGCAAGAAAACCAGTGCATGGCATGACCACGGGGAGAACTTGAAGGAGATAATAAAATGCCTAGATTACACCAAAAGGAAAAAAGACATTTGGGGAAATTTTTTTAATTATCTTTAAGTTCTCTATTACAGAACCCAGGATAACCAATGTTACCCAGAAACTTCATCTACCTGGTTAACCATAATGATATTAAACATCCCAAGCGATCACTCTTGCTCATCTATTATTACACAGAACTCTGCAGCAAGAACTTGGCAGTGGCTTCAGAATGCCAGCTTGGCTGCTTCCCACACCTGAGGCAGACCCTGACTCACATCTGGGCAGCAGTGCTATTCTTAGCTACATCTTTTAATTTACTCATTTTCCTCCACACCCCAAATTCAAACTCTTTTTCTTTTTACCATAAAACTTCAACTGTCAGTTTGAAGCACAAAGAAAACACAGAGCTGAAAAGCACACAGCACCAAATTAATCAATTCTTTTTTATTGCTTCACTGGTGCATTTCAGACAAAAAGGAAACTGGGGACAAAAAGTGACATTTTCATGAAAGTCACTTAAATTTGCAGAAATGAAATTTGTACATTCACCCACTCTACTCTTTGTGTTATTTTTCTAAATAGTGTGAGGTTTAAACATTCAGAAAATATACAGTTCAAAGAAAAGGTCCAAAGACAAGAAGGACTTTTGACCTCTGCCCTCACAAACACTACACTGAGGACTCTGAGGAAGATCAACCAGACCTGCTTTGCCTTCATATCTGCAACTAACAGAACCTTATACACAGGACATGTTGACTAAACATGGATGATGGAGATGGATGCAAAAAAAAAAGACAATATTTTCAAAGAACAGAACAGAATACTATCTAATGCCAGGACCCTCCCTAACTCTTCAGTGAAGTTATACTGCACAGTGTACACTTGACCCTGAACACTTCTTATGATTAACTATTTTGGTTTGTTTTTTTTTCCTTAATGATAGAGTTGCAGACACTAGAAATTTATGGTCTTTTATTGAATAGTGTTTGTTTATTCACTGAGAGAGAGAGGGAGAGAGAGAGAATATGAATATGAATATGAATATGAATATGAATATGAATATAAGCACATGTGTAGAGGTCAGAGGACAACTTGTAGGAGACGGATTTCTTCTTCCAGTCCGGGTTTCAGGGATCAAATTCACATTTCAGGTCTCCTGAAGCATCCTTACTCACTGTCACAAACTAACATCCCTAAAGTTAGTCTTGACTCTTCTCTTAATCCTTCAAACCTAAATGCCCAGGAAAACTATTTCTCAAATACTTCCTCCATCTCTTTACAATGCTTCCCTGTGAGCAATGCTCTAGCATCACCTGCTCTCTGCTGCACAAATGTAGAACCTTCTCCTAGACTCTATGTATCCAGCCTTGCCTGTCACCTCTATTCTGTCCTCTGACATCACTGAGCTAGGAAAACAAGTTTCTAGTCACTGCCCTGCTCCAAACTTTCCTATGTATCCAGCCCAGTGTTCCTAGCAGGCACGTATGTCCTCCACAACCTCAGCTCTGCTGACTGCTGCCTCATTCCACCACTCTTCTTGCTCCATGCTTCCGCCTCAGCGACACCTGCTTGTGACCCCCATCCTCATACATGTATGCTTGTGCCTACAATATAGAACACTAAACAACCCCTCCTCCTCAACCCTCAGGATAATTCCTAAACAGGCTTTAGGATTCAGCTCAGGGTCCCTTCCCTAGAAACTCCACTTCCTTTCCTCTTACTTCTGGGACTTTAGCACTTTCAATTATTCAGTCAACAACATCAACTTCTTACTGTCTGCTGGGCCTTGTCATAAACAGGCACTTAAGCAGCTGTTAAATGAATGCAGATCCAGCAGTGGGTTACAAAGAAGACAAGATTTCTCCAACCTCACAAGTAGAAATTCTCACAGCACTATATAAGTAGCATGAATTGATAAGATATATCAACTTTAAAGGGTTGATTTTAAACAATTATCTGTCTTCCCAAAATACATTTTTTCTCTAATACAGAAACTGTATTACACACACACATACACATACACACACACACACACACACACACACACACACACACACACACACACACATGGTACACGCATGTCATGAAAGCAGAGAAAGGACTATTTGATGTGAAGAAACCAACCAGCAAGCAGGAGAGAAAAGATGGTGATCCCAGGGAGAGAAAAAATGAACAAAGTACAGTGACAGGTATGTAAGAAGATGTCATAATCAAATCCAGGATTTGTTTGATGACTATAAATATTTATAAACAGAAAACCCTGAAGGAGAAAACTGATAAATGGGAACAGGAAACTAGAGCCTATATGACCGTCTCACCCAGTATGACTTCCTTAGGAACAGGCCTTTTCTTTCTCATTTACATACCCTCAGACCAACCAGAGCAATTTCCGTAAAGGAAACATTCAATAAAGCACATGTTGTAAGGGTGAAGGGAATGTGTCACATTTAGGGGCAGAGGGTCCAGGATACTTAAATAAATGCTTTTCTATAAGTAAATTAAAGTTTGCCTTAAATTTCAGATCATTTTAAAAAGAAAATAGTGAACAGCTCTGTGGTGAATAAGAAACGACTAACATAAAGCCAACATAATTTAGTAAGACAGAAAAAAAAAACTAAATCACTATGTTTAATTGGCATTTTGAGAAAGAGAAAAAGAAATCAAATATAATTGCAAAGTCAAATATCGGCCTAGTATTCTTTAATTTCAAAAGCAATCCTAATGGCACAGCAAATATGAGATTATGAATGCAGGATCTTAAAGATACCAAAATGTCAAGCTGCATTAACCTTGTGTGAGGCTTGGTTCTACCCTTTCACTAATCTCCCTTCATCACAGGGCCCTTCACTGCTCCTAAGGAAGATATACCATCAGTGTGATCTCACTGTCATTTCAAGTCACAGTCACCAATGAGTGGTCTCTCCCAACCGTCTAGATAAAATCTGATTAAAATTCTGGTACCAGTCATACAGGATAGGGTGGGGTTAATATATATTCTTTCTAGACTAGGCTTCAGAGTTCCCCAGTCAAAACAAGGCTTCCAAAGGGGAAACTCCTGATTGGAACCTATTTAAAGATTTCAGCAACCAGACCATAATGACTCTGCTCTCAAAGAACTTCAACAAAACCAGCTGCTGGGGGAGCCTAGCACTTACATGTAAGACGACACAGATTCAGGACACACACACACACACACACGCACGCACGCACGCACGCACGCACGCAGACAAAAAATTCTACCCCTGACTTATGTGACAGATAGCAGTCAAAACAGACACACTAAAAGCATTGGAAAATTAACACTAGTTCACATGTATACAGTATATCTGAAACATGAATGTCATGTTTAGCCTAGGGCCTTCTCATCAGAAACACCTCTTGATAGATTGGATTAGATTAGATTAGATTAGATTAGATTAGATACATAGATAGATACATAGATGAATACATACACAGACAGAGATAGACAGCTCTATCTATATAAACAGAGAGACAGAGACATATATTACATATATATGTAAATATACCAAATTCTTTATATATATATATAAAACACCATGGCCTCAAATATTCTGAGAAAGATATACATTGTCACTGAACAAAACGCTTTCTAATTAATTTAAATCCATGAAACTCAAGAGTTTACTTTCCTACAGGCTATAACATTTGAATTCCAAATAGAGAGTCAAAATCAAAGAAGTGAGCAATGCTGGCCATCACTCAAGGGCTCACAATCTGAAGCAGTAGTGACTGAGACCTAGCACTCACAGCACAAGAATGCTGATTCATCACCATGGGTTCTGAAGAGGCCCACCTGAAGAGGGAATCATGGACTACAGAACAACAGAAGGCACAGATCCACACCAGAACTCTAATTTCAAAAGGTAGCAGGATGTGAATTCTGAAACCTTCCAGCTGTATAGACCACATGGATGGGAGAGGCAAAGAGAACTTAAACCTCTATGCACAGAAGGTGACTTAAAGTAGTTTTATTTCCTATATTTACTCTTACTACGTAGCCCAGGTTGGCGCAGTACTTTCCAATGTGGCCTAGGTTTGCTCATGGACTTGCCGACCTAAGCCACTGTTCCTAGCTGATAGTTATCCTCTTCAAATTTTCTATATTTTCTGTAACACTCTATTCTAATACTTGGGGGACTCCCTGAATATACTCAGTATTCAAGAAGTAGTTAAAATAAAAAAGCATATGTATTGATATAAAAACTTCTACCATACATCTAAATGTTTTTCAAATGTGTAAATTTTTATAAAATTATAAAAAGTTTTGTTTGGGAAAAACATCCACACATAAATGTCTTAGACAAACTTAATGTATTAATGTCATAGACAAACTCAACAGAAAGCAAAAAGAATTGAAAAAAAAAAAAGAACAGAATATTGGGGTCAGGAAATAGTCTAATTGGTAAGATGAATGCCATGCAACCATGAGGACATGAACAAAAAAAATATTTTAAAAAATCGATTTCAGGACTGGAGAGATCACTCAGAGGTTAAGAGCACTGGATGTTCTTCCAGAGGTCCTGAGTTCAATCTCCAGCAACCACATGGCAGGTCACAACCATCTACAATGGGATCTGATGCCCTCTTCTGGTGTGCAGGCATACATGCAGACAGAACACTGAATACATAATAAATAAATACATCTTTAAAAAAAATAGATTGCAGATTGGGAGATAACCTTGCCAGCAAAGTGCTTCCCACACAAGCACAAGGATGTGATTTTCAATCCCCTACAACTCAGGTGAGAAAGCCTGGCTCACACTATTAATACCAGCTCTGGAAAGGCATTCACAGCTAGCTTCTTGAAGCTTCTGGCGAGCTATCCTAGCTTCACTGGAAAGTTCCAGGCCAGCGAGAGACTGTTTCCAAAAAAAAGTAGACAATACCTGAGGAACAAAACTCAAGGTTGATCTCTAGCTTTACACACAACCTCTCCCCCAAAACACACATACACAGACACAGATACTCACATAATCATACACAAACATACATAATCACACACAAGTACATAAGCATACATATATAGATACACATATACAAATAATATTAAGTTTATCTGTAGACAGTAAAGTTTGATGTTGATTTTTAATGTATGTTCTGATCATTACACAGTGAAAAATATATGTCTTCTACAGTAACACCAGTGACAGAGAAGTGCAGCGGACGCATCAGGAATTACCCAGCAGCAGTTATGCTTCTGTGGCCACATTCTGTGAACATTTGAGACGTGGAAAGACCCTCTGAGAGAGCATCACCCACTGTATCAATCCTACTTATTCCCTAAGTGCTCTGAGGACTCTATTTGGCCAACACTGTGATGAATGGTGAGATGCAGCAGTTGTGAGTGCTGTTATTGGCCATCTACACCACACAACCCCATAATCAGTAAGAAAGAGCTACAAATGGAACATCTATTTCACTATCTACACGCCAGCAGTTAAATAAGTGAAAACAGGCAATAGGCAGGGTTATTAAGAAAAACAGAAAAGACTGAACATACTGTTCTATCCGAACCATGGCATACAACATGAGCTGCCTCTAGGTTCTACAAGATCCTTCCATGCTTTCATAGTTCTTGTGAAATCATTCTTATAATGTCTTGCCATATGTATGTAATAAGTCTTTTGTATCACTAAGTCTTAAACTTGTGAACAAGATTTTATATCCAAATTCAGGTAAAGAGCCATTGAGAGAGAGTGTGTTCTGGGGATAAGGTGCAAAGGACCAAAAAGGGGGACAAAAAATGCCCACCAGAAATACCTCTGGAACTTTCCTATAATAAGAGCACAATTAACCCTGTTCTCTCCTCCATCCTTAGTCTCCAGACTGGGAGAGAGCACTGTGCATGAAAATGACCCCTCAGTCAAATGGTCTGACATTTTTCCCACTTCCTCAAAATACACTTCTGCTTAGACAGACAGCAGATGAAATCAGAAACTGAGCTGCTCGGGACTCTGTTTCTAATCCTAAAGCAGCTACCCTTTAAGTTTACTGGCTTCCCTTCTGATCCTCACATTGCCTGAGTGCCACTCAATGAGTGTGCACCATGTGCTGACCACAGCCCAGTGGTATTGCCTTCCTGGTCTACCACCTCCATCCCCATGCAGCCTGGACCTCAGACTGGTCACGAAGAAATGGGTTTATAAACCGACTTCCTTTTCAAATTCCTCTATTTCTACCTGGTCATGGATTCCCTTATCAAAGAAAGGGCTAAAAGGTAAAAAAGAAGAAAAGAATTAGCAATTTACTTATTTCACACAGAGCTAGAAGAGAATTCTAAGCTTCTTGGACACTAAGAAATCCAAAATGACTCAGAGAGAAAATGTTACTCTGCTAATTTGATCAGACACACTGTATACATGGGCTAACTTATCACATTGTACCCCTCCCTGTGGATAACATCAATCATTTAAAAAGAAATCAAAAAAACAAGATGTCAATTGTCCTAATATTAACAATTGTGTGGGGCAACAGCAAAGTAGAGGGAGGGAGGGAGGAAGGGAGGGAGGGAGGAAGGGAGGGAAGGGAGGGAAGGGAGGGAGGGAGGGAAATGGACACTAGAGGAGAAAGCACAGGTGGGCTTTTTCCTCATCAAAACCCTCCATGTAAGGGCTTATGTTTAGCCTCACTGGTTCCCCTACGTGTTCCAGCGAGGACCAAAGGCCTTGAGCACTTTCATCTGCATTTCTGGGAAGAAATAGAGACTGAGCAGTCCAGGCTAGAAGTTCGAACCAGAAGAACCCCAGTTTTATCTGACAGTGGAAACTATGTTTAATAAGTAAGTGGTAGGGATACAGAAGATACTATTCATCATGAGAAACTGTATTTCAGAAAACATGTCCTGTGATCTACAAATATATTTACATACATAAAACATTTATGCAAATTTTAAATTATATATAAGAGACGTTGAGAAAAACATTACAGAGGGAAACACACCCCTGTGTAAACCATGGTCATGTCAGAAAAAGATATACAATGATTTTCAAATTTTCTGTTAATGATCTTTTATTTTAGAGTGCTTATACTGTCTTTAAATAAAAAATATTTTACTGAAGAAATTTCTGGTTCTCCTTTAATAGACTGTTCTCCAAGGCCCTTGCTGACTTTTCCCTTTTCTAAGTTAGTCCAGACAGTGACTGATAAAAGCTCAACTCACCTTCCTGGAGATTGCCCAGGAAGGCAATCTGGAAACTGCCCAGGAAGAAGGCCCCGATGTATCCCAGACAATAACAAGCAACATTTTTCCAGGAGCGACCTGTGCATTGTGTATTGGTCCTGACTTAAATATTTCTACAGTTACCTTCCTTAATGTCCAGGATGGTCAACCTTACATCAGCTACTTGTAATATATGAAACTCAAGAAAGTTCTGACCAAGGGAAATTACTGTTATCAACACTAAATGCTGGGACCAAGTACTTAGCTTTGCCCAACCTCAGGGCTATCCTAGAGGGCAAGGCATCTCTAGTTAACCTGGAAGAGACTCACCAGATGCTTTGCCTTCGAGCGTTCCTCCTCGTTGGATATCCTTTCCCGAAGGATAGCTCTGGTGAGCTGTTCATTGGCTGCAGCCCTCTCTCGTTCTAGGTCCCTGGCTTGCTTAAGGCTGAAAAGAAAAGTAAAGGTAATAGTATTTTGATTTTAATTATTTTAATTACTGTAATTATTTTAAATTATTTCATAATCGAGTTAGAAAAAATACTTTGTTGACTGATACGTTAAATGAAATAACTGAATATAAAGGAACATACAGTCATAATTTTAAAAGCTGAAATATTCTTGGCCCATAATCTATCAAAACTATATACAGCCTCAACCCACACATTTAAAACAACAGAATTCCAAGACAAGAAGTTACTGATTCGGCTGACAAAGTATCCAAGTTTAACAAAGATCTCAGGTATAACTGAAAACAACTCACCTAAAAGTCCCACTACCTGGTCCTCTACTTGATCTCAGGAAATAAAGAGCTTGGCTTACAGCATGAAGACCTGAGCATGCCCTCTAGCACCCCCACAAAAAGCCAGAGTGGTAATTTGTGCTTGGAATTCAGTACTGGGGAAGCAGTGACAAGGAGATCCCTGAGTGTGCTGGCTGGCTAGCTAGCCTAGGCCACCAGTAAGTCCTAGGTCCCAGGGAGAGACACAGTCTCAAAAACCACACTCCTGAGAAACCACAGCTGTTGTTGGGTATTTTTAGCCTTTTGTGGGGCTCACCACCCAGCTCCCAAATAAATCACACAAAGAGGCTTCTTATTAATTATGAATGACCAGCCTTAGCTTGGCTTGTTTCTTGCCAGCTTTTCTTAATTTTAAATTATCCTGTCTGTCTTTTCTCTCTGGGATTTTACTTTTCTCTATTTTTGTATACCTTTGTTTCTTACTACGTTGCTGGTCGTGTAGCTGGGTGGCTGCCCCTGATGTCCTCCTCCTTCTCTCACTCCTAGATCTCTCTTCCCAGATCTCTCCTTTTATTAATTCTCTCTGCCTGCCAGTCCTGCCTATCCTTTCTCCTGCCTCTCTATTGGCCATTCAGCTCTTCATTAGACCATCAGGTGTTTTAGACAAGCAAAGTATCATAGCTTCACAGAGTTAAGCAAATGCAACACAAACAAAAGTAACACACCTTAAAATAACAGTCCCCAAAATTTCCCCCTTTTTTCTATACAAAAATGAACAGTTTTAACTTTAACATAGTAAGACTGTATACATTAAGAACAATTATCAAGTAAAGATTACATTCACAATGTACTGGTTTCCAATTCATTTGTGTCTGCTCCATTTGCAGAAAATACTCCATAATCTATCCTATCTTAGTAAATCCAAAATTTTATGCCTAATTTACTTAAAACTGCAATTATAACTATCTAGGTCTTCAACTCCCAATTAGTTAAGTAAACAAAAAGTGTACTGCAAACAACTTCCAAAATCTCTAGAAATGACAGAGACATCTGACTACCTGGACAGTTACCCAAAGATCCTCTGCAATATTGGGGCATCCATCTTCAGCCTACAGGCCCACAGTATCTGGAAGACTTTACAATGAAGCAGGAAATTTGAAACATTGTCTCACATATATTGGCAAAGTGTGTCAGTCATTTTCCTGTGGGTCCTGCAGTTACAGTTTATACAGCATAGTGTCAGGCAGTCCAGGCAAGAGCAGCTTCTTACTCAAATGGCTAGCCTTGCCACATTGAAAGTGAACGCCATAAGAAGTTTCTTCGATGCCCATCATCTCTGAAGTAAACTGGTGCTGCAAGGAGCAGATGTGTGTCTCATTGTCATGAAAAGCCCTAAGTTGATAAAACCTTTAAATGTCATATTCTGTAGGTCTTTGAAAGATTTTTAAGACCATCTATCTATCTAAAATATATCTCTATATACTCTGGAAAGCATACTTAACATAACTAATTTTGACTGTTATAAATGACTAACCATTAACCTATGTTTTTCTGGTTATCCTATATAGTTTCTAATAATAGCTTTCAAAAACTAGAACTTCACCCTACATTTCCAAATGAACTGCATAGGCACAATACCTCAAACAAAAATAGAAATATACATACAATATGTTCTAACTAAAATAACCTTAAACTTTTATCAATATGTAAAAATCCTTTAAACAAGAGTAGACGCATATATACAGTGTAACAAAAATAACTTTAAATTTGTATCAATATTCTATATTCCCCTAAATGATAACAAACATCTATAAACTATCAAATATCCAAACCACCCACACCCTCCAACTCTTGGGAATGTGGGCATAGTTTTCTCTATACTGCTTCCTGCTGCCTGTGGGTAAAGGCATCTTTAGAGGTTCCTGAGAACATTTTGACATAATGACCAAGTCCTGGAAAGACCAGTCATAATCTTTGTTGGTAGATATCACCTGTCAAGATTCAGGAGGTCTCCCCCTGATCAAATCTGATACATATTATTCCTGAAGGAATCTACAACCTCTCATCTCCCATGAGAACAAAACTGCATTTTTTATTTCCATTTGACAAATATAGTTATTTACTTCTTTTTAAAGTTAAGATAGCCCTAAAGTATCTAGGTTGGTTCAGTTTTGCAGTCCTGTTCACAATCCCACATCTCTTAGCAGTTGGCGTATCAACAATCAAAAATTCAAAATAAACAATTCTATATAGGACCCAGACTCCCTGTGTATTTCCTATCTTTGCCTGGCTTTTTTCTCATATATTACTTTTACTGTCTCTTTGGACTTTATTTTATTTTTAAACTATTCCTTTCTGTGACTGTCCATACCTATTTTCTTTTCTTTTCTTTCTTAAGCCTACACACATTGTAAAACACACTGGAAACTGTTTAGAGGGGTTTTTTTCTATCTGGATCTCTTTTACTATGCTTCTCTAGTCTTATTTGACCACATGAGCAAACTTTAAACTGCTAAACTACACCTGAACCCTCCTTGACTGGCTCCACCCACTTCTCAGGTCATGAAAGTAAAGCCTAAAGCACACAGCCTGGTCAGAGGTTCATGACTGAGAACTGCATTCAACCTTCCTAAGGTTCTAGAATGCTGATGCTTGCATCGTGGCAGGCATTTTTACTTAGTTTTTTTTTTGTGTTCCTACCTAACATACTAGCTGCTCAAGAGCTCACTGTCTAGCAGAAATTATCCGGCAGAAACTCATAAAGCAGTCATATTTTTTTTAAGCTTTCTCAGGCACTATGGAAATTCAAGCACCATGTTGGTATGCCAAAATGTTGTTGTTTGTTTTTGCTCTTATGAAGAGCCTGCAATCTAGCTCCAAATAAATCACACATGGAGACTTATACTTAATTATAAATGTCCAGCTTAGCTTGGCTTATTTCTAGCCAGCTTTTCTTAACCTACATCATCCACATCTACCTTTTGCCTCTGGGCTTTTCCTTTTCTTACATCTGTATATCTTACTTTCACTCTTACTCTGTGGCTGGCTGTGTTACTGGCCCTTAGTGTCCTCACCCTTCCTCTCTTGTTCTTTCTCCCTTTCCTCCCAGATTTCTTCTATATATTCTCTCTGCCGGCCAGCCCTGCCCATCCTTTCTTCTGCTTTGCCACTGGCCATTCAGCTCTTTATTAGACCATCAAGTATTTTAGACAGGCACAGTAACACAGCTTTAGGGTTAAACAAATACATCATAAACACACACACACACACACACCCCTTAAAAAAATATTCTCCAACACAGCTAGATTTCTGCTCTCCATGCACAAAATCATCAAGCCATGTTTGAAACAAATATATGAAGGTTTATTATCATCTTCCTCTTAAAACTGACCTACGTATTCACTCAACATGAGTGAGTTAGGCACCATGTTAAACATAGAGGACACTGTAATGGACAAGATGTGATTCCCTGGATTCTTAATCATACTTCAAAACAGGAGTTAACTAGCAACACATAGAAGTCTCTCCACCCAATGTATCACTCCAACTTCCAACAATCTCAATATGTAAATATGGCAAAGCCTATAATACCAGTGTCTTGGCTGATGAAATGACTGCTCCCACCTCCCTTAACTACAATTAACACCTTACATTCCAGATATGGTCTAGTGAAACAAGACAGCCATAGCAGTGCCCAGATCTGAATATTACTAATTCTATTAATGAAGCCTACAATTGCATTAAGGTGATCCATAGCCTCATTACACATTAGATCCATATTAAGTTATACTCTACTAAAATCCCCTCATATGTGATATGGATAAATGACTTTGGCACTGGTTTTTGCTATAATGCCTTGCAAAGACAGGCACTTAGAAGCACTGAATGACAGAGTATTTCAGTGTAATCTCTTGGACAAAGATTTTCTGATTGCCTTTTCTCTTTTCAAAGAATAACCCTTCTATACCATCATATCCCCAAAGATGCAAGCTATGCTTTAAAAGAAGGTGAAATTGTTATGTTGGTATCATTCTGAGTGAAATTTTCTGAGTGTGCATGATGAGTGCTAAATTTTACTTGGTGTTAGCCAATCAAAAGGACCCTTGAAAAGAAGTAGAGAACATAAAATTTTTGTTGCTGTTATAAACCCTCACACCATCCTGATACCCTGGCGTTCTTAGAAGCAAATTATAACAGAGAAAATTATCTTGTAAAATACATTCCAAACTTATGCCTTTCCCCTAGAGGATAAACACGTATAGTTGTTTCTTAAAAAAGAACAACAGAAATAAATATAAACTTACTCCACTAATAAACTTATGAGACTTCCTAAGCCATAAATACAATGAAGAGTAGGCAAAAAAAGGGTCTCTAAAATATTTTATAAAAATCATACAGCATGGCATCAGCCACTAAGTCTATGGAACATAGAAGGATAATGATTTCAGATCAGAGTGCCTCCCAGCCCAGGAGCTCAGAGTGAGGTCCACACAGCAGCAGAGCCATCTGGGAAGTTGCTGGAATGCAAACTCCCAGCACCACCTCACATCTAGGAATGAGAAACCCAGAGGAGAGTATACAGCAAAATGTCTTTTAATATGCCACCCCCAGGTGATTCTGATGCTTGCTGGAGTTGGAAAGCCACAGCTAGATACACAAATACATCCTGGAGATATATCAAAGAGAAATAACATCAAAATGGAGTGGTCCACATAAGGACACTGATAACAGCTAAAGTTATTGAACCAGATTTCAAAACTATGCATTTAAAGCACTTTAATGGGAATATTGCTACACATTTTTTAAAAGTTGCCTATTTTACATGTTAAGTGAAAACTGAAATAAAATAACAGCATTGTTATCACTTAGGGATCACCTGCTACATGCCAAGAAGTGTGCTAGGCATTTCAGATGTGCATACATACATGCATGTGCATTTGTATTCAAAAAGGATACTGACTCATGAACATGGATCATGGATTTATAAAACTATGGACCATGAATCTATAGAACTACATTTTGCCATTCTGCTTGGTGTAGTCAGTTTTAAAGTATTTTAACAATAACTACTTTTCTAATTGAACTTACTCATATACAACTCAAGTTTAATTACAAATGGAGATATAAGTGGTTTAACTGAGAGGATCCTGAACTACTGGGAAGTGAAAGGGAAGAAGCAAACACCCTAGCATGAAAGTCTCCAACATGAAAGAAAACAAAGCCTGTCATGCTGCTGTGTATGAAGACAAACAAGCTCTGGGCATGGACTTTGGGTCCAAGCCAAGGCACTGCACCCCCCACCAAGTAAATCCCAGCTACCTGTCATGAGCTCTGCTACATGGATTGGTGTTAATGCCTACTTATACACAAACAGGGCATTGAAGACAGGGCAACACATGTCAGTAACTCAAAGTAACAACAGCAATAGCCCTCACTGGGGAGTCAGGACTATAGAGAAGCACAGGCTTCTGCAGGGAGAAAACCTTGGTTGGCCGTGTGCACTTGGCAGCTTTGGCCTCTGGGTTTGCTCCCCCTCCTCCTTCACCCCTCCTTTGTCAAGAGGAAATTTTGTTCTTTAAATTTTCTTCAAGAACTTCTAGAATTAAAAACTTACCTGCCTGCTAACTATGGAGTCCTGCTTTTAACAAGTTTCTTTTTAACTTTCCTCTAAGTTCAAAACCGGGAAGAGCCTGGCCTATTTTTGTGAATGTTATATCCTCAGTACTTACAGCTGCCTGACCCACAGTAGATAATCAAATATTTGTTAAATGTATGCATAGCTGAATGAATGGCTGTCACATCCCACCACAGACAAAAATGAACCAAAAGCTACAGAAAATGAAAGACTTAAGGGTAAAAGAAACACCTGGTAAACAAGCTGACCCCTAAACGGTCCCACTACCACTGCCTTCACCACACATGCAGTATAACCCAGGCTACATTAACTGGCATACAAGAGAAGGGTACCAACACTTGGAAACATCCATGTCTAACTCTGACTCCTGGAGACTCAAGACAGACTGGTACAAACTGACTACAAGGAAGATCCCTTTTCTTTCCTATTAATCTTTTAGTCATTTTAGCTCACCTTCACAATGAGAACTGCATAAGGAATGTCTGTGCTGTACAATGAGTGCTTAGGAAACCCAACTTTGTATACTCAGGGAGGCTGGAGTAGGGCCTAGTGCACATCCCCATGTTCCACAGCATTTGGGTGATGTGATCTAATAAAGCTCTGTTTTCTGTCTTAAAGTCCAAAGGTTCAATTACATAATCAGGGAATCCCATGTAACACTTGAAAACACCATGTCTGGATATATTACTGTCCACTGCATGAAAATTCTTGAAGGTGATAATAAAGATATTTGCTATAAATGCTACAGAAGTACAATTTTCATTTAGTGGACACTTAATTTCTTCTGGGATACTGAGATTTCTACTATGTGACAAAAAACTGCACATGAGGTAAAAAGTAAATGTATTTGCCAATCCATTCAATAGTCACTGGGTGACAGACAATGCTCCAAATCCTGAGAATAAAGTGTGAATGACAGTCCCTGCCTATATGAAACTTAATTATAAATGATAAATACATTATTTTTGAAACAAGGCTACCATGATGCGACAGGGATGGAACTGCTATTTGGCTTATGTCTGAAGGCCACTGGCTGAGCGGGAGGAAAGAGAAAGTGACTTAGGCAAAGGGAACTTCAACAGGCTCAGAAACACACAGAAATAACTTTCTTCAGGTGCCATTCTGCAACTGCCTTCAAAGCATCACAGAAGCTTAGAACTGCCTCTGTACTACACAGAGAAACCTAGTCTTGGAAAAAAATGGGGTGCTGGCTAAAAAGAGGGTGTGGGATAAAATGAGGCTTTCATTATTAACATGGGTCTCTGATGATTTAACAATGATCTCAAAACAAAACTAAACAGAACAAGCATCTGAGCAAATACAGCTCCCTTTTTATTTATTGGTATTTCTCACTTATTATTTCAGATCTCCTGGTCTAATATTATTCTACATTAAACCCCTGATTTAAGTTTCATTTAAATTTCCTTCTTTTAAATGCATATCTCTCCTCATTTGAATTCTCTAGAGTTTTCAGCAAAGAAGTAGGAGTTTAGTGTAAACTTTTCCTATTTGCATTAAGTAATTGGATAGCTTGCCTAAGCTTAATGAAACAAATACCAGTTGCTGATGCCCTTATACCTCAAGCCCCAGCAACTTAGCTCTTTTTCTCTGCACATTCTCAATCAGGTGAGAGACTTAAGATATATTGGCAAAATGAGATTCTAAAAACCAGACAAATATCTTAAAATGAATATTATTGCATGTCCCTTTTAAATGAGACTCCAAATTACTCATTACATTCAACTCACACATCTGGTATAGAATCTAGTTCTCTATATGGCCCCAGGGTAAAAAAATAAATAAATAAAAATCACCCAGCTTTATTGCCTGCTGAAAAACTTAAAGGTTTTAAGGAAATGGAAAGGGAATTTTAAAAATAAATTTAGCTAGGCATCTTTTTATGTATCAAATTTCATCATGCTCCATGAGAGAGGCATTACTTTTAACAAAACAAAAACTCAAGAAGCACACCCAAGGCAGGAAACACTCTGAGTCCGATTTCTGAAGCAAGCTATGTTTCTTAAACATTCTGAAAGGCTATCTATCCCCTCCTGGAGCATGGTGATGTGCACCTGTAACCCCAGCAATGAGATGCCTGACTTTGAATTTGGTGAGATCTGCCTCCAAAGGAGAAGTAAAAAGGGTTGGGCTAGACCTCAGCCAAATGAAGAGTGTTTTGCCTGCCAAGATGAGATACAAAGTTCAGGGAGATAGGATGCAGGTGAGCTCTCAGTTGACATTAGTTTTTATGATAGAGCCTCCTTTCCAACGTCAAATAAGAACAGGACTTACTTATTCATTATTATCAGAGTTATTTTTAAAATATGCTGTTTCATGTCTTTTCCCAACATCAAATGCACTTCACTGCTTGCCCAATGTGGTCTGGTTCTTAATATCCCTGAACTTCTTCTATAAGTCAACATCCTGCACATTTGGTCATTCCATAATAGCCAAATTTGTCTTTATACAGGTAGACACATAAGTAATTCCACACAATTCCAGCTAAGTAAATTACTTTATAATTTAATATAAAAGGCCATTATACTTCTGGGAGAAAGTGGATAAGAACCTCAGATAAGGGGTGAGAATAAATGGGAAAATGTGATTGTTAGAGATAAAGTGATGTGACTAAATGATTTATCTAAAGTTGAACTATGACTATTAGACAAGATCTGCAAAATATTGTACTGTAGTTGGCTCAAACAGCCTGAAGCAGAGAGAAACCAGCGACTGCAACCCCACAGGTCACTTTGAATAGTAAGGATAAATTTCATTTTAATGCATCATATTTTGTCAGAACATGCTGAACTAGCACTGAAAATTATGTTTACCATTCATTTTTAGACAGAAAAGCTGAGCTGGATAATTCAATGAACTAATTATTAGACTATTAAAAATAATGACAGAATAAGCACACAGTTTTATAAGACTTTACAAAAATAAAATATACCGCAAACAGCACACAGCTCAAACTATTACAAATCCTGGAAAGAAATGTATATGAAATAATATTTAAAAATAAATATATGTAGATGAATGTACATTAATGTAGCTCTGATAGATTCATACATAACATCTATATGTGTGACAGACAGGAGGTGGGGGGGGGAGAGAGTGATCTGTCTTAAAAATTGACTGATGGGCAATCTAGCAAATCATATCTGAAAGTGATATTATTTAGTCATCATTGAGAATTGAGACCTGGTCCTAACCTATCTAGCCCTCTTTGTCTTGATGTATTATTTCAAACAGCACTCTGTCTTAAACAATCCAAGTTTCTTTGTGTTGTAGTTGGATCCTACATGGCCTTCAAATGCACTTAGAGTAAAACTTGGTCTCCACAGTATGTTCCTAGGTGGCAGAAAGTCCAAGAGGCAGACCCTAGTGGCAGCCCTTTAGATCACTGTGGGACATGCCTTCAAGTGGGAAGGACAAGCCACTTCATCTTCCCTCTCTGTCTTCCTGGCTCATGATTAGTGAACAGCTCTTCTTTGTCAAAATCCCATCATGTAGTGCTGTCGCCCCAAAGCAACAAGGCCAACCAGTCATGGGCTGGAATCTCCAAAACTGTGGGCCAAAATAAACCTCTTCTCTTTATAAGGTAGTTACCTCAGGTACCTATAATAGAATGGAAGGCTGACTAACACACCTCACTTTTCACAAGAATATTGTTTTGTTTTGTTTTGTTTTAAGAAGGAATTTTATTTTAACTTGCACAAAATTTCGTTGAAGTTGGACATTTGCCTATGTAGCTCCAAAATGATGCAAAAAGGAGAAAATCTGCCCCAAACTAGATGCTGACAACTGTAACTGCTGGGTAACCATGGCCACCCTCTAAGCACTTTTCAGCCCACACTTCCAGGTGACTGCTTCCCATTTATACATGGTGTATCATTTTATACCTAAAGTTCCTATTTCATTTCTCATTTGGGAATAAAGCATCACCTGCCCTGGGAGCTTCTTATCAAATCTTTACTGTGTTTAGAAGTGCATTTGTATTTGGGCAGTATTCAGCTTAGGGCACAGGTAAGGACACTGTAGGCAAGACCCAGCCGCCTCTGCATCCGTTCTCCTTCAGCATGCACAATCAAGCTCCTACACAGGAGGAAGACCCATCGCGGACCCAAAGCACTTGTGTTTTCTGCTAGAGCAGCGGTTTTCAACCAGAAGGCCTGACCCATTGGGGTTGAATATCGGATACCCTACATGTTAGATACTCACAATACAATTCATAACTAGCAAAATGACAGGTATGAAGTAGCAACAAAATAATTTTATGGTTTGGGGGTCACCACAACATGAGGAATTGTATTAAAAGGTCACAGCATTAGGAAGGTTTCAAACCACTGTACTAGAGTGACCTAGGCCATTTCCTTTTTCTGGCTTATTTACAGGCAACTTAAGCCAAGGTGATCAATATTTTTAAGTGTACACTGATCGTCATAATAGTCAAAATACAACTGGATAATGGCAGAGCAGATAGACACCATTAAACTGTGCTGAATCAAGGCTTCGAAAGTCCTATGCTATGTAAGTTGTAGAAGGAAACTCACATCTTGTTCCTATTAAGCAGCTTGCTTACTGAATGGATGAACCTCCCACTGCATCTTGCCTACAACTTCCTTCACTGGATGGGAGTCGCTGTTGGAATAAAAGGAAGCAGGGCAAATGTGATCATCTCTGGGGCTATCACTTTCATGGGTCCTCACTAGACAAACGTCAAGCCCTTCATACAGCTACAATAAACATGGGCAGTATGAAGAGTGGGCAGAAAGACGAAAAAATGACAATGTCCTAAGAAATACTGGCGGCTTCTCATAAAGAACACACCAGGCTTTCAGAGAAGCTAAATGCTCTATCACATATGAAGTAGGCACCCGATCTGTTGCATTGTTTTGTACTTCCCTTTCTTTTCCATAAAAATACACTTTGCCAGGACAATTACAATGTGAAAGCATTTGACTGCTAACTCTTGGGAACACAATCAATACCTCTCTCCATTTCTATTTGAAAGGACCTTCCAGCTTGAATCATACACACATACAGTCCAAGTTCATCCTTCTCTATGGGAGATGTTGAAGATCAAAGCATGGCACACTCTTCCAGCCAGCCCAGAGCAAGCATCTGTAGGGTAAGAATGGCTGCACAAATCCCTTTCCATCCGTCCTTTTTCAATCAATTAGTGACTGGATTTCTAACCCTTTTGGTTCACAGACTGAGTTAGCATGACTGGCACAAAAAGGTTGTTTTATAAACTGCTTGTGCTCCTGAGTTCACTAGGCTGCTTCCTTTTGTTTAGTGCTGAGAACCTGTGGTTTTACCTTTTCTATTTCCTTGTCTGGCATAGCGTTCCTACCCCATTGATTTGTAACCTTTATTAAGATTACAAAATAATTATTATTAAAACAGAAGAAATTATTCTGTCTTAACTACTCTCAGTATAGAGGGTGTGTGTGTGTGTGTGTGTGTGTAAGAGAGAGAGATACACACATGCACCTGTCTGTCTATATATATGAGAGAGAGAGAGAGAGAGAGAGAGAGAGAGAGAGAGAGAGAGAGAGAGAGATACACACATGCACTTGTCTGTCTATGCATGCCACACACATGCACATGGGTCAAAGTAATCTAGCAGCCTTGGTCTCTACATGGGAAACTGCAGTGACAATTTATAACACAAAGACTGAAGTAACCTGTTTTCTTCTTCTTTGTATTATTTGTTATCAATTTTATGTGCTCTCACTTTCCATTCCCCATTTTCCTGGTTCCCCAAGCTGCCATATATCCCAACAGCAACAAGCCCCTTCACTGTTTTTCTACTCTCATTACCTGCCTCCATTCTCCAACTATAGTTTGGAGACAGAAATAAATCTATAACTTGCTCAACCCTGCCCAGCAAACCAGGTGAGAACAAACTGTGGATGCTTTCCTTCCCCCAACCTAGCCCTTGGTTAAGAGTTGAATGCTTTCACTTGCACATTGTTCCTACATACTCTCGAGGGTCTCTTTCACAGTCAAAAATCTTGAGCACTTACATACACAAGCTGCGGGCTGATCCTCACGGTGCTTCTCTTCCTCTAGGGAGAGTCTCTGCTGTAGCTAATTTAGTTGATCCTTCTCTTGCCATTCTTCCAAGATAATCTATTGGTGCTTCACTGTACCTCTCAGCTTACCACTCTCTGGTTCATGCTGGGACTATCTGAACTCTTAGTGCTTTGCTGATGGGTCCTGGCAGGCTCTCCAATGGGAGGTGCCAGAGGGCACCTCCTGCAAAGCTGAAGGAAGACCTACCCAGTGGCTTGCTCCTGTACTGCCAGAACAGCTAGATCCAGAGACTAGTTTATTCAAACTTGCAAGATTAACCTCCTTGAATGCCACTCTAGAGTCCTTAGTCCCACCCACTGGCAACCTCCTCAAATCATAGGCCTCTCTACCAACTCAGAGATGTGAGCATCAAGCAGGAGGTGTCCCCACTTCAGAGCTTGAGTGGCAGTGTTCAAGCTCTACCTCTTTCCACTGCTCCCAAGGCAGAGAGGCAGGGACCTCTTCCCAGCAGTACTACCCTCAGATGCCTTGGGTGCAGTCCCCTCTCTGAGAATAGTCCAAAAGAGGATGTAGTGAGTATACAAACTGCACCAGATTCGGAAGAGTTGACACACACAAAAAGGATATAACATGCCTGTTCAGTGAATTTTATATTGATTACATATTTGAGATATATTAAAAATAAATAAGATCATTTCTAGAGATTTCTTTATAAAATAGACAGTTATTAGAAGTTAACTACATAGGTGGCTCACATTGTATCCATAGGAAATGCAGCTGCCTTAGGATAGGTAAATTTTGCTTCTGTTTTTTACTTTTAAATGCCTCATGAGCAAGTCTTACATCAAGTTTCTCTATAAAAATAAGCAGTATGCTTAGTCTCCTTCACAGAGTCTATCAACTAGCTGTTTATATTAATAAATTCCCAAATTCCTTATAGGTTAAGAAGAGTTCAGAAGAACCCTAGGATTTCAGTCCTTTCCCAGGGTGTCACCCAGCTTCCGGTCTGAAGAGACCAAGCCCAGCATCTAGGAGACCTTGCCTCCTTACACATTAGCTGTTCTTTCCATCTCGAATCTTCTATGGTTCCCTTCTTATCATCAGAATTTGTATACTTCAGAAACTGTCACAACCTATAACTAGGTGTGTAACTTTCTCATCAATCTGGCCTAAAATGAAGTGGCCTTTCAATTGACAGGCTCCAGTCTGTCTTTGGGAAAAGCTATTATTTAACTATTACCTCCACTCTAACCCTTCCCTTTGTCATCTTCTAAAATTTAGGCTATTCATCACATATAATTTACACAGAATAACTCTTTACTAAGAAATCAAGATATATCTTAAGGCTGGTAGCATCTCATGATCAAGTGGTAAAAATTGCCAATGCTACAAACAGTGTGGGCCATAAACTATAGCAAAGAATCCCTGCAAGAAGCTGCTGTTCCTGAGTAGCTATCTCAGGTACCATCTTCAGGATGGCTACTGCAACAGCAAGCTTCCTCTTATTTTCATTGGCTGCCTCATCTGAGCTCAGACCCAGCTGTTGCACCACCCTCACTGGAAATACCTTTAGAACATGAGCCAAGAAACATCTGCTTAGGTAGCCAGTCGAGTGTCACCAGCAAATAGACTTGCAACTTCATCAAATCTCCATGGTCCATGTCCACATGCCATACCCACCTAAACTAGCTGACAGGGATGGACACCAAACATCCTCTCATGAGCATCCTCAGGAACTGGGTCCACCAGAGGACTACACAAAAACGAGTCCACTGGCTCATACCCATTATCAGGTGTTTGCTTGAATTCTAATTGGTCTTAATAAAAACCCAGAGTCAGAGCCAGGCAGTGGTGGCACACGCCTTTAATCCCAGCACTCGGGAGGCAGAGGCAGCAAAAAAAAAAAAAAAAAAAAAAACCCAACAACAACAACCAGAGTCAGATATCAGGGAGAAAGCTGAAAGATCAGAGAAGCAGAGCAGCCAGCCACTAGAGTTCTTGCCTCTACTGAATCCTCAGCCTAAAAGGCTGAACTCCTATCTCCTCCCCCATTATATGCCTTTTCTCTGCCAGCCATATCACTTCCTGTCTCAACCTCCCAGTGCTGGGATTAGAGGTGTGTGTGCCTACCAAGTACTGGGAGCAAAGGCTTGAGATCACCAGTGCTAGGATTAAAGGTGTGTGCCACCACTGCCTGGCCTCTATAACTAACTAGTGGATGGATGGCTTTGCCCTCTGATCTTTAGGCAAGCTTTATTTGTTAGAGCATACACAAAATATCACCACAATCAGGCTCTCTGAAGAAAAAGCAATTGGAAATTAGATAGCAATTGAAGGGGAAGAATTTTTTAAAAATTTTTTAAAATAAGAAACAACCCTCTACCTCACCACAAACCTTTCCACTTTTAAATTTTCTGTCATAGCTTTACATTGTAATAGTTACTTGAAGAACTTTAGAATAAAGTTAATAAATGAAAAGACTAGTGTGGTGGCACAAACCTATAATTCCAAAAATGGGAGCAGAGCAGAAGCAGGAGGAGGATTTAAAGCTAGCTTGGACTTCATAGTGAAACCCTGAATCACACAAAATAAAACAACAAAAATAAAGATTGGATGAGGTAACCTGCCAACGAGGGTGGGCTGGGCTGAACACTAATGCTTATGAAAAGTTTCCTAAAAAGAAAACTGGTCTAGCACAGGCCACCTGTATTACAAGCACTGTGCAGTCATTGTGTACACAGAGGAAAAAACTGCAAAACACAATCACACACAGGCAATGCTCTACAGGATGGGGCAGCAGGGGCTATCATAAGGATACAGGACAGCCAGGTGAGAAAAGAAAGATACCCAGCTGAAAGTTAAGAGCTAATGAAGCTGTATAAGAAAACAGGACAAACCTCTCCAGAAGAATGAGTGCTGCAAAACTAATTCTGAATCTCCTTCAACAAAGGATAAGCAGCCTCTTAAGAATCAAATTTGTATCATCAAGCACAGTGCAATCATTATGATTCACTGGTTAAACATGCACCTCTAATCCGAATCAGTCTCTTCTGAAGAAAGATGGCCCAAAATTTATAATTGTCATCCTCTGGAAAAATGAGAAGGGCTGACAAGGCCTATCTACCCCTTAAGCCAACTGCCCTTGTGGTACAAGTCACCTTGGCATGCAGAGAGTCACGGTGACAACACCGGCACCACCAGCTTGCTCTAAAGCAATCCACCAGGCTTCTCTGACACTACCCATCAGCCAACACTCCCACAGAAGGTCCCTTGCGGAGGTTTTATTTCTAGCAGTCCCTCTGAAATCATATGAGAAAACAAATTCTAATAAAAATGCACTGATCTGAACACCACACCATGCCATGTACTGGATTTCATTTTCATTTTCACCTTGAACATGAAATGAGATGGTAGAAATATGCAGATAAAAATAAAGAATTGAAATTCCTTATAACTTCTCCTACTGCCACTTGAGGATAACTCAAGTTCATTCCCTCACCTGATTTCTCCTTCTCCATAATACTTAATTAATGTGTGACTAACATAAAACTTCTGCATATATTTACTACACATTTTCATGAGTTTGGAAGTAAGTAAACACCCATGAACTCACACTACCATCAAAGCCACTAACATAACTGTCATCTTCTTAAATCTTCCATTCTTAGCTGTTTTAGATTTATTTGGAAGCATGTGTGTACTCGTGCACGTACACATGTGTGTCTCTATGTGGGTATGTGTATTTGAGTGCATGTGTCTGCAGAAGAGTCAGAGCCCCTAGAGCTGTAGTTATATGCATTTGTGATCCAAATGCCCTGAATGCTGGGAACCATATTTGGGTATTTTACAAGAGCAGTACACGTTCTTAACCACTGAGCTATTTCTACAGTTCCTCAATTCTTATCAATGTCAATGCTGTTGTGTGTACAATTAACATATAATCTAACCTCTTAACAAAGTTTAGTTTACAACACAGTATTGTCAGATACAGGGATTATACAATATCCTCACTTGACATTTCTATCTCTGGCTCATAAGTTTAAGAATTACAATACAGAATTTATATTAAAGCTCTTCTAAAAGGAGGTTGCCTGCATTACAGTATATTAACAAGTATTATTTTTTTAAGTCTAATGTGTAAATCATAGCCTGCAGACAGGGAACAACCTGCAAGAGATGGGGCTTAGTATCCAGGTTTTATTCTGAGCCCCTCATAAAACATGATCTCAATGCATTCTAACAGAAAATGCCAGGCCCATGTGGTATTTTCACTCCCTACCCCATTCATTGTGTTCTTTGTAATATGGATAATTTTTAAAATTAAGTCGTGCTATGTACATTTTTACATTTATAGTGTCATCTACTAATAGAATAGCTGCTATTTATGAAGATCCTTCTGATGCTAGGTATTTAATAGGTAAATGCACTACTTCATTTATTCCTCGTAAAAACCCTGAGGAGCACTACCATTCCATTCCTGAAGAAAATACAGCTGGGAGAAGTTAGACAGTGGCTCAAAATTACATAGGTGAATATGTGGTAGAGTTCATACAGAAGATTTATGACTCAAAAAATTACACAATGGTCACTGTGCCATGACCATGACTATACAAAACCAAATGCTTCAAGGACATTCTCCTGATGTGTGTGTTCAGTGTTCTGATTCCAAGATGGGTTTTATCTAGCTGTTTTCGCCTCCAACCTAAACCCTCTGTCTGCAGTACATTTGTCCAGGGCACTGTTGTGTGGTCTGACTTCCACTCTGACCTCACACAACTGCAGCGGCAAATACAGGAATTAGTATCACATGTCAACAGGTGACAGTCATGTGCTTCCATCCCCTTTTCTACTCACAGATGCCTGAGGCTGAGGACTGCATCTTAAAGAGCCATTCCAAAATACAACCCTGCACATAAAATCCCGCTAAGGAAGAAAAGCATAGAAAGTATAGTCAAATGACTGTGACTAAAAGACACTATAGGAATTACGACACAAAAGTTGAAGGCAGTTTACATCCAGTTTACCTTGCAACAATGACTGAGATTGAGAATGTGATCAATTAATGCTGAAGTTGCCTTTGAAAAGATTAGTGCTTATGTGATCCCCCAAAATGAGTAGTCATGGACTCTTCAGACTTGTTCATTAATCAGCAACACAATTCCTAAAGAAGAAAAGGAATGGATGATGTTGTCATGGGAAAGACTATGCTCACCAGGCCTTTGAAATGGACCATTTCTGCAAAGCAGCCTTTCAGAAGACAACACAGTGGAGCGTAACAAACCAGGGGAAGGGACTGGAGATTAGCTGCACTAACAATATCTTGTCATGCACACATATCCTAAAACTTTAAAACAACTAGGTAAACACCAGCTACTTACACAAACCAAACTGTGTTTCCATGATGTTAACAACCATTTCTAAATTTCCACTACATTTCAGGCCTGAGGAACTGAGCCTTTTTAATTATGCAATATTCGTTATTGACATAGTACTCAAATCCCACGCAGCACGAATCATGTTAGCTAAACTAACAAAATGAATAATTTAACTCTGGCCCAGCAGGAATCCACTATGCCACCTTCATTATTTACTTCATAATATCCATTTCTACCCTGTTTGGAATAACAGTTGTAGGTGTTCAAGGATGCCTGTCTTGGTTTTGATCCACATTACAGGAAAATTAACCAGCATTCCATCAAAAAATCTTGAATATTTCACAAGCAACCCTTATTTTCATAATGACCTTCCCCCATTAAATGTTAATAATCACTAAAGAATAATATCATCACATTTCAGATAAAGCTCACAAACTTAGATACTGCAAAAAAAAAAGCACACACACAAAACCAATGCATCCCCTTATCGATTATAAATGTTCTCACTTTTTAGCACTTGGATTTTCTTTAAAGCAACAGGAAAGGCCCTATTTTCTTTAGTAACAATGGGGGAGGGAATAATTTTAGACACAAAACTGTTTTCATCATTTCCTTCAGAGGAAGAAGAATCTATGGCTTCTCACTGTAACTAACATCATAAATAACAGCAAGAAAGCAGATGTGTGCACAGCAATCCAGAACACATTTGATCACCAAGGCTAAGGAAGGCTTGAACTCAACCACTCTCTTGCTCTGCCAAACATCAGAAGTTCCCTAGTTACTCCACAGTTCAAAGGAGACCTAGACAGCTTTGATTCCACGCAGACGATAGCACTGCAAATTTCAGAAGTGTCCCTTAATATGAGACTCTCAATTTACTGCCAGCTAGAATAGTAGCAACTCATATGTATGTCCCAGTTAAAATAATCTGCTAAATAAGTAATTATCAAGGAAGAAAAGAATTAGAAATAAGTATACATTTCACTAAGATGTATAGCAGATGTTATACAAAAGATGAATTTCATCCCATCTGGCTTCTGCTGCAATCCACTTTATCTTTACAGTAATTTCCAAATACTTCAACACAAAATGTTTGAGTTGTATAAAAATCTATGACATGTTTGTGATGCAAACACTTTGTCATATTTTGTCCAGATCAACATGACTAAGTTTGTTAATATATTCTGACAGACTTGCCTAACATCCTAAAATGTTTTGAACAATGCAGTTTAGGCTGCAATGCAATATTAATGAATGAATAATGTTCTTGAATATAAGGTTTAATATTTAATGATGTAGAGTGAAGCCTGGATTTGATGCAGCAAAAAAATGTAGTTTGAAACCACCGTAGTTATCCGGAGACATGAGAAAAAGCCTACAGAAGTCAGACAAACCTTTAACCTAAGTGCAGAAATGGGGTCTCAGGAGTGGAATTGACACTTCACCAACAGAATTTCTAATACTTATCAATATTCACAGGATCGTGCCATTTATCAACTGTCATTTATCAGAATTCTTAAGTTACTAGGAGCTCACATATCTGTGCCCAGAGGTTGAGAAGAAAGGTTAGTGCAAGCATAGCACTGGATGGACCACAGGGATACACATTTAGAAACTAGCTTTTAGTTGTAGCAACACGTCCATTTGATTATTCTTCTTAAAACTGTGTGAAAGTGTGGCAGAGTACCAAGTAAAGACCAAATGACTTGTCTCCACATCGTCTATGAAGGAAAGTGCCCAGCAAATGTGCTTCAATATGTCAATCTAAACCAATGAATGGGTGATCTACACTCACTAGTGACCTTGCCTCATCTACAAACAACAGTGTATTTTAAAAGCAAGCTTAAGAACAAGAGTAGGGTTTACTGCTATCAGTGAAGGAATACCTAAAGCTACAAACTTATGAAGGGGCTTTTTAAATATTCCTAAACTGACTGTTAATATTACTGTGAATTTAAAGTAAAATGGACCCCAAAAATAAATCCAATATTTATCTCCATTTCTTCTTCACAATGCCTACATCAATAATTGTAATGCATAACCTATCTGGATTTAGGACAGCACTCTGCATTTATCAATATACCCTCTGGCTATCACATACGAAGGTGAATACAGTAACAGTGTATACAAACCCCTCTGTCACACAAATATAAAAGAATCAATGCACCACTCATTGAGCACAAACAAGGTCCCATAAGGGTACTGCACAATGCCTTCACTTGGACTATCACTGTGACGTCAGTCATTGCTATGACGGTTAAGAGCTATGACCCAAAGAGCATGCAGGCAAAGACAATGACTACATCATCTCACTTCATTTTTATAAGAAGAAGAAAATAAAGACAAATGTATCAGTTAAGTATTCTCTACTGTCTAAATTTTCATTCATGCCAGATTTTGATAGTTTACAAAACTAACTCTGTAATTAGAAAAAGACAAGCTGTGAGAGAGGGTGCTGTGCTATTCAGTCTTACCACATTGAGGTTAGGAACAAACCAATCTACTACAACTTCAACTGACTTTCCATGAACTACACTATCGTTCCTTCCTTTCTACTGTGACATTAACATAGTACTGTCAGTTAAATTAACTCTACCTCACTTTAACCAGATCTGCAGTTATATCAATAATTAGTCAAAATGCAAACAAACAAGCAAACAAAAATTCGTCAAACCTTATGTTGGAAAAGTCTTGATTACATGTGTGGCCTTAACTAGCACCACAATCAGGGTAAGCCATTCTGTTAAATCACTGAAAGGATGAGTGTACAAACCCAGTGGAAATCCAATACCTCCTATGCAAGGTCTAGATGTTAATACTAGGATGGTGGTGCCTCTGTGAAGTACACAGATCAAGTCAATATACTTTTCTTGTATGAATAACAGACAAAACAAGGCATGAGGATTCATACTGTACATTTTATCCTCCCCAAAGCAAAACTTCTTCTCTGCATATGTATGTGCCTGTTCTCATGTATGTGGAGCACATATATGTGCATGCCTGTGGAGGTTCAAGTTGATGTGGGGTGACTTCCTCAATCCCTCTATTTTATTTTCTTCAGTCTCTCACTGAACCTAGAACTCACCTTTGTGTCTAGTCTATCAAGCTAGCCCACCTCAAAGATCCCTGTCTTCTCCCAAGGGCTAGTTACAGAAGGAGCCACCATGCCTCTCAGGCTTTATGTGGATGCTGAGGATCAAACTCCAGTTCCCAAATCTATGTGGTGAATGCTTTATCCACTAAGCCATCTCCTTAGCCCCCAAAATCTCTCTCAAATTTAGCACCTTTTATGATTCTTTCCCATATACTACATGAAGAACGAAATGCTTAAAATATTAACTATGGCTATCCCTAGGAAACAGAAAGCATTACCACACACAAGCTATTTTATTTCTGTGATAGTTTTATGAAATTAAATTGCATTTAAATATAACATATAAGGACAGTACTAATAGGAACAAAATTCAAACTACAAATACAATTTTGTTTCCTAGAAGCCGATTAGAAAAATAAAATAATTCATTCAAATTAACTTCTAATATCTTCTTTAGTTTAACTTAGCAAATACAGTGTCATTTCAACACACGATCAATGTAATAAGCTATTAGAGATTTCTTAATCTTTTTGGGCCATAACTCTGAAATCCACTGAGTTTATTCTAAAAACACTTAGTTAGAGTAACAGCCCTTCAAGCATACCTTAATAAAACTTGAGGCACCAACAGAACATAGGTGGAGACCGAAAGTCAAGTCTATACCCGGGTACATGTTAGAATAGTTCTTCTTAAACTTCATGAAAAAGTGCTCATTAGCCATGCAGTGGTGGTGGACAACTTTAATCCCAGCACTCAGGAGGCTGACAAAGGTGGACTTGTGAGTTCGAGGCCAGCTTGGTCTACAGAGCAAGTTTCAGGGCAGACTCCAAAGCTACACAGAGGAAACCCTGTCTTGAAAAAAAAAAGTGCTTATTAAACACTCAGCAGTTTTTACTTCATGTATTATAGCTATTCATTTATAAGATCATTATTAAAAGTTTAGCTTCTATAAAGAAGAATGAGATTGTGAAACTTGTAGGTACATGGATGGAACTAGAAAATATTGTGCTGAGTGAGGTAACCCAGACCCAGAAAGGTAAATGTCGCACGTTCTCTCTTATTTGTGGTTCCTGGCTTGGAATCTTCAGGAGTGAGCATATGGAATCACCACAAAAAACAGGAAAGGAAAATAGGACCCCAGACAGGGGTCAAAGTGTCTCTAGGGAGGTAATGGCAGGACCTGGCTGCAATGAAGAGGGGATGGGGAGAACGGGAGAAGCTTTGACTGGGGCGAGGGGGGTGCGATACAGAGGGAAAGGAGGAAGATAAGTAACAACAGGGTTTGAAAAAGCCATGGGGAGTCATGCAACTTTATGTTGAACAAAAAGTATGTTGTGTGTGTGTATGTGTGTATGTGTGAGAGAGGGGGGGGGGGTCATTTAAATAAAGTTATGCCACTTGGAGTGGTAATGCTACTCTCAAATGCAACAGACTATCCAAAAAAACCCTCCAGTACCAGGCATAAGAAACATCCTTTCTAGTTGTCAGTCAGGGTAGTTAAGAGACTCTCTAAACAAGACAGGCTACTGCCTTTGCCCTTGAATGCCTCTCCCAGAATTTAGAGAAATTCCTATTGCTGAAGACCCCGTATAGTTCAAACACAGGACTTGGAGGAATAGAGACTCATCTGACCTAGAGGCCTTCTCCCTGAGGACTAGCTTTCATAATCCTGGAAGGTGTTACACAAGCTGCCACGAGAATAGCTCCAAACTACCATGTGAAGTCATGGAACATAGAGGAGAATGTACTGCTGCCATTACCGAACAGCAGGTCTAACTGCATTCCAAATACTTAAACCCACAGGTCACTGTAGCTCCGACTCCTCATCAAAGAGTCTAGAAGACTTTTGCAGCAGACAGAGACCATTACAAAAGCCACAACTGGTCTAAATGCAGAGAAAACAGATGGGGGCGGGGGTCAGATCCCAAAGCTACACACGCAACCCTTCAATAAGGCTCAGGAGGAAGAAGAGGAGGAAAGATTTTTTAAGAGGCAGAGGACAAGCACATCTGCAGCAAGATAACTTCTTTTACGTAAGACAAGGAAGCTACTCCTATGAAACTGTAACATCATGGCTAAACAAGGCCTGAACAATGACAGCACCAGTTGACATGACAGTGTGGATGCAGGAAATCTCGTAAGGCGGCGGTGGCAGTGATGGAGGTGGTGGATGACAGAGTCTCATGAAGCTCAAACTGGCCTCCAACTCACTATGGAGTTGAGCACAAGCCTGAACTCTTACTCCTTCTGCCTCTACCTCCTAAGTGCTAGGATTACGTTCTCAAACTTACATTATTTGTGCGCCATGCAGTGCTGTCTTTGTTTCAGGGCTGTTCCGACATCAGCAGAGTGGGCTAGTTCTGGGTCTCCTCTCAGAGTACCATATTATAAACAGGCAAACACAACAGCACCTACTCTTCATGCAGCACCACACTACAGCAGCAGAAACCCTGACACTTTACGGAGGATATGTAACCTGCTGAAAATTATTTTCTGAGCAAGGAAAGCAGAGAATGTAAATGTATAAAAATCAACCATTTAGCACCAATAACAAATTTAAAGTTTTTATGAATAAACAGAAATAAATGTCCAACTAAAGCTAAGTTAACTCTTAATGTGTTATAAATAATGCTAAGAAAAAAAGCCGTATCTTATTTCTCCTACTTGGTACTTTTAGAACTAGAAATGGGTCGAGCCGAGAGCAAAGAAAATTAACAGTTCCTGCAAGACAGAGAAGTTCACGTAGATTCACTGGACTTGCTGCTCCTGAATTCCATCCACAGAGCTCTCTACAGCCCTTGGGAACTGAAACAGCAGAAGGAAATAGTAAACAGGCTTTGCCCTCCGCACAGCTGTGAGCCGGGTCTCTGGAATGAATGGATGAATGGATGATGAAGCCAGCACACCAACCTGGGAAACAAATCCGAACAGAACCTCAAGGCAAGTGCTGCTAGTATGCTCCACCCTTCACTCAGCAAGGAGTTCTCTATGTGGACTCAGAATCAGTAACTCATAAAAAGTTGAAACCCCAGCCCTCGGAACTCACCCCAGATACCCTTGACCGTCACATTCTTCAGGTCAAAGAGAAGACTCAGTAACAACATGCATTTTGTATGGAAGGAAAAATGATGAGTACCAGGCACAGGACATTATCTTACTTAAGCTGACTCTGAAAAGAAGCTTTTCCCTTGAGGAACTGAGGCAGGAAAGTCTCCTATTCAAGACTTCCATGGCTAACAAGCTAAGCTAGCACACAAAGCAGACCTCTCCCACACAAAGACACCAGCTTGGGCTCTGTATTTTCTTTTCCTCAAAATTTAGGTGAATCCAATATGACCATAATTGTAGAAATCCATGATAATTTGGCTTCCTTAGTGCTAAAACTAATTTCATTTGTAGAACTTACAGTAAGCAAAGAGTGTTCTCTATAGACTGACAAGCTGAGCACCACCAAAACCCACTCACTTTAAAAACACCATGTCAGGCTTCAACACTGCTCCAATTTCTAATTCATTTTTAGCTTGACTTAATAGAATTAACTCAGAATGGGTGTATAATTGAAATAGACACATTTACAAATTCTTTTTCTTTTCAAGTAGCTACAGAACCCTTACTAAAATTGCTCTACCATTTAATGTCACATAATAATGGCCACCTCCTGAAGCCTGGTGTACAATCCTATCAGCAGTCAATGTTGCAATGATATTAACTCACCATTCCTTTAAATAGCGACTGAGCAAGAATAAAGATGAAAATGGGTAAGGCTGTTGTACATTTCATTACAGTTTCCAGGATGAAATGAAACGCCCATGCTATTGAAAAAGAAAGCATGCATTTGAGTTGCCGGGAGGTACAGTATATTTGGCAAGGAAATGGGGTAGAAAAAGATGTGTAACACCAATGAGGTCAAGCTGAATAACTCATGCAAACTAAATGCAAAAAAAAAAAAAAAAGGAAACACAGGTACAGACATATAAGCAAAATTAATCATTATGATTTAACTAGAGTAAGACAAATATTTCAGACAATGTGCTGTCCAGTTTGCGAAGACTGCCGGTTGCCTATAAGACTCTCACTAACTTCAACTATTTATTTTATTTTTGAGATTACAATATAATTACATCATTTCCCTCTTCCCTTTACTCCCTCCAAACCACCCCATATATCCCTCCTTGTTCTCTTTCAATATTAATCTATGAATGTCAGAAGCTATACCCATAAAGCCTTGGCCAATATACCTGCTGAAACACAAGATGAGGAAGAACAGCAATATACATGCTGAGGCCTCAACCTTACCCAAAGAACTATGGGCAACTAGGGAATGCTGAGAGTGGGAGAAACAGTCTTCCCTGGGGAAAAGCACACCAAATGATTATCCAATACCAAATAGTTTCCACTATTCTTAAAATTCCCTTACGACACATGTTCACTGGGCTAACAGAGTGTACAGTTGGCAAACACACTCTTAAAATAGCTAGAGACCTGTTTGCTTTAAAAATGGGCTTCCTGTGGCAAATTAACCTCTCTGAGTTTGGGTCATCCCCATGAGAACACAAGACAAATGTCTGGATTTTAAAAGCAGTTAGGAATAACAAGAGCCACAACAGAGGCTTTCACCGTGAGATTGTAAAACTCAAAACATAGAAACTGAGGAAATGACAATCCTGCCACTGTCCCTCATGCTTGACAGTGAAAAGCACCATGTGGCTGTAAAGATAGGTCTTCTTGTTTTCTGCACCCTAATTTCTAGTGTCTTGTGTCCCACACCTGCTGAGATTTAGTTCTGTAGCTCATGCTCTTAAACAGTCGTGACATGTTTCCTGTGGCTGACAACTCTAGCACACACGCTTTACAGCCACAAATACACCTGCTGAGATTAAACACAGGCTGAACAGGGTTACCAGGACTGAATAAGAACAAATGGTGTGATTTTTAGAAGTCAATTTAACCTGGACCTTTTTAAAACTGATGGAATCATCATGGGGACTATCAGAAGGTTAATTCTAAGAATTCTGAATGATTCCCTAAACATGTACATATGTGCATATAACTACCATTAAAGAAAAAAGAAGCTATGAATTTGAAAGAGAATGAGGAGAGTGCAACAGAAGGGCTTAGAAGGAGGAAAGAAAAAGGGCAAATAATGTCATAATTTCAAAAAATAAATGATTTCTTTAAGTAAGTGAGTTCCCAGAGAGTAACTGAAGACATAAAACAATGTCATTTGAGCCAAGCATCATGGCACACACCTTTAATCCCAGCACTTGGGAGGCAGAGGCAGGTGCATTTCTTGTGAGTTCGAAGGCAGTCCTCTCTACAGCCTGAGTTCCAGAATAGTTAAGGCTACACAGCAAAAGCCTGTCTCAAATAAAGGCATCTGAAAAAGACATGTGACTGGAAAGAGTAATGTGCTTCTAAATCTGGGTCAAAAAAGAGGAGGAACAAAGAAACTTAAAAACTATGAAACGTGGAGCTACAAAGATGTCCCAATGAAGTGCCCTTGCTGCACTATTATGAAGACATGAGTACAGATACCAAACCCCCTGACAAACCAGAGCTTTCTGGCTGCCAGTCTAGCCAAAACACACTAGCTCTGGGCTCAGGGAGGGATTCTGCCTCAAAGAAATGGGCAGAGTGACAGAGGCAGGCACCTGACTCATTCCTCAGGCCTGCACACACATCTGCACACAGACATACATGCATGATACATGCTTCTCTCTCTCTCTGTCTCTGTCTCTCTGTCTGTCTCTCTGTCTGTCTCTCTGTCTCTGTCTCTCTCTCTCTCTCTCTCTCTCTCTCTCTCTCTCACACACACACACACACACACACACACACACACACACACCGAAAAGGAAAGGAAAGGAAAGGGAAGGAAAAAGGAAAGGAAAAAGGAAAGGAAAAAGGAAAGGAAAAAGGAAAGGAAAAAGGAAAGGAAAAAAGAAAGGAAAAAGGAAAGGAAAAAGGAAAGGAAAGGAAAGGAAAGGAAAGGAAAGGAAAGGAAAGGAAAGGAAAGGAAAGAGGGAGAGAAGAGGGTGGAAGGGGGGGTGGAAAGGTGGACCTAACACTGAAAGAAAGAAAACCTTCAAATGAAGATGCTTTTTATCTTGGCTCAGTGTGACATGGACTCTGCTCTCCATGATGGGGCAGAACTGTTTTAACATTCATTATCAAACTTCTCCTGCCATACGTAGCAATGAAAGTGTCTATTCAAGAGATTAACAGTTTGGTAAAACTAGTTATGGTAAGAGTAATCATTATTGTCTGGTATTAAAATTAGTTTATGAAAATTTTTGTTTGATGGAATTTTAATACAATACTTAATATAAGAAAGTAGTGCTTTAATACCCGATTCTATTTGTAAATATAAGAAAACTGAGTTAAAGAAACTGGTCCACCCATGCTCAGTTATTCAGTAGAGAAGACAGGCCTAGAACCCATGTCTCTTTTGATCCCCAGTTCTGGGTTGGATTTGGTTTGGGGGTTGTTATGCTTTGTTAACGGGAAAAGGAAAAAGAAGGCTGGAGAGTCTGGACTCTCCAACACACTTCCATGTCTGAGCAGTATCATGCAGTTCAAAAGTGAAGGACATGGCCTCTCTAGGCTCATCCTCACTTCAGGATGAACACGGACAATGAAAATTATTTGTATGTGCACCAACTACCAGTTTGGAATGAGAAACAGTCCACAGCCAGGGTGATGCCATGAGCCTCTAGACCCTGCTAATAAGGGCTGTTCAAGCAAAAGGGTGACTTAATTCAGGAGCTGAAGGCAATCCTGAGCAACACAGCCAAAACAAAACAAAAATCCAACAAGCTATCTTATTTACTAAATAATAAACATTTAAAAGAATTATGCTAATTACAAAAGGAATGTAAAAATCAAGTCAGTGTAGAGAATCAAACAAAAGTCTAAACTATAACTTTTCATTTCATGAATATGTAAGTGGTATACATGGTGTATATAGGCATGTTCACATATGCATGGGTACACATTTGTGAGAGTCGTACCTCACAGGGGGCACATACATGAGGGTGTCTGTAAGTATGCATATGTGTACATGCATGTAGAGACCCAAACTTGAAATCAGGTGCATTCCTTGATCAAGTCCCACCTTATTTATTGATGCAGGGTCATTCAACTGAACTTGAAGCTCACCAATAAAGCTAGTCTGGCTAGCCCGTTTGCTCGGGGGCACTCCAGCTCAGCTTCCCACGCACTGGACTTAGAGATGATGCCGTGCCCGTCCAGCATTCCCCCGGGTTCCGAAGTCCCAGCTCTGCCCTCCCACTGCTGAGAGTGCTTTCACTGCAGAGCCACATCCTCATTTCTAGGTAATGTTTTAAGGCTTCAGTACAGTCACTCATTTTACTTGAAAGAATGGTCAAATAAAACACTCCACAATAACCTCCATATCGGCTGTGTATAGGACACTGTTTTACTTAGAAAATTCACAACTTCTCAGGCTGGCTTATTTCTTCTCTGGCACTTGTTCATAATGAAGAATCACAGATTTGCAGACAGGGCACAGTGTTGATCAGCTAAACTAACTTGCATCAGGCCAGATCTATTGGGCTGACATTAGAAATACTGAGCTCATTCTGACATGTCTTACCAGCCATGTATAGGTTTCCTTGCATGTATGTCTAAATTTAATGATGACGTCTGATACGTTTATAATAGTGAAACATTGTGAACCACTTATTTAGAAGCCTGAACATCTAATAGTGAACTGTCACCAAGTTGTATACTGACAACACATTAATGATCTATCTTAAGATCAGCTCATGAAAATATACATCTTTAGCTAATTTTTCCCCTGTACACAAATGCCTGTGTGCCTGAGTGTTTATAGAAGTTTTGTGTGAATAGTGGTATTAGAAGAGATTCACATTTTCTTCAGCTGTGTTTCTCAAACACCCGTTACTATGATATGCCATATGATTTTCTCTATGAAGTACAGATATTATCAGGTGCTAAGGAGATAGAACAAATAGCAACACAAAGCCACAATTGAGACTTCACGATGGGCTAAGACAGGGAGCGTGCAAAGGCTCCTCACTCCTCCAGCAACTTTAGACACTGTCTTCTTGCTCTTAATGTCTTTCTGAACTCACATCCCAATCCACGGGATTGGATAAACTGACCTCTAAGCTGGACAGGGAAGTTAGAAATCTTGATTTTGTTTGAGCTTTACTCTTTGGGATACTTAGTTCTTATTAGTTTTGCAAGCAGGGCTGTGCTCCAGAAGCAACCCCTGAGACTGGGCGGTGGGCAGAAAGGCTATAGGAATACAATGGCTGCTACTGATATCCTGGTCCTCCAACATGTAAGGTGCTGGAAGGCAGAGAAAGATCTGCTGCTTTCTGGATTTCCTTGCTACATGGTTGAACTTCTTCAGGACCCCAAGTTACAATGCATGAATACTAACCTTCTGAGATTCTTAGCTTCCTGATTCATTTACTTGCCCTTTCAAAATGTCTTCTGCTCCATTACTGACTTCCTGGAACTGCTATCTGGTTTCTCAGCCCATATCTGACATCCCATAAACTAGACTGTTACATTAAATCCAGGAGTCAGATCCAAGCATCCTCTTTCTCTCTAAACCTATTAACAAGATGCTCCACAAACTGAGTCTCCTTTCATTTGCCATTTACCAGAGAACCTCTCTAGGTGTGCTATGCTAGGTTTCAGTATTTGTATGCAGTACAGCAATCATCACAATGAGGGAAGAAAACTAATTACGGTTGTTTTGTTTGTTTTCCTAATTGGAAAAAAAAATGAAGGAGGAACACACACTATGCCCAACTGAAGACTGGAAAACCTCCTGCAGTGGCCGCCCGCCTGGGCGGGACAAGCATTCGCCCCACACAGTGAAAAGAAATGTGTGAGCAATGAAAGGTCAGCTAAGGAAATTCAAATCCTTTGACATTGTGCCCTTAGTAATACAATACCTGACAGCTGTCTTTATACACCAAAATGTCGCCAAATGTCCTGGACCTGGGGAGAGTAGACTATCAATAGATTGAGGGACTAGAGAGGGGGTCAATTCAAGCAAAATGAGTTACTTCAGACTTTTAAGCCCACACAAGAGCTAAAAAAGATTTCACTGGTAGTGAATGAGGGGTATACACATCTGTCACAGCAACATGAAGGGTACTTTTAACAAAAGGAAAACTGCTTCACAAACTCTGAGTCTTTCAAACTCAGAATATGCTAACTGCATGCAGATAACACTATGCAGTCATAAAAATGCCAGAGAGAAATTTAAATGACCACCATATAAAAAATGTGATCTTTCCCTTTTATAGTCTCTCTAGGCTTGTGTCAGTAAAGTAGAATAAACATGTTATTAAAAGAGAATCAATAGGAGGCTTTAAAATATACAGTACCATGAAAGGTCAGGCCCTGGTATTGATTTTAATATAACAGTTTTTGTTCAGCTTCCCAAAGGGTTCTTTTCTAATATTGTTCTTCATTTTTCTTTCACTTTGTTCCCTGACTGGTGAATTTGTTGTTCCTGTCTACAGAAAGCTATCTAAGGCTGAGTTTGCTGAGTGTGAGTCATTCCTGTGACAAGCTGCTAGAAATGAAGAGAAAGTAAACTAAAACCAGCTCCCTCCCACAAACATAACACAGGTATTTAAAGGGACAAGTTCAAGAGGGCACGAAACACACAGCAAGCACAGCCATCAAGTCACACACAGGCCACTGTGGGCGGCACTGCCTTCCCTGGAGCCTTGGAGAGACAGAGTCAGAAGCCAGAAAGACTAAGGGTGCCTGGATGAAGATGAGAGATACAATCGTACAATTTGCAGCAAAAACTTTCAGCAAAGCAGTCAAAGAATGCAAGGGTTTGTGATACAAACCTAGGTTCCTCTTGTTCTGGAAACTCCAGTGCTGAGAGGATAGCTGGAATCCCGTGGTCCAGGCTCATGGGGACAAATCAGAACTATGTACCCAGCCAGAAAGGACAGTTCTTGACACTGTCCTAACTTGTGAAGGTTCAAAAATCTGCATAAAGCAGTCTTTGATTCAGTCTCACCTATAACATACTCTATATTTTACACAGAGTTACAGGATATGAATAGGTTTGCAGCCAAAATTTAAGTCAAATAAATATGGTATATTCTCATTCTGTTAGGTTTTTACTTTATGTTATAAAGTGTTCTCTAAAAAATAAAAATAAAACAAAACAGGCTGGAAAATAGCTTGTGCATGAACTGCTTGCTATTGCTGTCAAACGTGAGGGACTGAGTTCAGATCTCCAGTCCCCATGTAAGAGCCATGCACAATGACTGTGGTGGTGGGAATGAAAATGGTCCTCATAAACCCACAGCAAGTGGCACTATTAGGAGGTGTGGCTTTGTTGTAGTGGGTGTGGCTCTGTTGGAGGACGTGTATCAATAGGGGTGGACTTTGTGGTTTCAGAAGTTCAAGTTAGACCCAGTGTTGCTCTCTCTTCCTGCTGCCTGTGGATCCAGATGTAGAACTCTCAGCTACTTCGCCAACACCACGTCTGCTTGCCTGCATGCCACCATGCTTCCTGCCACGATGACAATGAACTAAACCTCTGAAGTGTAAGCTAGTCCCAATTAAATATTTTCCTTTATAAGAGTTGCCATGGTCATGGTATCTCTTCAGAGTAATAGAACACTGACTAGTAGTGACAAATAACTGTGAGCCCGGGAGGGCTTGCTGGCCAGCCAGCTTAGGAAAAAATAGCAAGTTTAACTATAGCATAGTATCACTGTAATTTAGCAAATATTCTTTTGATATCTCCCAAATGTCCATATGCACAACAAACAGACGCAGTGCTACAAAGAAACAAAGTTTAAAAAAAGAGGAGCGTGAGGAGGAGGACAAGACGACAAGACGTTGTGACTAATTATTTCGGACAGTGGGGCTCAAGCCGCTCCGTGCAGTAGAGAAGAGTAAGGGGGGCCCGCCATGCAAACATGGGGTCCAAGCACTCCGGGCAATGAGCTGTGGGCACACACAAGACTGGCATCAGACGCAGGTGGTGTGCTCGAGGAGAGGCCAGAGACTGGAAGAAAGCAGGCAGAATCAAAAACACCAAAAGGAAGGGTTTGGACTTGAGGCTAATGCTAATTTAAAAGCCATTAGAAATGTTTTAATCAAAGAAACAAAAAGATACAAACTACATTTTTAAAGCACACTAAAACTACTTTGGAGAGAAAGAAGAAACGGACAAGAAAGAGGAAAAAAAGGAAGGAGGGGAGGAAGGCGAAGAGGAGCAAACTGGAGGCAGAGTGGCTCCCTGCAAGTGACTATGAAGTACAGGAAGAAACGGCTGTGGAGCCTCCATGGCACTCGACTAGGCCCTCTGGATACAGAAGACAGTTATTTGGCTCGAAACCCATTTGGGGGGCACCCAGGCAGGGGGATCAGGACCTGTCCTGGTCTATGGGCAGGCTTCTGGAGTCTGGTGCCTGTGTTGTGACACTTTGCACAGCCTTGGTGCAGTGGGAAGGGGCTTGGACCTGCCTAGGTTCAGTGTGCTGGGCTCTGACTCCCCATGGGAGACCTGGATTTGGGGGATGTAAGGATGCGGGGTGGCTTGGGAAAGAGGGCTGGGGGGGGAGGGAGGAGGGGGCTCAGTGGATAACATTGGAGTAGAAAATTTCTTAATAAAGAAAAATGAGGGGAAAAAATGAAATGGCAATGCCCTGGACCTGCACCTCTCAACCTGAGTACTACCGACACATTCAAGAGGATACTTTATGATAGGTAGCATGTCAGAGAGCAACATGGCTATCTGCACCTATCCATGCCAGTACCTATATGCTGGGACAACCTCAAACAACTGGTCAAATATCCCATGAGGGAAGGGAATAAAATCCCCAGAGTAAAAAGCAGGTTACACTACAGCAGGATGGAAATGGTGAGGGGTAGGAGATTTGTAATGTATTTGAAAGTTTCAGTTTTATTAATTAGAAGGAAGGTACAGGAGGAAGAAGGAATCAAGAATAATTAGTAATCAAAATGCTTTTTGTTAAACTAATATTATTCCCATTTTCATCAGCTGGAAGGAAGGGTTTTCTAAGACAAACCTCAAGCAACAAAGACTCACATGGACAATAGTTTGGACTTCTTTAATTCTACAAAAAGAGACTTGTACAGTTGACAGATATATTTATAAAGAAATGCACAATTTCCAACAAAATCTACAGAAATATTAATCTTCACTCACTATGACAGTATTTTGACAGTTTTATTTCAAAATATAGTCCTCTGAATTAAAAAAAAAAAAAACAGTAAAAAAAAAAAAGTCCTTCTCTTTGTAAGTCTTTTAGAACTAAATTTCTTATTTCTTGAGTTCTAAGATCAGCAGAGCTGACCACATCCAACCCTGCACATAAAGACCTTTAGCAAACCACCTCAAAGGAAGTGCAAGTGGTTCACACAGAGACATATCATAGGAAGCATCCCCGTGGGACCAGAAACCTAGCAGCATCTGCAGCACAGCCCAGTGAAGCGAGGATGGGTCCCCATCCAACTCCTACCCTTTCTGGCAACCTGACTATTTAGCAAGTGACCTCTATGCTTTAGCCATTTCATCCACAAAGTGAAGACCCCCGGGAATCAGAATCAGCCTCACAGGAACACAAGGAGGACGAACAATCAGCATGTACAAGTAGGTGGACCAGCAAAGAGGCTGAAACAACCATTCCACATGATTAGTTATCATCTTGTTTGCTTGTTACATACAGTCTCACTGTGTAGCTGTAGCTGGCCTTCAATGTGTAATCCTCCTGCCTCCAGTACTATATGATTATAGGCAAACACCAACTGCCATGCCTGTCTGGGAAGGTATTCTTAAATGGGACTGAGTAGGGGAAACAGGTGGTTATATAATGTCAATCTTGTTTACTTTAAACATGAACCTATATCACCCCTGGGATAAGACTGGTGAATGGTGTTATGGGAAAAGAGCAAGACAGTGAAGATGAGGCATGTTTCTTTGGTACATTTTTCTACAAACCAATTTTATCTATGTTTTCAGTACTTTGAGAAATGACCTTTCTTAGTCAAAGCAATTTGATTCTGTAGAAATAATGGAAGAGTCACAGAAACTCAGTTGGATAATGGCTTTTTAATTAATAGACATTTCTCACATTAAATTGGGTTTCAGTGACTTTTTTGGGGGGGGAGGGTACTGTTTTGATGTGGTTTGGTTTTAATCCATCAACCCCACCAGGGAGGCAAAATGAAATGTAATTCTTGGTTTTTAGAAGACTTTTGTTTTGATAGAATCAGTGCTCACAAAATGGACCTGAGAAATAAGAACTATAAACAACAAACAATATGTTTTGAGAATTCATGTTGGAACCTGAATTTAACTTGTTAGTGGAAATATTTACATGGCTAACTTTCATTTTTCTACTTTATACTTGTCACTAAAATCACACTAAAACCATTTTAATGAGGCAAATGGAAAAACTCTCCAAATAAAATAGCTGAAGCCTAGAGGCTCTAGATAGTTTATGTGGAAGCTAGCAATTGTAAATAGTGTATAACTAATAAATTGCTCTCGTGGTAACTACATACACTTCAACGGAAGAATTCAATATTCCAGTTTCAAAGGCAAATTGCCCCAGCAGCTAACTTTTTAAATGATTAAAAAGCTAAGTTTGTGAACTCTTTGAGGCAGCTTTGACTTTCAGATGAAGAGCAAACAAAAAGTAAAGACAAGCACCATAAGCCCCAAGTCCAATCCAAAAATCACCAGCCAACACCAATAACAAGCCATTGGCCTTCTCCTGAATTCTGTAAGTTTCCTGGGTTTTCCACCAAAGTGTATGGAGGAACATTAGAGGAGAAATAAATGCAAAATGATGTCCACTTTGCAACCACTGATAAAAATGAACATCACACCTCTATTGAGTCCTGTTTCCTAAAGATAAGTGACATCCTCCCCACCAAACAGGAGCAAAATTGCTCCATATTCAGCACAGTGCGGGGGTACATGTGCACCTCACTAACCAGAAGTAGATCTTGATCTCTCAAGTTCACAAAGCAGGGGAATGGCTTCTTCAGTATACTCTATACTACACTATCAAAAAACAGTCCCTATATTAAGTTAAAGAGAATGAACAAGAAATTGAAATTGCAACCATTACTAAAAGAATTCACACAAACAAGCATACAATAGAACAAGCATAGAAAGATAAGAGAAGTAGTCACTGCTCAAACAGAAAAACATGCCAGTGTTTAGAAATGTAAGCTGCAGTGAGATGAAATTGCAATGTGATTGACAGCTGCATCACCTGAACTCCCTTTCTGCTTAGGGCTCAGCTGACAAATAGCTAAGCCCGGGAGAGGAAAAGGAGAGATGCTGTCCCTCTCTGGACATCTCTCCAGAGTCAACAGCCTCCACCCAAAACATCAAACTTTTGACACTTATAACACAGCCGGACCAAGCAGATGGCCTCCAGAAGGCCCAGAACTGAGAGAAATCAGCCAGAGCTGGACCCAGCTTATGGGACTACTGCCTGCAAAGATGGACTTCTGGACTTAAGGAAACATATATTGGGCCCCAGTTCATCTACCTTCTAAAACAAAACAGAGCAGAATCTACCAGTAAATGTTCTTTGGATAGAAAAATACATTCTTTGCTGGACAATGAAGGCTCACACCTTTAATCCCAGCACTCGGGAGGCAGAGGCAGGTGGATCTCTGAGTTCGAGGCCAGCGTGGTCTACAAAGTGAGTTCCAGGACAGCCAGGGCTACACAGAGAATCCCTGTCTAGAAACATCCAAAAATAAAAAACAAACAATGTTCCTCATACTATAAATTTGTTTCCTGAACAAAACACTAAGGTAGCATGAGACCTGCAAAGATGAAGCCCAGTTCTCTAGAAAGAAGAACTGAGGGAAAAGAGCAGACAGCTCAGTCCATCAGCTTAGCTACAGCCAACCTGTATCAGCATCCACCCTGGACTTCCTTTGACTAGGTGATCACGCCCACAAGGCGGGGCAGAGGACGGAGCGGAAGACCGAGGATCAAGAGGAGGTCGCTCTCTTGGTTCGGGGACCCTGGACGCAGGAGGTAGACCGAGCAGAGTTCTCCAGAGAACACCGCCAGACTGCGCTATACCTTTGCCAGACCCTGCAACCTACCCCTTCATTTCTAAGTTACCCCACAAAATAAACCTCCCTTTTAACTACGTGGAGTGGCCTTAATAAAGTATTTACACAATGATGACAGACAATGGGCTGAGTACCTGTGTGAAGTACAGTTCTTGCCTGCTCTGCTACAGTCTATCTCAGCCACCTATTCTGATAAGAGTAGCAATGCTTTGACAGCCATTAATAGATTTAAAAAATAATAAATTATACAAAGAGTACATTACACTTTCCTCCCCCAGGACAGAGGGAGGAAGGGGGGGAGGGAAAGGAGGAAGGGAAGAAGTGGGAAGGGAGGAAGGGAAGAAGAAGGGGGAAGGGAAGGACTACTCCAGATAATAGAGACACTTCAACATGACCGACAGTGGAATATGGAGAAATAATTTCCCAGGCACTTCCACACAGAGAAACCAGTTTCTGCAAAAAAAATTACTTCAAACACTATGCTTCATGAGAGGAAACACTGTAATTACTGTCAAGAGAAACATCTGAACAATACATGGTTGAACATCACTGCTACAATTACAAGTAAAAAAGTTACAGATCAAATTTGATGGCATGCTTGATTGACTTTGGTTTTCCGGCTTGGAGATTCTTGCCATATAAAAACAGCTTCTGAAATGGGACTCGATCAGGATTCCACAGCAGCAGAGCATAAACAGAAGAGAAATCGAGTTTGGAAAGGATGAAGAGATGCATAAGGCTTAAGAGTAGACTATCTACCCTTCTATAACTGCTGATTATAAAAACCAGGAAGTCCCACTGAAGAGAAAAGATGGCAGTGACAGTGGCCTAGAACATAAGCAGTACAGGAGAGGTCCTTCCAGCATGGACACACTGATGGCTAGAATATGACCTCCTATGGCATTCAGAATGAGCAGGGCTTTACTACCCTGAAGCATAATGGAATGAAAATGTGTGGGCATAAAATTATGACAATGCAGGGAAGAAAGAAATAGCTAAAACTGAGATTAAGAAAGACACTAATCTACAGTAGTAGGTTTTACACCCAGGAGGACCCCATAACTGTACACAAAGGGCGGGCGTTTCATGTCTAACAAATCGTTGACCTCCTGAAAGTGGTCCGTCCTGAGAGACACGGCACAACAGCTGCTGTGCTGACCCAGGCCTTCCCTGAGACACTGAATAGGAAATATCTCAGCAAGTATTTGTAAAACAGAAATTCATCTGTCCATGCCAGCTGGGAATGACATGAAAAAGTACTGGCTACAAACTGACTACTCAAGGTTCCCTTCAAACCTCACTTTTATGACAGGTCTTGACAAGTACTGATTCTCAACAGTACCTGCCCTCAGTTTTTTATTTCTTTAAATTACTACCTATCTACAAATTGCATATATGTTAAAGTTAGTTTTTATAATTTTACAATTTGTGTCTGGCAGAAAAAGAGTATGAATATTATACTAAATTAAAATAAAAGTTTGTAGTCTTTGGCAAGTGTCAAATTATAAAGATACAATTTAATTTTGTTTCTATTTTTAATACAATATATATATGCAATACTTAACCATATATATTAATATTAGTAACTTTTTACTACTATAGAAAATATCTGAAGCAAGCCAACTTTATTAAGAAAAGCTGCTACATTAGCTCACAGTTCTGGAGATTCAAGGCCATGGCACCTAAATGAATGACATTCTTCTAACACTAGAGCTGGCGGCATCTCAGCATGAATGGACAGGAAACAGAGAGTGTGGCCTGGCTTGGCTTGCTGTCACAGCAATTCACTCCTACAAGCACTCAAGGGTCCCAGGAGAGCTACCTTAGTCACTCTGAAGAACGTGATGGGCTGTACCTCCCACCTGCCCCTACCACACCCTATTTACATACCTCTCTCTGGGCTCCTCCCAAAGCTTCATTCTCCCCCCCCCCTTAAAATACCAGAAGCCAAGTCTCTAACACATGAACACAAGGGGGCCAAACCATACTCAAACCATGACACTGTCCCTTCCAGAAAGGCAGTTTGTGGTCTGTACTTTTGAGGTCTGGTGACTCATTCAATTGGAAAGTGTGAGTGACTTCTACATTAGAGACATGATACTCCAGTATATAGCTACTTAACATAGTTTAAACACAACTATAATTCACAAAACTGTTTATCTAGACAACTCTTCCCTCTCTCACAATTCAGCTTTTCCCTTCAAAGGCTGAATGTGTCTAATAAAATAATTAAGAAAAATATTAGAATGGATTAGACAGAAAGTAACATCACTATGAATTTCACTATCATTAGGAACTAAAAGATGCAAAAACATTTTAAGCCCTATTTCTGGCATCCATACCACTGTCAATGGGAAAAAATAAGTGAACCATTCTATGCTTTAAAGAAGACAGCTGATAAAATTAATGACTAATTTATTAAACTAAGGTAAGACTCACAGATCTAATGTAATTTTCCAAACTACTAAAACTGAGGACAAATCTCAACTGATAACCCATTTAAAAACAGCAGGCAGGAACTCTCTCAGTTGACAGACAGCTGGCTGCACCAATGGGTGGCTACTCCCTTTATTCTTGATTTCTTGAAGAAAGGTTATTAAAACTAAAATACTCTCAGCTACTTTTATAGGTAAAGAGGTGAAATTCGAATGCCAAGGGCCAAAGGTCAGAAGCAGTCACATTTTGCTTGCTGTCAGAGATTGGCTTTTGGAGGCAGGACAAGGGGAGATATAAATCATATTTTTAAAAGACTATGTCCTTGTAACATTGGCCTGCTGGTGCTGCCAACACAGTATGGTTGACTTCAGCCTACACACACAACAGACTATCCCAGCAAAAACAGGTTGTCTCCTCTGGACACTCAGCAGCAGGCCAAATGACTGTTCTACCCATCAGATGTTTTGATGAGCAAACATATGATTCCAAATCAGACAAAGGAATTTCACCATAGAGGCTCATAATCAGCAATTCAGGAGCATAATCTTATTAACTCAGCAAACCACTCTAGTGGCCCCTGGATCTTCAGTACAGTGAATGGAAAGTCCGTGTAGATGTGGTTGTTTGGTTTTGCTTTTTTAATGAAAATATAACATAAGTTGCTGCAAAACTTATACTTAGCTCTGTATAATAAATGGTCTTATTAATTAAAAAAAAACTCGGGAGCCAGGTATTAGGGTGAATTCTGAAAGATCAGAGAAACAGAACAAGCCACAGATAACCTCACCCTCACCAACCTCTCAGCTGATCCTGTTTCCTCAAACTGGAAGCCTGTTGAGCCCTCATCCGAATGGATGTTAGCTGAACTGTTGCTAAAAGTTTAAAAAGCCTCTAGTTTCTGGTCCTCACGCCTTATGTACCTTTCTGCTTCCTACCGTCACTTCCTGGGATTAAAGGTGTGTGTCTCTCCCAAGCAAGACATGAGATCTCAATTGCTGGAATTAAAGGTGTGTGCCATCATGCTTGGCTGTTTCCAGTGTGGTCTTGAACTCACAGAGATCCAGATGGATCTTTGCCTCTTGAATGCTAGAATTAAAGGGATGTGCTACCACTGCCTAACCTCTATGTTTAATACAGTGGCTGTTCTGTTCTCTGACCCCCAGGTAAGTTTATTGGGGTGTACAATATATCAACCACATTTCCCTTTTTTGTTTAAAATTTAACAAGTTATAATTAATGTAAGAAAAAGTATATACAATAAGTATATATAATATATACAGTCAACAATCACATTAACAATGCCTAGTCCATTAACATAGCTCTATTGTCACTATGGCCCTAATAAGAATTTTCTCATGGGGAAAGCCAGCATTCGATATACAGGAACAAAACCTAAAAGAAGTAGGGGTAAACTCTGAGTGGCTAAAAAATTGTTGGCTTCTGTGATTCTGCCTAAATGCATGTGCCATGACCAGTCAGAACAGCAGAGAGTGCATCTGCTCCAGGAGGAAGGCAAGGCAAGCCTGCCAAGGTGCCGTATAATCTGATAGAGCTCACGGTCTGGCGTGCATATGGGCTGATTTCATCAACACACATTTTCCCACACTTTCGCATGCCTAAAAGTACCTCCGGACTGCAGAGGGGCAGTCCTCCTCCGGTGTCATCACTCGCATAGAGCATCAGAATTTGCAGAAGTGGTGCCAGGGCTTGGAAAACTCCCAGGAGTGGCAGTGCAGCAATCTTTAAGGAAAGCTATGGTGCCAAGGTTTTGATGAAGTAGAATATGATACTATGTGGGAAAACACGACATCAAGACTGAGTGTCTAAAGGTGAATCAAATGAGTGAAGCCCAGTGTGCACAGGCCTGAACAAGGCTTTAGCCCTCGGATCTCGCTATTGGAACAATTGGCACTTTAGCCAGGGGGGTTCCTGTTTGTTAGGGACAGGAGGCAGCAGGGAGCCAGTCCTGTCAACTGCAAGATACTTAGCGGCATCTCGGGTACCATCTACTAGATAAGATTTGACAAGTATGACAGCCAAAAACATCTCCAAACACTGTCAAATGTCCCCCTGGAGACCAAAATTTCCAGAGTTAAAAGCCATCACCTTAACCAATTTATTTTGCTTATGAATACACAGGTGTCATACGTTTCCTCAAAATTTAGTCTTAATGAACTATTTCAATAAGAAACTTTAACAGATGAACCACAATCATAATCTGCAGTCATTTTTTTCTCAGTAGTACATCTTGAAATCAATGGGATCTTCAGTTCAGTGAAAGCCGACACCCACTACCCACTCTCCTTGTTAAGGAGCCCTCAATCTGGATCTCCTGATCAGCAATGGCTTCCTTTCTACTGCAGTACTAGCCAGTTCCAATCTTTCCTAGCCAATGATTCTTCAGGCTTCCATTTTGAACTATCAAACAGGCTTCCTAAGTTAACCAGAGTTAAGGTTGGATTGTTCAGTCCAATGAAATCTGCCTGAGACAAGGTCCTGAGTTAAGCTGTCTTGATAGAAGACATTTCAGGATATCTCTCTGCCACTATGTTCACAGCCCTTTACATTTTTCCTGCTTCTCGTCAGAACTCTGCACCTGCCATAGCAGGAATGCAAGTTATGATTCCTGTATTTGCCTCTGGTTTTGTTTGTTTTGTTTTTGTTTTTCGAGACAGGGTTTCTCTGTGTAGCTTTGGAGCCTGTCCTGAATCTCGCTCTGTAGACCAGGCTGGCCTCAAACTCACAGAGATCTGCCTGGCTCTGCCTCCCAAGTGCTGGGATTAAAGGTATGAGCCACCACCGCCCAGCTTGGCTCTGGTTTTGAATGAGCTTTAAAAATTGCCCAAGGAAAAGGCTGCACTAAAAAAAAAAAAAGGGGGGGGGTGGTGTTGACCATTTTCACCTCACAGAAATAGGAAGTACTTGAGAAGAAAGCAGGGTATACTATGACTGAACAATACAGTGTGCATGTCTATGGAAACATTACAAGGCAATCCATTAGAACATCCATTAAAAACTAGTATGAGAAGTTACAATAATAATTCTATAAAGGGAAACATCACAATGGAAATTGATTCCAAAAAAAGTCCTCCTCAAACAGGTGTATTTGAAATTTACTCATCTGTGTGCCTAGGTCCAGATGTCTTTACTCATCTGTGTGCCTAGGTCCAGATGTCTTTACTCATCTGTGTGCCTAGGTCCAGATGTCTTTACTCATCTGTGTGCCTAGGTCCAGATGTCTTTACTCATCTGTGTGCCTAGGTCCAGATGTCTTTACTCATCTGTGTGCCTAGGTCCAGATGTCTTTACTCATCTGTGTGCCTAGGTCCAGATCTCTTTACTCATCTGTGTGCCTAGGTCCAGATCTCTTTACTCATCTGTGTGCCTAGGTCCAGATCTCTTTACTCATCTGTGTGCCTAGGTCCAGATCTCTTTACTCATCTGTGTGCCTAGGTCCAGATCTCTTTACTCATCTGTGTGCCTAGGTTCAGATCTCTTTACTCATCTGTGTGCCTAGGTTCAGCTCTTAATCGCTGGAGAACTGGGGAAAGCTGTGTGCAACTGAAGGAAAAGAAAAGGCCTGGTCAGCAGGACTTGTGCAGGTGACAATACCATGGCATAGAGAAACACTCTGAAGAAATGCTCACAAGCCTTTATTCAAATTTAGACAACAGATGACAATGCATCAATGTGCTGTCACTCCAAGATGCTGCTTTTAAAAGACCAGACTGAGAACTTTCTTAATGCTTGAGCTAAAGTTTCTTCTCTGGTGGAAAACAAGGAAGGAGGGAAAAGAAAGTTATTGATTCTTCCCCAAGTGTCATATAGGAGAACACACACTTTTTGCTAAGATTTGACAGCTGGGGGTTGTCATGAAGAAGGCTTCAAACAAAACATGTTTAAAAAGAAAAAACTAATATAACAGCTATACTACCCTCTGCTCTCTGCAGAGATGACAGAAAATAAACTCTTTATCAATAGCCATTTGTCCAGATACAGCTAGGTGCCAACCCCATTCCACATGAGATATGAAAATGGCCCTCGCCAGCACCTTTTATTCATCTCAGCTGCCATCGCCCTTCAGGGGCAGAGCAGAGCACATAGGAGTCAAATAATGAAGGGAAATGCACACATACAGCCGCAGTGGATGACTCGAACAAAAAGTCTAACCACATGGCAATAAATGAAGACAAGAGTCCTGAAATATAGTTAGCAAAGTAAACATGAATTTGATCCCCAAAAAAATCCTTATGAAAATAAAATTTAATTAAAGAAAATACAATTTCAAGCCAGCTAAAAGAAATGCTACCATAATGTGCTGCTTTTATTTACTTCTTAATGAAACTGATATGATTTTTTTAATACTTAAACTTCACTATCTAATTGTATATACTCCATCACCTAACTAACTGAATACTTATGAGGTGTTCCATAGGAAACCACTATATAGACACAGGCCCTTCTGGCAGTGCTAATTAGATCTCAGTCTTCTTAAGCCTTTATCTATTTCCTCCAAAAATGGTGCACTTAGTGGACAGCTTACATTCTTTTCCATATTTTGTATGGATACACTGCAAATTCAAACTCATCAGCTGGGGGATGATGGACCAGAGAAGCTAAATCATAGGCCTCTGGCCAATGAGGACTCCATTCCAAGGCAAAGCTTCCTCCTATTAGCCTTATCAAATGAACTACAACTAGATTCTAAGCTCCTGCTCCATGTAGACACATGTCTGCTGCTCATAGTGGGAAAGTAACACATAACCACGATGCTCTATTCTCTGTGTGACTTTCAGAACCTGCATAGACAGGAAGCACTTGACTCTCGGGTTAAAGCGTATTTGCACACTTCTATGAATAAGTACATACTTTAGATCTTTAAAAAGTAGTGCTTTTTCAAAACAAATGTGTATGTGTATATAGTATCAGTGCTGTTTTGCATACTGTTTCTCTTACCTGTTCTCCTCTAGTTTATGATTCTTACAAATTATTTGAAACAGCAAACAGGGATCTACAAGACTGTCTTGTGTTCCACTGAAGGCCTATACCATGATTCATGCATCACTTCCCCCAAGATGGTCTTAGACTGCTCCCAGGTTTCGATTCTATTATTTCAATGAGCATTCTTCTAGCTATTATTCCTGATAGTGTTAATAATGGCCAAAATAAAATGGGAGTATCTACATATGAAAAATGTATAAGATATGAAAGAGTAGTTATTTCTGTAAGACAGAGTTATAAAGAGGAGTTTCATTTTCAGCTATGCAAATTTCCATGACATATCAATTTTTTAAGTGGGTATATCACTAATTAGTGCTATTTGTTAATCTAAGCACTATATGTGACATATGATATTCATAATCACCTATAATAGTATCCATTTTAATATACAGTAATAGGCATTTCAATTTTAATCTTAATCATATTCTTTTAGAGATTTAGATATTCTTAGGGAATCCTCAGAAACTACTTTCCATATACTGAAAAAACTTTAGCTCATATAACAACATAATTCCTTAAAGATATGAAAAATGTAGGGCTCTACCAAGCACAACCCCAAAGCAAAACAACAGAGTTTGTCTGTTCAGCACATTTTGGAGTTCTGCCATACAAAAATAAAGTACTGTTGTTATTTTGTTTTGTTCCTTACAATCAACAAGTAAGAACATTTGTTGTGCTTGTAGAGTCATCCACATGTTGACTCACAACTGTCTGTACTTCCAGTTTCAGGGGATCCAGTGCCCTGTTCTGACCTCCACAGGCACCAGGAAAACAGGTAATGCATAGACATACATGCAAGCAAGGCACTCATACACATAAAGTAAAATAAATCAATCTGTTCAAACTGCTACGGATTACAAGTCTAGGCAAACCTGTGGTTCCATGGAACTTACCGTCTCTGGTTTTCTGATTCTTTCTTGGCTTGCTCCAGTGCCAGCTCCTCAGCCACTCTTCTTTTCAATTCTTCATCAGAAACTACAACAGAAAGTAGAAGCACATGAAACAAGGGGCTCGCTAAAAACAAAAACAAGGAAAGATGCCTAAGATGGATCTGAACGGGCAAAATTGTGCCAGGTGGTCAGTGTGTCCTTGGAACTCCCTGAGCACCGCAGAAAGGGCTAATTAGTGCCCTTCAGGAGTAATTTAATCAAGAGACCCTGGTGACCTAGAAATTTCCACACCTGCCAAAATGTATAATAAACTCAAGGAACTGCTTACTGCCCAGTGGGGACTAAACCATTAAGTGCAAGGCCTTTAAAGTTAAAGTCTGATAAGGCCTGTAAAGAGAGGTGAGACTGTCAAGGACTTTAGGCAGGAAAGTGATACCAAATGCTTCTCAATTCAACAATTAAATAATTATACAAATATTTATTACTGAGCATGGAATATTTATATTTATGTTCATTTTTCCATAATTTATGAAAAAGACATTTATGACTTTTGGGAATTTAGAAACCATATTTTCTGGGATATATGTCATTCAAACTCAAGTACCAACAACTGGAGAGAGACAGAGAGCAGTACTGAGCACACAGCTGGAGCTTACTAAATACCTGGAGACTTGATTGGCAACATCTGGCCTTTCCAATTAAAAGACTGTATACAATATGCCTTGTAAAGATTCTTACAGCTATAACAGTAAATAATGGACAAGTTTTACAGACTACTTTAAGAGTTTTCCATAAGAAATAAGCAAAAGCCATCTCTTCTTCATTAGAAAGCTACTAACTCAAATTATGAGTGAAAAGCACCAGAACCATTAGGAGGGTCTAGGAAAACACAGAGAACCTAGTGTTTTTCCTAATAGTTCCACCTCTGAAATGCAAGACCTGTGTCTACCTGCTACTTGTATACATTATTTGGTAACCCAGACATAAGAGAGATACACATTGTCTTGGGGCATATACAAAGTTTTACTTCCAATGTGGTCCAAGCACCTTTTTTAAATATGCAGCTGACACTAAGCAGTAACAGTGACTGAGTATAAAAGGTCTGAAGGCTGTTTCCCCTGGGCTACAGAGTGTAAGAAAACAATGACAGCACAAAAACATCAGCAAGGAATGAAAATAGGAGTCACAGAAGGGGGAGGGGGAGCCAATCAGAGCTAACAAGGGCTTGTAACCAGAGAATATGATATGATATATAAAGAACTCACAGCCAAATGAGAAAAATATAACACCAACAAAAACCAACAAAGAATATAAAAAGGCACTGCTTAAAAGAAGATAAGCAAGGCCAAAAGCATATAGGACAAGTCAAAACCACAATGACGCACACACCATCTGCAATCAAAAAGGCAAAGAATGAAAAGTGGTGGAGAAACCCAGCCCTTCCTGCATCATGGATGGGCATATAAATGGCATCACTAGGTAGTGTAAATGGCACCACTACCTGGATAAGCAAGCTGTTAGTTTCCTAAAATCCTAAATTTGACCCAACAGGTGAACTCTCAAGTACTATATATGCTCAAGAGAACTGAAAATATCTACCTATACAAAAATTTGTTTATGAAAATGTCTAACAATTATTTTTAATATTCCAAAGTAGAGATGATCAAAATACATATCAACTAATAAACAGGTAACCAAATATGGCATATCTATTCATGTAATTGTATAAAAAGGAATGAAGTCCAGTTACATGCTAAAACAAAGGTAAGTGTCAAAGAACTCAAACACAAAGGTTATATTTTGTTATATATCATACGCTTCTGCACATAAGTATGCCAGGAAGCTGGCTGGTGGCTGCCTGGATGGGAAAAAGGGGGAAAAGAAAAAAGACAGCTAGTGGGCACATGTTATCTTCCACTGCTCTTGGTAGTGTTGATATGTGTGAATGTGTGCGCATATGCCCTTTGTAGTTAATCTTGTCCATTTGGTTGATTGGTTGGTTGGTTGGTTGGTTGGCTGGTTGGTGTGTTTGGGGTGGGAAGAGCTCGGTGTATACTGGTTCCTTTTGGGTTTTTTTAAAAACAGATCATTGATACATAGGTCAAGCTGGCCTCAAATTCACATTCCTGCTCCCTCAGACTCTCAAGAATCAGTTTGTGTCACCACAAAAATCTAGAGGTTACTCCCTAAAATAATGAAAATGTCTAAATTAGACTGCTTGATGGCTGCACACAAACCTATACATAAACTAAAGAACAACTATACTCTTCACTTTAAATGATAAATGTACCTCCAGAAGGAGTAAGTACAACATAAAACATGGGTCAAGGAAAGGGAACAGCAGCAGTCTGTATAGTCCCTACATGCCGGCAGCTGTTTCCTAGACGCTGCTCTCTAAGGGTTGTTCCCAACTCTGCCCTATCTCTGTTCTGTTTCTCCAGCCTTCAGAGTGATACCATGAAAAGACAGCCTCAACCTCAACTTTGAAAAGGTCACACACACACACACACACACACACACACACACACACACACACACACACACACCAGAAGTCTAAGATAATTACTCTTGCATCCAGGTGAATCTTAAGACTTTTTTTCTTGTTGAAGAGTTTTAAATAATAAAAATAATAGCAGAGAAATTGCAGGCAGTAATAGCTCAAAACGGGAGTCTGATTAAGTCTATTTTTCCATTAGCTAGACTTTGGATACGCAAATTATTAATCTCTTTGAGTTTTGGCTTCCTCATCCAAACACAAGTCTTGTGGATGAACCTGCCAGCCCTGAAGTTCTAACTGTGTTCCATACAGGGGTGATCAACATGGCCAACTTTTCAGAAAAGCAAAACAGTGTGAGAGAAAACCCTCTCAGGTTGGATTTAGCACCACCACAAGCACATCTAAGTAGTACTACCTGATCTAAATGCATCCTCAAGTCTGGCAGACCAGGGTGACCAGCACACTGTCACTCTAAAATGTGGGAGCCCACAGAGGTTTCCCAGTGAGATCTGAGCTTGCTTTACCCAGCAGGGCTGCATAAGGGGATAACTTGAGCAGGTGTTTAGAAAGGTCTGCACTTGGCTGTGCGGGATGCTTTGATCTAGCAAGGGGGAGGTCTTTTGTCCCTCACCTTGGTATTGTTATAAAAAGCCCTTTAGAAGAAACAGAAGGATCTGTTGTGTATTGAGCCAGGTCCTCCCATGCTATCCTGTGTTTCTGTCTGTCTCATCTTCACTATCTTTCTATCTAACACAGTTCTTATTCCTCTCTCCTAATAGGAACCCTGTAGAAGGTGGGAGCTGGCTTTCCACACTAAAGATGCAAAGTCACTTCTTGGAGGGAAGTTCAAACCACAGTAGAACACTTTTCTCAGGTAAGATCTGCTAAGATTCTCCATCGAAACTCCACTCATCAATTGAAAGGAGGCCTCTGGAAGACCTCAGTATGCCAAGCCTAAATATGAGTCACTGAGATTAGTTTTCAACGTGAGCTGAGCAAAGTCTCACATATTTTTGGTTTATTGGGGGTATTTTTCTAACTTTACTGAAGTATCAATGACAAAATAAAAAGTATATATTCAATGTAATCATTTTATAGTCATGTAAATAGTGTAATGACTGCTACAATCAAATTAACACATTAGCCACCACACACAGTTGATTGTGTGTGTGTGTGTGTGTGTGTGTGTGTGTGTGTGTGTGTGTGTGTGTATGAAGTAAAGTCTGGCCTTATCAAATCTCAAGTACAAAATAAAATATATAAATAAAGTCTCCATGCTGCACAGTCTGTCTGCCCAGAGCTTCCTCATCCAGAGCAACCTATATCCACCATCTCCCAATCCCCACCCTCTAGAATTTCTGCTCTCTGCTTCTGGGTTCCACAGGTAAGTGAGAATCATGCAGTGTCTGTCTTTCTGCATCTGACTCCTCTCACTCAATGCAATGACACATCTTCATAACTCATTTCCTGTCTATGACATTGGGGCTTCCTTCCAGGAGAAAGGCCAAAACGAGCAGCAATGTGATCAGCTAGAGCAATGAAGTGGCATTACCAAATGGTATCCAGGTGGGTGGATGGCAACAAGGCCATGCAGCTAGGGCTGTGCAGGCAAAGTGCTGTGAGGAGAGGGAAAGGCAGACTGGAAAGCTGCTTTTCCCCCCCAATACTCTCTGCCTGTCCTACTCAGGCCCCCACTGCCTGCTGTGAGGCAAGAAGCAGGAGCAGATGGATTAAAGGTGGCATAATCTAGGCAGGCCACAGGGCAGGGGAAACAGACACAGGAAAGTACCAACAACAAAAGGGGAAAGAACGCTCTAGAAGACATCACTTCTGGTCAGTAAAGGCAACAAAACACAGCTATCTAATGTCCTGGCTATTCCAAGAAACAGGGTAGGAAAAATCATAACTTTTAGTCTCAGGGCCACAACTGGAAAGTAATTACCTAAGCTAGCATCAGATTTTTAATGACAAAAGGACTCATGACCTAGCATAAAGAATTGAGAATCTACAACAGCGGATCGAAGCACAGGCAGAAAAAAAGCTAGTGTGATAACAGCTCCTGAGCAAACCTGAGCAAAAAACTTCATGTTATTTGTTTTTAAATCAATAGAATACAGAAAACAACAATGTCTTTCTTCTGATAGGTCAAATCCAAAGCGCCCATGAGAAAAAGATACAGCACTCAGAGCCTGCTATTTAAAATGGCCTTTCTGGAAACTTCTCCAACTCTCCAGATCAGAACATTTTTTCAACTACAACTGTTATTAAACTAAAAGGTCAGGGTTTCAGGACTGGCTGCTGAAAAAAGAAAAAAGAGAGAGGAAAGGCAACTTCATCCATTAGCACTGTGAGATTCCAAGCAGACCTGTAGGAGGAACTGTAAGGTTTGAAAGATGAGAACAGCTCATGCCATCTAAAGGAGACCTGCCACATGCTGTTTCAAGTCACTGAGTATGGCTTGCCCTGTGGCTTTCACATGCATTCACAAACTCCCTTTAGAATGTGTTAAAGCTTAGGGATGTTTTCTTCGAAAACACGTACCCAATGGTAAAGTCTCAGAAATCACTGGAAGTTCTCAATAGTGAATACATTTTAGTGAACACTAACACGTTCTGTAAAATAGTTATAGAAAATAGGACACTGAGCTTAAAATGTAAGAAAAAACTTGAGAACTGCTGTTGCTTGGTTATATAGAGTATGACCTTAAACCTCTTACTTGAAAATAATTCTTGATTAAAAACAGCTCATGACTCCTAACAAAATTTTATTTGCTTGCTTGTTTTTACTAAACAGAAGTTTTGGATAGTTCATATGCCTGGGAATTCTGTAATTCTCTTCTCAACTAAATTTCTAGGCTATAAATGTGTGCTTAGGATCAAGCAAAGAAGCTCCAAGATGGCTAACCTTATTGTACTCTATTCTGAGTAGTCCTTGGAACTGTGAGTACCATGGGCACACCCTAGAGAAATGAAGCACGCATCAATTCAGTTCCTCTGCATCAGCTGACTCATGCTGAATTTCTGTGTTTCCAGAGAAACTGATTAAACCATCGAGCAGTGACAAGGACAACTTTACAGAAAATCCCTGAGTGGATTTCGCCATCCTTGGAGTTAGATTTATCTAGCTCCAAACGATGGACAGTCTTATACACTCATCTGTGGGAAAAGCAAAAGGCGAAAAACGCAATTCCAGATTTACAGAAACGTCTCAGACCTCAAGAGACATACCACAGGAAGGTGGATCTCTGAGCTTAAGGCCAGCCTAGTCTGGTCTACAAAGCAAGTTCCAGGGCAGTCAGGACTACACAGAGAAACCCTGTCTCGAAAAACCAAAGGGTGAGTGGGGCCAGACACCAGCTTTCTGTGCAACTTTTCCTACTTTTACAGTTTCTTTGCCTAATGTTTGCACATTTGGTACAGTATTTCTTAATCTCTAATAAATTTCTTAATAAAAATTAAGCTGGCTAAATTTTTATTTAAATTTTATTTAAAATTAGAAAACACCAGTTCCTTTGGGACTGCCCCTTCCCCCAACTGCCCTTTTGGGCTTCAGTTTGCAGATACACATCATATCCAAGCATGGAAAACCTATTATTTTCTGTGCTAAACACTGAGAGAAACTACGACCCTGCACTATATGGAGAAAATGTGTTACTGTTTAACATAAGCAGATTTACAGGATTCTGACTTCTCCGGATTTAGACACTTGAGCTACAGCCTGCAGCAAAAGATACACTCAAATTACATTTCAAACTCCACAGAAACACTCACTAATCGTAAGATGGCAATAAATTCATTCATATGAAGAGAACTTATTTTTAAAAGTACTAATGGAAGCACCCATGCAATCAATGAAATACAACCCAGTATATTACAGCTCAACAGCCCTGGCATGTGCTGCAGCATAAACCTTGTCCTTAGCCACTCTCCTAACAGGTGCAGGCTTTGGTGACTAGGATAGATCTCAGGGGAAAATAAATATGTAACAGTTTGTCATCTGTGACACAATCTACCTGGAAGATAAATTTATTTAAACACACAAAAATACACATCCAAAAATAGTATGTTCAATGGACAATTAACAAAACATGACAATGTCATACAGGAAATGTATCTTAAGACTGCTTCACAAAAACTGAACCTGTCTATATAGTTAACAGGATAACTGTGCCCAAAAACACTTTAAAATTATGAAGCTAGAATGAAAGTTCCTAACTGCACATTCAAAATCGTAAACATTGTATCAGAAGGCACACTGCAACAAAGATTTTGGCAACCTAAACATTTAGGCACCAAGTTAATGGTCTATTTTGTAGGGTCATTCCTACATCAGGATTTATACACCTTTGTAAACTTCTAATTTGAATGGCATAATATGCAAATAATGCCCATTTCACTGTTTGCTTCGAGATAAGCACTCAAAAACCAGCTCCACACTCCATTCTTTGTGAATACACACATCAATACTGGGCTGCAGAAGCTGAATAGCAATAGACAAGTTCGTAATTCATAGCCTACAGTTTCCACATTCGTAAGCAGACAATTTGTAAAAACAGTATTGAGAAGCAGATACATCTAGTATTTCATGTCTTAATATACTGAATAATAGTTGCAAGATCTCACAAAGCCTCTAGGAAAATAAGATCTATAATTTAAATTAAAAAATAATAATTACCCCTGGATATTGCTTTTTGATGCATAGCTTAATTTTTGTTTGTTTCAAAAATGGATATATTTTGTTCACTGGGGATACAAATATAAATTAAACAGCATTAACTCCCCAGTCCCAAATGAAGTGAAAAAAACCACACAACGCTGTTTCCACTTAATTCAAATAGTCTCTGGTTTATTTCTTCAGAACAAGAACAGACTGGAAATGAAAGTCTGGTCCTAATTTTCCCTAGCTTTGACTTTGCTCAGAGACTTACACTGCTTCAGGCCACAGCTGTAGCACCTATAAAATTAGGACCCAAATTAGCAAGCAGTTTCCAATATCTTGCCCTTCTCTGTAATTGTGTTAAGCAAAAGACCTGTTGTAAGTCTTTCTTTGGGGCACCAGCCAGTTACCAAATAATGATACGGAGACTTCTTACTAATTATGAAAGCTTGGTCTATAGCTTAGGGTTGTTCCTAACTAGTCCTTATATCTTAAATTATGCTTCCTCCTAGTTCGGCTGGCAACTCCTAGTTAAATGGCTTGACTAAATTCCTCCTCCTCTTTCTTTCTCTCCCTAGAAGTCCTACCTACCCTCCCTGCCTAGCTATTGGCCATTCAGCACTTTATTACACCAATCACAGCAATACATCTTCACGGTGTACAAATATCCCACAACAAAGACCAATGGACTGAATTCCAGCTTTAGCCTCCACGTCATCATCTAGAAAGCCCACTGAAATGAACAACATGCTGCCAATTGTTCTTAAAGTGACAAGTTATTCACTCACAGAAATTATCTCTCAGGGACTGAAACAGTAAAATATATACAGGATTTAAGACAGGGGAAAAAACATTTTACAGGCTTTGCTAAGCATACATCTACAAATCAATTTGTGGAGTTGAACATCCACCTCAAAAAAAAGCATGACACTCTGGCATCACATAGGGAAGACAAAGGATCTCTCTCAAAAAGCCTCCAAACCAATCCCAGCACCCCAACTTTCCACACCAGTTTTCTGCCCCTGGACCTTCTATAGCTGGTTTTTGTTTGTTTGTTTGTTTGTTTTGTTTTGACTCTTTGTGGGCCTGCCACCCAGATCCCAAGTAAAGACATGGAGACTTATTCTTACTTACAAATTCTTAGGTTGGCTAATTGCTAGCTAGCTTTTCTAACTTAAATTATCCTTTTCTCTTCCAAGTTTTGCCTCTGGGTTTTTTATCTTTCTTAACTCTATATATCTTTCTTCTTGTCTTACTCCTTGGCTGGTTGTATGGCTGGGTGGCTGGCCCCTGGAATCCTCCTCTCCTCCTTTTCTCAATCCTCCTCCTCTCTCTTCTCTTAAGCCTAGATTTCTCCTCCGATTGATTCTCTCTGCCAGGCAACTCCACCTATCCCTCTCCTACCTGGCTATTGTTCATTCATCTCTTTATTAGACCAATCAGTGTTCTAGTCAAGCAAAATAACACAGCTTTACAGTGTTAAACAAATGCACCATAAAAAATGCAACACATCTTTGCATCATTAAACAAATATTCCACAACAAAAACGAATGTAACACATCTTAAACTAATATTCCACAACGCCCTCCCTTACAGAAAATCCAGAACCATCCAAAACCACCAACAACCTGCTAGTCACAAAGGAGTATAAGTATTAAGTTTTTCTGCACTGGCTAAAACCTTTCTGTTTCAACATTTGCACCCTGTTTTCTGTTCTCTGATGGACTGCATGAGTTACCATTCTTTGGTTTCACTCCCTTCACCCCAAATCAAGGACCACTAGGTATATCTTAACTAGGGAAATAAATTCAGCATTAATCCCATTTCAGGTTTCAACTTAATCCCATGCTCTGGTTTAAGAGATGAACACATAAAATAGCCCCTATCATTAAGGAGATAATGAATAATAAGACAGTAAGACTGTTAACTGGACTCTATAAGAAAGGAAACATCCCAAGGCACACTATCACTGAGGAGATGGGGCTTGAGCAAGGTCTTAAATTAATACAAAAATGAGGGGCTGGAGAGATGGCTCAGCAGTAACAGCATCTGGCTGCTCTCCCAGAGGTCCTGAGTTCAATTCCCAGCAACCATATGGTGGCTCACAACCATCTGTAACGAGATCTGCCACCCTCTTCTGGCCTGCAGGGATATGTGCAGACAGAACACTGTATACGTAGTAAATAAATTAAATCTTTAAAAAAAATTAATACAAAAATGAAAAGAAAAACAAAACGTGTTTGGGAGAAGTAGAAATGGAAGAGTAAGCCGGGCGGTGGTGGTGCACACGCCTTCAATCCCAGCACTGGGGAGGCAGAGGCAGGCGGATCTTTGTGAGTTCAAGGCCAGCCTGGTCTCCAAATCGAGTTCCAGGAAAGGCACAAAGCTACACAGAGAAACCCTGCCTGGGGGGGGGGGGGGGGGGGGGGAATAGAAGAGTAAAGTATGCTGCACTGAGGGAGCTTTGGAAACCAGGCAGGAAATCTGTGAATGTTCAGAAGCAGGGCTCTGGGGTTGTAAAACCTGGGAATAATAAAAGGAATTAAAGTGCTAACAGGTATTTGATCTAGTAAAGGTTTGCAGACCAGCTAGGAAGAGAAAGTATAAGACACTGAGTACTTCTCAATGTGAGGCCCCACACATCAGCACCACCACCAGGGACTATTAGAAACCTTCAGAGGAAAACCTCAGGGGATGGGGCCCAACTGTGTGCACTTACAAGAGCTCCCATTGTCCTGGGGATGCGACTGAAAGTGGAGAACCACTGGCAGTGGGGACTAGCAGTGAGGGTGGAGTCTTCCTGCACGAAAAACATCACCTGAGATGGCAAGATTAAAGAGAAAAGTGGCAAAGGCACAGACAGCCAAGGAATTAATACCCATGATGGTCAATTAAGTAAAGAGGAGAGATCCTTGGAGAAAGAAAGATAATGAGCTCAGTTCCAGACACACTCAACCAAAAGTAATGAAACAAGCACTACATGGAGCTGTAGGCAATTAGATATCTGGACCTGAAACTCAGATCTTATGTGAGACTTGGGTGAAAATGCAGGTCTGGGAATGATTATTACAGATCTGAGCTCAGAGAATTCTCCCTGGATGGGGGAAATCACATTAAAGAGAGAAGGGTAAAAGACCAAGGAGCAGACTTAAAAATTCATAGAAGGGGAAGTGAAAGAAAAGCATCATTAGAGACAAAGAAGAACGGCATGGAAAGGATCTGAACCAAGATAGTGCATGCTGAAATGATAAGCAGATTGCATCCCATGCCAATTCCCATCAACTGGCAGCAGCCACCTGGGGTGCTGTGTGGAGGAAGACTGTGAGGCCAAGTCCAGGTTTAGTGAATTAATGTCTACCTTGGGTACCAGAGGAAGACCTGGCAGTATGGCTTACAAATTACCTCTCCTTCCATGGAGCTTGTGGAAATCTGGTCATGTGTGCATTAGGAACCAGTGGGAGGATAGTAATAGAGGCAGAAATACAGGCTGCTGGGCAACAAGTTTAGAAAGGAAACAAGAAAGGGTGGGGAAATGTAAATAAAAGATAATTTTTGCAAATACTGGAAATCTGTGCATCTTTGAAAGGCAGACATAATTAATAATATTTTACTCAGCTATAAGATACTGCTGAATGATGTTTATTATTTCTCAAAATAAATTTAGGGAACACATAAAGAATAGACTGCTCAGCATACAATAACACAACCCAATTAACATTTATACACTATAGTCCATTTTCATAATGACTATCCTGGTGCAGGCTTCATAGCTGTATTCTCCTAAAGTCTATTTGATAGCACAAAATTTAACCAAGACAATGCCCCTACTTATGAAAACTGCTTTGGTAAGTAGCGCATCAAACCCCATCCAGTACTGACCATCATTAACCAATCCTCAGGCATATGCCAGTAATGTGTACTTTGAATCCCCAGTATCTACCACACACTAGCTAAATTCCTGAATTCCACTAAGCTACTATTTAACTCTAAGCTCTGCCCAGCACCATTTCTATGGGACAGTTTACATTTATCTTTTTTTGTTTGTTTGTTTGGTTGGTTGGTTGGTTGGTTGGTTGGTTTTGTTTTTCAAGACAGGGTTTCTCTGTGTAGCTTTGCGCCTTTCCTGAAACCCACTTGGTAGTCCAGGCTGTCCTTGAACTCACAGAGATCCGCCTGCCTCTGTCTCCCAAGTGCTGGGATTAAAGGCGTGCACCACCACTGCCCAGCTCTACATTTATCCTTGTAGTTAATGAAGGTGCAAGGAAAGCAAAAGCCCCAAAAGTCTGCAAATAAAATCTGGCTTCTAAACCAACATTTGATGCCATGGAGAAAAAGTCAACTACCTTCATCTTAATTCAGGACTTAAGTATAATACCTCATGTGAGGAAGGAGACAAGAGCCCTGGCTCTAGGTGCTGGACCATTACCAGGCAGTAAAAACAGTGCAAGTGTCTCCTGAAACATTTCTGTTTATTTTAAGAAATTTACATTTTATACCCACACTTAATTCTTATTTATGATAGTTCACCTATATTAAAATGTCAAGGCAGTGTATTAGTGTGTGTTTCATTTAGTGACAGAGCAATATCTCGAGTTTATTTTTTATTTGACTAAGATTCTTTCTGATCATTAGATCAGCCTCCTCAAAGTCAGATTATAATAACTATGGTTTTGTTGTTCCCCTTCATCTAAAGTAATAAATCTCCACTTAACATTCAGAAAACACCATTCCAATGTATTCATACGCAGTCATAATGTTCAATAAAACCAAGTCATTCCTTGTGAAGCAGATTGGAAGCTCAGTGGTTCAGATCGTCGAAGTTGACCTGTTTGAAACGGATTAAGACCAAAGCAGTCTTTCATTTAAAAGTAAGAATGTAGTTGGCCTTTTTCTTAAAGTAAAATAAATTATATACAATGAAAGTAGGCTGAAAAGAAGATCACAGTAAAAGAAAAATCATTTATTATGATGAGATTCATAATGACTCACCAATCCCCTTAATCCCAATGTTAAAAGGAGAAAAGATACAGCATTTCTTCTTGCTGTTAATAGGCATTTCATTTGTATAACTTCAAGTGCTGTGTAAGGTAGGAGTGTCAACCCTGTAGAACTGCAAGCACTATATAAAACAGCAATGAAGGAATGGGGACGTGGCTCAGTTGGTAGCTGAGTAGCTGCCTAACATGTATGAAGTCCTAGGTTCCAACCTTGGCACCATGAAAAATCAAGTTTAGTGTTAACACATTATTAAATCCTAGCTCTCAGTGGGGCCAGGAGGATCTGAATGTCAAGGTCATCATCAGTTATATATCAAGTTTGAGGTCAGTCTAAGTTCCATGAGACCCTGTCTCAAAAATAATGAAAATGTCACTTCTGTTCAGGCCAGTGGCTGGCACCTTTATCAGACTCAAGACCCAATTCCACTTGTCTATTTTTTTTTACTGAGATTGAACCCAAAGCTTTATGATGCAAAGTAAGCACTCTACTACCACTGCGTTCATCTCAGCTTCCAGCTGTTTTCTAGACACAGTTTATGACTATGGTCCTGAAGAAAAACAGGTAATAATCCAACACAAAATTTTAACATGATGCCCAAAACATAATTAAAAACAAGTAAGAGAAACAAACTAATAAAACAATGACATCTCACTATATAAATATTCAGCTACACATACTCCAAAAGATGTAAGGAAATCATTTGAATCGTGAGTTGATTGTGTTAAATCACCACAAAGGCAAAAACAATAGCTGGTGCCACATGTAAATTGTATTTTGGAAAAATTCAGGATACTTTAAAACCATATAAAGCTATTTTCTGTTTATACATGAAACAACTAGGTTCTAGCCTGGGGTTTTGAATGGCATGAACTAGGTTTTGAATGGCATGAACTGATGAGACAGTCAGAACCTGAGGGCGCAAGACAATTCCTTATGAACTACCCCCTGGCATTGCCAAACATCTAGACCCTGCCTGCCACTGAGCATCAGTGGTTTCCCATCCCAGTCTCATAACTTAGGAACATACCTCAAGCACTGCAGTGCCTGCCCCTGAGAACTACTGTTCTCAACTAAAATATTCACCTGATTTTAAAATGTCAAAGGAAGAAAGAAAAAGAAAACAGGAAATCTAGGTTCTTCATGGTTTGCATGACAAACAATCCCTAAAAATATCGATAAGGGTAGAAGGCTGGCCCAGTAGTTAAGATCACTTGTTGCTCTTGTGGAGGGTCCAGGTTGAATCCACTCACAACCATCTTTAACTCCAGTTTCAGGGGTTCCCATACCTCTTCTGGCCTCCAAGAAAATCAAGCATGTACATGATGTACAGACAAATACATGACACCCACACACAAAATAAAATTTCAAAATATAGCAAGATAAAATTGGGCAATGACATCAAGATGTCCACCCCAACACTATCTTCTCCTTTCGGCTTCCTCTACCTCCATACTTACAAAAAACAAATTTGCCCAATCCTACTCACAGAGATAATTTTTAATTTTCTTACAGTATCTACTACTACTAATGAATCAATTGTCACATTTCTCTCCTGATGCCACATTCTGTATCCTAGAAGAGCAATGGTACCATTAGCAATTCAATGGTAATGGAGAAGATAGATAAAATTTCAGCCTAAAGATAGGCCCTGGTGGCTGTGAAGGTATCACAAGGATTCAAGAAGCCAGGGAGATGAGCCACACTGCTGGAAGCCTTTCAGCACCAAACCATTCACAGTCATTCGCAGGTCACTGCCTTCTAGAACGATCTCCCAAGCACAGACTTATTTCTATCTGACACATTTTCCATCAAAACTAGCCACATCAAATAAATGTTGGCCAACTAAAATTGAATGCTTCATAGATGATACATCAAAATTCACACCAAACCCTTCAATGGGACCACACTTTTTGATATTCAAGGAAATGAGAAAGGAAATTGCAATTGCTCAAAAGAACTAATAATTCACAGAGATTTCCTTTTGAAATTAAGGAAGTAAAAGTCTTAATAGGAAATTGTTTGTCCATATATGGTACGGCTGAGTAGCATGTTTTTTGTTTGTTTGTTTTGTTTTGTTTTGTTTTGGTTTTTCGAGACAGGGTTTCCCTGTGTAGCTTTGCGCCTTTCCTGGAACTCGCTCTGTAGCCCAGGCTGGCCTCGAACTCACAGAGATCCACCTGCCTCTGCCTCCCGAGTGCTGGGATTAAAGGCGTGCGCCACCACCACCTGGCGTAGCCTGTATTCTTATGATACTCTTAAAAGTGGGAGCGAGGGTGGTTGCTGACTCTTTGGCTTACTTATGGAACCCTTCTCCTCCTACTGGGTTGCCTCATCCAGCCTTGATGTGATGTTATGTACCTGGTCTTAGTGTAGCATATTATGCCGTGTTTGGGCCTGTTCTTTTCTGAGGGGAAACAGAGGAGGCATGGGTCTGGGAGAGAGTGGGGATGGGCGGGGAGGGAGGGTCTGGGAGAGAGTGGGGATGTGGGGGGGGCTGGAAAAAAAGGAGGGGAAACTGTGATTGGGTTGTAATATATGAGAGAAGAAGAAGAAAAAAGAAATTGTTTCTCAATAAACACCTAAAATAATTAGTGTTCCTGACAGCAGCATATGAAACTACCTAAAAACTGATATAAAGAAGGCAAGAATGAGTATCATTCAAACATATAGGATACTTGAACAGAAATGCATTTAGAATTCTTTTCAAGTACCTTTGGCAATCAGATCCAGTCATTAAGAGTGTTATCAGGTCAAGTCCCTTTGGGAACTGCACTAATAATTAGAATACCAATAGATTCTCTACAAATAATAACTTGCAACATACATGATGATTTCATAAAATAATTTACTAAGTCATTTAAGGTTTTCTCTAAGGAGGGTTTCTTACAAAGTCTCCCCCAGCTCTCCATGCCCCACGCCCCATCCTGTTTGTGTAAGTAAACATAAATTTTCTCAAATTTTGTGACAGACTGTAAATTTGTTAATCCAGACAAATAGGATCGGACTTCATGTTCTAACATTTCATGATGGTTTTAATATGTTTTATGCCAGTTTCATAACTTATAGAAAATTTAACAGGAAGAAATTAATCTAATAAGGCATTACATATAAAACATAAAAGTCTATAAAAGATGAAATACTCAGACTTACTGTCAGGTACAGCTAAAACACAGCTGTGAAATAATAATAGTGTAAATTACTACATGTGAAATACTCTCCAGTCATGTCAGTGTTGGGGAGCTGGGGGTGTATGAAATAAAACATAAAATAATGTGTTTTGACATCAGCTTACATGGGCAGAAAAACATGAGCTTCATAAGAAGTACACCAGATTAATTCTAATGAAAGAGACAGTTCACAGAGCATTGGTTTTCCCTGGTGCTATCCTTTGTGACTTAATTTATCTGTAAGTTACCAGTAAGATTTCTCTTGAAGAGGAAATGCAATTAACAGAGTGTATTCGAGGGTCAATGACAAAATCATCACACTAACGTAACAACGAAACTCTTGACTGAAGAACTGTGGGCATTTACTTTAAAAATCCTGACTGGCATTGTATGATATTTCAGCAAGCCAGTACTGTATTTTGCAGGAGGTTGTTTTAAGCCATGTATTTTTCAGAATGCCAACATGCTATGGATGGCAAATTTTTAAACCCACAGAAAAGATTAGTTAAAAAGAACTTGTAATGTGCCTTGGATGGGGATGTAGGTCCAACTACATTAGTATTTTAGCTTCTAATGGCCAATGCTCACTTATTTACTGTAAATAAATTTGACAGTAACAAGAATTAATTTCCATCTCTTTCATTGCCTTTAAACAATGCTAAAGTCATAGATGATGATGGATAAGGAGACAAAAGGGTAAAGTAAAATTGATGTTGATAAACCATTTTTTAAAATTTCATTTTCATGGCCAACCTAAATACCTATTAATTCTCTCTCTGGGGAACAGGAAGCTGATGGCAAAGAAAGATCTACACAACAAAGTAAAACTATATGTACTTTACACATAAAACAATGAAAATCACCAAGCAAATTAAGTACCCCCAAACATGGGCATGGCCAGCTAGAAAAACAGTAGTCACATAATAAAACACTATACTAATATTCAGATACATGCTTTAAGAGGTATCAGTTCTTTAGAAAAAATGCTCACAATTAAGTGGACAAGGGAGTAGGCTGAAAATACTGCTCAGTCTTCATTTGTTTGTTTGAATATGTCTACCACTTACAAATGCACAAAGACTACATCCGTGTGCTGAGGGAAGACAATCACCTTCCTTTCTCCCTGTATACATGATTGAGAAAACTATATTTGTACTTCCATGACTATTCAAGTTGTAATTAAACAACGCAGTCACAAATTAGCAAATGGGGCTGGAGAAACAAGCACTTACTGTTCTTGCAGAGGATCCAAGTTCAGTTCCTAGCATTCATGTGGCAGCTCTCAAATACCTATCACTCCAGATCTAAGAGCTCTGACACCCATTTCTAGCCTCCACCTGTGAACTCCAACATGAACACAGTGCACATGCACTCATATGGACTCTCACACACACACAGAAATAGTAAATACATTTTAAGTATTTTTAATTATAAAAACCCCTTATCTATGAGGCTTATGCCAGAGGAGGCTTAAACAAGATCACTTGAGCCAAAACCAGAGGCCAGCCTGAACAACCTATCAATAAGGTCTTATATCTTGCCAGGCAGTGGTGGCGAACGCCTTTAATCCCAGCACTCAGGAGGTAGAGGCAGGTGGATCTCTGCTAGTTCAAGGCCAGCCTGGTCTACAGAATGAATTCCAGGACAGGATCAAAAGCTACACAGAGAAACCCTGTCTCAGGGGGAAAAAAAAAAATCTTATGTCTTAAAAAAGTAAAAAATTTGGTGTAATGTTTTTATTTATCTGCAATGTTTTGTGTTCATTGTGTTTTGCCATGGGTGTCAGGTCCTCTGGAATTGGAATTACAGACAGATGTGAGCTGTCATGTGGGTGTTGAGAATTGAACCAGGTCCTCTGGAAGATCAGCCAGTGCTCTTAACCAATTAACCATCTCTCCAGCCCCATGGCTGTAATTTTTATAATAAAGTGTATAAAATTTAAAGCATTAAAAAACTTTAAGTGAAAATGAACTTTAAAATGTCTTTATCGATTTCAATCATGAGCATGAAAATACCCAAATCCTATCAGTCTAACTGAAAGAAGTTCAAACCACATTTGTGCCCACACCACACAGAACTGGTCAGACTAAAGTGCCTAAAAGTGGCCATCACAGAATCCAAGAAAACAAAACTAACCAAAAAAAAACAAAACAAAAACAACCCCCCCCCAAAAAAAACAACAGGTTTGATTTGGCTTCATCTCATTTCATTTGGTTTTTCTCCTTACAAATTCTAGGGAGCAAAAGTTCACAGCATACAACATGCAGTCTCTCTCATCTGCTATCAAGAAGCACACATAAACAGCCATTTGCTGAAGAGTTCTTCTATAATTGAAAATGATGAGAGTCAAGTATTCAAAACGATATTCAATGACTACATTAAATATAGGCAGAAAACAGAGGAGCTCTTGAAAAGCAAAAGATGGTTGCTTTCACTCTAGTTCTTCAAGTAGCATTTTACTTTTGTCTTCTACTGAGATTGTTCAATAGAAAACACCAATCATTGCTGTATGATGAATGATGCATGTTACACCAAGAAGAGCTGATGAAAATTCTCAGCCACTGACTTAAGCAATCAGCTGAGGTTAAGCTAGCCAGATAAAGGAATGAAAGAAAACCGTACAGTATTTTCTATATCTCTCAACAAATACCCCACAACGTAGCAGCCCAAAGCTCTATGGCAGTGGTTCTCAACCAAGGAGTCGAACACTCCTTTCACAGGGGTCTCCTGAAACCATCTGCATATCAGATATTTACATTACAATTCATAACAGTAGCAAAATTACAGTTGTAAAGTAGCAACAAAAGTATTTTTAATGGTTGGGAATCACAGCAACATGAAGAACTGAATTAAGGGGTCACAGCATTAGGGAGGATGAGAAGCATTGCTCTATCTCCATAGTGACCAACACAAAAGTCCCTACACTTTTGTGTATTCTAAACCTTCTATAAGTTCTCCATTTCGACTAGGTGTGATGGCACACACCTTTAATCAGTATTAAAGTACTACTTTATTAGAATATTGGATCACTACATTATTAGAATATTAGATCAGTATTAAGATTATCCAGGAGGCAGAGGCAGGCAAGTCTCTCTGACTTCCAGGCCTGCCCGATCTATACTGCAAGTTCCAGGCCAGCGAGGGCTATATATTGAGACTTTATCTTAAAAAAAAAAAAAAAAAAAAGGTCGATTTTGGCTATGAAACAGAGACTTGTTCTTTACTCCATAAAGACATGCTTAAAAAGAAAACATAAATAAAAACCATACTATAAATTTAAACTAAATATAGTTATATTTATCCTTATATTCTTTGTGGCCACTAACAAAATAAAACATTTAGCGCATTATGCTAGCTGATTGGATTTACAGTTGGTAGGAAACACTGCATCAAACTTGAGCTTTGCTTCCTGAAAATGGAATCTGACAACTCCTCACTGGGGTTTCACAGCCTGCAGTGTCTCTAGTGAAAGCTATTGTTTAACATACCAAACTTTATGGAGCTTAGTCCAAGCACATACTGCAATCAACTGGCTAAGATGAAAAGATTTTAAATACCTATTTGTGGGAATTATATCTCAAAATAAGTACTGCTTTCTACAAAGTTTTCAAGACAGGATAGCAAAGACAAATGACTAGATACAATGAGAGATAATAGTTTTATCTTGGTTTTAATCTTCATCTGATTTACTTGAATTTAAAGGAAAAGCAAACTAAACTATTCATTCCTTACAGTAGCAAAGGCTCCTCCAATACAGTTTACATATAAACTGAAAATGCCATGATGATACTTCAGGAGAAACAAAATCCAAACAAGAGTTTAGAAGTGAGAAATGGAATCTCTGTAACCAAAATATTCCAACCTAACTCCACTCTGGATTGAAATGAGCATGTATGTCTATAGCTGGAAGCTTTCCTATGTACTGCCCAGTCCGCGGCCACTCAGACCCAAGTAAATACACAGAGGCTTATATTACTTAAAACTGCTCTGACAGTAACTCAGGCTTACTACTGACTAGCGCTTACACTTAAACTCAGTCCATTTCTGCTAATCTATATGTCACCATGTGTTCCCTGGCTTTACCTGTGTGTCATTACATGCTGGCCTGACTCAGCCTTCCTCTTCCCAGAATTCTCCTTGTCTGCTTATCCCACCTGTACTTCCTGCCTGGCTACTGGCCAATCAGTGTTTTATTAAACCAGTGTACAAAAGCATTATCCCACAGCATATGTGAGTGTTGTCAATGTTTCCAAAATATTAACTACTGACTATAGCCATTTCTACTCTCACCTAAAAACTCAAGTAACAGTCCAAGCTGTTATTATCCCTGTATTCATTACTTCTGGTTGGACACATACTGGTCAAAATAGACCACATTTTTTCAGCTTCACCAACACTTTGTAACAGCCTGCCAACCAGGTTCCAGCAAATATGATGAAAATGAACATGGTACACACAGCTCCAAGACAACCCATGCACAGGCCTGGCCATAGCTAGACTCTACTATGGATCATGCAGAGCAAGAAGGCACATGAAAACTGAGCTCCGGTAAAGATTTACCAAGCACACAAAATGTTGGTATGAAAGAAAAATATGTAATTTGGTTTGTCCACTGTCGCTCTGGGTTTCCAAAGGGAAAATTCAAAGCTCTGCTCCTACCTTTGTTAGACATAGAAGACTGAAAAGATCATGGACACTAGACTGACAGCTTGGGAGTCTGCATGGGACTCAACTAGGACCACTTCAGCCGGAAGAGACCCAAGAGCAGAAGCATACTCTGGCCCCAGCAGTGTCTCTTTTATTACTAGCTCTATTCAGCATGCACAAGAGAAAACTTTAAAATCACTAAGGTACCTGAACCCACTGAGCTTTGCTCATGCCACTGCCACCAAATACAGGCTCTACGATCAGACCTCCTGTTGTGTGCCATACTACCCTCCCTGCAACTATTTCTTTATCTGAGAAATGGGTATAGCCACCATGCAACAGGACTGTTGAGAAATGTATCACCTGTAATAGATACCAATACCTGATCACATTACATTTTCACTCCCATAAATATACATTATCCATCTTTATATCTTTTCCTGATCCTATAATAAATGCCCTGACAAAACCAACTGAAAGGAAACAGTTTCAGGCTACAGTCCATCACAGTAGGAAAGTCACAGCAGCAGGGGCTTGAGGGAGCTGCCCTCCTCACATCCAATCAAGAATCAGAATGCTAGTGGTAGTTACTAGTTTCTTCTTTTAGGATCCTCACCTAGGGAAGGGTCTCACCCACAGTTGGGGGTGGGGGGACTTCCCACATCAATTAATCTAATCACAGGCACATCCAGAGGTCAGTGTCATTCTAGACTCTGACAATTAATATTAACATAGCATGATCCAAGTCCTATACAAATGACCTTCAAAGTTCATTCAGGAATTCACACATTACATATCAATCTGACCAGTCTGCCCTTCCTACCCCAGTGAATCCTCAAGGCTATATCCAGTCATGTACTTTCTGCTAAGTGATCATGTAGACTATCAATTCACTAACTCTCCACTGCTGTGGATATCGATCGCTCTGTATGCTATGAATGTGTTGCTCTGATTGGTTAGTAAATAAAGTGCTGATTGGCCAGTAGCCAGGCAAGAAGTATAGGCAGGATAAGCAGAGAAGAGAATACTGGGAGTGGAAGGCTGAGTCAGGAGACACTGCCAGCCACCACCATGAGAAGTAAGATGTAAAATACCAGCAAGCCACAAGCCATGTGGCAACTTATAGATTAATAGAAATGGGTTAATTTAAGATATAGAAACTAGATAGCAAGAAGCCTGAGCCATTAGGCCAAACAGTTTAAATAATATAAGCATCTCTGTGTTTATTTGGGTCTGAGTGGCTACGGGCATGGACGGGACTGGAGATAACTCCAGCTACACTCCACAGTTTGGGGCAAGTGAACTCTCAAAGGGAAAATGCCTCAGTTACCAGAAAAGTTGCTGCCAACTTGAATAGCTGAATCAATGCTCTGACTTTTTTTTTCTCCTCTCTTCTCATACACCATCAAGAGGCCAATGCAAATCTTCTTTATTCACAAGTTTTCCTTTACTGTAATTTCATTTAGCAGAATCTGAAATACAAGGACTGTGACACTCTTCTGCACTCTTCCCTTTCTCCACCCACCCAAGTCACACACAGAAAGCTTGAGAGTGATTTGCAACCGTCCTACGTAGGCTGTGACCATCAACTCACTTCTGATGGTCTGGGTTCTACTGCTAACTCTGAGGATCACCAAAGCCCAAACAAATATCTGCACTAATTCAATGCTTTCATTGATATGCTAACAGTCCCTAAGGAGATTTTCAACTATCAACTGAAAAACAAACATCAGCTTAGGCTAAAGCAGTCTGCTTTGGTATAGTCAGGTATAATATGAATATATTAGAGGGGAAAGGGGTGCTACTGTTTTCAGCATAAAGTTCTGTAAGAAAATAATTATTCAAATCATGCATGCAATGGCAGATTTTCCACATTCTTAAGAAATGCAAATTATATCCAGGGGCCCTTTTTTTCCAATACAGTATGTCCAATTTTACAAAAGATGTAAATGGAGAGCTATAATCCACTTAAACATATTCATTTAACAGTAAGCTTAGTTGAAATACATCTATTTTTTTAATGAGCAACAGTTGTGTTTTATAATCTTAAAAATGCTTTTCTTAATCACCCTGTCATATTATTTCTAAGATTCTCTCAAACTATCTATATTAGTCCATTCATTGCTATAAATGAAACACCTCAGGCAGGCTAACTTTGCAAAGAAAGGACGTTTGGTTAGTTCAGTTTTGGAAGCTGAAAAATCCAAAATTGAGTGGCCCAAAGGGGCCCCTGCAGAGGCCTAAGAGATACAGTATCCCAATGGCAGGCTAATAATTAGGAAGGTCACATCTCACAACAGGAACCAGAAAGACTGGGGGTCCCATAACCCATATTTAATCTCTTTCAAGTGCAGCCTGTGATGATATATTGTGTACAGTAATAAAATTTTCCTGAGGATCAGAAGACAAAACAAGCCACTAGATTAAATATAGAGACTAGGTAGTGGTGGCACACACCTTTAATCCTAGCACTCGGGAGGCAGAGATCCATCTGGATCTCTGTGAGTTCAAAGCCACCCTGGACTACATGAGATTGATTCAGACTAGGACAGAAACAGAGACAGTGTGGCACACACCTTTAATCCTAATACTTGGGAAGCACATACGCCTTTAATCCCAGAACTAAAAAGGAAGTAACAGTTGGGCAGAGAAAGGTATATAAGGCATGAGGAGACAGGAACTGAGGCTTTTCAGGCTGAGCAGTCCCAGAGGTAAGATGTGGCTTGTTCTTTCGTCTCTCTAATCTTTCAGCATTTACCCCAATTATCTAGGTCTGAGTTTTTATTATAAGACCTTTAGAAATTCGAACAATACTTCCCAATGGCCTAAGGACTTCCAAATCCACCTGTTAAAAGTCCCATCACCTACCCATCCCCAACCCCGCCCCTTCTGCAACACTACAACTCTGAGACTAAGATCCCAATGCAAAAACCCTACAAGGATAAGTCAAGCCATATTTAACGGAAAGTCCTACTTCAGTTTCCTCCATAAGTATATGCACAAATATCACTGCTGTGAATCTCCTTGCTGCATGGGACAGATTTCAAAAGGCTTAAACAAGGTGCCTCCTACTACTGGCTGTGTCCAAACAACCATAGCAAACTCTTTCCTCAAATCATCCTTACCTCAGCAAGAGGTAGGAAGCTTAACATCCCTGTCAGGTGACATTCATCATGACAAATAACTGAAATTGCACAGGAACAAGAAGGTGCACACATCATCCAGAGCTGGCTCTGGTCAGTACAAGCAAGCATGTTTCCACACAACAGTTCTGAGGCAGCAGCTCTTCTTCCTGACACACATTCCATTTGTGACAACTGACTACAGTTTTCAACACTTCTGGAAGTGTTTGTTTTCTCATAGTAATGCAATCTTCAGAAACTCTTCAGTAATTCATGTCACATCATTGGTGATTTTAAACTTAAATCTGATTTTGGCTGGGCACTGTGCACACATCTTTAATCCCAGCACTCGGGAGACAAGAGGTAAGACTAAACTAGTCTACACAGCAAGTTCCTCGACAGTAAGGCTTTAGTGAAATGAGACCCTATCTTTAAAAACAATAAAGTAACATCTGATTTTAAATCAGTAATACTATGACTGTGGTATATTTACTATGTGCCGGTATGTATTCATGATTAAAAAAACATTGAAAAATGATATCATGTTCCGCTGGAGATCAACAGCAGAGTCCTTTCTTAGTATTGCTGAGGGTTAGCTCCAGGATCCCATGAGTGTTTAAAGTTCATTTGCGTATCACACATCCTCCTATATACTAAACTAAGTCATCTCTCAGTCAATGTGAGCATCACACAATGTCAATGGAGGGCACAATATGAACAGTGCCATACCGTACTACTGATAGAAAGGAAAGACCTGTGTATAGTCAGATACAAATTTTTTCCTAAATATTTTCAATATAGAAGGCTAATTTTAAAATACATGAAATTGGCTTACCTGTTACGGCATCAAAAATGGACAAACTCCTCATGACCTAATTCTGAAAATTCTTAGATTTTACACTTATGGAAATTAACTAGTTTAATTTTAGTACTAGATATCAGGGTAGTAATTGACAATGCGAATATTTTGGGGTGGGAGGATAACTCTTACTCCAGTCAACAAATAAAATGCAAAACTGAACATGATAATCACTGCACCAGTCTCCACTTACCATTAAAACATCAAATACACCCCCATGTGCTATTAGAACTTTCAGCAAATGAATACTCCCCACCAGCAGAGTGAAAAGCATCCAGACATTAATTTTCAGAGCCATCACCCCTTTCATAATGCTCATTAGCCTACTCTACAACATCAGTGTGCCATATGCTTTCAGACTTTAACCAGTAATCCATTATGAGCATAAATTAAACACTATATGATTACAAATAAAAAATGTTAAACTATATAAATGCCTAATCACCATGGCAGGTAACACGTGTAGCAAAGCAATAGAGGGGCTGAAGCCCACTGCCTGATCTCCACTAGAAATCACTAAACTCAAAAGACACTCAAGGAAAATACTTAAATAACTACTCTACTAGCTGATTTGCTAATAGAAATTAAAATGTCCTCCATTAGTGATTTTAACAGCATGTGTTCTCTAAAACAATATCATTTAAGTCCCCTGTTGGGAATACCAGCCTAAAGAGACCAGTATTCTTTCAGACATTCCATATTGAATAAATGCTCGTTTTTCAGATTTTATAAGTTCCCTGATAAGAGTGCAAAGGGAAAAAAGTTAATGGATGGACAAAGTAGTCATCAAAAATGAAGTCAACACAAAAAAGTACTAGAAGGGAAAAAAAAGTACTGTCCTTTTCTGTTACTACAATGAAACATATATAGTTAGGTATTCACAAGAAAGAGCTGTATTTAGCACACAGATCTGGAGGCTCAAGGGCACAGTGCCATCCATTCAAGTCAATTCAAGTAAAGACCTCATGGTAGGAACACATACAAGACACAGATCCTATGACATCATAAAGCCAGAGCCAGCTTGGGAAGGGCCGGGCTTGTTCTTTTGTAACAACGTGCTCCCAAGAACAGCCAGAGCCTCATGAGAAATCTTTAAATTCCTTCCATGGCAGCACCCTCAATGATATAACTACTTCCTACCAGGCTCCAACCCTTAAAGATTCCACTCTCCTCCACCATTACCACAATGGAGACAAAGCTTCCATCCAACACGTTAATTAACTCAATGGTGACATGCTCACAACCCTCTCTGAATCATGGCAAGTACTAACCAGTTTACAGGTTGAATTTAAACTATACTGCCTTCCAATACCAGGAGCTCATCTTCTCCAGCCTCATAGAAAACAAAAAATTATAACAAAAGCTGAGGCCACCAGCCTTTGCAAGCTATTTGCAGTAAGTACAAAAAAAGACTGTTGCATGTTGGTAAAAATTACAAAGAGCACAAAGAGTAGGAGACATGTCTACAGAATATAAGTCCACTATGAGATTTTTACAGAACAATTCTGAACAGGGGAATCCAGATGAACTATTGAAGACAAACATGGTCTCCACCCTCCTTCCTGAGAATGACATGGGTAGGGAAAAATCAGTGACATCAAGTCCTCAGCTCTAACCCAATAAGCACTAAGACAATGCAAGGCCACACACTTCTCATATGCTGCAGGGTATGGGGAGTACAGTAGCCCTGTCAAATAGTGTCGGAGTAAATTTGCAGGGGGGATCCTTCTCCCTAAAGCTTCCTGTCAAGCCCACCTGAGTTACTTAGTATCCCTGGAGCTACAGGTGAATCAGACAGGCAGACTTAACAGAATGTAAGAAAGAACAATGTAAACTAAGGGGAGAAATGCTTTCCAGTGTTTGCTCCCTGTCTGACTAACAAAAGAACAAGTAGAGGTGGATTTTGGGTAAGGACAGAAGCAAGCACATACACTTAGGCTGTTTGACCTGACAACTGATGAAGTGGTCCTGACTCACTGGGGGGAGGGGCACACCAGTAAAACAAACCTTTTTCAGTTCATCTGCTGTGCAGCAGGCCAGCCATGGCTGCATTCTTCAGCACTCTGATTTCAGGGTCTGCCTCTGCCCTATCAGAGATGGAGAAGGGAAACTGCCATGATAGCCAGTCATCCTCATTAAAACAAACTGCCTGAGAGGAGCTAGGATACAGAAAGCAAAGGCTTTCTAATGAAGAAAGTACCAAGCCCCAATTTCACCATTTTACCTTTAGGGGAGAGCGAGGCAAAGAACTGACTAGAGTCTCAAGAAACGCAAATAACTGAAAAGTGTAGGTTAGCAATTTTAAATCAAAGTGAATTGTAACGTTTACCCTCAAGAATCAAACAGCATAGGTATGCCTTAACTATTCTTTTTCTAATGAGACATGATATGCTTAGCATTAACTTTTCGGTTTTACTCTTGATCTGGTTTTTATAAAGTGCATAACATGTGCCAGGTCCAGTAGGTGGCATAAACATTCCTACATGCTATTTCTTAGCCTGGGAATCAAGAGGGAAAATAAATGGACCTTTATTTTGTAGTGACTCTGTTAAATCTAGAAGCTGCCAATAGCATTTTTCTACTGGCCAAGTTATTCTAAGCATCATATCCCAATTGGAAGGGGAAAAAAAAAAAAAAAACCACAGATTTTACAATAATTGATCTTTAAAAAATGCATGTGTGCCTCCACCATTGCTGGAAGAGTGCAGACTTATACAGCCACTTTGGAAATCAATATGGAACTATCTTAGAAAATTGGGAATCAATCTACCTCAAGACCCAACTATAGCACTCCTGGGCATATACCCAAAGGACACTTCATCATACTACAAGGATACTTGCTCAGCTATGTTCACAGCAGCTCTCTTTCTTTCTTTCTTTCTTTTTTTTTTTTAAATCATCCTTAGAGCATTTATTATCTAGGCAGGTTCTTTTATTTTTTTTTAATCTTTTTTTTCATTAAGAAATTTTCTATTCACTTTACATAACAACCACAGATCCCCCCTACAGCTTTCCTAGTAATAGCCAGAAATTGGAAACAACCTAGATATCCCTCAACCAAAGAATGAACAAAGAAAACATGGTACATTTATACAGCAGAGTATTACTCAGCTTTCAAAAAAAAGTCATGAAATTTGCAGGCAAATGGATATAACTAGAAAAAAAAGTCATCCTGAGTGAGGTAACCCAGACCCAGAAAGACAAACCTGGTATGTACTCACTTATAAGTGGCTATTAACTGTAAAGGAGAACCATGCTACAATCCACAGACCCAGGGACACTGAGTAACAAAGAGGGCTCAAGGGGAACACTCATCACCCTAGGAAGGGGAAATAGAACAGATATGGGATGAGGGGAACAGGAGGGATCAGGTGGGGAAGGACAGTGGGATGAAGGACTGGGAAAGACAACTGGAATTGGGGGCATCTCGGAACGAGCTAGAAACCTAGTGCAATGGAAGCTCCCAGGAATCTATGCGGGTGACCCTAGCTAAGACTCCTAGTAATGGGGGATATGAGGCCTGAACTGGCCATCTCCTGTAACCAGGCAAGACTTCCAGTGGAGGGGTTAGGACCCCAACCCAGCCACATAACCTTCGACCTACAATTTGTCCTGCCTACAAGATGTGCTGAGGTAAAGGTGGCGCAGAAATTATGGAAGTGTCCATCAATAAATGGTCCAGCTGGAGAACAATGCCTTGAGAGGGAGCCCACCCCTGACATTGCTCTGGCCAAGACCCAGAGGCGGGACAGCCCAGAGGATAAAACCAAACACAACTGGCAAAAAAAAAAAAAAAAAAAAAAAAAAGTCAATTAAATTATTCCTAATAATATCCTGCTAGACTCATAGACTTGTGCCTAGCCCAACTGTCATCAGAGACACTTCGCCCAGCAACTGATGGGAACAGATGCACAGACCCACAGGCAAATATTAGGTGGAGCTCAATGAATCCTGCAGAAGAGGGGCAGGAAGGGTTGTAGGAGCCAGAGGGGTCAAGGACATCACAAGAAAACCCATAGAACCAACTAATTTGGGCTCACAGGAGCCCACAGAGACTGACCCGACAACCAGTGAGCCTGCATGGGACTGACCTAGGCCCTCTACATATGTCACAGTGTGTAGCTTGATCTACTGGTGGGACTCCTAACAGTGGGAACAGGGCTGTCTTCTAACGCTTTTGCAACCATATTCCTCATACTGGTTGCCTCATCCCGCCTTAATACCAGGAGAGGCACCTAGTCTTACTGCAACTTGATGTTCCATGTTTGGTTGAAATCCATGGGAGGCCTGCCCTTTTCTAGAAAAAGGGAGAGTGAATGGGGAGGCGGGGGTGACTGGGAGATGAGGAGGGAAGGGGAACAGCTGTCAGGATATAAAATAATAATAATAAATAATAACAACAACAATAATAATAAATTTTTAATGCATGAATGTGCTTTGATCATTTTATGTATCCATTTAATTTTTTATTTATAAAATAGGGCATATACATCACACATATATATGCAGAATGTATAAAACATATAAATGAATACTTGTAGATAAAAATGTATTTCAGACTGAGGGCAAACTTTAAAAATCCTCATTTAATAAAGGTTCACAGACATATATTAAGTGTATATTATAATTATAGATGAGTCTAATAATAAATATACACATAGTTGAAAACTCAGCCACTCATTTAAAAATGTACCTGTGTTATTAGGATTCAATGAAGAAAACAGTTCTTCTACCTAGACAGATGCAAGAAAGCTTAGAGCTGACAGTCCACCCCAAACATCCAGGCTCACATCAGGCCCTCTACATCTGTCTCCATGTTCCTTCTTCCCAAGCAGAGTGCTAAGTGAATCATGCCTTAACAGGTATCTGAAACCCTTAGGAGTATGGGTCACACATAAGAGGGTCAAAGGGCCTGAGACAACAGAGAGATGTTCCACAAAATACCATAGTCTGTACTTCCATTTATCCAGGAGGTCCTTTCATACACATGTTTGGAAAGAGCCACTGATTCAGGCCCAGGCTAAACACTGAGCAAAACTCATCTACTTGCAGGGTAAAATGGGAGAATCCAAACATAATACACTGACCATTACAGTCAGATCTACAGTGAGAAATACCCATTCCACTACCCCTAAATCAGGATCAAACAGATGGTATCAGCCACCCAATACATTCATCTGAAGCCTCCTACCTTTCGAGAGTTGACAATCATGAGAAAGAAAAATGTACAAATATTAACAGCAAACGTCCTGGAGGATCACTCTGGTGATAGAGTATCAGGAAATAACTGCTTTGTTTAAGTTATTTGATGATGAATTCATTCACAATGTCTTGTGGATAGATTACATGATGAATGCCTTTTGGCTATGATCTTTGTTCATTTTTCAAAATGGCTAAATTTTGCATGAGTGAGCAAACCAGCATAGGTGCTCCTGCTGTTCCATCGAAACAGAAACTTTCAGTCCCTATACTGTGGAAAAAAGGGAAAACACATGTTTTATTAATTATGGTTTCAGAAATGCTGCAGTATGAAATACTTGGAAAGTGCCTGTTAATGAGAAAACCCAATCAACTACCTGAAAAAATGATACCTGCTGCCTTATGCTGAAGGTGACAGGGAGATTTCTACCACCAATACTATGTCTCTGTAAAATAACAAACATCAACACTTGAAAAATAAAAATACACTGCTCAAATATACCCAACAATGCCACTCTGCTAGTACTAAAAAAAAAAAAAAAAAATTGCCATATCCCACCTATGACAAAAAATAAGTCAATGTAAAGACTCAATAGACATTCCCTGGCATCATGGGAGGTTTGGCAATATTCCAGAGCTTATGCTACTAGGTCTAGGCTAATTATTTTTAATAATAATAATACACTTGGATCTCTTGCCTACCATATGTAAGATATTGAGCTCAACGTCCAACCCTGAAAAATGACAGTAACCACAATAATAACAACTGATGTCTACTTTGAAGAAGATGAGGCATTCCATGAGGAGCTCCATTCACTGTTCCCACTGACATGGTTTTTGAAAACCATCTACATGTGAAGCAGATGTTACAAATAGTCACAATAAACCTAGAGGTCAGGTATGTACTCTGCCTGCACTACGAGCTTCATGTCCAAGAAAAAAATTTATGCCTAGCACAGGCATAAATTAGTAGAAAGGATTGAATTCCCAAAGAAGATCATGCAAAATACCTGTGTTGGCTAGTTTAATATCAACTTAAAACAAGCAAGAGTCATTTGTGAAGAAGAAAATGCACCACCAAACTGGCCTGTGGGCAAGGCTGTAGGGTATTTTGATTAATGATTGAGTGAAAGAGCGCATCCTATTGTTGGTGTGTCATCAGTGGTATAAGAAAGCAAGCTGTGCAAGCCATAGAGAGCAAGCCAGTAAGCAGCACTCCTCAATGGTCTCTGCATCACTTCCTACCTCCAGGTTCCTGGACGATGCTGTAAAATGAAATAAGTCCTTTCCTCTCCAGGCTGTTTTTGGTCATGGTGTTTTATTACAGCCATAGAATTCTTGGATATAAGACAATAGCATACACCATGGATTTAGAAGACAAACAGACTCAAGAAACATTTCAATAAAGCAACCACCATGTTCTTCTCTCCCTCCGTGTCTGTGTGTATGTGTGTCTGTCTGTCTGTGTCTGTCTCTCTCTCTCTCTCTCTCTCTCTCTCTCTCTCTCTCTCTCTCTCTCTCTCTCTCTTTCTCTCCCTCCCTCCCTCTCTGGGTCTAAAGATGTGAGGATGGCAGCATTTCCTACAAGAGGGAAGGCACACTCCTTAGCTTTATTGCAAACTGAATGCACTCCTTGTTACCTCCTCTCCCACTAAGTATCTGCATTTCAAAAATACTTAATTAGTTGCAATTCCCAGGAATCATCAACCCCTTTATGATTCTAACCACTGTTCCTCCCATTTCTTCACCCACAAACTGCACCTCTTGCTCACCTCCATTCTCTACCACCAAAGACAACTTACCTGACTGCAAACTCCTATTCATCCTGGACTATTCAAAGATTACATCACCATTTTTTTCCTGAAATCTATACTCTGTCTTCTCCAGGAAGAAGCTCCCTATGTTTTTCCATTATGACTCATACTGCAGTGCTCTGCTCCCTTCATTTCTACAGCCCAGCATTTATTAGCACAGTATCTGACATAGCCAGTACTAAACAAATGTTTGGGAAACAAGGTACAGAAAACCCAGGGAAAGGTAAACGGGTAGGAAGTAAAATAGCCATTCACTTTGACAAGGATCAACCTGGAGCTGGTAAAGAGTGACAGTGAAGTTGGAGCCCTGGCTCCTGTACTAACAAAGGGGAAAAGAGCCTTCTATTGATCTCCTGATATATTTCAACAACTGCACCTTATCCCATTTAGTCTCTATGACAACCACGTGAAGATGCCATTAGTCTCTCCATTTTACCCTGGAGGAAAATGAGACAACCTGCTCAGGATCACACAACTATTAAGACTATTAAGTGGCAAAGGCTCACTGAACACCAAACACACACACCACACTCCTATTCAGAGGTGATTTGACTACTGCCTTTCGTTTCCCATTTGAAGGTTTGGGCTCCTTCCCTCAGTGGTCCTATTGACACGATCTCATGACAACAAGCAACCAAGGTTGATGATTCCATCTATGGGCCTTTGCACCTGAAAGTACATCAGAAAAGATGCTGTAAGTCTGAGTACCAGTACCAGCAGGTCTCTAACAGTTCAATGTCACCTGACTAAAAAGAACAGCATAGTTTTCAATCAAAACAAAATATGACCTCCAAAAGTTTCAGTTCAAAGTCCTATAAACCTTAATGATCAATTAAATGGCAATTTTTAAAAATTTTCCTTTGTCATTTTCATAAAAAGATGAAACAAAGGCTATGTCAGTAGAGATCATGTTTAACAGGACAGGAAAAAATAATTAAAGAAAGTCATTTATTATGTATATGCTTATCAGGATTCATAAAAGTATTTTTAATTATATACTGTTTTTCTTTTTTATTAAAAAACTAATAAAGTATGCCAAAGGTCAAAAAATAATCATGAAAAGAGAACTTCCCATATTCTTACAATAATCATGCTAAGAAGTTTCTGAAATAGAATTATTAAAGCAACATTTTTAGCAAAGTCTTTAAAAGACAGCACAAACGCACTCATGGCTTCAACCCCACGGGAATCCGAGAAGTCAACATGCTTCATAAAACAAACTGCACTCCGTGTGTCCATGCTGTCCCACATAATTACACAAAGCTGCTGGACCAGCGCGCTTGCGTCCACGGATGGACGACATAGGAGTGGCACCACCATTCCAATGACTTCTAGCATGCAGAGCCCAGCCAAGCTCCACGGGGAACAGAATATGCTGAGAGGTGGTAAAAACAGCCCACGAAAACAATGCTATTTTGCTAAATAATCTGTGTAAAGGTGGTCCTGGCCATATATGTCTATAATTCCAATACTTAGGAGACTGAGGCAGGAAGATTAGGAGTTCAGGGCCAGCCACAGTTACATAGGAAGTTTGAAACTAGCAAGGACAACATGATTACCATCTCAAAAATAAAAAAGTAAATAAACAAAAAGTAAATCTGTATAAATCATCAGACAAGATTCAGCACTTATAACCTAGCTGGTGATATGACAAAACAATGAAAATGTTTTAGGGAGCTGCTGAAATCAAATTCTGTTTTAATAATTGTGATTTAAATCAAAATAATCCTGAATACAGTAATTGATTTCTGTATCATTCCTCAGGTCTATCCTGAAAAACAACAGCCTACAGCAATCAATATTTTATCTTATTTTTAAAGTCATTACATAGCCATTATGTCAACAGCAAACTAATTACACCTGATAAATTAAATGTACCTACCAAAATAAAATGGTGACTAAAACCAATCTGCTGCAGTACAGCATGTGACAAGGAGACACGATAGGAATCAATGTTTGTAAAAGCCCATATAAGCTAAACCAAATCCTTAGTTTTAGTTTATTTCTTTATTTGGCATTTAGATGTTTATGTGTTCAAATACACAAGTTGGTCTCCCAAGCTTCTGCACACTGGCTTGAGCAAAGGCAGCCTTCCTTCCAGCTGTACCTCAGGACACCAGAAGCCCAAGACCTCTGGGAGCTAGCCCGGGGGTTTCAGAAGAAGGCAGAGGTCCTCCCAGGAAGAAAAGAATTATGAACACTGAGTCAGGAAGTGAGATAAAGCCCCACAAGAAGATATGGTATGAAGAAACTTAAATCTTAAGGATCCCAACATTTCCACTGAAAGTGAGGACCTGGTCCCAACAAAGAAGACAGCCAAAGCTGAACTCTAGCCCCAAACACACTAACCTAACCTAAGCCAAATCCCAGCAGCAAAGTAGCTATGAAGATGCAAAGTAGGGTGTAATACCTGCTGAGAGCTAAGGACCCAAAAGAACAAGACCCTGCTCCAGTTCCTTCCAAACTTTGGCAAGTTTGTGCTAATGAGTACTTTCTTTCCAAACTAAATCAATGACTAGGAGTGAGACCCAACCTCTAGTCAAGCTCCATTCCTGCCACTGCCTCAAACCCATACTTTCTCCAGATGGTATTCCAAAAGCCTCCTTCAACAGGGAGTCCTTGGATCTGCACAGCTGGGACCTGAAACTGGAAGAACAAGTGTATCATCCCAAGCATGGGGAAGATACTCACATCCATCCCCACCGGAACCAATTCAAAGGAAAGGCCCTTTCCTCTTTGACACTCAGGCTGTACTTTCTGGTTCGTTTCAGCCCATTCATTCTAGAAACTGTTGCTGAACAGCTGGCATTGCAGTCCCTGTAGCTGAAAAAACAGAAGATGAGCAAGCAGCAGTCACTGCTCTCAAAGACTTAACAAGTAGGGAGTAAAAGAGACACACCTGTGTGCAACTGTAATACAATGAAGTATATCTGACAGGGTGAGTGAAACTTGTGAACCAAAAGGAGGTATTTAAAAATTACCTGTTGGGAGCGGGAGTGATGGCTCAGAGGTTAAGAGCACTGGTTGATCTTCCAGAGGACCTGGGTTCATTCAATTCCCAGCACCCACAAGGCAACTCACAACTGTCTGTAACTACAGTTCAGTGGCTCCAACACCCTCACACAGACATACATGCAGGCAAAACACCAATGTATGTAAGACAAAATTAATTAATTAAAATGAAATAAAATAAAAATCATCTGTTTAAGCAGTCCACACTGGCAAGATAAGTCAATGGCTTCTGAGGAACCGTGCCAACCCTGAAACCTTCTTCTGTGCCCATTAGTGTAGCTCAGGCTCAACAGGTCAGTGTTTACCTACAGCAAACACAGTTCTGCAACTGCTACTCAGGTCAGCAAAAAGACTGTCAACACTGAAGTCAAGGGAACCCAGAAGGAAGCGCCCTCAAGGAGGGCCTGAGAAAACAGAACTGTGGTCACTGAAGGAGTGAATTAAAGAACAATTTGGGGACTGCATGTGAGGTCCTACGCAGGCAATGTACAACAGGGCACAGTGGGTCCACACAAGACCCAGGTTACGAGCCAGGGATCACAGGGTGGTTTCTGGGAAGAAGTCTAAAACAGTGTATAGAAATCCTCTTGACAAACATGGGTAGAAAGTAAAGTGGGGTGGGGTTGGGCTAGACAGTTGGGGGAACAGTGCTGATACAGAAAAGAGCAACACAGGCCATGTCCTCAAAAGAACAAGTTCAGGGACACTCAGGGGTTCAATTCTGGTTACACACGAAAAGGTTAGGCATGACAGAGAAGGGTCTGGGGATGGCAGAAGAAACTAACCCAGGCAACAGAGTATTGCAGGATCATGGTGGCTGCAAGAGATTCAGACTTCCTCCCAAGAGGAAGGTGGAGCCTCCCACATCTTCAACCAAGGTGTAATTGTTCTTACCGAAATGAAAGAGTACTGAGGCTATGGTGAGAACAGACTGAGAAATGTAAGGCTGAAGGCAGGGCCCCAAGTACAAGACGGTTTGAGCAGAGCAGGGAGAAATGGCGGTGGTCAGAGTAGGGCAGTGACACGAGGGAAACCATAGAACTTGAAACCAGAAGGCGAACAACCTAGAACAAAGCTGTGGAGCCTCTAACCAAATGCAGAGGAGCAAGACAAGATGCTCCCATGATAGCGATGACGGCATGTGGCAGAGTAAGCCTAGAGCAACACCACTCCCAGTGTCCCAAAGGGTGGAAATGCTGCCACCACCAGTGTGAGTGCAGCTTGGCTTCCAGAGACTATGTACTTCACTACCACACCATCAACAAAATAGTAACCTAAGTATTATCAATGCTACCCGGCAACCAAGTAACTTCAAGCTCCAATCATTTACTGCTGGTTAGTTAAAGAGCATATTTCAATTATCCACTTACTCAGTGGAACCAGGAAATTGTCTCAAGCACATCACAGCTACTCCTTGGAAAAGTCTGATGATCCTTTCTATCCACATAGGTTCCCAAGGCCTTACAAGGCCCTCCAGCACTGTGACAGCTGTCAACAAAGCGTCAAGAAGCCCTAGGCTAGAACAGGTTCAAAAGGAAAGTTCAAAACACTTAATGCTCCCAAGTAAGGGGGCGTGGCCTAATACAGAGTACTTCAGGAGTCATTGGATTAAGCAGAGAATAGAAGAGGAACAGGAGGAAATAAAATGGAGTTCCAGGCCTTACTTTCTAAAATGTCTTTTAAAAGGAAAAAACATCATCAACAACAATAACCTATTATTTGGCTAACAGCTGGTAAGTCAATGGATTGATTTTGAATATCTCCACATGCAGTAGAAAAACGCACATTTGAAGCTCTCTCGGGCAATTGTTTTAAGAGATCTGGGCTATCCCAATGATGTCCTATAAAATCTGTCAAATTCCAATAAATAAAATTGCTAATTGGGCATTTATTTTACAACTGGCGTATAAGATTTAAGTCAAAAATAGTATTTCTACATGTTGGTATGTCTTTATTCTCCATACTCCATCAGAGTAGCTTAAATAGAAAAAAATTCTTGTATTTTATAAATCTTGAGACAAGATTACAAATTCCTACCTTACAGTTTTTGCTTCTAATAATATCCATGATTTATTTGATTGTCTTATCCATGAACAGTTGAGAAAATACAATCCACTCTTAAAATCACCGTAAAGTTAGTATCCAAAAATCTACTGCAGCCAAAAAATAGGTGTTCTCATAAAATAGCTTCTTTTTTCCTCCAGTCTCAAAGTGTAGACTCAGGGAAAGTAGCATATGCCTTAACTCTAGCCCACAGGAACTGTGGGAACTGGCACTCCTCCAGCTCCACTCCTGACACATAGGCCCCTCCCATGCTGCTGCTTCTCAACAAGCCAGCCAGAAGCAGGGACTCTCCGACCCACTGGCCTTCATGCCACCTGTAAGGACATATGTGTGGTAAATTACAAAGGTGGTCACAAGGCAGGGACCACCAAAAATTTTCTTAAAAGCCACACAGCCAGCATTTAATCCACTAACAGGAAGTTCATTAGGCAGAATTTCCTAATGGCAGGGGACTATTGCAAAGTGTGACCTGGGAATATTCCAGAAAGTACTAAGCTTTTTCTCTGTAACTCCTTCCCTCTGGCACTGCACCTGTTGTGTGTGTGACCCCTCTTGCACTATTCCCAGGCTGCCCTAAAATATAAACTTCCTAGCCAGGAATTGACTGTTATATAAAAAGGCCTAAGTCCTCCTCATAATGTTCAGATAGATTTTAAACTTTTGCTGACTTCTTAAAAGAAAAGGTAAGGCCAAGAGTAGTGAATCAGATGACACCAAATAAAGTGACTCAGATGAGAAGGTAAGGACTGAGCCAAGCATCATCACTACCCAGCCATGCAGGCTTCTCATCAAGTTACCAGGTCCCCCACATCCCCAGCCTTTACTACATCTACAAGACCATAAGATGGCTTGCCTTGCCTATCTGGTCTCAACTCGTCCTCTCTGCCCTGCCAGGAAACCTCTTGTCTTAGTTACTGTTCTGCTGCCATGAAGAGACACCAGCACAGCTGAGGCAACTTCCAAAGGGCAGCACTTAATCGGGGGCTTGCTTCCAGTTTCAGAGGTTTTGTCCATGACCATCACTGCCCAGGAGCACAGCAGCAGCGGCAGCAGGCACGGGTCTGGGGCAATAGCTGAGAGCTCACCTCACAGTGAGACTGGGTCCGACATAGTCTTTTGAAGCCTCAAAGCCCATCCCCAGTGACACACCTCCTCCTCATCTTTCTAAAACAGTTCCACAACCAGGAACTAGACATTCAAACACATTAGCCTATGGAGGCCACTTTCAATCAAACCATCACATCATCTTAACATCTCATTTACCAGCCGGGCGGTGGTGGCGCGCGCCTTTAATCCCAGCACTTAGGGGCAGAGCCAGGCGGATCTTTGTGAGTTCGAGGCCAGCCTGGGGTACAGAGTAAGTTCCAGGAAAGGCACAAAGCTACACAGAGAAACCTTGTCTCGAAAAACAAACAAACAAACATCTCATTTACCTGCCCAAAACTCATGGTACAGTTTTGAGCAGTGCCACACGGCCTCACACAGTTGAGAACATTTGTATTATTTTCTTGTCCTCACAGTGCCAAATAAGGATAAATAAAAATGCTTATAATTTTTTTCACTTAAAAGGAAAATGGTCTTATTTTACGCAATGGTAGAATAGACATATTCTTACCACTCAGATGTCTTTGTTAAATATAAAAATATCAATGAAAAATCAGCACTTTATTTTTAACTATAAAAATGTTATTAACTTCTGGATGTACATGAAGGAAAAAGCAACTAATGCAATTTTCTAATCTTCTATCCTAAAATTAGATGAAACTCAATAGCTGCCAGGACCTCAGAGGATAAGATGAAACTCCTTAACTCCTGATTAGGCCCCAGGAAACCTTATCAGAATTAATCTGGTCTATTCACTAACTCTATAGGAAGTATCTGTCACATTAATACACCTCAGATCCTTTTCTCCTCAAGGTCTGCCTCAAGTCTACATCCCTTCACAGCAAGCCAAGCTTCTGAGCCATTCCTTTCATTTCCTAAACTGCCTCCCAGATTTCTGTATACACTCTACCTCACTTGCATATTGGTTCCTTTACTCAAAAATACTGCGCAACTCCATCATGCTAAATATGACTTGACAAAACTGTTCTTTGAAGTCCAAGATCACTTGACTTCATACCAATACCTGTTCACAGAAGGAACTAACCATGAGTTTTCTTCATCACTCATTAAAGGTAGACTGTTACAGATCTTCTTTTAGGAGCAAGATGATCTCAATAGAGATTAGATTTAATGCTTTGGAAACCTCTAGGCTAATTATCTATTACAGTAATGCAAAAACTACAGATTAGGATACTGGCATCCACAAAGTTTCACATATAACCAAAGGAGATCTAAGACACTGTACCTTCTTCACTCAGATGTGCAAACACCAGTCAAAGGAATAAGCGGGACTTGTTGACTTTGAACTCTCCCTACAATGCTGTGTCTAAATGAGCCTTAAGGAGCTGTTTAAAAATAACTAGAAGGGCCAGATTCTGGAGAAAAAATACATACAACATATAGATGAATCTGTTTCCCTAAATTGGCTGCTTAGTTTGGGCTGTGCTATTTCCTGCTCAAATTGGTTTCCGGCAATTTGTTAAGGCTGCCAAATACTTAGTGATCTCAGCAATGCGCTTAACACAAATCGGCAAATCTTTCCTATTTTTCACAATGACAAGAAGTTTACAGAGAAACTTGCACGGTGAAGATAATAATAAGAATGAGCTCATTTGTCTTTTTTTTTCCGGATTTATCATTTTCATCAGGTTCCCAGTGGCTTAGGAAACCAATAAACAGCCTAATGCCATTTCCTGTTTGATTTTCTCATATTGATCTGGAGACAGTTTCTTAGGGGTGGATAGGGTCGAACATGAGCAGACCAGCAAAACTAAAGGGTCAAGATGAAGGGGAAGGCCAATAGCCAACATTGATTTTTAAAATCAAAAGATGCAAGATGTTAATAAAAAAAAAAAAAAAAAAAGGTAAGCATGTAACTATCCACAGTGGCATCCCCTCTGTCCACCTAAGGAGAGAATTATCGGGTATAAGAGCAAGTCCACAGAGTTATGACAATGGAGCAAAGAAGCCGAGGCAGAAGACACAGTGAAGTTCCTTAAGCATATTCCTTTATTCAAGTGGCCCTGCAATCTGCTGTGTGCCACACAGTGTATTATTTTGCCCAAACAGCTTTACATGCAAATACTTATTGCAACGAGTTATTGATCTGGTTCAAGGCTTCTTGAAAAAAGAAAAAAAAGTCTCAGTAAAGTCTTAAGGGAAAAAAAAACCTTACTTTTGTAGAACATAAATTCTATTCTCCAAACTACACGTGTGTGTGTGTGTGTGTGTGTGTGTGTGTGTGTGTGTGTGTGTCTGTCTGTGTGTCTGTCTGTGTGTCTGTCTGTCTGTGTGTCTGTGTGTCTGTGTGTGTGTCTGTGTGTCTGTGTGTCTGTGTGTACATATACATATGACAAACCTTAGCTCTTCTATTCAGAAATCCTATAGTTCTTGGTCCATCAAACACACTGCCCTATATTCACACATATGAATAGCCTAAGGCCGGTATGAGTAAGTCCTAAGAGAAAGAAAGCATTTTAATAAACATTAAAAATTCAGCTCACATTTAATTTCTGAAAAATGCAGAAAAAGCTGGTGACATTTCCATCAATAAACTTTGGTAGACTTGAAAAATTATTTCACAACACATCTGAATTATGAATTGTAAGAACTCTATTACTGAGCACTGACTAAAACCCCAATGAGAGAAACTTAGAAAAGAACATAAATTTTGAGGTTGGAACTTTTAACAATATATTTTTTTAATTTTAAAAACCAATGTTTGCTAATTTACACAGTCATGGTCTGTTTTCTTAGCACAAAGGAAGATCACTTCAAATACTATCCTAACGTTGGCTCTCCTTTTGGCTTAGCTTTAAGGGAGGGAAACCACATGACAGCCTTACTGGGTCTTTTTCCTGTCATGGTGCCAGAAGTGATTTGACTGCTCCAAGCATGAGGAGCCAACACCTCCAGCATCGTCTTCCCAAACCTGCTGAAGCTGTGTCCAAGACTGCTATAAAGACACTATACCTTGAGCCAGGCAGTGGTGGTGCCCATCTTTAATCCCAGCACTCAGGAGGCAGAGCCAAGCAGATCTCTGTGAGTTCGAGGCCAGCCTGGTCTACAGAGCAACAAGATCCAGGAAAGGCGCAAAGCTACACAGAGAAACTCTGTCTCAAAAAACCAAAAAAAAAAAAAAAAAAGAAAAAAAAGATACTACACCACCACAGAACATCCTCAGATTTTCCATTACTGAAAGTCCTAGGATGAGTGATGTGGAATGGACAGAGTCACAAGCCACCAGCACACGGACGGAACCATTTGGCCTCACAGCCTTAGTCACATCATTAGAGCACCTGATAAATGCCCAGCACTGGTGAGTCCCAGGCTAAAACCACACAGCCGAGCTTTCTGTAGGCTAGAATTAGTCTACACCTGCATCACCCAACATGACAGACACTAGCCACATGCAGTTAATGACCATGAAATGTGACCAGTGCATCTGAGAAACACATTTTTATTATATTTCCATTAATTAGTTTTTATGTAATTTTTAATGGTCAAAGGTAAGGAGGAGCTACTCTTTAGTTCAAACAAGTTTGGTCACCAACTCACAAGGTCTAGGTCTTCAGTGCCCAGGATGGTCACAGCTGAGCATGAGCCATGTCTGTAGTCATGCCAAACCTAGAATGGGAACAGACAGATTCCCCAAGAAAGCCGAGCTTATCACACCATCCATGCCTGGCTCTGCAGGTCATACATACCATGGGTACTCACAGAAGTCAGCCAGCCTACCTTTAACTCTATCAAAGTGTCAGTTTAAGAAACCAACCCAAGGGCCAGCAAGATGGCTCAGCAGCTAAAGGTACTTGCCATGCAAGCCTGACAAGCTGAGTTCAATCCCAGAGACAGTAGGGAGCTCGAAAAACCAACAAGCACTCAAAACAGAAGGTTCTCTCCTAAGCCCAGGGAACAGCTCAGGCAACTCCTAGCAGCTTCTCTTCTACAAATGAAGCAGGAGCAATGGTCATGACATACAGTGTCATTTACTCTGGAAAAAAAGCTGTACCTCAGCTTTCTTCTATATCAAGTGCATTGGTAACAGTTCCTTTCATGGAGGTAAGAGATAAAGGATTCAGCACAACTCTACCATATAAATATCATTTCTTACTTACCATTTCATCATTATTTCATCACTGTCTACCTTAACAAAGTAGAATCCAATTTTAGAACAAGTTCCAAATTTAAAAATATTCATAAATCAAAATATATTCCTAAACCAAAATACTTAACATTAATTTCAACATCTTCTAGGGTTATTTTTGTTTGTTGTTTGTTTGTTTTAATGTCTGCCTCTACCTTCCTTATAATCTTATTTGGCATTTAGTTATATCTACACAAAATCTAAACTCTTTGAAACAACTCAAAAAGCTTCATTATTTGTAATGCAGGCATTCAGTAAATGTTGCATAAATTTATGGAATTGAATTCAGAATGATCAGAAGTAGTTACTTTCAAAACATGTAACAGAAATTTTCCTAAATTAACAGCTAATAATAAGCATGCACTGAGAAGCAGGTACTACCCTAGAAGCTGGGAACTTTCCTGTCAACAGACAAAGACAGAGACCCATGAGTTTATCATAATGAGTAAGCAGAGCATAGATAATGGGAAATAAATGATGAAAGAATAATACTAAAAAGGTAGACAGGGCCCAGTTATGGTGCATCTCAAAGGCCACAGAAAATGGTCCCAATCACATCACAACACATCCCACAGAGACCACGAGAGCCATGACATAAACTAATTCACATTATTCATGAAAACATGGAGGCCACTATATATAAATAGCACAGTACAAGGGTCTGGGCAGGGACAGTAAGAGATGACAGTTACTGGACTATAGCAGTAGAGATGGGCCCGAAAGGATACATTAAAAGCATTTTAGACATACCATTGACAAGATCGGACACTGGCTGGATGTAAAGAGTAAGGAAAACAGAAAACAGAAATGCACCTCCATTTGGAGGTTTGATTATCTACTCTTTCCTGGAAAAGATGGGCAAAGCAGCAGGTCTGTGGAAGAATGAACAGGGTTTAGGGGCTGTTAAGTTAGATACGTGCTTGCCTTTCATCTGTGTTAATTAACCATGAAGACTGTTCAACGCTCCTACTAAACAAGCAGCTTTGAAAACACAAAAACTGTTCCTGATTAAGCTTGGTATAAGAAGTCAAGTTATATTTGTCAACTTAATGGTCAGCCTGAGGGTCAAAACTGCCCCACGGGACGGTGGCAAGTCCCAACAGTTCATCTTCCTCACTTTTACAACCTGCAGCCAAATAAGCCCTTTCAAATTAACTCCAAAAACTCTTGGTCCAAGAATATTCCCTCCCATGTTGTTGTTCTTGTCATTCCACAACCAAGAGCATGTCCAGTCATCTTCTGGGAAGTATCGAGAACAGTGGGTGAAGACTAGGGATGCAGCCCAGTGGTGGAGCTCTTGCCTAGCACACATAGAATGGGTTCTGTCTCCAGAAGAGGAGAAAGAGAAGGGCTGGACACAGCAGCTTCTCGGTAATTATTTGTTGGATAAGTACACATGTGGAGCTAGAGGAAGGTGAGGGAAAAGAAAAAGTACTGGGGGTCTCCTTTAGCTGTTCTCATCCAAGAAGACCTAGGGATGAGGCTTACAATTTATCTATGGATTCCATTTAATAGAATTTTCACAACGACTAAATCAGACTATAACAAATTACATCTTTTGTAGAAGCTTAAAAAAATTACTAGAAGATAAAAACATTTGAGGTATTTAATAATTCAGAAGCAATAAATGAGTATTTTCTAATTTCAGGGGTTCTTCCCCCCTTCTCGCCCCCGATGGGTTTTCTCAAAAAAAAAAAAAAAAGTATTTACTAAACATTTACTCCTTAATCTCCAATATTCCTACTATCAAGCCGTTTCACACAAAAGGTGTAAAGTAGCATTCTGAAGCAGAGGGTTTAGGAGCTGGATGAGAAAAACAAAAGTTCACAAAGTGCATTTAACAGCACAGCCAAACATTTAAAAGAAACTCTTGATAGTGATTTCTAACACTCACCCTAGAAAGCTGAACATCCAAACACCAAAAGACAAGGGAGCTGAGTGAGCTTGACTAGAGTCATCTTTCCTACTTAGGACTTTTGAGTGAGAGCCTAAAATGAGAACGCCACCATACCTGAAGCACCGTAAACACTGGAATATCGCTGGGACTTAGTGCCAGACGGGGAAGAGTCCTTCATCCGGTCAATCACATTTTCCGAAAGCTGCAAAAGGAACATCAGAATGAACTGATGAGACAAAACCAAAGACAAAGCAATCACATCCAAGTACCCACATCTGCATCACTCTGTGTAACGAACAGCCTACTCATTAGACTCGAAAAAACAGCTAGCTGTAGGACTCCTGTAGGACTAACTGCACAGCAAAACCAGTTTTCAAGTTCCAAGCCGCACCCACAGCACTGCTCCTTTACTTCCTCTAATGTACTAGTAAGTGTTTATTGCAAATAACATTTCTTGGTTTGTGTGGTGCGCTGTTATAGTTTTGGAGAAAATGTCAACCACCAAAACTCCCTCAGTATTTATTCAGTAAATATTTAGTAAATACACATGTACGTGTGCATGTATGTATGTATGTATTAAGAGACCTCAGTTCACTCCTTCCTTCCCTTTCTCTCACCTCCTTCCTCCCTCCCTCCCTCCTGCTCAAAGCTAAGAACACACAATTGCTTCAATAGCTTTGATTAGGCACTAATTCTGTGCCAAGAGTAGGCTAGACTTGGAGGATTCATAAGCACCAAGCTGCTAAGAGAGAAGTGGATTAGAGACAAGGCATTTAAGTATGCCATGAAGGGTGCTCCCGACTCTGCCAGCCTGGAATGGAAGTCTACAGAAACACAACGAGCACCATCCAGCCAGGCTGCAGGGACAGGGCTCAGGGAGAAAAGATCATGGCAGAAAGATGAACAGAACTCAGGAAGAGAAAGTGACAGGGCAAAGAAACCACACTGAGTGTGGACAAGAAATGGGGTTGCCACCACTAGACCTCCAAGTGGAGAAACCAAATAGGTTGCTGGCAATAGGCCAGAGGCTCTGGGGGACACTCCAGCCTGCAGATTGGAGTCACCAGCCCCATGGTCACTACTGCATTATCCTTTTGTGTTTTCTTAATAGTGCTTAACAATGTCTGACACTCCCTTGCTTCCTCTCTGTCTTTCCCACTACAGAAAAAGATGGCAAAACAGCAAAGGTTTGGTGTCTGTCCTATCACTATATCCCCAGACTCAATAACCCTAGAAAATACAATGGTTAGACAACTAATGACCACTACAAGAATGAATGAATGAGCATAGTGAAAGAGGAGACATAGAAAAAAGTGGGTACTTCAGATTTTAAAACTTCCAGAAAACACAGTTTGAGGTTAGTAAACTAAGTTTCAGGGGGCAAGAGGCACTGAATATTTTAGCAGGGTAATAACATAATCTGATTTACATTTCAGAGATCACCCTGGCTACAGCATAGACAACAGATTGAAGCAGGCTAAGAACAGAAGAAGGACCCCTGGAGGAGACTAAAGGACCAATTAAGAAGCTATTAAGCATATGTCCACACAAAGCCTTGCACAGAATGCGCGCAGAGGCATTATTCATAATAGCAAGAGTGGAAGCAAACAAATGGCTATTTACTGGTGAACGGATAAACAAAGCATTCTATAGCCACAGAACAGAATACAGTTCAGTAATAAAGAGGAATGAATAAAGTTCCAGTAAAAGCTACAATATGTACAAACCCAAAAATCACAAAGCTGGGTGGAAAAGACCAGACACCAAAGGCTATATAATACAAAACTACTTCTTTTGTTTGAGATGGGTGTCTCACTATGTAGCCAAGGTTAGCCTCAAACCTCCTGCATCCACCTCCCAAGTGCTGGGATTACAGCTGTAGGTCACCAAGTTGGGCCATATTAAGTCTATTTATCTGAAACATCCAGAAAAGACAATTCTATAAATAGAGCATCAACAAACAAAGTTACCTAGGGCAGAGATGGGAGTATGGATTAACTGTAAAAGGACTCAAGGCCTTACTCCGATTATGAAAAATGTCCTTAAAAGGTCACTGCATAACATGGTGGTTATTTTAGGAACTATTGAACTTTCTAGTTAATCCAAGTACATTTGAAGGCATGTAAATTATTCTATAATGAAGTTGTGGGGAAGGGTGCTATTTTGTTAATACAATAGTTAACATATTCAAAAGATTCTAGGGCCTTGCATGGTAGCACATGCCAGTAATCCCAGCACCACAGAGGCAGATAAAGGAACAAGAGTTCAAGGCTAGTCTGGGCTATATGAAAAGATTGTCTCAAAAATAATTCATGTCTACAAGGTATGTGGGATTCAAAATTGCTACCATGGACTTAGTGCTTATTGCATGTTATCTCTACCCTGGTGCTTTACTCATCCAATCCTTAACAAGCCTGTGGGGTAAATATTTACATTATATAAGAGCAAAAAAATGACTGCCAGACAAATACCAGGTCCCAAATCAGTCTCACAGTGAATCTGGGGTTCTAACTCAACAAGTCCAAGTCTCAAGTTCAACATCAAATATCTCTCTCCAGTACCACACTCAACATGTGATAAGACATGGGAGCAAAACAGAGGTCAGTGAGGACCCTGGGGCTTCCGGCTCAGGAAGCAGGATGATGCCTCTCCATCTTCCACTTCTTCAGCTCATCACAATCTGGCCTTCACTCTCAGTGTACCTACAAAAGCATTCTAGTGAAAGGCACCAGTGGTATTTACACTTGTATTTCTATCAACTAGTATACATTTGTAACGCTCCTTATCTATATGGCTTCCCTCTAGCACCTAACCCACCCTTGTCATCACTGCCCTCTTCAAGAATCCAGGGACTTTCTGACCTCTCACCACACTACTTTTCCGAGGGCTCTACCTAGCCAAGTCTACCAGGAAGCAGGCTTCCCCTGCTGCCTGGTCTCAGGGCCGCAGGACTCTCCTATTCTTTGCCCTCTCTATCTGTCCGTGTGCTCTTGGTATCCTCAGCCAATCTCTTGAGTTTTCCTGCCTCCGTCTCCCTAATGCAGGGCTGACACACGTGCCACCACATCCGGCCAAGCCTTCCTTAACTGCTGTTGATGAATTCATGAATTTTAACCCAGCACCCTGAAAAACAGGATTAGACACACTTTACTTACTAAACAGCTGACCTAAACAGACAGAAATACTTCATACCCAACATGCCCCAAACTGAACTTGGGCCTGTCCAACTTTCTTCCTCCCAATTTCCTTTGACCTAGTTAACACCTGAACTCCATTTGGAATTTCAAATCAGAAAAGGGGCCATCTTTAACACTTACCTAAACTTATTTTCTTCGCCATGACTTCCTTAAGCCTGAAATATCAACTGAATTGTTATCAATTCTCCCCACATCTCACTTCTCACTTGGTGATAGCTAATTCTCCAACCTTTCCTTCTGGTTTCTCTCAGTACTTCACACTCGTAGGTTTCCCCACCCATAGGTGGCTGTTTGTTATCTCTGCCACCATTCCTTCCCACCAGACCCCTAAGATGAAGACAACATCCAAAAGCAATCACTCACGAAACCAATTCTGCATTCAATTCCAGCAATGTCTGCACAGCACAACTATGGTTCCTCATGCCCACTACATCTAACACAAACACTCCAGTGACAAGAGAATTTCCCCTTTGTGCTAAAACTCTGCCTTTCCATGACACCAAGCTCCTATATATCACTGAGTCATTCATCTAACAAATATTCCACACACCAAGTACTAAATGAAGGCCCTTGTGTGAAGGATACTTGTGTGAACGGTCTACACCTTAACAGGTACTTCTGTCTCAGGGCCCAAAATGAAGTAGAATGAGACGGGAAAGGAAAAACAGCTCAAGGATTGTGCTCTTTAGAGAAAACGGCCATGACTCCTTTCTTAGAGGACCAGGCAAACTAAGAAAGGTGTGTACCAAGAGGCTTTGTAAGACACCAAAGCCAGCTGCATCTTTTCTTGTTGCTTTATTTTTTGTTTCGTGATTCTAGGGGTTGAGCCCTGGGCCCCCAGCCCTACCTACCTCAGAACTTCATCCCTAGCAGTCCCAGCTACATATTTTTGGTTTTGTTTTATTTTCCTGTTTGCTTGTATTCTTTTGTTTTGTGAAAAAGAGTATAAAGTAGCTCAGGTTAGCCTCAAACTCACTATGTAGCTCCAAATGATCTTCAAGTCCTGAACTCCTGACCCTTCTGCCTTCACTTCCCACGTACTGGATGACAGGCAAGTGCCCCAAGTCTGGCTTCATGCTTCCTGACAGCAGCTGCTGGGTAAATCTGCAATGTATCCACAAAGTTGAAAAAGCTTTGTTCACACGGACTCCAATCCTCTCCATCCCCAGGTGACCCTGGGTAACATCTAGTGACAGGGAGCACTGAGACCAGTAGTGGCTGCCCAGTCTCCAGGCACATGCCCTTACAACAGTGTACCTCATCGGTTTCCCCATCTTCAATAAAAGCATGCCATTGTCTCTTGCAAGAGAAAAGCAGACCTTCATTTCTGCAGCTCAGAGCTATTTAAGTGATATGTATCATATAAATAACATACATTAAAGTGATATATAATACATTTAATTCATACATATCATATACTTTATAACAATGTATTAATGCTTCAATATATTCTACATAACTCTATGTAACTGGGGCCAGAGCTTGACAGTACACCACTTGCCTAGCACACACAAAGCCCTAGGTTTGATTCTCACAAACTAAAAATAAAAAATAAGCCAGGCAGTGGTGGCGCACGCCTTTAATCCCAGCACTCGAAGGCAGAGCCAAGCGAATCTTTGTGAGTTCGAGGCCAGCCTGGTCTCCAAAGCGAGTTCCAGGAACGGCGCAAAGCTACACAGAGTAGCTCGAAAAACCAAAAAATAAAAAAAAATTAAAAAAAAATAAACCACTACATATTACATATTACCCATCACCACAAATACTGCAAAGTACAATACACTATAATACACATCCAGTATAGCATATTATAAAGCCAGTATATAAAGCTCATCAGTTTATGTAACCTATATGTGTAGTAACTTCCACATTTTAATTTACATTTCTATATTTCAACCCAAAATCAAAGAACTACAACATTAAAATTATGGTCAGACAAGTTAGCTAAAACTCACTCGAGTTTTACTCAGCTATAAACATTGGACTGTATTTTCTAAATACTGCCATCTACTTCCCTTCGGAATGTATACTGACTATTTCTACAGCAACTATGAAAGTGCTTTAAATCCCTCTAGCCATCTCAAGAAGTCACCCTTCGAACAGAAAGAGCTGGCTCAGAAAATACTAGAGGCTAGCCACCTCACTTCCTCTGTCTGGGAGGTTGAAGTTTTAGCCACTGGGGTAAATTGTAGTATGTACACCAGAAACTATCTGGTAGGGCGGTTATTCATACAGCCACAGGCACAGATTTTCTCTCTTCTACCTTATTCTCACCACCTGGGGCTGAGGAGGAGATCTGGAGTTCTTACCAGCAGCTGTGTAGGTCCTAGGAGGAGTGTGCAAGTGGTGGGTTTTTTTCTCCCTCTGCTTTTTGGGGCACAGGAGTACAAAATGTCTTTCAGTGCAGCAGCATTTGTGAACCTTTTGTTGTTTTTGTAGTTTCTCTCACACCTCCACATTGCTACTTAGTGTCATTCCAACTCCAACCAAACCATTTCTCCATGTGGGTTCTGGTCACATGTAGTCAAACATATGTACATGTCATCCAAAGAATCCATGGTAAGCAGACTGCAGGGTTGCGGATTCGGAGTCGCCTGCATCTGTTCCTCCACAGCTGAATTCTTGGGCCTTTGAGGTGCACAGGTAGTAACGGCAGCCCCAGCTGCAATTCTCCTGAACTTGAGCACTATTACTGGTCCCAGCTACACAATACGGAGGCCAGGCTCTACACAGTCTGAGGTACGCTCAGGTCTCACCTAATCTCCTCTGGGAACAGGCACTCACTTGTGAGGCAGCAGACAAGATTGAAAGATGCTGGCCAAGGTCATACACAGCCCACAGCTGTAAAATAACTGGGCTCTTCTCTGTGACGAAACTGACCCAAAGTTGGGCAGAGGTAGGGGGTCAAAGGTACAACATAAGCTTCAGGAAGAGCTGGACAAGCCACCTAAGAGGGGGAAACTTTCCAGGTGTCCTTATAGAGGGCATTTCCATTAGAAGAACCTTTTCCCACCTGCTGACCATTTGCTGACCTGTGTCTGCTCTCCTGTCTTCCAGCTGCCTCTGGAATCTCCATCCAGATACCAATGTGAAGCAACACCCCTAACACATCACATATCAATGCTACAAACTACACCCAGAGGCCCCTGGACTTTGGAGTTCATGGATTAATTCAATGTACACAAAACTGTGTGCTCACTGTATTGTTAAGGCAGAGTCCATACCTTACAAAACTCACAGTGGTTTATCTATCAAAAGAACCACAAGTACACTAAGGGTGATAAAGAGAAGCAGGCCTGTTGACAGAATCAGCTGTCAAAGACACTTAAGCAGGCAGAGCTCGGCCACCATTTGACTCACACCATGGGCTCCACAGAGCATGATGTATATCATCTAGTCATCCCACTTATCTCTTCCCACTCACTGTTTGGTCTGATCCAAAATTTGCACATACATGCCACCCACTAATCCAGAACTCAGTATGTTTTTCAGACACAAGAGGATGAGTACAAGGAACAAAGTCTTCTGCTATCAGAGGGAGAAACTCAAGTTATCTTTAAGATGGTAATGGCCAGAGCCACATGACACAGAACAGTTCACAACTGAAGCCCTAATGGTTTTTCTTCAGATGTTTCTTATCAAATTGATTTAAAGAACACAGATGTAATTTTCTCTCTTGATTTGCCCTCCAGGGAAGAACAGGTCATTTTCTGTGAACATTGGTTCCCCACTACCTTTTTAAGGCAAAGACACTCAATTTGTCAATTCTCCGATTTACAGAAGAAAATGGGGTGGCAGGGAACACACATAGACTCATTTCTGTAAGCCATGTGTCATTTTCAGTTCCTATTTAGCTTGTTACTTGTGTTCTGAATCCTAGAAAACTTAAGATGGCCCAAGACACTCACAGAACCTAAAATTGAAACTACAGGCTATGGCTAACCAAATAAATGTATAATCCTGGCTAACACACTCTCTACAGAAACCTCTACAGCACCCCACATTAAGAAATCTTTTCATTTAGGGGCTCTTGACTGCCAACATCTCCCAGAGCACACGGTGTGTTTCATGGCATGCACAGAGCTCTGACTGGCTCCTGTGAATGTCAGCTTGCAGCTTCAAGGCCAGCTGCAGAGATCCATTATGCCAGAAATGATGATAAGTGTAACTTTGAAAATGATACTCATTGAAGTTGACGTTTGCTCTGGAAGAGTCCACTCACAGCTCTGATGCTTTAGATAAATTTGTGAAATTTAAATAAATTTAAATAAATCTGGGGTCCTCAGCACGCTATCTAAGCAGGCACAGCAGGTGAACCCAAAAATCCTATTAAGCACATGTGAGTAATAAAAATGCTTGTTTTTCTATCACTAGAAAATTTGAGGCTTAGAGAGAGTGCAAGGCAAGAGAGAAATTCTTCCCAGGTATAAGAATACAGGCTATTTCAAAGAGGGCAGAAAAAATACTAGCAACTGCTCAGAATAAAGGGAAAAGCAAGACCGTATATCTAATACCATGAAAAGTAGTGCCTGCCAGCAGGAAGAAACTGGAAACTTGATATTGTAAGTAGGTCCTTTAAGTGCAAGCTATAAGCACCTCAGCAAGAAAAATATGGAGACTCATGAACTATTAATAAACTCAGCCTACTTAGTGAATTTTCTGTTGCTCACTAAATGCTACTCTTTCTATATTAGGATAACTGAAGATGAAATTTCTAATCTCATCAATGAAACAGAATACAAACTAGTTTCCCAGGAATGAGTACTGAATTATTGGTATACTCCTAATTTTTCTTAACTGATGATCCTGAACATTATAAAATTGCCCAAAATTTGAAAAACTTTCTTAGGTCAAGTTGCATTAGCCTGTGAAGTCCAAAACTGGAATTTGGTGCTCATCTGTCCATGTTTTAACAACTGCCTAAAGACAAAGCTTTGTTTACATGCTGAGAATACTGCTCTCATGCCTGGAAAGCAAACAAGATGACTGTTCGAAGCCAAGAAAAACATCAAGAGCAGCGAAAAGAGATTTACAAGACTCACACGGGGAATGGACAATCTCAGGATCCTCACTCACCCTGTAGAGTCCCTCAAGGGGCTCAGCATGCTCTCCTGTTTAGTTATTTTGTGGTCTCATAGGTTTAAGCTTCAGCTCTCCTGAGGAACTCCAAGCTACCACTGTAAGAGCAAACACTGACAAAGCCCTGGACACAAGGCCAGGTACACACATGCCCCATTCTCACTAGGGTGCAGTTACATGGAAACACTAGATAGGGAAATGCACTCGAAGGTGACGTGTCCATGCCGTAAACTATATTAAACCCTACAGAGCAAAGAGCTGAACCCAGGTCTGTGGGATCTCGATGCACTTTCAAAGAACTCCAGAATTTTAAATGTGAAAGGAACCCTAGCATACTAATGACCATTTTTTATTTATAAATCTACAAAGAAGGCTGGGAATACAGCTCAATGGTAAAGTGCTTGTCTAGCACATGGAAGGCCTAAATTCAGTTCCCAGCACCAAAAAAATAGTAGTTAATAATAATAGTAAACTAAAAGTCCATAATTCACCAGGAGTTTTACACACACCTTATCCTCCTACCCTAACCAAAGGATGTGATAACATTCGGACTTATGGACAAGGATGTGTCATCAGAGAACTGATTTGTCCAGAGCCACAGACTAAACATGTCAGCTTAATTTCAAGTTGGCTTTCTCCTGTGCATGACCTCAAGGAACCCAAAATGACCTCCAAGTCCTCACAGTTCAACAGCTTACCAGTTTTGGAAGAAACTGCAACAGGCTACATTTGTTATCAAAAAATTGACAGTAGCAAGAAATTCATATAAACTCAGAGCTGGAAAAAAGGAGAGACCTGAGAGAGGTACTCAATCTGAAGAGGAGAAAACTGAATGAAGCTCAGGGAAATGACAGGCCGTCCTTGAAAAAGACAGGAAGTAAAGAACCAGGCCAAGGACATTTGCACAAGAGTGGCATACGGGCAGACCAAAATGAGGCTGCTTGCCTGAACTGTAACAACAGAGATAAAATGTATCTATGAGAAAGGCAGCTTTCTTCAGGTTGTGTGGCTAAAGGACATGGTTTTTAAAAAAAAAGAAGTTTGCAAAAGTCCTCTAAAACACCTGTCCCCACTGCCAGCCTATCACTCAACATTATCTGATATTTTATCTAAATCTCTATGCTGTGGCCAAATTCTCTTTCAATTTTGTTTTGTGCCATTGCTGTGTCTCTACTGACACATGAGGACATGCATGTACTTACACATTTTTCTAACCAAATCTCAACTGAGACTTTCTTTTTTTTTTCTTTTCTTTCGTTTTTTAAGTTTTCACTCTCTAGTGTGGAACATTCAAAGCCTAGAGACAACTTTTTTTTCCATCTCTGTATAAAACTTGTTTGTAGTAATTCATATCTTACTACAAAAAGTACCAGCTAAACCACAACATAGCAAAGAATACAGCCTCGTCGTTCTATCACTGATTAGTACAGTGAGAATTGATGGTCACAGACCAAAAACTCAGTTCAACAGTTTGGAGTTTCTAACAGGAAAACTTTAATAAGTTCTTTTCAAAGTAACAAACTTCAGAGGAAAAAGTTTTTAAACACTTGAAATCTTTTTAAAGTTTTATTTTCTTGTAACAAATGCTAAAAAGTTTCTTACATAGTTAACAGATTGATAGTAGAGTGTAAAAACAGTAGAGGAAAAATATGAAGTACCCTAAAACCTCCTGAAGCCATTGGGGTGTTTTATTTACTAGGAACAAGTGTATTTTCCAAACCATGATGCTCCGAAGTCAGGTGCAGAGGAGTGTTAATGAAGTTAGTGCCGGTATACATACACCCTAGAGAAAATTCAAGTTTTCAGTTCATGTATCAAGCACACGCAAAGGGTACTTAACAAGTCTCTACAACGTATCCCTCAGAACCGACTGTCTTAGTTCTACGAACCTTGAAGAACTGCAACTGACCTCTGCCCCTATCAGGCTGGCAGACAGTAGGCCTGTAGTAACTAGGCCTGGTTCAAAACTTGGACCAACAAACCACAGGGGAGGCACCTGGGAAAACAGGTGGAAGGGAAGAAGCCAGACGTTAGCCAGCAGGGCCAGGAATGACTTGAATGCATGAGTGTATGTATGTGTTGGGGAAACGAGTGATGCCATCAGAGTGCCACTGAATGGCATGAAGGGTCGTCCTTAAAACGCCAATTCACCCTGAGAGAGAGAGAGGAGATGTGCGTGGAAAAGCAGGGTTCGGGTCCTGAACAGGAGACACACGGACTGGCACAGTGAAGCAAGAGTTTCAACTAAGCCCTGCAACTAGTGAGCAAGGACGACGTGGTGGCCCGGCACCCCCATCTGCCCCAGCACGGTGCCTGGCGACTGGCACACAACCAAGAACTTTCTCTGAATGGACGTTCCGAGTCTTGAAACTATGTGCTTCTTCTCAGAGACCGAGACTCGTAGCGGGACAACAGCGCGAGCCGAGAGCGGAGAAAGCAGGTGCAGCGGTCCCAGGCACGTCTCAGCGTCGGGGTCCGAGTTCAGGGGCTGCCCTCCGCCCGCCCACGGCACTCACCCGGATGCCCTTCACCACGGTGATGTTCTCGTTCTCGTCCGCCTCGAAGGTGACCCGGCGGGTGCTGGCGGTCCCGCCCATGGCTCCGGCTTCTGTCCCCGCAGAGTCTGAGCGTGGACCCGCGAGCACGTCAGGACCCACGCGCACACCTGCGCGTGAAAGCCCAGGAACCCTTCCCTTGCCCGGCAGGAGCAAGGCCACGACCCCAAGAAGCAAGGAGAAGGCGCCGGCACCAAAAGCCCGCCTCCTCCGGTCACGTGCCGGGAGTAGACCGCCTCGGGTTGGCCAGAGAGGCAAGCCGGCCGCCTCTTATAGGAAAGCGCTCTAGGATTGGTGGGCTCGGACCCGGATGCTATGGCAACAGGTGGTGCTTAACAAGGTTTCCGGGGCCTCTGAGAGTAGTGGGAATTGTAGTCTTGATCTGGCGTGGCGGGTGTTGTGACCCTCCGTTCTTGCTCCCGAGTTTGCAAGGGGATTAGAGTATTCTGGGAGTTGTAGTCTTGACGGACCGGAGAGCTCTAACGGGTCTGCTTTCCAGGAAGTTTGTTCACCCAACCGTTTGCAATTGACTCTAAAAAGTTCAGTCAGTTAAGTAGGCAGTGGCTCTCCAAACAGCTCAAAGCTAGATATGGGAGATGCACTCCCATAAACAAGCCGTTCTTAACATCCCTAGTCTCAAACCTCTGTCACTAAACTTACCATTTTGCCATTTAGTCTTAAACTTTTAGGAGCAGAGACTACATTTGCTTAAATTCCTATTTCATGGCCTATGTATTTGTTCGGTTGTGTGAAGTGAAACTTTCAATGTTAGGACTTTCAAATATGCATACAAAAATATACAGGGAAAAATTTATTTACACCAAGCTTGCAGGCACAGCAGTATTTCCCACGTGTGTGACTCCCCTGCTCCTTCATAAGTTAGGTCACCGAACGATTAGACAGGGAAAAGTAATGGCCAAAGATGGTATAAATTGGTGAAGGAATTAATGCGGCATTAGACAAAGCTGAGATGATCTATTATGGAAAGTTTCTACTTCGGTACTTTGCCTTCATGCACTCTAAAAAAAAATTAAGTTATCCATGTATTTCTTTTTTGTTTTGTTGCTTTGCTTTGTTTTTGCTCAACACTGTTGCTAAAAGTACAGTATGATCTTAGATTTACAGAGACAGATACTCTTTAGAAGTTAGATGGGTGGGGCTGTGGGTTTAGGTCAGTTGTACGTGCAACGCAGAGACAGCCCTAGCTATGTGAGGGAGGAGAAAGGAACAGGAGGAAGGAGGCTTGAGGAGACTGGAAGGGGAAGAGGAAAAAAAAAGGAGGAGGCAGAAAGGAGAGGAGGGGAATGGGAGAGGACAGAACTAGCTGAACATGGATACTTTTTTCAATTCGTCCTTTTCTGAATTAAGCGCCACAGAACACAACATATCATGGTATCCTCTTACGTCAGACGGATCTGAAACATTGAAGAAACAAGTCTGAGCTTGAGTTATTTGTCATTATGTCAGGATCTGCACAGCAGAAACGTTTTCTATCCCATTCCAACATCCCTGGTCAGTAGCACAGCGGCCATTTCATCTCACCATGCCATCCTTCCAACATAGGTGCATCTATAGCACACTATATTACCTGCAGTTTTGAGCCTATCTGCTCCTTTACTTGCCCTCAAGTTATATCACGGCTAAACAGTCTTCTGCAGGGAGCCCGGACACCCACGGATTGTCGTTCCTTACAGTGGGTCCTCCCCCTCTCGGAACACAACCTCACTCCTTACAACAAATACAGCACGTAATGGGGATGCTGCATATAACAGTTGCTCAATAAACACTTGCAAAATGAAAGGCTTCCATACGGAGAGTAGAGAGATAAAAAACACCACCTGTCAACAACGAAGAAAGCCAAGTGTGAGAAGGAAGTGGATGCCTTCAGTTAGGGAACAAAAAGCATTTAAGTGGTCTTCTCAGTAGAGGTTCCAAAATGCTTTCAAACTCCTAGTGCATTTCAAACAACACTAAAGAAACCTTCTAAATAATAATAATAACAATAAAATAATAATAATAATACATCTCATTTGAGGGAGAAAATGCCTACAGTGACAATATTATTCTCCCCATGTCAATTCCATGGCCCATAATTTCTACCATCTCTTCCTGAACTATGGAGAACCAGTGGCCTCCTCTTCTCCCTGGCTCTACCTTTCTCATGATCATCTAACCCAAAGGCAACATTTATTAGCCAGGAATGTAGGAAGTAAAACGCAAAACTTGGCTAAAAAAAAAAAAAAAAAAGAAAGAAAAGAAAAGAAAAAAAAGAAAAACTCAATTTGAACCGCTCAGATTCTCTCTCCCTTTTCTCTATTTTTGGTATCACTTTCTCAAGTTTAAATGTGAAATTCGCAGCGTACCAAAAGAGAAGTGGAGCAGCTCGGGTAATGAGTCTGAACCGGGAAACGTCACGGCAGACTACAGAGGGGTGAAGCAGGAACCGTAAGCAGAATAAAAACATCCAGATGGCAAGAAAAAAGTCAAACTGCCTCTGTCACACATGACATGTTCTTATAAATAGAAAAATCCCAAAGAATCTACTAAAAAAGGGAATTATTTTTAAAGTTCAGCAAGGCTGCAGAATATAAGATCAAAGTAAAAGCCCCGGTGTATATCTATACACTGCAACTAGCAAGCCCAAGCAAAATGAACACATCAAACCCATCAGGAATAGCATCAAAAATAGCGCAAATGTCCATTTATTGATAAATAGATCAACATGATGCAGCATTTCCAGACAATGGAATAGTATTGGGTAATAAAAAGGTACAAAGTGCTGGCATATGCTATGACATCGATGAATCGACATCTTATGTCATAACATCAAACTGTGCCAAGGGCTAGAGAGAAGACTCAGTAGTTAAGGACCCTTGCTGCTCAGGTTCAGTTCCCAGCACCCACGTGACAACTCCTAACTGCCAGTAACGCCAGTTCTCAGTGACCAGACCCCTCCTCTTCTGGCCTCTGCAGGCACCAGGCATATACTTAGAACATTATATGTATGCATATAAATGTACAGCCAGACAAAATGCATACATGCTATAAATAAATGTGTTTTTTAATTATTCCCAAGAAAAATTCCAGACACAAAAAGACTACATATCATGTGATTCCATTTAAGTGTATTGTGCAAACTGACTGATTTGTGCACTTAAAATAAATTATCTTTTTGACATATAAGTTACGCATTAGTGAAGAAGAACAGAAGCTTATTTAGCATTCAATAAAGTCAAATGTGAAAGAGTTTTTTAATAGAAAAGGTGGAACCTGAGTTATAGATCAGTGGCAGAACACTTGGCTAGCATGAGCAAGGCTTTAGGTGTGAGTCTCAGCATCAAAGAGAGAGTTCTGGGGAAACAGCTGGGTGGGTAAAGAGCCGGCTGTAACCATAGGACCTGCCGAGTTCAGATCCCCAGCATCCACACAAGAAGCTGGAACAGGGGAGAAGCATAGAGATGTGATTCCTTGGACTCCCTAGTCAGCCAATCTAGCTGAAAGGACGAGATGCACATTGAAGAAACCTTGTCTCGAAACCTAAGGTACAGAAGCTACTGAGGAAGCCATTGTAACACCAAATTCTGGCCTCCACATGCACCAATACAGTCTCTCTCTCTCTCTCTCTCTCTCTCTCTCTCTCTCTCTCTGTCTCTCTCTCTCTCTCTGTCTCTCTCTGTCTCTCTCTCTCTCTGTCTCTCTCTGTCTCTCTCTCTCTCTCTCTCTCTCTCTCTCTCTCTCTCTCTCTCTCTCTCTCTCCCCTCTCTCTCTCTCCTCTCTTCTTCCCCTCTCCTCCTTTCACTCCTCTCCTCTAATTTATCTATCTATCTATCTATCTATCTATCATCTGTCTGTCTATCTGTCTGTCTGTCTATCTATCTGTCTGTCTATCTATCTCTCAGCTGTTGTACTGCAGCTGTTGTTCACAATATTAAATCAAGCAAAATTCCAGTTGGATGGGGAAAGGCTCACGAGGCCAAGGAGCTATTGGCAGCTCATTGCTTCTAGGAAAGGAAGAGTCACTTTCCTTCAGTTAAGTGGCCCCAGTAGTTTGCCCACACTCCACTAGAGAGCCTCATCCCCATGTGCATAATGACAGCCCTGACTGGACTCAGTGAGTTATATTTTTTTTAAGAATTCTTTTTTAAAAAGGAAGAGCATATGAAGTTTGAAGACAACATGTAGAAAGGTCTGAGGGGTGCAATTAGAGGCGGAAAGTGGGGAGATAAATATGGCCAAAACACATTACATGTATAAAATTCTTTAAAATACACAAAAAATTTTTTACTGAAGTGTTAGATAGTAAAATAGAAGTCTATCAAATGGATGCTATCATGAAGTGAGTAACAACTTAGTCCCACACACTCAGAGCATGGAACAGAGACACAAGCCTCCAGAAGTTTCCAGAGTTTATTAGAACTCCAGGAAAGTTTCCAGATGCAATCTTGTTAATAGTTGGTCTTATCCATGTTTCTGCTTGCACTCAGGCTCCTCTCTACACACCTTGCCCCTCTCCCCGATGCCCATAGCTTTACCAAAAGCTCTTCCTCATGGCATAAGCCTATCCAAACATCAACAGAGCAATACAGGACTCCAGAAACTGGCATGCTAAGGAAGAATGGCAGATGGCACACTGTCCTTAGCTTCATAACTGAGATCCAAAGGGTCTCACTCTTAGCTTGGCCATTGTGATAGCTAATCTCGATTGTCAATTTGATTGGATCTGCAATCAACTAAGAGACAATGCCTCTGGGCCAGTAAGGGTATTTCTGGGAGGACTAAGGAGGAGGCCCCTCCCCTGGTGTGGTGGCACCTTCCATCAGATGCTCAGATATGAGGAAGTCAGGGGGAAACACTAGTGCTTTTTTCCTAACCACCTTTGCCCCTTGTTGACAAACACATCTGTTCTGTTGCTGCTGTATTTGGTGATACTGGAACCCAGATTCTTCTTCCTTCCAATGTGGACTGAAGAGCTGTAGCGGTGCCAGATTGGGATGGCTGAGACGTTCAGCCCTGTGTGCTAAGCAGCTGCATAGGTCTTGGTTTTACCTGTACACACATCCACTGTTGAACTACTCAGACAGTATTATGAAAGCCAATCCACTAAATAGTCTTCGTTATGGGTTATGTTCCTCTAGAGAGCGATGGCTAATGCAGCCACTACAAAAGTATTGTCCTCCAACTCCTTGTGATGTGTCGTTTCTTACTTTTCTAGTACATCAAACCTTGGGAAGAAGGAGAGAGGAGGAAGGGAGGCACAGAGAGAAGGAGGAAAGGGGGAGAGAGGGGGAAGAAAAGAAAAGGGAAGGAAGGAGGGAGGGAGGGAAGAAGACACAGAAAGAAGGAAGAAGAGTGGAGGGAGGGAAGGAGGGAAGGAAGAGAGGAGGGCAGGAGGGAGAAAATGAAGGGGAAGGAAAGAAAAGGAGGAGAAATGCAAGAGGGGAGGAAAGGAGAGAGGAAGAGATGAAAGAGAAGGGAAAGGAAGGAGAGAAGAATGAAGGATGACAGGCGGGGGTAATAAAAAAGGAAGGGTGGAGGTAGAGAAGGAGGGAGGTTGTTTCCAATCATCCTTCTCGCTGGGGGTGGAGAGGTAGGGGTGGAAAACACCCACCTAGACTTCTAGACCATTCCACTGAAGTGCAAGAAGTCTCAGGTGAGAAGAAACCTTGCAGGACACACTCTGATTTGTCAACTCCAACTTTAAACTAAAAATCACTAAAAGCAAAGTCCTCTCTTACCTGCCCCCTTACACATGGCTTCACTGCCTTACTCGCTGGGCCAGGAGTTCAGGGAGACACCGACTCAAAGGTGAAAGAACAATGCTGAGGAGGTAGAGAGCCCAGTTCCTGGTCCCCAGCCCACAGAGCTAATGAGTGTGTTCTTCAGCACCGCACAAGAGCCCTCTCAGAGCTCTTGAGGAGCATTGCAGCCACACAGCAGAGCACTTGGGGTCTTTGGCCTGGCCTGAAAATGAGTGCAGATATATCAATCTTCCTTTCTGAGCAAGAAATTGAAGCAGTTGCCCTGACATTAGTCATCTACTTAAAGAGACAATTAAACACAGTCCTTGAAGTCAGGATGATGCTGGAGAATCTAGGCCATATAGTTGCCATAGTTATAGCTGGCCAATCAAAATCACAGGCAAGAGCTGCGGGTGGAGTTCAATCCATACGAGCACATTCTGAAACTATGGACTAGGAGGTGTCCGACAGACTGTCACAGGGCCCCAGCTTTCGAAACCCTCCCATCTACTATTATACAGAGAACCATATGAAAACAAGATAACGCTTAGCGGTAGTTCTCCCTGAATGTGAGCGTGTGTGTGTGTGTGTGTGTGTGTGTGTGTGTGTGTGTGTGTGTGTACATGGGCTCCTGTGACAGATTGGAATATAAGAATTTTAAGTAGTACATTTAAAGAGATTACAAACTCTAAATAGCGTAAAACAAGTCAGCAATAAGTAAACGGCGTTCACAAGTGCAGGATAAAGATGTATATTTTGGCATGTAACATCAGTAACAGCACAAACCAGTCTCTACTGAGCTACTCATGTATTAAGTAAAATCATGAGAGAGCGGTCCCTCACTTCTCAAGAACATCGCCATCCATCTCCAACTTCCAGTGGACAGTACCTTTGCTGCTAATGTCTGGCTCACCATAAATTGTATATGCTGTGCCCTGCCTCACTGTAGGGTGAGCCTGGTGACTATTCTGCTTAACAGACACCACTTAACACTATATAGCTAAAATAAATTCTGCACATGGGCCATATTCTTGGCAATGCCCCAAGATTTCCTGGTTCGTCCAGCATAAAGTTTATTCTAGAGTAAAGCTTCACCCAGTTTACAGCCGGTTTCTAAGTAGTCACTTTCTGTCACTGCCTGGACACTTCTCTGCCTGGCCTTTTTCATTTTTATGGGTTTTCCCTGACACCTCATTTCTTTTCTCCTCTCTGTGTGCTCATCAAATTATAGTGGCTGGAATATTGAGTGTTGGGGTAAGGGCATGGAGGGAGGGATTGACAGGGAGAAGTATGCACAGAGAAAGAAAGAGAGAGACAAACCCTGACTAGCTTCCCATCGCTTCCAAATTCAAACCGTGCCAAGGTCCCAAGGCCCTTTGATTTCCTTTGCACAGGATTTAGAGTGATCATCTCTGATGAGCATAGCACAAGTCAGGAGAGACTCATTCCTCATCTCCATCCCTTAAACAAGCACAAACATTCCATCTGTCATCTCTCCTGAATGGCTCCGCTGGCCTTGATGAATTTTCAAGCCATTTTTACTTGAGAGCGCAGGGACTTTCTTCTAACCTTTTAACAATATCTACCTGTCATGGAACTTGAGAGATTTCTGAAATGCAAGCTGTTAGCCTCTTTACTTCCAAATAACAAATGTTTGGGATGCATCAAGGTTACACAGGCAGTTCTGCTGAGAGGTTGGACAGGCAGAGAAACGCATGTTTACTGATGCTAATACTGTAGAAACAGCCCCACGAATACTCTCAGCTGCTGATTCCCAACTCAGGACCATCCAAGGCAAGCACTTTGCTGACCTTTCAGTGCCAGTGAAACACTGTTTTGCTTTCATGTTCCAAAGCGAAGTCTTTACCCCAACACTCAATACTCCAGCCTTTATAATTTGGCAAGCATATGGAAGGAAGAAAATAATTCCAGTCCTTAGCCCAAAGTAGGCGACTACACAGTGTATTCTTGTGTTGGAATTCATGAGATTTTAAGTGGAAATAACCTTGACAATCATCTGATCTCCTTCTTCAAAATTTCATTTTTAGAGACTTTATTTTTAATTATGCATATGTGTGTGGGGTGCACATGAAGTCAGGTGCCCACAGAGGCCAGAAGAAGAACCTCCTAGAGATGAAATTACATGCAGTTGTGAGCAGCCCAGCATGAGTAGCTGGGAACTGAACTCAAGTCCTCCACAAGAGCAGTATGCACTCATACCTGTGGAACCATTGTCTCTCCAGCCCCCAATCTTCATTTTTTTTTTACTACGGATGATGGGGCTCACACCCAGAGAAAATGAGTGAGTCACCCAAGTCCACAAAGCCCTGTGACAAGAGACATTCAGTCTACTACTTTGCCAGCACTTCTGATTCCTCTCTGATGGGAATCTGCCCTCCTGAGCCTCAACTGCCCCGGTTCTGAGGCCTGGTAATGGGCACTTCAGCAATCACTGGAACTAAGGTAGACAGGATTATTAAATGGAGATGACAGTGTTGTACAGTTGTGAGGTGCTGATATAGAACCCAAGTGTAGGGGTGACAGGTCCAACATAAAGCCAGTCTCCTCCTCTATGGGAATATTGGAGGCTTCACACAAATCCATATATATATATGAACTTGCTGGGCAGTGGTGGCACACACTTTTAATTCCAGCACTTGGAAGGCAGAGAAGGTGGATCTCTGAGTTCAAGGCCAGCATGGTCTACAGAGTGAGTTCTAGGACAGCCAGAGATACACAGAGGAACTCTGTTTGGGGGCGGGGGGGGAGAACTTAAGTCTACCGAAAGCTCATAGAGGAAAATTTATCATAGCTTCATCACACAAGACCTCATGCAGGAAACAATGCAAGTGTTCGTTGACTTACAAGTGCACAATGGTGGCATATTTGCACAAGGAAACGCTTCACTACAGTGAAAGACAAAAAAAGCATAACTATTGTTAAATTTAACAAAGCTGAATATCATAGGAATAATGCTGGAAAACACAGAACAATATGTATACTGCTTAAGGCCATGCACATGAGTTCAAGAACAGGGCAAAGCCTAGGGGCAGAGCGCATGGCACAAAGAGCCTGACTGCTTTGACCAAGAGCCGGAGTCAATCACAACCAACCGGGAGCGGGGGAGACCTTTGCAAACGTAACTGATCAGAGCAGTGAGATGGCTCGGCAGGTGGAAGTATTAGATGTCAGGACTGACAGCCTCCGTTTCATTCCCCTGACCCACATGATGCTAAGAGAAACTGATTCATTCAAGTTGTCCTCTGACCTCCACATTGTCAGGTCTCAAACCCTGGGACAAATGGCTGAGGTGCCTGTTTAACATATCAAAGTGGACCTGCCTGCTAGGCTGTCCCAGCAACCCTCAGTCCCTACCTGTTCCTGGGTTTGGCTGGCATGCTCCGCCCCCACCCTAAACTTCTCCAGGAACTGGACTGCCTTTCCCTCCAGCTGCCCTTCCCTATGTAATCCAGCCTCTTTGATTACCTGGCCCTTTCATTTACCATTACCCCGATGGCCTCTTGGTGTGGCTCCTCTCCTCTCTCTGTTTTCCTTACCAGGCCCAGCTCAGTCCGGTCATCTCTGCTCTGGACTCTGCCAGATGTCTCTGCCTCTGGCTACGCTCTCCCTTTTATCTACAATGAACTTTCTCCTCTGCCATACCTAGGAGTAGTCATGTCCTTTTCTTTTTATTTCTTTTTTCCATTCACACATTTGGGTTGTAGCACACATTAATAAACACACACACACACACACACACACACACACACACACACACACACATCTTACAGTAAAAGACATCAAAAGTGGTTACCTTTGTAATTGGAGTTCACCTAGAGGTAGCACCATGGAAGCTTCTTCTATGTCTTAAAGGTTCTAGTCACTAATTGTGTGGTTACTGTGTGGTATGCATATCTGTAAATTTTTATTAGGCTGTATACTTAAGATTTGTACATTTGTCCATGAGTAAGATGCAAGCAATATTTCAATTTTTTTTTTTTTAATTTAGAAGTAGAATGAAAGCAAGACAGAGAGATCTGCTGGGGAGAACATGTCTCAGGGATGACTGAAGCCTCTATTGGAAAGCTGAGATTCAGGGTACTTCATAATTAACAAGGACATCCTAAGTCTATTATAGTCAATCACCTGTGAAAAGAAAGAATCAGACGATAGAAAAAAGAAGGATACACTGGACAGATGTGCTCCAAACCATGCCAAACCGAAGGAAATGTCACAGAGAAACTTAAAGCAGAGGCTTGCTGGAGTCAGCGCCCACACCCAGTGACGCTCAGCTGTACGTTTAGATACATCAGCTTGGCAGCTTGAAATCAATGACTGTGGGAATAGCTCAGTCATCAAAGAAAGCAAACACCATAAAACTGGGCTTGTATTTTCCCTTCAGCCTGGGTATTTAACAGTTGGTAATCTACATGAGTCCTAGGCATTAGAGTACCAGGATCACACATGTATACAAGAGTAAGTACAGTCACCTCTTTTATCTTCAGGTTCTGCATTTACGAATCCAATGAAACAGTTCTCAAAAATATTTGGGAGGGGGTAAAGAGAAGGCTCAGTGTTTAATATTGTGTACTTCTCTTTTGAGAGACCCAAGCTCCATTCCTAGCACCTAGGATAAGCAGGTCATAACAGCTTGTAACTCTAACTCAAGGGATCCATTGCCCTCTTCTATCTTCCTTGGGCACCTGTATTGGTGAAATTATTAAGGCCACTCCACGTAGTTAAAAGGGAGGTTTATTTTGTGGGGTAACTTACAAATGAAGGGGTAGGTTGCAGGGTCTGGCAAAGGTATAGCACAGTCCGGCGGTGTTCTCTGGAGAACTCTGCTCGGTCTACCTCCTGCGTCCAGCGTCCCCGAACCAAGAGAGCGACCTCCTCTTGATCCTCGGTCTTCGGCTCCCTCCTCTGCCCCGCCTTGTGGGCGTGATCATTACTGAAGCCTCAATGGAGGTTGGAACTTCCAGGCCAATGCTGGGATGGCTATCCACTACACACCTGCACTTATATACTCACATGTGTATGTGCATGTACACACACACACACACACACACACACACACACACGCACACACGCACGCACACACACACACTAACATTTATATATATATATATAATTTTTTTTTGAGTGAGATTGTCCCCATCCTTAACTCCACCCAAGGATGTGAGTAAGGCTCAGCGTGTAAACCTATCAGCACACCTCTCCTGGTTCTCCTAGAACATAGACTCTTCTTGGCTAGATACCCATTGTATAGCCTGGAGTGTTCCTTTTTGATCACCCAAGAAGCCTGCATGAAAACAGGGCTGAAAAGAAAGAATAGAGAGTAAACTGGAAAGTAAAACTGCTGTGGACGTTCTGTATGTCAAATGTGTTGCTCTGATTGGATAATAAATAAAACACTGATTGGCCAGTAGCCAGGCAGGAAGTATAGGCAAGACAAGCAGAGAAGAGAATTCTGGGAAATGGAAGGCTGAGGCAGAGAGACCCTGCCAGTTGCCACCATGGCAAGTGAGATATAAGGAACCGGTAAGCTACAAGCCATGTGGCAACTTATAGACTAATAGAAATGGGTTAATTTAAGATATAAGAACTAGATAACAAGAAGCCTGAGCTATTAAGCCAAACAGTTTAAATAATATAAGCATCTGAATGATTAATAAGTGAGCTGTTGGATGGCCGGGCTTGGCTGGACCTGGAGAGAAAACTCTAGCTACATAAAACAGTTTGGTCCTGTCTCTTGGCTCCAAATCACACCTATCAGGCACCTTTCTGGAGTTTCCCATTACATGAGCAAATAAGTTTGTGTCTTCTCTGTTATAAGTCACTAAATAAAGCATAGTAACTGATAAACCACTTTGCTTTCTATTTTCCAAGTTACTGACATTTACCATAGAGTTGCCATTCACTGCACAAGGCCGGGGTCCCTCTATATGCCTGGTCCTTTTAGATGCTACAGTAATATGTGGGAACTGAGACGGGGAGAGGGCAGAATCTTAGGGCCCTGAACATAGACAAGAACTATATAGAATGAGTTGGAATCAAAGGAACTATGTGTCCGTGTTTCTTCGTGATCTCTGACAAATGGCAGAAAGAACCATTATTCTCAAGGCATGGCTGTGAGGAAGAGGCGTTTCAAAGAGGAATGGATGGTCAGTGTAGAGGCTGCTATAAACAAAGATAACCATTGCCAGTGTTTTTGCCTTTTCCCCGTATTAGCCATCAAAACATTTAAATGAGGGACTACCTTACTGCACTGATGGTAGGTATTTTAGGGAAAGCACTTAACATAGAGAACATCTGGCATTGTCTAAAATATGAAGTAGTGATTTTATGTTACCCTAGCCATGTTTTTTCCTTCTTGATCTCCAATGCACTATTATATTTCCAATCTCACATTGTATTTTGTTTGTGTATGTTTTAGATATTTATATTGCCTACATCAATTCCATTTTTAACTCCTTAATTTGGAATTATTTGTAAGCTGTTTTCCTATTTTCCTTAGTCTTGCATAAGCAGCTTCTGTTTATTAAAATAACATGTGTTTGTTATAGTAAATGTAGATAAATAAAAGATTAACAATAAAAACTATATATAATACCTTCTATTTATACCTATCTATTGCTAATATATTCAGAATACAAAAATACATTCTTGGGGTTGGGGATTTAGCTCAGTGGTAGAGTGCTTGCCTAGCAAGCGCAAGGCCCTGGGTTCAACCCTCAGCTCAAAAAAAAAAAAAAAAAAAAACCACATTCTTTTTTATCTCCAAGATAAATGGGGTCATAAAGTACATGCTAGTATTTAGCCTACTGGGTTTTTGTTTATTGCATTCTAAGTCTCTTTTCTATGCCATTAAACATTGTCTTACACTAGTTTTTATTTATATGATTACATGATAACCTTTGTGTGATGTTTTCATTCATCCATTAAATGTCCTACTTTTAGACATTTCAACCCTAAATTTAAAAAACAGATCACTAAGGATACTCTTGATTAAACTTATTTAAATCAGTTTTTATTCATTTATTTGTGGAGGGAGCACATCTGTCGTAGTGTGCATGTGAGGTCAGAGGACAACTCATGGGTGTTGGCTCCTTCCTTCCACACTCAGCTTCCGGGGATGGAATGCAGGTCGTCAGGCTGGGCAGTGAGAGCCCTCGTCTACGGAGTCAGATCACCAGCTCGATAAAAACCCTGCATGCCGTTCAGTGTGCATATCTGGAGCTCTCTCCTAAGGAGAAGTCCCTAGCAATGAAATTTTCAGGGAAGAAGACCATATACTGTGAAGCCTCTCGGGTGTTGCCTGTTTGCTGCAACAGTCTCTTTTCCATACGTGGGACATGAGGGGATTGCGCTTGATACCGTCATCCTTCTAAGAATGATCAACTTGAGACGTAGTATCATTTGCATTTACCTCATTACCAGTGAGACTGATCATTTTCCACATATGTTTTTACTCGGATTTCTTCCTATATAAATTCATGCTCCATCACCCCTTAAGAATTCACCTGCCGGGCGGTGGTGGTGGCGCACACCTTTAATCCCAGCACTACGGGGGGGGGGGGGGGGGGGGGGTGTCTTGAAAATAAATAAATAAATAAACAAACAAACAAATTCATGCTCTTCACTGTTGCTAAAGTGTACATTAGTTATCACTTTTAAACTTAGTGCTATTTACCTCTAATTTTTTTTTAACTGATTAATAGTCTAAATGTGTAATTAATGTGATTGACTTTATAACAATCAATTGTGATTTGGTTTGTTCTTTTATGACTTTCTTTCAAATTATTTTATTTATTTAATTTTATTTTATGTGCAGGTGTTTTGCCTTCATGTATGTCTGTGTGAGGGTGTCAGATCCCTGGAACTGACTGTTACAGACAGTTGAGAGCTGCCATGTGGGTGCTGGGAATTGAACCCCAGGTTTCCTGGAAGAGCAGCCAATGTTCTAAGCCACTGAGCCAACTCTCCAGGCCTCAAACTATTTTATATCTATTCTAACTGTTAATCTTTCAAAATTTGTTCTCATTTGTTGTAATTGTTGTTATCTAATTTAAGGCTTTCTACATACTTGCTCCAATCATTTTATTGCTTCTTGTAATCCATCTTTCCTGGCTTGTATCTCTTGAAAAATCTCTCCTGCTTTTTTTAAAAGATTTATTTTTATTTTATGTGGATGGATATTTTACTAGTATGTATATCTGTGCACTGTGTGTGCACAGCCCCCAGCAGCTGGAAGAAGGCATTGGATCCCCTGGAACTGGAGTTACAGATGATTGTTAGCCACCTGGTGGGAGCTGGGACTCGAACCCCAATCCTCTGGAAGAGCAGCCAGTGCTCTTAACTACTGAACCATCTTCCCACCTCTCTCCTGCTTTTACACATCTGTTTTAATAACTATGAAATCAATCAGAGGGAGGAAAAGCAGGGAAGGAAATCTAGTAAAATGGACGAGACTATGACCCTCAAGGAATTTTAGAAAGCTTCTTCCTCAGCCATCCTGAGGTTAAATTTCTCCTGGACTTCCTTCCCTTCAAGGCTGGTCATAGCCTGCTTAAGCATACGGGGAAAGGGATTACCCGGCTATTATACCTGCACTGTTCGTTCGCTGAGACAGCTCTGAGATAGCAACTGGAGTCCCTGACACACACAGTTACTGCACTGGGGGCAAGCTGATTCTTCTCAGCAGTGACCTGGGAGAAAGCAGGGCAAGGTAGGCGAAAGTAACCCCCCTAGAACGGTGTTAAAATGACTGCCCCCCAATAGTGGCAAGAAAGTAGAGGGTGTTACATTAGGTGACCACCTCCTCACCCCTCCTCCCCTCCACTCTGGGAGGTGGGCCCAGTGTCTCATTCAACTTTATACTCAGTCCATACTGGGTCCCTAGTCTTTGTCAATGAATTACAAATTTAGGCCAGGCATGGTGACACACACCTGCATTCTCAGAATTTGGGGAGTATAGACACGAGGATCAGCAGTTCAAGGCCAATCTCAACTGTAGAATAAGTTCAGGGCCAGTCTGGGCTCCATGAGAACCTATCTAAACAACACCAAAAATTCTAATCTGACTGAAGTATCCTCTCTGTTATGAAGAACCAGCCGAGTGATAAAATCAGTTTATAACCCCAGGTTAATTATTAGTAAAGTGGAGCCTAAACTGAGAATGTGGATATCACTTTCAATTTCTCTAATTGTTGATCTCCTCCTCTTTATAAAAGGGGATAAAACGTGGTCTGTTTACTTTGTAAATGTAAAGAAGGATAACCTCTTGACTAGTATGAAGACTAGTTGGAAGAGTTCTTTTTGATCAGTTAAAAGAAGTTTGGAAGTTCAGCAGGGGGTGAAATGATGGCAACAGAGCCCTTGCCTCTCTGGGCTCACTCATGTGCCGGGTCACTCAGCAGCAAGCTCTGCCCTTCCCTCCTTTACCACGCCCTGGCAGACTACACTGCTCAGTGGGAGCAGAGGCAGAGGAATGGGCAGCTAGTTCTCTGTGGGAAAGGCCTGGCTGCACTCAGGAAACAGCAGAAGGGAGGGAGATGATCACAGGAGGAGGGAATGAACAGGAAAAGCTGAAGTGTCAAGGCCAGGGCTACACTCTATAGCATAATGGCGTCCATGCCTGAACATAGGCTGACAAGGACAGTAGGGAAATTGAGACATTTCTGTGGGTTACAAGATGGCTTTAGTCCATTCCCTTTTAGCAGATGCAAAGGAGGCAGACAGAGAGAGGTGAATGATAACAATGAAATGTATAGCTATAGATACTGACACAGGCCCAGAGATACATGTAGGTGTGACTGACACACATGCATCGTATATACCTGCTACTGTGGATAGATAGTGTCTTATGGTTACTCTTGCTGTGAAGAGACACCATGACCCCGCAACTCTCATGAAGAAAAACATTTCATTGAGGCTGGCTTACAGTGTCAGACATCTAGTCCATTATCATCATAGCAGGAAGCATGGTGGCATGTAGGCAGACATGGTGCTGGAGAGGTAGCTGAGAGCTCTACATCTGGATCTGCAGGCAGCAGGCCGTGAATGTCACACTAGACCTGGCTTGAGCATTCTGAGACCTCAAAGCCCACCCCCTAGTGACACATCCTCTGACAAAACCACGCCTATTCCAACAATTCCACGCCTCCAAGTAGTGTCAGTCCTCATGAGCCACTGGGCCTATTTTCATTCCGACCCCCACAGATAGGGATGTTTATTTCATACAGCTGTGGGAGATGGTAAATCCATCTGAACCCCATGGGCCAGGGTGACCGGCTTTGACCTCTGCCAGAGGAGCTGCTGCTGAGTTTTGGTTTAGTACTGGGAACTAAACACAGGGCCTCACACATACTAGGTAAATACTTTACTACTGAACCAAATCCCAAGTCTTTTTCCTACATTTAGTATTGGAGACAGGATCTCGCTAAGTTACCCCAGCTGATCTTGAGCTCACTCTGTAAGCCAGCCTCGCCTTGACCCTGCCTGGGTTTATAGCCTGGCACCATGAGGCCCAGTAGATCTTGATTTCTTGAAACAAAATTCCTTCTTTTCTAAGAAGTCCTTGGCTATTCCCTTAAAGCCTTTCAGCGGAGGGCCATCCACATTGTGGAATTTCATTTCTTTCCTTAAAGAGGTCTGGTTATAGACATGAGCTACATCTATACAATGCATCCACTGCAGTACCTCAGTGAATATGGGAATAACTAGAAGATATCACCCAGTGAAGTTGAACTTCCGGCCAGTATAGCTGGCATCTGCTTCACATTATTGTAGTTGGAATGTTCCTAGAGGGAGGCAGCAATTTGTTACCAGGACTAGGCCACACAGTGCAACAGAACTTGTTCCTGTTTGTTATCATCCCACATCCCCCAACACACACAAGTATGCTGATATTTTATTTGTGCTGAAATGTGATTTTATGTGTATGTTAATAAATAAAGTTGCCTGGAGATCAGAGGCAAAAGTAAGCCGTTTAGCAGAAATCCAGTGGTGGTGGCACATGTACTTAATCCGATCACATGGCAGGCAGAGTCTCTGTGAGGTCAAGGACACAGCCAAGTGTGGTGACCCGAACCTTTAATCTCAGTACCAACCATAGAGACCTGGAGGTCTGTATAGACAGGCAGTGACGAGGAAGTCATATGGTTGGGTTTAGAGCCAATGAAAAGGCAGAACAGAAAGGCAATAAAAAGACAAGTCACGGGCTGGCGAGATGGCTCAGAGGTTAAGAGCACTGGCTGCTCTTCCTGAGGTCCTGAGTTCAAGTCCCAGCAACCACATGGTGGCTCACTACCATCTATAATGAGATCTGGTGCCCTCTTCTAGCATGCAGGCAGAACACTGTATAATAGTAAATAAATAAAATCTTTTTTAAAAAAATGATTTAAAAAAAAGACAAGTCACACAGGAAGAAGGTCTCTCTCTCTCTGTCTCTCTCTCTCTGGGGGAAGCGACGTTGGCGAGGTAATCAGATAAGGTAGTCATGGCTCTTGCTCTGATCTCTTTGGCTTTAACTCTGTATTTGACTCTTTTTTTTTATTTACTAAGACTGTTTAGAATTTCATCTACACACAAGGACCAGCACCACTCCAAAGATTAAAGGAGATGCAGAACAACCATATTTTACTGGGACAGCTGTGGGGATGAGAGAAGGAAAGTGACTGGGCAGTGGACACTCTGATTTCACCCTTTGAGGATCATGGGGACACAGCCTTCATTGGCAAGCTGGATGTGTACATCCAGGATAAAGGGCTGATCCAAAGACTGGTGTGTTGAGAGAAAGCAGTTTGGTGCCTGGCATGTGTTTTCATGCATAAAAACTTAGTCCATGCATATGCAAGGACCAAGTTCTCTATCTATTTGTAAATGAAAACACCTCCCAAGGGGAAAGGGAGGGTCGAAAGGACACTGTGAGGCAAGCTCATTTCAGCAATGGGGTAAAAAAGAAAGAAAGAAACTGGGCCAAAGGTTTCTTGTACTGCTCGATCATCCAAGGCAACCCTGCTACACACAGCATTGGCCTTGAATGTAGGGTGCTCAAAGACCTCTGCTCTCTCCGCCCTCTACACTGGAGCAGCCCGGCTGGAGGAGGGAAGAATCTGCCTCGTGGGCCCTGACTTCCACCTTATGAGATTCCTAGGGAGCTAAATCTTCCCACTCAAGCCTAGCACCATCCATCACCGACGGACCGTGGCAGCCCCTCGGACTGCCCGCAGTAGAAGGTTTCCTGGTTGAGAAGCAGTCCTCCAGACACCCCTTCCCAAGTTACATGCTGAAACGAAACCGGAGCGTGGCAAATAGAAGCCTTGCCGGCTCACAAATCACTTTTAATGATCCCTGAAGGAAACCATCAGTAAACTTTAGGCAGGGAGCTGGAAGCAGGGACGACAGAGAGCCACAAAAGCACAAGGCGCCCGAAGGGACAGACGCAAGCTCATTTCACTGTACAGCAGCTCCTGTTTCTTCCTCCACGGATCACCGTGCTGCCTGCCTCTAGCCTGGGAGACGTGCCTTAGCTGCACACATTAGAAATTTACAGTTAATCTCGGGCGATGATGGCCCTCACCGGTCTCAGCATTGGTGCCATTTCCATGACAGCATCGCCAGTGTGCTCACAGAGAGATCTGTTACCAGTGAAATGCCCCCGACAAGTGCCAGCAGCCTTCCGGTAAAACGATAAGGACTGTATAGCTGGGAACAGAGCAAGGAAAACGCAGAGATGCCCTTCCTGTCCAGCGCTGCCTCGTTTCTCCTGCCCTGCATTCCCAGATGCTCTGCCCAACTGTGTTCTCAGTAACTGTCTTCTCCCAGATTAGGGAGCCCCCAATTTAGGACCCAGCCAAAGCTCTGATTTTACATCATGATTATGTCCCAACAAACAAACAAAAAGGCTAGAGTCAGGTGTACTGGCACACACCTGCAATTTGGGCACTTGGGAGGCAGTGGCCAGAGAACAGGGGCTTAGCAGCCAGCCTTGGCTACATAGCAAGAACTTATCTCAAACAAAACAATGCAAAACGAAGCTCCAACCCTATTTCTGTTATTTCTTCTCCATGAGTTCCTCATGGGCTTTAATCTACACCAGGGAAGAGAAGCCTTCTCCGCCCTTGAATCTGGTAGGGCTCTGTTGTAGCCTCGGTAAGCAGAATGCAGCAGAGGAAAGGTTTTGTGACTTCTAAATGACTGGGACATGAAAAGCCACCTAGAGGGCTAGGGATGCGACTCAGGGGCATAATAGCATGATTGAGACCCTGGTTTCAATTCCCAGCATGCTAAGAAGGAAAGAAAAGAAGGAAGAAGGGAGGGAGGGAGGGAAGGAGGGAGAGAGGGAGGGAGGGAGGGAGAGATGGAGGGAAAGAAAGGGAGAGGAAGAAAGGAGGGAAGGAATGAAGGGAGAGAGGAGCATAATCCTGTCTGGCTTTTGAAACCCAGCCACAATGCCATGAGGATGCCCAAGGCACAAAGTAATGCCCTGTGCAGTTGTTCCAGGGGACAGCCCAGAGAAGTGGGACTTCAAATGACTCTGTCCTTGAGAGATAGAAGCTTATCCCTAGTGGAGCCAAGATGAGCCACCGTGGCTACACCCTGCCCTGTCAGAGCAGAATGAAACTGTACTGAAGCCTGGAAGTCACAGATCAACTTTATCGACACAGCTCATTAGTGCCTGGAACGATCATTGTCTCAGACAGGGCACCCAGTGGCCTAGAAAAATACCACACTCCTCACTTGGAATTGAAAACACAAAATACCAGTGTATCGTTCAAGTCAATAGTTCCACAAGAGGCACTGGACTAAATAAAGGCCTGACATGAACAGTGTAACTGCTTGACATGTACCAAAAATGTCTGGATCAATGCATTTCTTGAGTCCGTTATTTTTGAATAGAGGGTAACATGTGAGGTCATAAAGTGGGAATTTTTGTTTGGGGCTGTACATACTTTCTTACTGAATGTATACACAACACACAATTATAATTCCACAACTTCAATCATTCAGCTCCTGCCTTGCCATTTGGTTGAGTGTATCCATGATGGCTCTACTTGGATCCACTCAGCATATCCACTCAGATTCTGTTAAGGCCAGAGGCATCTCTCTCTTTCTTTCCTGTCTACTAGGCAATACTAGCTGGGCTGTGTGCCCTGGGCTTTCTCACAGTGTGGTGGCTTCCTTTCAAAGGTGACAGGTTGACATCTTGAGAAAGAGAGCCAGACAGAGCTGTGTTGCCTCGTGAGTGTGTGTGTGTGTGTGTGTGTGTGTGTGTGTGTGTGTGTGTGCGTGTTAAAGCTCACTCACACACTTAGGATAAAACCCAGGACCTCAACCATGTTATTCAAGCACTCCACTCTACCAATATCACCAGCCCACTGTGTTATGCCTGCCCACCCCCCCACCACCACCACCACCATAGGCCTTACTGTAATTCACTAAGTAACTCAGGCTGGCCTCATGCGGCTCACACTGGCCTTGTACTCATGGTAGTTCTCCTGCTTAGTCTCTCAAAATGCTGGGATTACAGATGTGAGCCACTATGCTCAACTTAAAACAATCAGAAAATAAGTAGAAGATGAAAATACACAGAAGACAGGCCCTACCATTCTCTCGTCTCTTTCTCTTTCTTGGTCCTTACCTGGGTGCTAGAGAAGGGACAGCGTGGGGAAATTTCACCCAGACATTTTCCTTCCTTTATGTTGGGTTCCAACTGTCCAGTACCAGGTAATCTGTGCCCCACGAGGTCTTAGAATTATGGACAACATATCAAATCTAAACAGCACCAGGCATCCCCCACTGTGATTTCTAAGAATGTAAAATACCCAGGTGGTAAGTTTCATTTGAGTGGGACAAACCTTTTCCTTTTTCTTTCTTCTCTTTTCTTTTTTCCTTTTTTAAAAAAGTCGTATCATCCAGGGGCTAGAGCAATGGCTCACAGTTAAGCACACTCACTGCTCTTGCAAGGTACCTGGGCTTGGTTCCCAGTACCCACATGGTGTCTCACAATCCCTCATACCAGTTCTAAGGGACCCTACAGAACACTGCAGGCACCAGGCATGCACACAGAATACATAAATATATCCAGGCAAAACATACAATAAGCTAAAACTAAATTTTAATAAAAATGAAAGTTCTATCACTACTAGATAATCAACCTTGAATAACTTCTTCAAAGAGTGTGAATAATATCGCTATGGATAGCGCTCTGTGTAAATAAAATTCTGATTGGCCAGGCAGGAAGCATAGGCGGGACAAGAGAGAAGAGAATTCTGGGAGGTGGAAGGCTGGGTGGAGAAGACACCGCCAGCCGCCGCCATGACAAGATGTAAGGTACTGGTAAGCCACGAGCCATGTGGCAAAGTATAGATGAATAGAAATGGGTTAATTTAAGATAGAAAAAGTAGATAACAAGCAATATAAGTTTTTAAGCAATATAAGTTTCTGTGTGTTTTCTTGGTTGGGTCTGAGCAACTGTGGGACTGGTGGGTGAGAGAGATGTGTCCTGACTGTGGGCCAGGCAGGAAAACTCTAACTACATAATATTCTACAGAATGCTTGACAAACATTGCCCAGGTTTGTCTGACAGCCCTTTTAGGAGACCTCTAGCTAGGATGATGAGCAACTTGGGACCTTAGAAGAGCATGAAGGATGGATTTGTGGTCTTGACTCTCTAGCCACACTGCTGGTCATTTTTAAGGGGCCCTGCTAGACACTTAGACAAATGTGGTTCTAAAATGAGATGCATTCTTAATCACAACCGAGTTTTCAACTGAAATACAGGTAAGGTGCAGGCTTTGCTCTTATTTATTTTAATAACACTCATCTGAGCTGTGTCCTGTGGCAGAACATCTTGTCTTTAGTAAAATAAACAGAGGGCAATCTGGATCTAACTGGCTTATAAATATGAGAGTGTTACCTTTTCCTTGAATGTGCCTTGTCTTTTCTTATGTAACTCAAGTCACAGCAACGGAGGGTGAAACTTGACTTGCAAGAGCTAGTGGGGAGAAGTGGTAAAATTCATTTTCCTGCAAGCTACTGTTTCCCTAAAAAGAACTCAAGCCTTAAAAAGATATTGGTACAAAGTTCAAAATGCTCTAACATCATAAATGCAAATTAAACAGCTTTCCAAAAATACAGTGCCCACTTGGGAGACAATTGGGAGTCTACCTGTGTTTTTCTTTTTTCTTTCTTTCTTTCTTTTTTTTTTTTTTTTTTGAGACAGGGTTTTTCTGTGTAACTTTGGAGCCTTTCCTGGAACTCGCTTTGGAGACCAGGCTGGCCGTGAACTCACAGAGATCCGCCTGCCTCTGCTTCCCGAGTGCTGGGATCAAAGGCGTGCACCACCACCGCCCAGCCTTAGTTACTTTCTCATTGCTGTGATCAGATGGCCTCAGGAAAGAATCGAAGAGGAGAGTTCACTTGCTCATAGTTGGAGAATGCTGTGAGGCCCACGGGTACCATGGGCAGGGAAAGCAAGAGGGAGAGTTGCATTGTAGGGAGATGGTTGCATTGGCTCAGTTTTCTCAGTTTTATTCAGCCCAGGCCCCCTACCCATGGAACGGTGTCACTCATACTTAGGGTGGGTCTTCCATCCTAAGTGAAAAGGCTCTGGATATGCCCTCACAGACAGCCCAAGATGTGTCTCCTAGGTGACTCTAAACCTAGTCTCGGTGACAACGAAGATTAACCATCACACCAGGCAGTTCCTTGACTCTGAATGCTTCTTGGATATGGCTCAGCTTTGGATGGAGTAAATCATTAACGCAGTTACACACACAGTCTTGGGGTGTGGGCCAGCAGAGAATTTAAACATTCCAGCAGTACTTAAAAAATGCTCATTCTCCTTGAAAACACACTTTTTAAAGTTCACCTCAGTTAAGTCACTTCCTTTACCCTTCAAAATCCGACCTTGGCTTTTTGTCTGGTTGATTTTTTTTTTTTTTTATGATCAAATAACATATTCTCTTGTTAAAACACTCACCTCCAATCTCAGGTTAAGGGTTCCTGGCCCTCCTTGTATAATGTCATCATGTAATGAAGAGTAAAATTACAATTGATTGCTAATTTCTTCATCTGGCCTTAGAAAAGATGAGCTTTAACAAGCAGCCTAAAATTTAAGTGCCAAATTTGGGTAATATACCAAAGACACAGACAACTCTATCTCTAGTGGTATTCTGTGGGCTGGGAGACACCATTATTACCAGAAATACTTCTCGGTAAGGTAAGGTATCTTCCAGGGTTGTAATTCACTGGGTCCTGGTTACAGCCTCAGACATCTACCTTTTAAAATAACCAGCCAGGGAACCCTACAGATGGATCCACACACCCACACTGCTATCCCGGAGAGTCCTGGTCCCTCCATGGCTGCCTTCTCAGGTTAGAATCTGCCTCCCCACAGCATGCAAAAGGCGCCTGTCCTTTGACTCGGTGTTGTCTGCTTCTCCAGCTCATTTTGCTTCCTTCCTTCTTTCTGTGCAGCCTACATTGTCCAAGCCTGAGGTGAGAAAGGTCTATCAGCAAGACCTCGTGCCAAGTCTAAACCAGAATCTAACGCTATTGCAAAGATACAATGTTCTTTCTCTAAAGGCAGCTTGGGGATTCTGAACAAAGAAATATTAACTTGAATGGAAAAAACAAAGTCCATTGTGGAAGAAGTGACTTAATGCCTTCCTCTAATTCATGAAAGCATAAGATTAAAGCTGAATAAAAAGTCACAAGACTGTTTCACTAACCTGCAGCTGCTGAGAATATCACATGCTGGATTTCTTCCAGCCAGCCCCAGCCTTCCTCAGTCAGCCCCCAGCCACCTTCAGCCAACACCCAGCCTCCCCCAGCCAGCCCCCAGCCTCCCCCAGCCAGGCCCCAGGCCCCCTCAGCCAGCCCCCAGCCTCCCTCAGTGAATATTAATAACCAGGAAGGTAGAATACTGAAAAAGCCCATTGTATCTTCGTTCAAGATTCACAACTAAGGAATTTATTGTCTTATCATTAGGTCAAAAATAATTTTACTTCCTTGTTACCCTTCAACTAGCTCTATTCTCTCCTTAGACTTCCTCTTCATAAAACAGAATGGAGACGAACTAAGTGAACTACAAATCTCACTTCCTATCAATTCCCTGGGCTTCATAAAAATGGCAGCCAAGGTTAAGATAGTTGATACCATTCCTAACTGGAGTGGTGAAAGATGTCAGGTTCCCTCCCTTCTGATAATTAAAGGTTAGACCACAGGGAGAATAAGGAGAATTAGGAAAATGGATGCTAGAGGATGCCTACTAGGATTTTTGACCATGTAATTTCCCTTTTTTTCTGTGGCTAGTTAAATCCCTCTTTGCTGCAGGAAGCCCTTTATGTTAAGCTCGGGTAGTTAACCATGCTCGCACCACAGTCAGACGCTTCGGTGGACTTCCTATTGCCTCCCAGGCCTGTAAGGGTTGGATCAAGGAAAGGCAGGAAACATACAGATGCCTCTGCAACTTCCCTGCAGCATTTCTGTCTGTGCCATAGAAAGTCTTCTCTTTCCATGGTGGTCGGGAAACCAACAGAAGTGACCTCTTGGGGGTGAGATGCCATCATTACTGTCACAATGAAACAGTTTATCAGAGAAAGAAAGAAAGATGGATCCCATGTGACAGCCACTGACCCATGAACACAACCAAGTCTGGTCTTTAATAATGTGAGCCGCTGAAACCCTTGCCCAGCCTTATATTTGCCCTGAGGTGAACTGAGGTGGTTCTTTCACTTGCAACCAGCAGGGCCTTGACTAATATAGTACATTTACCCTTGGGAGTTACAGCATGATGGTTAGCTTCCCTTGACGTTAGGTCCAGAGTCCTTTTCCCACAGTGCTTCAGGTGGCGTTGAATGGTTTTCATGGAGAATAGCCTTTGGCTGAGAAGTCACCTTCACCCTGTTGCAATGCCCTTAGTATGTATCCTATCGATGTGAGTAACACATAGTGCTGTTCCACTTTCAAGCACTGTCTGCTGACTCCCCACCATGGCAAAGAACACGATTCACATACCCATCCTTTGCTGTTATTCACCCCGATTCCTATCCTTATGTGGTACCAGTAGACTTTTGATTCAATACTTGATGCTTTCTATATTACTGTGACTATTATGATTTATAAATAACTATAGTTCATTGAGTTGAAGATTGACACCAAAAATAAGACATCAAGAATAAGTGTTATGGGGCCAAGGAAATGGCTCAGTGGTTAAGAGCACTGACTGCTCTTCCAAAGGATCCAGGTTTGGGTCCCAGGACCCATGTGGCAACTAACAACTGTCTGTGACTCCAATTCCAGGGAATCAGATTGTCCCCTTCTGGCCTCCACAATATTTTATGCACATGGCGCACAGATACACATGCAGGCAAAACACCCATACATATAAAATCAAAATAAATTAAAATATCAAAATATTAAGAATAAATATTATTTTATATACTACCAACGAGGAAAGTATGACATTCCATAAAGTTGTATTCATCCCAGTTTATAAAGTAAAAACATGAAAAAAAACCCTCCACTTAATCATTCTACATACTGTATACAACTAGAATGTCAAACCCATAGAAGAAAGGATCTAATTTGTTCTATTCACCATTGCAAGTATAATAAAAGGCATATTAAGAGCTTAATGAAGAGCTAGAGAGTGAATATACAAATTCTGATTCTTATCGAACTAAACAGTCCACACAGGTCACTCTGATGTAGCTTGCTGCTTGTATAGCCAATTTGTCAAGTTTTCTAGAGACTTCCCATTAGTAGTGTTAAAGGACATACAGACAGCAAGTTAGCTTAGAGACCTTAAGTGACCTTTTTGTTTCCAATTGGGTATTCATTCCACAGAGTAGAATAAGTGTTCCAGAAGAGGTTTGACTGGAGAAAGCCAAAATGAGGAGCTGAGAGGTACTCCATCATCTCAAACTTACTTTCCTTATAGGGGAAGGACAAAGGAAGAGAAAATGGCTGATTGGTTAACAGGTCTGTGTAAGGATTAAGACCAAAGCATACTCAGTGCTGTGCCAGTTGACACTGGCCTGTTGACAGGAAATTGGGCTGTTTATCTTTCTCCTGATTCCTTAAAAGTATCAAGACTATCTGGGTTTCCCTTTGATGACATGGGATTTCCACATAGATGATTCCATTTTAAATTTTAGGTTGCTCTCCTGGGGACTTGTTCCCTAGCCTGGCCCCCCACTATGATCTCCTGTGTGTGGTTTTCACACTAGCTCTCAAATGTTGAACAGTGTTGGCTCCAATTCGTTCATCATGTTCTCATATCTCAAACATTTCAGCCCCATGTGCTCTTGGAGCTTTGCCTCCAGACCCTGTCCTGTGCAAGCTCTGACGCCATTCTCTCCACTGGGAATGCCCTCCACTGTTCCCTTGAGGTCTTGCAGCACACATTCCCCACTCTCTTCCTGCACTAGCTCCTCCTGTTCCCAGAGTGGCTGCAGGTCTGAAAATATTTTTACCTTATTATCATATTTGATTTATAATTTAAGTGAGGTACAAACTCATAGGGCTAACATTATTTTTCAGTCAAGGCTTTCCAGGCTTCATGGAGAAGGGATAGCTCTTCCGCTACTGGAGGAAGCTGGGCTAGTCTTCTCTGCTACTTGTCTATCACATCTCCAACTTCCTGTCATTCTCTAAAAATGCCTTAAAATAGTTATTCTTGCTTCATTTCCTATTCTTTTGGTTTTCTAAGTTCCACTTTACATTATTTATTTATTTTTATTATCATCATTTATGTAATATGTTTATTATTATTATTATTATTATTATTATTATTATTATTATTATTATGTGTTTTAATTTTATACATCAGCCATGGGTTCCCCTGTCATCCCCCCTCCCGCCCCCACCCTCACCTTACCCCTAGCCCCTCCCCTCCATTCCCATGTCCTCCAGGACCAAGACCCCTGGGGACTCATTTAAACCTGATGGATTCAGTACAGGCAGGTCCTGTCCCCTCCTTCCAGGCTGAGCATGTGTCCCTGTGTAAGCCCAAGGTTCCAAACAGCCAGCTCATGCACTAAGGACAGATCCTGGTCCCATAGACTGGGTGCCTCCCAAACAGATCAAGCTATTCAATTGTCTCACTTATTCAGAGGGCCTGATCCAACTGGGGGCTCCACAGCCATTGGTTCATAATTCATGCGCTTCCATTCAATTGGCTATTTGTCCCTGTGCTTTTTGCAATCTTGGATTCAACAATTCATGCTCTTACAGTCCCTCCTCTTTCTCAACAATTGGACACCTGGAGCTCCACCTGGGGCCTGGCTGAGGATCTCTGCATCCACTTCCATCAGTTATTGGATGAGAGTTCCAGCACGACCATTAGGGTGTTTGGCCATCTGATCACCAGACTAGGTCAGATCAGGCTTTCTCTCGACCATTGCCAGCAGTCTACAGAGGATGTATCATTGTAGATTTCTGTAGACCTCTCTAGCACTTTGTTTCTTCCTGTTCTCATGTGGCCTTCATTTATCATGGTCTGTTATTCCTCATTCTCCCTTTCTGTTCTTGATCCAGCTGGGATCTCCTGCTCCCCTAAGCTCTCTTTCCCTCAAATCTTGCCCTTCATTACTCCCACTGTCATCCAGGTTGTTCATGTAGATCTCATCCATTTCTCTGTCATTGGGTGATCCCTGTGTCTTTCCTAGGGTCCCGTTTTCTAGGTAGCCTCCCTGGAGTTGTGTAGCAGTCTAGTCATCTTTGTTTTACATCTAGTATCCTCCTATGAGTCAGTACATACCATGTTTGTCCTTCTGAGTCTGGCAGGCAAATGGATGGATCTAGAAAAAAATCATCCTGAGTGAGGTACATTATTTATTTTTGTTTTCTATTATGTGTATGGTTGTGTGGATGGGGTGGGGGGGACATGAATGCAGTGCTCATAGAGGCGAAAGAGGGCGCTGAATCTCCTGGAGCTGGAGTAAGAGGTGGTTGTGAGCACCGGGATGTAGATTCTGGAAACTGAACCAGGTTCTCTGGAGGAATCTCTTCATCCCCATACCTTTTTAATTTTTACCTTTAAATTCCTTTACTCTGCATTATTTTAGTATGTTCAAAAAATATAGAACAGTCCACAAAATTGCATTTCAAATCTGCACAAGGCCATGCAAACCTTTGTAACATTCTAATTTTGGAGCATGTGCTGCTGAAGTGAGCACTTTAGTGGGTTTTTAAGAAAGAGATCATTTCCAGTCAATATTTCAACATGGTGATCTATTTTTAAATAACATTTCTTCATTTTAAAATCAATACATGTTTATCGAATAAAACACAAATAAGCAAAAGTAGGAAAATTAAAATGACCTCTAATAGCACCACTGAGAGACAATCACCGCTAATAGGGACTATATTTTTCCAGCATCCTTTCTTTAATGTCACACACACCAGGGGTTGATGCTACTGTTGCCTGCTACCACCTTCATTCCTAGAAAGTGTGTGGGAAGTGTTCTGTGACAGGTCCTTTGTTGAGCAGTACATTGGGAAGAGGAGTTCAAATGTGCTGGTAGCTGCTGAAAGAAAGCAGGTAATTCTACACAAGAATCTGTTAAAAGGGAGACAAATGTGCATAGCACAGGAGGAAAAGCTAAGGCGGTATATTCATACAAGCCACAATATGAAATATACCCCCAAAACACTAAGGTAAGTGAAAGAAGCTGGGCGTATTGCATGGTTTCTCTGAATCATCTAGAGGAGGTAAACTCACTAAAACAGAAAGCAAGCAAGTGATAATTAGGGACCAGAGGAAGGGAATAGGCAATAACTGTTTAATGGATATGGGTTCCCTTTTAAATTGATGAAACTCTGTTCAGAAGAGATTGAGGTATTACTTGCACAAATTATGAATGGGCTAAATGCTATCAGGTAACATACTTTAAAATCGTTAATTTTGTATTATGTGAATTTCAACTTCAATGGAGGGAAGGCCCTAAGCATTATCTTTAGTGACCACATACTGTTCCATTATGTGGTTGGATTATAATTTTTAAAAGTGAGTCCTTCATTTTTGACATAGAGATTATTTCTAAATAATTGTTACAAAAAGAATTATAGCAAATAACCTAACAGCTTAATATTTGCACTTATCTCTCTAGAATTTTTTTCCCAAGGAGTAGCTTATTTAGATTTTTTTTTTCAGATTGCTCTTCAAAAACACATTTTGAAATATTAGATTCATGTACTCAAAGGAAATTATTTGTAACAATATGTTTTTTATAACTTTTCAGAGTGGTGCCCTAATGAAATTATGCCACTCTACCAACTCTGCCCTATCCATGGCAACCAGAGCACACCCATGACTTCACATAGCTCCCACACATGTGCAGTTCTGCATTCTACACCAACAGTAGGCTAATTTATACCCCCAACAAAGAAATGCAAACATTTTTTAATTAGCTAACCCTTCCCCCATCATAATACATATATTTTTGTTCACTAAGACTACGTTGCCCATAGTAAATGTGTAGTGAATGCATGAAAACACTGACAAATTTCTTCTATATTTATTACCTTGCATGTGAGACTGTAGCTATCTGTTAACTTTCTTGCTGCTGCAGCTACTGCAATGCATATTACTTTCTTTCTATAACCTCCACAAGCTGCCTGACACACATCTGCTCAATATTTGTGGAATAGATGGAATAGATAAAACAAGACCAAGCTCACTCTGCCACTAAGGTTACACACATTGCTGCAAATGTACACAGTAAGCAGATGGGAAGGTCACAGTCAGACTCTTGGTCTCCTATGTCCCCAGTGTCTCGCCTCAATCCTTCCCAGCTCTGCTATAGTTAATTAAAAGTCCATTGGGTTTCCAAGTATGCTGCACATTTCTTGAGACAAGGACAAAGCAGTGAGCTGCTTTGAAACTCCCAGAGTGCCCAAGCCAGTGCATGACATCCATCACACTTATTCAAGAAATGTTTGTGGTTTGAGTGCTCAATAAAAAAAAAAAAATTATTATTGTTAGCATTGTTTCCACTTTTAATGACAGAAATGATAATAACCTCCCAGCAGTCTGCTTTAAATAGGTTCAAGACACTGAAACACAATTTTAACAGTGTCTTTCGTCAGCTCACCCCCTGGAGAGATGAAATGAGTTCATAATGACATTCCTGCAAAGAGTCAAAAAGCAGAAGGAAGGAATGCAGGGCTTGGCTGCAGTCGGCACAGATGCTTCACTGCCATTTGGGAGTCTGTTTTCTCTCCGGTATTCAGAACTGGCCTCTGGACATGGGGGACAGTCAGGAGCAGCAAGCCAATGATGACCCACCTTCTCTTTTCTGGGCATCAACCCTTCAGGGCCAAGCTATCTGCAGTGGGGAACGGGTAGGGATCAGATTGTTGACTCTGCATATCCTTTGCTACCAGCTCATGGAAACCACAGGATCTCTGAATCACCCGCAGAATAGCACATTGACCAGTTGGCAGCAAGACAACAGGTTATTTCTCAGTAAGACATTGTTACCAAGACTTTTTAAAAAGACACAATCTCACCTAGTCCTGCCTGGTTTTAAAATTGCTATCTAGTTCAGGATGACCTTGAACTCCTGATCCTTCTGCCTCCATATTCCAAAGGCTGAGATGAAAGACATGTACCACCACCCTTGACTCATTTCAAGTTTCTGTTGTGAGTGTAGCTTGACTTGGAAGTGCAGGTTAACACTAGTGAGTTTTTAAGTTTTTGTGGCAAACATGTTAGTTCCATAGACTGGCACAAGGTGGTCTAAGAAGAGCCAACAGGGGCTAGCAAGGATGCGGTGAGGGAGCGCACCATCCTTTTTCATCTACAACAAGCGTATCACTAGGAAAAGGAACAGAAAACATACAGGAAAGTGTTGAGAGGCCACCCAGGTCCTCACCCAAGGACAATGAATCCACTGCTCACGTTGAAAATGCTTCTAACAGGCCCCCTACTCTTTTCCATCTGAAGTCCCTCAGGGATGATATGCAAAGACAAAATTTCACAATGCTGTCCTATCTAGGTGCTAATTGCCAACTTGACAGGATCTAGAACAGAGGTTCTCAACCTGTGGTCATGACCCCCTGAGGTAGCAGGTCAGATATTTACATTATAATTCTTAACTAGCAAGATTACAGTTATGAAGTAGCAACAAAATAACTTTATGGTGGGGGGGGGGTCACCACAACATGAGGAACTGTATTAGGAGGTTGAGGCATTAGAAAGGTTGAGAACCACTTATCTAGAATTACCTAAGGCACACGTTTCTGGACACATCAGTGAAGGATTATCTACTTGATCTTAATTAAGGTAGGAATGCCCACCCTAAGCATGCTTGGCTAGGGTCTTGGACAGTATAGAAAGAAGAAAGCTGAGCACTGGCATTCCTCACTCTCTGCTTCCTGCTTCCTGACTGCAAATGCCATGTGACCAACTTCCCGTTACTGTGGTTGAGACTGCTTTCTCATTATGAACTGTATCCCCTCAAACTGTAAGCTAAACACTTTCTCCATTAAGTTGATTTTTTTTCAGGTATCTTATTGCAGCAAGAAAAGTAACTGATGTAGGTGAATCAGAGCATCCAAGGGTTGCCTTCGACTTAAACAAACGAATGCCCTCATTTCTGGAGTGCCCTGTGACTGTCTTGTCCATTTTATGTCTCATGTTTTAAGCCACGGAGCAACTTAACCTTCCTACTAGGGTGAAGAAGTTAGTTCCCATGTGTGGGAGACCTTGTGCTTGCTCTTGGTACCTTTTCTGAGGTCACATCAGTAATCTATTACATCTCTCCTCACAAATAACACAATAATAAGCCATCAAAATAATTCAAACTCCAATGGACCAGTGATATGGCTCAGCAGAGAGGGTAAAGACACTTGTCATGTAAGATAGGTAGCCTGAGTTTGATTCTCAGAACTTACATAAAGGTGAAAAGATAGAACCAATTCCACAAAGTTGTCCTCTGACATTCAAGTGTACTGTGAAATGTGCATGCGTACGCGCGCGCGCACACACACGCACACACGCACACACGCACACGAAGGCAATAAAAAAACTAAATGTAAAATAACACTTCAAAAGCACCAACTGGTTGCTTAAACTTCACCAGTTTTCATGAAGAGACAGGGAAAAGCACTAACCTGAAAGTTAAGTCACCAAAATTTCAGAAAGAGCCCCTGGAATTTCTTTTCAGTAACCAGTGGCCTGACCGGCTGAATGCACTCTATAGCTTGGGGCTTCTCCAAGCTTCTTCAATTTGCATCATCACAAAGAACTTGTCTAGGCATCCATCTTCCTTAGGAGAGAAAGGAACTGAAAAATGGCAAGCATTCCTCCTCTGTCACATGAAGTAAAGTGGGTTGTTTACGTGAGTGTTGAGTGTGGGTGGAGGTACTGTGTAAGTGTTGAGTGTGGGTGGAGGTACTGTGTAAGTGTTGAGTGTGGGTGGAGGTACTGAAGCACTTAATAACAAGCAATCTTTTACTTTGGCTTTCTGGGTCATGGGCTACAATACTGGCTAAAATTGGACATGATGGTACACAGCTGTAATTTCAGTGCTCTAGAGACAAATAAGGCAGGAAGATTATGTGTTCAAGGACAGCTTGGGCTGTGGAGTGAGATCGACACCAGCCTGGCCTATGTGGTGATACTTATTTCTTAAAACAAGACAAACAAAATTCTGACTAGGAGTGCACATGGTCAACATCATCCTTTCCTGATCTCATAAGTAGAGTAACATCACCTCCTTTGCAGGGTAGGGTTATTGATGAGAAAGCAGCAGGGAGGATAATTATTAGTCCCAATGAAATTACACTGTTTTTTCTAGAGATTCTGATACCCTTCCCAATCTCATGGCTTCTAGTGGTCTCTATTTGGAATCAGTGTTTCTACCACCCCTCCCCCACCCATAGTGACACAGGCAAGATCCACCTCCAGACAACGGAATCCTTGGAGGTACTATGAGCACTCACGTTCCATCTACGCACTGCTTGCCCCCTCCCCCGTGCCTATCCTGTCTCTAAGAAAACATAGCATTGAAACTCCCAAGCATCCCTTTTCTATTCCTAGTCTAAATTTTCTTCACTGGGAATATTATTTTTCTCAAGGTTTCTAAGGAAAGTGTAGGGAATCGTAGCCACAATGGTAAATTGAATTACATTTGAGCAGAACAAAGCTGGCTTGTAGGTGAAAGGGAAAAAAAGGTATGATATCTTCTTTTTTAATCAAAAATGTTTCTCAAAGGATATTTTACCCAATGAGTTTTCTATTAGCTCGACAGCAAATTTATTCACATGCATGCAGAAGAAGAAAAAACAGAGTGAATTAGATCGGGAGGATGTTGATCCTCTCCGCTCTTTCAGATCTGCAGGGAGACATGGTGTTGACCGCAGGAAGATGGACCTCTGAATGGGCGTTTGTTGCTACTAAGAGAAAGAGAAAAGAAACAATGATGGGCGGAATTTTCCTTTGATGTCACACTCTTCTGCACAGACCTTCAAAAAGATGCTGGTTCTCAGGCTCATTTCCACAAAATTCATCTCAAAGCTTCCGACACTCAGAACTACCTGCACAAGATCCCCAGATGTCCTAGCATTCAATGTGGCTTTCAAAATCCCTTTCTAGACTGCCACTTTCATATTTGCTAGACCTGTTGATTCCACAACATGCCAACATAGGGATCCATCTGTCACAATGGCATGGTGCCCTTTCTGCAGGACAGCACGCCAATATCTACCAGCCCCAATGCCAGCCAAAGTGGCATTAACAACAATGCCCCCCATGACATAATCAACTTTATACTAATGCTGCAAGAAGATCTTCCTGGGAAGGGCAGAAGCTGCCAAGTGAAGAACACACTGCTCACCAGAAAGTCATGTGTGACCCAGCTCAACACAGACCCCAGTCCATGGGAGACATGAGTCTGTCTGTGTGGAGCTCTGCTCTGCAGATGGAAGCGATTCTTCCTCAACAGCGAACCTCAGAGTGTGGCCAGAGTACTCACTGGAGAGACCTGGCTGCAGCCACAACACCCAGATGGCAATCAAACATTCTAGTGCACCAGAGACAGGGGCTTCTTGGCATGCAGGGTTTTTGGTATCAAAAACAAGAGTCTCAGACAAACTAAGAAGAACTGACCACCTCGCTGTATCTCTATCGGGGGCCCCACCGGGCAATTCCTTCCTGTCTTGCGTCTCTATCCAGCTTTGTTTCCATTTCCACTTTCGTGTGGGGATTTTGAAATCTGCACCCTAGTACAATCTCCTCCACATTCACTCATTTCTAAGACTAAAGCAGAAGTAAAGGAATGTCACTTCTAAGATTATCTTAGAGAAAGATTGTGACTTCTCCCCTGGCCTCAGAGCCCTCTGCTCCCCTGCCCTTCTCTGCCCTCCCCTCCCCTCTCTTCTCACTAATTCTCTTGTTCCTACCTTTGCTTTTCCCATCTGCTGTCTTCCCTCTCCTCTCTGAAGGCAGCCAGTTTTCATATGGAGATCATCTCTGTGGAGAAGACCATATGGCAAGGAACTGATGTCTCCATAAAAGTAGAGGGAGAGGAGAGAGAGACACACAAGAATAATGCGGCCGGGGGTGGGGTGGGGGGCTGGCTGGAATATCGTGTTTTCTTTCATATGTAGAATCTAAACATGTGAGCGTGTGTGTGAGCAAGTGTATGACAGCACAAGAGCACTTGTTTGGAGGGAGGAAGGGAACCAGTGGAGTAGTGCAGAATGGACAAGAGATGCCTTGTAGGGGGTGAAATTGAGAAAAAAAAATGTGTGTGTGTGTGTGTGTGTGTGTGTGTGTGTGTGTGTGTGAAATGTCATGGTGGAACCTATTGTTTCATATGCCAACTTAAAAATATAAACATGGGAACATGATGTCTTCAGACAACAATCAGCAAGGATCCAAGGCTGCCATACACATAGGACTAGGCTCAGGAGCAGATTATGCCTCTGTTAACCTTGAGATGGCAGTAGCCTCACCTTGACCAGAGCTCTTGAGATCCAAGTCTGTGCACCCAGCCCAGGCTTGCCTGGGTTTGTCATCCTTAGAAACTGCGAGGCAAGAAAAACATGTTCAGAGTTACTAGATACTGCATTTACACACGGAAGCTGATACAATTTTAAACTATGTAGACACAGGACCTCAGTTAAGAAGCTCTGGGCTCTGGGAGATCAATGCTCCAGTCTGGCTATTTGACAGGTGTGAAATCTGAGCTTAAAGGAGGCCTTGTGACATGTTATCCAGCTGGTTAACAAGTACCACATGTGGCTCCTGGCTTATCTAACTCCTGTTTTGTGGGAGGTATGTTCAGAGCCGCCATTCTGGGTGGCAATCGCAGGGGCCCAGTTCTCTGTGCCTGGGTGTCAGACTCCTCTGAGCTGACTGTTTGCAATGTGCAGACAACGCTTCGACACCACCGTGTCTTTTCAGTCGGAAGCCTTAGCGGGCTGGATATCATCCACATGGAAGAGAAGTGAGCCCCTCTCATGCTTGATGTCTTTCAAAGTTATCCCATTTCTCTGAGATCTTATGGGGAGAGAATTGATCTCCAGTTTCCTCACAGCACTGAAAAACTTGATACAAATCTTTTCTGCATCATCTGTAAACACTGTGGATTTCTCCCAGCTTTGACAATCAGGCAGTATCTTATCAGTTTTTGGTCAGATGTCTACAGATCATTCTAAATGTAACAAATATTCCTACACCTAAAACTAAATGTAACAAATACTCTGAAAACACCTATACCTTAAAGGAGGACTAGTGTAGCAGATGGCAGGGATAGGAGAAGTTATATCACATAGCTACTATCCCCAAGAAGGATTTCTGTATGGAAGTAAACATACTTATGTTGAGCAAAAGGACCTACCTATGTTGTAATGCTTTATGTCCTTTATTTTAATAAGAGCTGAGAAAATGACATGGTGGGCATATGGTTACTATACTATTTCCTTTTAAAAGTTATAATGCTTCCACTGAGGCCTGGGCCAATCTGAGTGGCCTGCACTGTCACCTGGGACAATGGTGACATCTGGACCCAGCGGCTGCCAACCACCATGCTGGGGTCTGTGTTGAAGTCCGAGTCCCGTATTGCCACCAAAGGTCACATAGAAGCCCAGAGGTAGAGCTACAACCTGAGGCCTTGGTGGTGTCCAGGAGCCATGCTGCTGCCAGAACCATCCCAATCTGAGTGGCCAACGCTTCCACCCAGAGCCAGGATGTTGTCCAGGCCCAAGCTGCTGCCAACGGCCATAACTGGGCCTGTAGTCCAGCTGCAGCTGGTGTCTATGCTGATGTCTGTGGCCCATGTCACCTTAGGAGGCCTTAGGAACCATGTGAGATGAAATCAGAGGGCCATGCTGAGGTGGCCCTACCCTTCGCTGGCCCTAGGAAAGCTGGCCTTGACTCTCACTGGACACTACAGCAAGAGAGCTGGCCCTGACCCTCACCAGAGAGCTGGCCCCTGCACTCAGGAGAGATGGCCCCACCTGTCACCACAGGTGAGGGTGAACTAAGGCTAGCTAGGGCATGGGTATCAGCATAGGGGAGCTGACTCTGCCCCCTTGCCTGAGACAGGTGGTCCCAGTGGCCCAGACTGACCAACTCAGCTACCACTCAGGCCCACAGCCAGGCCTTAGGTTGGCCCACCCTAATATCTACCCCATCTAGGACCTGCCAGAGCACATGAAGGGACTGGTTCTGTGGAAGAATACCCGCAGGATCTCCAAGACTCCTGTAGCCACAAGGTATCCCAGAGGAATTCCTGTGAGGATCTAGTGATGATGGTGAACCAGACCAGTGACTCATTGCAAGGAACATTTGCTAGTAATCCGACAGGACCAAAGGGTACACTATGTGAGACATCGAGGCCCCCAATGCCACCAGGACAAATAAAGAGGTGTTGGAGAGACAGGAAAGATGGAGAAGCGAAGAGGTTTTGTTGTTTGGTTTTGTTCTTGTTGTTTCTTTGCTTGCTTTGTTTTGTTTTCTTTTGTGGTAGCGCTGCAGGGGTGAGGGGAAGATATGGGGGAACCAGAATGTAAGTGGAATTGGGGTGCATGATGTGAAACTCCCAATGAATCAATACAGAAGTTTTTTTTTGAAGCTGTAATGATAGGGCCAGAGAAATGACTAAGTGAGTAAAGGCATTTGCTGCCAAGTCTGATGGTCTTAGTTTGATCCCCTTGACCCACAGGGTGGAAGGGGAGAATTAGTTCCAGGAAGTTGTCCTCTGACCTCCACACATGTGATATGGCATGTGTGCATGCATGCACATGCTCACATAATAAATAAATAAATATTTCAAGTTCACTATAGTTTAATAATATATAATTTACAATATCTATTACAACATATTTAGGTAATCTATATATAGGTTAGAGAGATGGCTCAGTGGTTAAGGCTGTATACTGCTCTTGCAGAGGACCTGAGTTCTGTTCCCAGCACCTTCTTAAGTGGCTAACAGTCTCCTATAACTCTAGCTCCAGAGGATCTGATGCTCTTCTCCGGCCTCTGTGGACACTTGTGTTCATGTGCGTATACCTCCCCTTCCCACAAACACACAATATACATAATTAAAAATAAAATAAATCAGCCAGGCAGTGGTTTTGCACACCTCTAATTCCAGCACTTGAGAGGCAGAGGCAGGTGGATCTCAGAATTCAAAGCCAGCCTGAGCTACAGAGTGAGATCCAGAACAGCCAGAGCCACTCAGAGAAACCCTGTCTCAATAAATAAATAGATAGATAGATAGATAGATAGATAGATAATAGATAGATAGATAGACAACAAACAAATAAGTAAATTTTTAAAATATTTACATTATATATAATAGGCATCATGTTTACTAAAGTTTTTTTTCAAATTAAAAGTATCTTAGCTTAATGATTAATTATATCTAAGATACTTAACAAACACTTGACACGAATATCTCATTAAATCTTCCCACCAACTCTCTAAGGAAAAGATTGTTTCTTTCTCTTTTCTCTTGAAGTTCAGAAAGAAAGAATAATTTGTTTAAATTCACCCAGCTACCAAGTGGAAGTTGCGTCTAGTTCTGTCGTATTCTAAAACCAGAGATCTCTATATTTAAGTTTTGACTCTCACCCACTAGAATTGTGTGTGGGTGCAGAAATAAGATACATGTGGAGACAATTTTGGAACATTTGATATAGTAAACACTTATCACTAGAAGTCCAATTTGTGCTAGGGAGTTATCAGTCAGGAGAGTGAGAAATCCACACTAGCTAATCCAGTGGAAAAAGGCTTTGTTGTTGTGTGAATTCCTTCCATTCAGGCTTTGGGGTACAAACCCTAGGGTGTGGCTTTGTCTGCATACATAGGTGACCCCTTAAGAGCTGAGAGAGAGGAGTTGATCTCTCTCTTGGGTGGCCAGGACTGGGTCAAGAAGAGTGGAGCAGCTTGCAGTTAGTCCCTATCCCCCATCCTATTCCCCCTAGCCCCCAAACCCCCAATTCCACTCCCCAACCCCCGACAGGACTGGACCAGCAAGATCAGCAGTGGTGTCTTCCTTATTGTGTATTAGTGAGTCTGTATACCTTCTTAATAAATTAATACTAGACCTCTGTGGATTGTCACATTACTTTGTGAAACAGGTTCATTCATTGACCCAACTACCCTTTTCTGATCCGTGGCCATGTGCTAGAAAGGATCTGAGTGATACAGTGCTAGAGTAGATAACACAGGACACAGTATGACTCAAAGGAATAGTGGGGATGGATGGATGGACAATTGTAATGCATAAATAAGGTAATTTCATATATGAAGGACACTATAAGAAAAATTAAAATGGGGCCTGAGTGACTGGTTTAGGAACCTTGTGAATTAAAATGTTTCCTTTCTGCCTCTCTGACAATGAGGACTCATGACTTGGGGACCCTAAGTTACAATCAGTGAGGTTTGTGGGAAGGACATTAATATTTGAGGATGACCAACTATATCAGAAAGATAACTGTATTTTTCTATACATCTTGCCTCAATAATGGTTATGGACAGGCAGGAGGGGAGCCGGCAGAGCACATGCAATGTGATAACGATGACACCAGCAAACAAATCATGTGTCTGGGCAATAGAAAGTAGGCAGGTAGGGGATGGCACAGGATGCATGCTGGAACTTAGGGACAGAGTATTTCAGACAGACAAGGAAGAGCTAGACTTTTAGAAGCCAGCATGGGGCCTTGGATCCATATCAGAATCACAGTAATGGCATAAGAGAAGAAAATGATGAAGAGATATTTTGAGTGGCTGACTGTGAACAGAATACGGGATAGATAGAATGGAGACATTCATGAGGCCAGAAAACCTCCCAGTAGTCCAAACAGTCCTGCACTTCCTAACACTGCAAGCAACGAAGAGATGCATGACCCACAGCAACCCCATAAGACCATAGCAGGGCTGGAAAATCCCCATCAACTAATGGCATAGTAGACATCCCAATGCTGTAGCACAATGCACTGCTCACATGTGCATGATGAGGCTGGTCCAAGTGAACCTATTGCCAATATTTTTCTATGCCAGTTACATAGAAGAATAACATAAACAGTTACATTCATAACACTTGAAATACTAATAAATGACCACACCACTGGTTTGTGCCTTTCCCATACTCCTACTTATTGTAAAATAGTATGTCATGTTATACCACACACCTGTTTTTCCACATCCCTTCATTGCATCAAGAGAGCACATTGAATGAATGACCCCTACTATCTAGGTATGAATAACTACACTTGACATGGTCTACATAACAATGGAAGTTTTTCAGAACGTATTCTGATCTACACAGGCCATGGGAAACTTCTATCTAAGAAAGCAGGAACTGACGCTAGGGATGTAGTTCAATTGGTGAGTACTTGTCTCACATGCGTGGATCCTCTAGTTCCATCCCCAATTCTACATAAACCTGGTCATGTTGGTACATACCTGTAATCCCAGCATTTAGAAAGCAGAAGCAGGAGACATTGTCTAAATAAATAAATAAATAAATAAATTGCTGTGGATATCGCTCTGTGTAAATAAAGTTCTGATTGGCCAGTGGTTAGGCAGGAAAGCTCTAACTACAAATGGCGCCTAAGGTCAACTCACATTTTTTTTTTTGAAGCTGCTTGCATGCATTTCCTGTTTTTATTTTTTTTTTAGGTAGTATTATTCCCTTCTTGGGTTTCTGAACGAGTTGAAGATCAGTTAGTTATAGTTATAATTATCTTTGTTAAGGATTTCAGAAAAATTCACTAAGAGCTGTAAGTGTATAAATTTGAAAGACGTTATAAGACTGTTCCATTAGCAATGTAAGTTAGGATAGAAAGTGAATCAGGTACATTTTGGACTTACCAAAATAGGATAGATAATGGAATTATTTTCTCTGAATTTGTCAAATGCAAATGGACTAGACATTGTTTAGGTATTTATTGTTTGTATATATGGTATATATAGTTATTGTACTTTTGTATATAGTTTTTCTTATATTAGTTATAACTTTTCTTTTTTTCTTTTTATTAAAATAGAAAAAGGGAAATATAGTGATATTTTATTTGTATTGAAATGTGATTTTATTTGTATGTTAATAAAGTTGCCTTGAGGTCAGAGCAAGCCAGAGCAGAAGCTGAGCGGTAGTAGTGCACGCCTTTAATCCCAGCATTTGGGAGGCAGAGCTAGGTAGATCTCTGTGTGTTCAAGGACACAGGCAGCATGGCAGACACACGCCTTTAATCTCAATACCAACCATAGAAGACCTGGAGATCTGTACAAACAGGCAGTGATGAGGAGGTCATGTGGCTGGGTTTACAACCAATGAGAAAACAGAACAGAAAATCTATAGAAAAGATAGGACACACAGAGGTAGCTCTCTTGCGGAGAGGAAGAACAGCAGAAGCAGTGAAGGGTAAGGTTTTCCGCTCTTGCTCTGACCTCTTGGCTTTTAACTCTGCAATTAGTTCTGTGTTTCTTATTTAACAAGCCGGTTACATCTATAATAAATAGCAAGAACAAAGAACGGAAGTTACATCTGAGAAACAGTGCAATGAAGGAATCCACAGTTGAGCCCTAAGAACGAAGATCTGGTGTACAAACTATGCAAACTTTCAGTTGGAGATGGCAGCCTTGTTTTTGCCCAACACTTCTGGAAGATTGGACTGTTCTGGTCGGTTGTACTTGAACAGATTGTGAACATGATCTCTCCAACTTTTTGGTTTTGGACTCAATGGAGAGTTTATCTGAAGTATTTAGTTGGCTAAGTGGGAGGGCTGTGCGTAGGACTAAAGCTTCCGGGGGCAGAGAGCTCCTGCACAGATGGGGATTTTGCAGAGCACAGATCATAATCAACCTCAGCATTTAGAAGATTTCCTTTCACACTAAAATTGTTCTACCCTTTCAGAAATAACCAAAAACTTGTGCCATATGCCTCAAATATCACTAATTCTTCAGTAGTTTCCAAAGATATTTAAACTACTATTGCTCTTCAGTCCTCTGATTAACACTTCATTTACCAGCCTACAGATATATAATATGCACATATATGTACATATTTACCAGATTCTGTTTTCAAAGCATAGAGATTTGCCTGTTATCTCAGGGGAAGATAAAGTGAGGTGAAAATTGTAATAGAATGTAAGAATGCTACTCTACCTGTCTCAGAGTTGGGCTCAGGTTCCCCAACTCATTGGTACAAAACACTCTTAGATTCTAACTGCACTGCTAGGTCATGTATCCATGCAAGCCAAGCAGAGGGACTTGGAGAGATTGACCAATATTAACCCAGATCCTGCTAATATGGCAAATGGGTGTAGAAGGCAAGAGCTAGGATTCCGTTGGAAAGGACCACAGTGTTTGCTCGCTCCCTCCCTCCCTCACTGACCTTCCCCACGCTGTGCTGCCAGGTTCACTTCCTGGCTTTTCCACATCAGTGCCCACTCATTCATTTTCCAACTTCCCACTCTGTCTTCCATTGTCTTCAAGCTCTCTCCAGTTCCCAGGTTCCAGATAGAAAGTTCTAGAAATGAATACCTCCTCATTCCTGAACCAGGGGAGCAGCCCCCAATTGGGAATGGTTAAGAGCTGGCACCTGAGTTGTCTCATATCACTTGTCCTTTGGGTTCAATAAATTCAAGTCATGTGTTTTTAACTCTAAGTGTTTTGCGGCACGATAGCAATCTAGACTTCCTAATCCCTTCTTTATAACATTTTATTTGTTTGTGTGTTTACAATATGGTCTTGCTAACACCCAGATTAGCCTTGATTTCACAGTGATGCTCTTGTTTCAGCTACCCAAGAGGGCTAGGGTTACAGGTGTGCACTACCATGCCTGATTATCCTCATAACAGTGTATTTGGGGTTTATAAGCATTCCCTTCTACTTCTTATTTCACTGTTTTCCCCCCATTCAATGTACCTATGATTCCCCAACCAGATTAATTGCTTGTATTTGGTCCTTGTCTGTGGAAACCAAATGGAGGCCTAAGGGGAAATCTTTCTCTAGCTCCTGGTATTCAAGGCATGCAGGAAATGCTACCTATAAGCATTGGAGAAGTTTTCATGGTGGTGAAAATCAGGGCACCATCCATCTTGGCTCTGGTGTATTGCCATCTATGTATAGTTGAGTTGGATGGACCAAGGTCTTGTTTACAGCTTTTGCATTAATTCACACGGCTAATCATATCCTGTAAATTTCCCTTTTTCCACTGTGGTTCTCAGGTTGGTGTCAGCCTAAGCTAGTCTCGTTGGTTAAGAAGCTGGCATCTCTTTTCCTAACCTCTGAAAGCCTATGACAGATACTTCTTCCTGGAATTTTCTAAGAGGGACATTTCAATAGAGGTTATTGTATATGCAAAGTATACAGTGAAATCTGGGTAGAGTAGTACACAACTGTAATCCCAGGAAGCTGAGGCAGGAGGATCACATGTTTGAAGTCAGACTAGGTAACATGGAAAGATATTGTCTCTGAAAAAAATATATAAATAAAAATATAATACATAATATTTGATATACACAGTGAAATGATTATTGGAGTCAAGCTAAGTATTGCATGCACAGTGCACACCAAGCACATTTCCAATATGTAATACAATGTTAACGGCAGTCCTCACACTGCCCATTGGATCTCTTGACTTGCTTCTCCAACATCACTGCAACTTTGCACCCTTTGACCTCCAGCTCCATATTTCATAAGAGAATGTTTTTGATCACTGATTCCATTTCTTTAAAGCTTCTAGGACCATCTCAAATTTTTAAAGCTTTTTTTTCCAATTAGATTTTTCAAAATACTATCTTATTAATTGCCATCTTTTTCCCCACTTTTAAAAATTGAAGTCTAATTTACATAGCAAAAAATTCACCCTTTTGAAGTGTACAATTTAGCAGTTTTCAGTATATTCATAAGGTTGTTCATCCATCATCACTATATAATTTTAGAACATTTTCATCAGTCTCTAAAGGCAAGCAAGCCCCCATTAGCAGTCATTCCCTATTCTCCTCCTGCCTCCAAACCATGGCAGTCATTAATCTGGTTGCTACCTCTGTGAAGTCGCCTACTGTAGGCATTTCATATAGATCGATTTGTGTCATATGTGGCCTTTTGTGCCTGACTTAGCATAATGTTTTCAAAGTTCACCGGTGTGGCACATGCCAGCATTTCTTTCCTCATTGTGTCTGAACAGCTCATTTATTATTTATCTGCTCTTTGGTGGGTTGGCTCTAGTATTGGGCTGTTTTGTGTGAACGTGTTAGGAAAAGGACATGAGCAGCCGAGCTGGGAGACAAGAGTCCCAAAGGACAACCAAAATGCTTTGTTCCTGTTTGTATAGCCTGGCAAGCCATTATAAAACCCTGGCCCCAGCTTTCATGATTGAACCTCAATTAAAAAAATAAAAGAAAAATAAAGTACCTTAACGCTGGGGTGGCAGATTGCCTTAATCAACTGAGAGCTCTGAGATCAGTCATGGGACCCTGCACAGCTGGATTTTGGAAGCTCTGTCTCCTAAAGGCCCTTGTGTGGCTAAAAATCCTGATGCAGATGGATTAATCCTGCCATATAAAAAACTAAGGAACTAGAGCATTTTCTCACACATGTATACTTATAAAGTATGGACTTTTCTAGAGGATCTTGGGAAGATTCACCATGACTTGGGAAGGGAAAAACATTGTCTTAGGGTTACTATTGCTGTGATGAGACACCATGACCAAAGCAAATACGGGAGGAAAGGGTTTACTTGGCTTACACTGCCATATTGTTGTTCATCACGGAGGCAAGTCAGGACAGCAACTTATACAGGGCAGGATAAGGGAGGCAGGAGCTAAAGTTGAAGCTATCAAGGGGTGCTGCTTACTGACTTGCTCCTTGTGGTTTGCTCAGTCTGCTTTTTTATAGAACCCTGGACCGCCAGCACAGAGATGGCAACACCCGTAATGGGCTGGGTCCTCCACCATCAACCACTAATTAAGAAAATGCCTTATAACCAGATCTTACAGGGACATTTTGTCACTTGAGGATCCTTGCTCTCTGATGACACTAATTTGTGTCAAGTTCACATCAAACTAGCCAGCATAAAGGTTACTTTACCAGTTCATGAATGCACCATTGATCCACATCTGAGGCCTCTTGAAGTATTCACAATTCACTGAAACTCCCTTTATTAAAACTGTTTTGTTTCTTTTGAGCACTTTCAGGCGTTTTTAGTCTTTGTGTTTACTAATCTTTTTTTCTACAATGCTCCATCTATGTTAATCCATCTACTGTGTCTTTAATCTGACACACTGTAATTCTCATACCCAGTTCAACTTGTTTTTTAAAGGATCTTTGTAAAATCTAGAGAGATGGCTCAAGCTGTTAAGAGGTCTTGCTGCTCTTGTAGAAGATGGCTGTTTGATTCCTGGCACCCACATTGAGAAGCTCACAGCTACTTGTATCTCCAGCTTCAAGAAATCTGATGGTCTCCTCTGGCCTCCACATATACCCACAAGCATGTGTGCATACATACACATGCATACACACATCTTTCTTAAAAATTAAGTATATTCATATTTATACTAGTTACTTTAATATCATTGCTAATTTTATTATCTCAATCAATTGTCAGTTTCAAGTTATAGATGCTTTTGGTACTTATTCTGTATCCTTTTTTCTCTTCATGCCTGGTAATTTTAAATTAGACAGCAGATATTGTGAATTTTACCTTGCTGCATGCTAAATAGTTTTGTATTGCTACAAATATTTTTTAGTTTTGCTTTGTTATGAAGGCACATTTGACCTTTCTGCTCTTGCTTTACATTTATTCAGTAGGATTAGAGCAATATTTAGTCAATAACTAATGATGCCTTGTTCATGAAGCAGACCTTTCTAAGTTCTCTATCCAGGTATCTCTGGTTCAGGTTTCTGTTCTGACTTGAGGGAAAACAGATGCTACATAGTCTCAGTCCTCTGAGGGCCATATCCTGTCATCTTATTTTTCTCAGATAGCTTCTGTAGATGTATGGGCTTGTCGGCTTGTCTGCTGAATATTCAAGTATGATCTAGAGAGCTCTAGAACTCTGTGTTAGTGCTTCCCTCCCAGTACTGTGCCTGTCCTGCAGACTGGAGCCATCTTGGTCTCCCCAGACTCTGAACTCTATTTCTTCCACTTAGGGCCTCACTGACCTCAGCTCCCTCACAAGCAAACTGGGAACTCTTGCAATGCTAAGTTAGGGCAGCTACATATCGTACCTCCCTGGTTTCCCATCTGGCACGGATGACCATTCTTTGCTGTCCATGGACATGAAAGCACCTGTTTCAAACACTTTATTTTCTGGCTGTTTATTTCAGACATCTATAATTGGTCCATGCTATTATATCTTGTTTGAAAGCAAAGTTCTACCCTTTTGCTTTAAAAAAATGTACATATGTGTGTGTTCCTGTGTAGGGGTACAGGTGTGTGTGGGTACATATGCATGTGTGTGCACATTACATGTGTTTGAATACATGTGGTGGCCAGTAGACAACCTCAGATGTCATCCTTAGGGCTATCATCTATCTCTCCATGAGACAGGATTTATCATTGGCCTGGAGCTCACCATTTAGTCTAGACTGCCTGCTGACCACTGAGCCCCAGAGATGCTCCTGTCTTTGGCCCTCCAGTGCTAGTATTACAAGGACACCCACGAGTTCTGGGGATTGAATCAGATCCTCATTCTTGCAAAGCAAACACTTCACTGACCTAGTTGTCTTTTCAACAGGCTTTAATCTTTCTATAGTCACTTCTACATACACTATATACAATCTTTATATGTGGCTTGTTGTAATTGTTGCTATTGGGTTTGTTTCATTCAGCTTTTTTGCTGTTTTTTTTTTTTTTTTTTAAGACAACTTCTCAGTTGGCTGCCCTAGAACTCACTTCGTAGACCAGGCTGACCTCAGACTTACAGAGATCTTCCTGAGGCTGGAATTAAAGGTGTGCATCACTGTTGAAACATTGTCTAAGAATGGAGTCATTTGAAGGGAATTCTGGGTGCTTGTGAGAAAATGCCAAGGAAACAAGAGTGTTATGACCTCAGTTTCTTCAAAAACAGTGAATTGTTCTTGGATTATGCTTTGTGCTCCTCCCAGGGGTAGTGGACAGGAGTGAGTTTGCTTCAGATTATTCACTACAACCAGCTATTGTTATTTGTTTATATACTTCTGGGGGAAAACCTGCTTTTGCCATGTGCAGCTTGTCCTTATGATTGTTCACTTTACTCACGTGATTCTTCTTAATTGTCAGAGTATAAATTATCTGATGCTGTGAATGAAGTTGGTTATTGAATGAGACTTTAGTCTGCCTCATTTTTAGGCTCCATTCTTCCAGCTCACTCCATTTATAACTATAGCTTTAGATCTTGCTTAAAATCCTTAGGCTTTAGTTGGAAGCATTAGTCCTTATTTATTAAGCAATTACTCAAATACTTAGATTTCTATCTACTCCATCAATTTCATTTTAGTTATTTACTTTGCAGAGTTGGGTTTGCACCCAGGGCCTCATGCACTCTATGTACACATCCCCCCTCCGGACTAAATTCTCACCCCCGCTCCCCATGTTGATTTCCTCCTCCCACTTTTGCTTCCCTTCCATGTGATCAATGTTTGTTTTCCTCATGTATCATGGACCATATTGGAAGTTACTGGGCTACCATATCTGGTAATAAATACACCAAGCAAGATTCAGAATTAGAAAAAGCTCAGAATTCAGGTGCCATATGCAATCATAATGGCCTGCTGAAAAGAGAAATTCAGGAATGAGAGGCATCCAATGTGGCTACTAAGGAAATTGTAATTAATGATGGGGGTGGGAATGAGCTAAAAAGAATAACTTCTTATGATCATCCACTATTCTGGTGGAGAGGTAAAATTGCAATTACTGTTATTTTAATTATTCCTACATGCCTTATGGGGCCAGTAAGCAATAAGATTCCAGAGATGATGGGAGGTAGTGTCTAATAATTGAAGCTATCTGAATCTCGTTCTTTGCCTAAATAAAAAAAATTAAGTCCTTGGGATAACAACAACAACAACAACAACAACAACAACAACAACAGAGTAGCTACCCATTTTTGAATACATAATAATGACCAGCGTGGTTGGTTTTACAAGGTTCTCACATTAAATTCCTCAAACAGTATTTTTGACATGGTGTGTGCCACTGTACACTACTTTGTATTCCCTCAGTTTCAGTTTGTTGCTAATCTAGCTGGTACTGAAGTGTGCAGGCCTGTGACTCCAGTCAGTTCCATACAGATGCTCTCCATCAAGGCTTGCCTCTAGTTCCTGCCTCTTATTTGTGACCTTGAACTTCTTTGTTGAAGCCATTATAAGAGAATGGTTCTATAAAGTTCCCAAATATGTCATCTGGGTAGGTGTACTCAAGGCTTGGAAAAATCATCACACACAGGTTCTCTGACCTGCAGAAAGATTCAGTGATAGGAAGGATGAGGTACAAGCTCTTCACTGCCTTTGCCTCATATTTCTAATCAAGACCATAAAGTAATTGTGCATTAGAAGGAACTGCAGAGATGAATGCTGCCATTAAAAGCTTCAATGATGCTGGGGTTGTGGTCCCCATAATGATTCCCTTCAGTTCATCAGTCTGGCTGTTGTAAACAATAACACCAGCAACAAGAGAGAGCATGGTGCATGACAGTCATAAATTTACTCAGGTGGCAGCCCTGAGAGCAGCTGTCTCGCCAGCTGTCCTGTCTTGATGGAAGTCGATCATCACAGATGCTAGCTCTTTGTATGTGGCTATTGATCTGACAAATGTCTTCTTCTCCTTCCATAGAGGTGTGGGGATGATCAGAATCAGTCTGATTTGATGTGAGACAGACAGAGATGTCTTCATTGTCTTGCCCTAGGGGTATATTAATTTTCCTGTTCCCCGACTCAATAAAGTGTGCAGGGACTTGGTCATGTGGCTCTCCCAGCAGAATGTTAGCAGTGTCATTCTAATGGGACTGGGTGAGAATGGATTTGCCAATGTCCTGACTTGTTTTGTTTTGTTTGTGGCTGTTTTTTGTTTTGTTTTTTTGTTTGTTTGTTTGTTTTGTCAACTTGGCACAAACTTGTGTCATCTGGGAAGAGAAATCTCTAGGAAGTGAAAATGCTTCCATCAGATTGGCATGTAGGCAAGTCTTTGGGACATTTTTCTGATTAATGACCAAGGTGAGAGGTCCTGGCCTATTGTAGTAGTGCTGCCCTGGGTAGGTGATCCTGAGCTATGTAAGAAAGCAGGCTGAGAGAGCCATGTGGTACAAGCTAGTAAACAGCACTCTTCCATGGCTTCTGAGTGGTTCCATTCCTGCCTCCAGGTTCCCATCTTGAGCTCCTGCCCTGACTTCCTTCCATGGTGGACTTCAACTGTAAGTTGAGACAAGCCCTTTTCTCCTCAGGTCGCTTTTGATCATGGTCTTATTCAGAGCAGAAGAAACTAAAGTAGAGCAGTTAGTACCCTGGATTTTCTTGCAAGTGAGCCAGTTTGCAGAGAGAAACCCTACAGTGGCTTAGATAGCATGCACTAACAAAAGTTTCAATGAATAAAACTAGAAATGTATTGTTGAAAAATTTAAACACACACACAAAGCAGGCAGAGTAATATAATAAATGGGTCACATGTCTTTTACCTAGTTTCAACAACGACCAACCCACAGTCAATAGTTTTTAAGTAAAATTTCACTTTCTCCCTTTCCTGTCTTATTTTGAATAATTTCCAGATATATCTTTTTATTAAAAATATTATATGTGTATTTTTGTCTTAGTCACTTGTCTATTGCTGTGATAAAACACCATGATCAATGCAATCAATAAGAGAAAGCATTTAACTTAGGGCTTACAGATTCAGAGAGTTAGAGTCAATGATTCCAGAGTAAAGGAATGGCATCAGAAACATCTGAGAGCCCACAACTTGATCCTCAAGTTGGAGAGAGAGAGAGAGAGAGAGAGAGAGAGAGAGAGAGAGAGAGAGAGAAAACGCTATACTGAGAATGGCATGAGTCCTTTGCCCCCAGTGACACACCTTCTCCAATAGGGCCACACCTTCTAATCCTTCCCAAACAGTTCCACCAACATGGGACCAAGTATTCAAATACATGAGCCTACAGGTTCATTCTTATTCAGACCACCACAGTCTTTAAAAGATAAAACTTTGGCCGGGCGGTGGTGGCACACGCCTTTAATCCCAGCACTCGGGAGGCAGAGCCAGGCGGATCTCTGTGAGTTCGAGGCCAGCCTGGACAACCAAGTGAGTTCCAGGAAAAGGCACAAAGCTGCAGAGAGAAACCCTGTCTTGAAAAACCATAAATAAATAAATAAATAAATAAATAAATAAATAAATAAATAAATAAATAAAAACCTTTGGAGACACACCTGATTATTATTACATCTAAAAATGCCAAGTCATGGCCAGGTGGTGATGGCACACGCCTTTAATCCCAGCACTCAGGAGGCAGAAGTAGGTGGATCTCTGTGAGTTTGAAGCCAAGTTGGTCTACAGAGTGTATTCCAGAACATCCAGGGCTATAACAGAGAAACCCTGTCTCGAAAAACAAAAACCAAAACCAAACAAAACAAAAAACAATAATAAAAAACCAAGTAATTCTTTAACATACCACATAGTCAATCTTTCAGATTTCCAATTATCTTATGTATTAACTTTTTAAAGGAGGCCATTTGAATGTATGACTAAAACTCACACATAGAAATCTGTTTTTAAAGTCTTTGTGGCAGCAAGATGACTCATCAGGGAAAGACACTTGTTATCAAGTCTGATAACCTGTGTTTGATCCCCAAGACCCACATGGAAATGAGAGAATCAATTCCCTAAGTTGTCCTCAAATTTCCACAAGTGTGCTGTGGCTCATTCAAACACACACACACAGAGACACACACAGACACACAGATACACAGACACATACACACAAATGTAATTGTCTCCTTCCATCTCTTTGAAGTTTTCTTTTACTCTTGGAATTGATTTGTGACAGGAACTGGGTCATTTCCCATGCAGGTTAGATTAGTAGTTGCATCTCTGAGGTGTCTTTTGACATGCTCCTCTGTGTCTCCTGCAGGTGTGTAGTTGGTGGTAAAATTTGTAGAAGGTCTGGAGTGTCTCAGAGCACATCTATATGACAATTTTCAGTCCCTTGTAGCATCTGTAATGAAAGAAGCACAGCATTCACTGAATCTCTGGTTGATCAGTTTAGCGTGTGCCCAGAAAGGCCTCCATGTTCAAGTGCGATCTTGATACATAGTTTGGATCTTGAATGTCTCCTAAAATCCCATGTATTCAAGGCTTAGTACTAAGGGTGGCACCCTTGGGAGGTGTTAGAACTTTAATCAAGTGGGACCTTATAGGAAGGCCCTGCATCTCCAGGAGTAATGCTTGGAGAGGTGTATGGGACCCTAGGTCCTTTTCTATTTTTCTTTCACTTCCGGACATGAGGTGAGCAGTTTGCTTCACCAGACTCTTCCACTAATATATACTTACTGCCTTGCTACAAGCCCAGAGCGACAGGGCTAATCAGACTGTAAACTCCAAACTCTGAGCTAGAATATACCTTTTCTCTTTATAAGCCAATTGCCTTGGCTATTTTTTCATAGTGACAGAAAGCTGACTGGTTCAGATCTAAAACAGAAAAGGAAGTGGGACAAACCACTTTGCACTTGGGATACGTGACCTGTTAGGCTCAATTGTCCCAAGGAGATTCCTAGTAGATAGGAATGCAGTTTCTGATAGGTTTTAATCTACATTCTGATACATGGCTCAGTTACCTCTCCTCTGTACTGCATGTCTGACTTGGTCTGTGTCTCACTGGCATCTCCCCTTGCTCCTCCATTCATCCCTCTGACTCCTTCTCTTTGCCTGGAGGTCCTGCCTATTCTCTCCTGCCTAGTTATTGACCATTCAGCTTTTTATTACACCCATCAGAGCAATACATCTTCACACAATGTACAAATATCACACAACAGACAAGCCCTGATATGAGGACTAGAGTACTTTTCTGGAACAAGACCACGACCTATAAAGCAGAGAATTGTGGTCTTTTTGATAAATACTATCTAGGATGTTCCTCAATCACAGTACAGTTCTAACACCTGGAGCACAAAGCAACTATGAGATCCCAAATACCATTCTGAACTCACTGCAACCAGAACCATCAGATCATACCATCAGTTCACGCATCAGTCCACTAACTGTTTCAGAGAGCATAGGGTAATGCCAGGGCCAAGGTAGCATGCACAAATAAGATGTGTGATCTATTGACCCTGCCCCAAGACCACATACTCTAGTTGTATGGACATCTCTCTTCTATTCACAGCATGTCTGTATGGGGTAGGGGATTTCTACCAAAGAAAAGGGAAAGAAACAATTTCTTCTTAGACACATTCCACTATATGTTGGTGTTTCTCAAAAATAGATCTTATAAAGAACAATATTGAAAAGAAAAAAAAATTCCCTAGTTGATAAAGCAGGGAGTCATAACCCACTGAATCATTCTATTCTAATGGAAAGGTGTCAAGTACGAGTTTACAGAATCCTGAAAAATAGAGAATGCCATGGCAGCTCATGAGCAGCTTGAAAGTGCTGAGACTGTGTGATATGAGAAAAAAAAATGTCTGGTCAAAGGGCATGTGGATAGATGGCTGAAGTGAGAACAAGCTTGCCTATCTTTAACTCTCATACTGATGCCCATTCAAGAACATCTCTTGCAGAGGAAGGTCTTACCAGCCAGGCAGATGGGTGGGACGACTTGGGATAGAGATAAGCCTGCTTCATTGCTAAGCCTTTTCAGGGGTGGCATAATGAATTTTTAAACGATCACCACAGTAGGAGAGATGAGACTATTTGTCAGTCCAATTTCTCCTCACTAAAGGTGAATGGCATTAGTGAATACCTAATTTGCCTACATCCAGGACTGACTGTACACCTTGATATGTACTGCAGGTAGACACTGGAGGGCAAGCTGTCAGATCCTTTCATCCTAGAGCAGTGGTTCTCAACCTTCCTAATGCTGCAGTCTTTTAATGTAGATCCTTACGTTGTGGTGACCCCCCAACCATAACATTATTTCATTGCTACTTCATACCTGTAATTTTTCTACTGTAATGAACTGTAATGTAAATATCTGGTAGGTGACCCCCAAAGGCATTGTGACCCACAGGTTGAGAACCAGTGCCCTAGAGGAAGTGAAAACTTTCCCTTAACAAAATTGATACTTACTCTAGATACATGCTTGTCTTGCTGTCACACAGTACCTTTGACAGCCATCACTACTGGGCTGCTGGATGCCTGGTCCCTTAGTATGGTACATAGTACGACACTATCTTCAAGGACAGGTCCATTCTAATGACACCAAGATGCAACAATGACCCATGAGCTACCCTGGTTTGACCATGTATGCCATTGTTCAGGTTAATAACATGTCTTTGGAGGGTATCACCCCCAGTAAGTGTCCATCTCAGGGACAATAGTCTTCTGGTTTGTGACATTTTGCACAAAATGTAGCCTATACATTGAGTCCAACAAGGCTTGCAGGATGCTTCCCCAACCACTAGCACTTGTGGTGGTGGTGGGGTACTTAAACAGACAGCAAGAAACTTTAGTCATTGAAGACTTGACGGTATCAGATCACTTGACCACTTTAGGATGCTCTAGTTGGAGGACGAGGAACTAAACTGAATTATTGTACTACCAAGAATAATTGACCCTGGTTACCACAAAGAGCTCTGACCTCAGTGAGCAGGGAGGAGCGTGTGTGCAGCCCACAGGATCCCGTGGGAGCATGGCCTCTTAAGGCATCCCTGCCAGGCAAGGCCACTAATGCTGAGACCTTTGAAAAGGAGTTTCTGAATCACTCCCCACCAGGAAAGCAAGGAAAGGGAAGTAGAAACTAAGAAATAAATGTTTCCCCTCCCCTTCACTCCCCAGACGACAGATTCTGGGGTGCATTAATATAGCTTTTCTGACAGTTTTGTGGGACCAAGCAGCTGGCTACCTGCAGCTCTAAAGTGTACTCACATGTGGGCTCCCCCTCTTCCTACCTCACAGACCCTGTTCTTTACTGCTGTTCCTCCCAATGGCACTCCTTAATAAAGTATTTGCCAATAGCCTCTGTCTCTGGGTCTGCTTCATGGGAAACCTAAGCCAAGACAGGTAGAAGTGTTATTTCTGCGCTGTAGATGGTGATTAGTTACTTCCCCATGGCTATATTCCTCACAGCTCCAGTCTGTCTAGTACCAAAGCCCGTGCTATAAGTTAATGCTGCCTCATAGAATGTCCTGTGATGGCAGCTAGATTCTCTATGCACTTTGTCCAGAGAGGAAGCCGCCAGCCTTGTGTGACTCTTGAAACCTGCAAATGTGATGAGTGTAATGAAGGAACTGAATTTTTCATTTTATTTAATTAACATTTACATAGTCACATGTGGCCAGTGGCCATCATATTGGACAGGGTAGTTCCAAGCCATAGATCAATTGCCTCATGGACAAGATGTACTGATTACATATTTATAAACTTTTCTGCAAGCAAGGTAGCTGAAAATCAATAAAAAGTACATTTGATGGTTATTACTGATACCTAACCGCAAAAAAAAAAGCTTCACATTATAGGCTAGAAATATTTTTGCAAAGACAGGCACAAATATGGAGCTAGACAGTGTTTTAAGCAGTGGGAAGACAGTCATAAAACCTATGGTTCTGCCCTCTGCTGGAGAAAGTCAGGGCCAGACACGTCTTCCTCTATCACCGAACCATGGTCTATGAGGGGCATCACTTGTCTCTCTGCCTCCTTGCCCATCACTTGTCTCTCTGCCTCCTTACCCTTCAGCCATCTCGATACTGAGTTATCTTATGCACCAGATTTCTTCTAAGGCACATGAATTGAGAAAGATGTGGACCCTGAAGTTAATATGTAACTGGGTTTGAATCACATTTTCTGTCTTAGGGCCTGCCCTATCTTACACAGTTCCTTGCCCCTCAGAACCTTAACTTATCTCTAAAATGGGCTTGAGGGGATCACATGAAGCCATAGACATCCTGACCTAAGATAACCCTACCAAATTGACCTTTAAAATGTTCTGCCCTTGTTTTCCATAATCTTTCCACACAGCAGTCTACTTTACAGTAGGGGAAGCCAACTGTAGGAGGTAGTAGTAAGGTAGCCTTGAGATCATGTTTAGAAGTAATTTACAATAAAATTGCAGTCCTGTTGATCACTTGGCTTTTCCAAAAGGGAGAGAAAATTACAGACCCATAATCCATAGTCCTGTCACGTTTCACATGGAAACAGGCTTGGGTTACTAACCAGAGGCATGCAAACACAAGATAATAGAAAGGAGATGATACTATGGCCATGCTCCTTTTATGACTCGGAGGGATTTCAAACTGTTTATTTTATATGCATGACATCATTAACAAATACATTCTGGTTTCTTCTGTGTTTATCACTGTGATGACTTCTGGAGACAGGAAAATCAACACAACATAGTCCCTGTCCTTCAGACCAAGATGTTGGTGGAGGAGTACTCTATACAACATATATCACAGGCAACATGTGACAGCTACTTTGTTCTGGGTTGTTTAATGAGCCTGGATATGGGACAGAAGCTGTAATAGGGAGATGGACCAGTAAGGACATCCTAGAGGATGGCCAAAGCAACAGGACATGCTCTACATGGTCTACATAGTCACCACTACACGTGAAACTGTAGTAAAGGGTCGCAGCATTAGGAAGGGTGAGAACCACTCCTCTAGATGATCTCTCTTTTCTGAAGGGGTTAGTGGCTCCTGAACATCCATTTGAGTTTCCCTATGGTGCTGTTAAGTTTTTCTTGGACCAGTGTAATAGAGTTTTCCTAAGAGTAACTAAGCATCACTCTCAGCAGACTTGGGTTTGCTTATGAGCTTAAACCCTTCTTGGTTTTCTCTTGGCAAATCATTCAAGATTATCTAATGAGAATTGTTTTGAGGGCAGAACATGGTCCTTTTAGAGGAACACAGGCCTGAGGACTAAGAGGCCAGGCAAGGCCTTTAGAGGTGGAGTACTGGTGCTGATAACCAATCTCGTTGTGGTCCATGGAAAGGAACTCTGAGCTGTGCAGGACACGTGCTGTGCTGCTGTATGTGCTGCTTTGCCTTATTCCTGTGGTCAAATTCAAAGGAAGGTTTTATTTTGGCAAACTTTGAGGGCATACAGTCCATCGCAGTAGGGAAGGAATGGCAACTCTTTGATGGTCAGAGCATGTGACTGGCTGAAACACTTCACCTGCTCATACCTCCAAGAGCAGGACACAGAGACCAGGCAGGAAGTGGGCCCTGGTTATAAACCTCAAGGTTTGACCCTCCATGGTCCATTTCTTCCCCCTGAGGCTCCAACATTCAAAGGTTCCACAACCGCCACAGACAGCAGCACCAGCAGGGGACCAAGTGTCTGAAAGTTGAGTGTCTACTGGGGTATTTCACATTCAGCCCCTAACAGCTGGAATATCGCAACTGCGTGGCCATACCCAAGGAAGACAGCAGTTGAACACCACAGGAAGTAATGCTGCTGGGAACAGGGACCCTGCAGCAGTGCTCAGTGGCACGCACTTGTTTAGGAACACTTTCATCCAAGAGGCATTCTGTAACTCAGATGTTCTACCTCGATTTTCCTTCAACTCCTTCTACATCTCTCAGAGATTGGCTTATGGGAAAGCATTATGACTCTTCCAGCCATCTCAGTAGAAACAAAAGTAGCAGCTTAGACTGGGAGAGTGAATCATTGGCAGACGTGGGGAATGAAGGTTTCCTGTCCCTGGCCACAAACTCTTCTCCAGCCTCGTCTTAGATGCTATCACTTAAGTTTTAAAACCCAAACGTGAGTTTTTGTTTTTTTCCAAGGAATGTGAGTTGGGCACAAGTGCACTCCACTACACAAGGGCCAACACTGGGAGAGACATTTTAAAAATCACTATCTTCGCACAGTGACAAACTAACGTTGCTACAAACACGAAGAGAAAACAATACAGAAGGAATGGATGGGGTTAAAAGAACAGGCTCATAAATTTATGTAGTTAATGTGCTGTGTGTTTTCTGATTGGGAAACATTTGATATAAAGTCAGCACTAGTATGCTTCAAAAAAAAACTTAGCTAATATAATACTTCCCACTATAGTATTTAGATTTATTGCTTGGGGTTTTTTTTTATGAGTTTTAAACAGCTTTTTCTTGACATTAAATATTTAGCAGTTAACAGTTCATTTGTCATTTTAATTTTGAATTGTTTCATGCTGCATAATGTGACAGGGTTGTGGGGAAGAAGTACAATATGGTGATGGTGGATTTGTGGGCCAGTCTTGGGAGAAAGGCTGGCAGACTAGAGTATTTTTAATGGTGTCAAAAATCTCTTAAACTTGAAACAATGAGATAAGGAATGTTCTTCAAGCTTTCATGAAAGTATTTGGGTGCGATAGCTCTATGGAGTCTGCAAGAACATTTCCCTCAGTCCTCTAGCCAAGAGAATAGCCTTAGGAGACACTTCATAGCTGAAGGTTAAGACACTGTGTTCCTAACTTTTCCTCACAGCTGTAACAAACTATGTGGCAGAAGCCACCTGAGGAAGAGAGGACTTGCTTGAGAAGACGCAGTCCATTGCAGCAGGGGAAGTGATGGACGCAGAATCACGAGGCTTGTGAGAGAGATGGATGCTGATGTTCAACTCACTTTTTCTTTCTTTCAGACTGGGACCCCAGCCCACGGAATATGGCCACCTGTGTGCAGGATGGACTTCCCCACTTCAACTAACCCAATCTAGAAACTCCCTCTCAGACTTGCCCAGAGGCTCGTCTCCCTGGTGACTTCAGATACTGTCAAATTGATGCTAACCGTCACAGGCACCACAAGTGAGCCTCATGTGGCTAGGAAAAATATGGACTGTTTCTGGAACTGGGTGATCAGGACATGAGAAGCTGACTGGCGAGTGCATCCCCTCTGCACTTCTCTGTATTCCATGTATTCACAATGGGAAAAAAGTGAGAGAAAGAGACCACAAAAGGAAAGGGGGAAACATTTTGTTCATAGTAGGTTCTGAACAATCTCAACACACTCTCTCCCAACCACTCTTCTGTCTCCTCCCCAGGTTCCTGTGCTCTTTCTCTAGGCTTTTCTAAATCCTGTCTCAGGCCCGGCACTGCAAATCTTTAAGATTTCAGAAGAGAGAAGATATGATTTAAAATTATCATAGCTTATTATAGTTGCTTTGAGCTATGTGAACACAAAGCCTATGTTGTTAATGTAGTATCTCATTTTAAAACTCTTTCAATTCTCTGGGTTGGGGGAGCACAAGCTTATTGTTTTATAGTCAAAGAAACTGAGGCACACAGAGTTAACTAAATAACACCCCCAGAGTCATAGAAAAAAAGCAAAGATGCTATTAGAACTTCTGTCTGGCATCCCTAAAGCCCTATAATCTCTTCAAGTTGATCTTCGTGATTTTCTGGAGGACATGGTCAAAGAGGCTGTTGGGTTGAGCATCAACTTGATTTTACACTTGAGTTTGAAATCATTGTTCCATCCAATGTCTTCCTTTGTCGCACACACAGGAATCTGGGATGGGGACATGGTAAAGGGGAATGGTATCTGTGGTGTCACAGGTGATATTTTCTGTGGTAAAGACTTAATCCAGACATTGTTTTCATAATTGGGGCATGTCCTGAAGGCATATTAAATTCTCAGTCTCAAGCTTAGATGAAAGGGAGAAAGCTACAAATAATTAGGGCTGGGATTGAGTTACTAATTAGCTGGGTGGTTCTTAAAAGAGGTAGCCAGTGCTGTGCAGTGTGGTAGCATACACCTTTAATCCCAGTACTTCAGAGGCACAGGCACAGGCACAGACAGACACAGACACAGACACAGGAACAGACAGACACAGACACAGGAACAGACAGATACAGACATAGACAGACACAGACAGGCACAGGCAGATCTCTGTAAGCCTAAGACAAGCCTGGTCTACAAAGAGAATTCCAGGCCATCCAGGGATATAACTTGAGACCCTGCTTCAAAGTGGGGGCCAGTGATCTTAGCCCCACTGACTAAGGAGGAGGAGGAAGAGGAGGAGGAGGAGGAGGAGGAGGAGGAGGAGGAGGAGGAGGAGGAGGAGGAGGAGGTCACCAAGTTCAAAGGACTATAAAAAAATCTATGATTAGTCCAGATGGCATGAGCATGTGGGGGTCTAGACCACTGGATGAAATGTACGAGCAGATGTTTCTACAATGCTGAGAAGCTGAAAGGCAGCAGCATGATTCAAGATGCCCACTCTTGTCAGAGTCCAACACTAAGTAAGCCTGTTTTTACAGTGTCAGAGAAGACAAGAGGTCCCAATCAACACTAAGGTTTTAGACGAGGAACCTCAACCCAGAAGAAACCCTAGAGTTCATGTCAGATAATCATGGTCATTTGAAACCCATGCATGAATCTTGCCCCACCAAACACTGCAGTTTGACAATATGATTCTGGGAATCACCACCATAAAGCCTACTTAGATTTCCTCCAGGGAAAGATTCCCACATCAGTCTTCATAACTAAGTACATCTTCTAATGCAATGCCTAATCCAGAGTAGATCCACAAAAGTGCCTATTTAGAGAATTAATAGGGTGAGAATAAACATGGACATAGTTTAAGAAAAAAAATCAAGATAATTCCAATCAATAAGAGATGTTTCTAGGCTTGGTTACAACCATGTACCCAATTCTGATTTTTTCATGTCAGAAGATTGTCATTGAACAGCACATCAGCCTTCCACATTTGGACCTTTATCAGCTGTAAGCTCACTTCATGAGAAGTCTCTTTTTGTACAGCAGGAGCTTCAAATCCTCAAGTATTCCGAGTGTGGTAAGGATTCACTTCTTTGATCTGTTCCCCATTTCTAGGATCAGTCTCATTTCATGAGCATCCATGGCGCTGCTACTGGGTCCAGGCCCTAGTCACTGTGAGAGGAAGCTCACTCATATATCTTCAGTCATCTTCATCTTGATAAGAATATCATGGGGGTCCACACCATAGCAGGGCTCAGCTCTCACTACATAGTTGAAATCTTGGGGGATCTACCCTCTGTTGCTTAGTACATTCCAGGGCAGTTGGAGTTAAATCAATCTGAGCTCTGCCAGTACAGGTTTCTTAGCAACAATGAGGACACATTACTGAGGGTCAGATTCTTTCCTTGTCAAATCAACACTTGAAGCTCTGTCCGGCTCCCTGGTGAGAGTGTGCATGCCCTCTGTATTAGAGTCAGGACTGTGCAGCCATCAGAAACAATATTGGGACATCCGCACCTCAGCTTATGTCTTTGCATCTTCCACAGACTATTGGCTGTTTATAGCAGATGTACTGTACTGCTAAGAGGTGCTTTTGAGGGACTGGAGTCACTAGGCAGTCTTCATTTGATTTCTATTTCTTTGTTGGAATTATCTCTGTCTATCTCAGCATCCTGATGATAGATGCTGTGATCTACCACCCAGAGTGAAGGAATTGCTGCTCAGATGTTGGCAGCTTTCCAGCCCCCTTTGGGAGATTGCTAAAGACAGCCACAATGTCCAAGGTCATACTCCCTTCCCAAGTTGGTCTGCATCCAATAATTGATCAATGAGAAGTTTAAATGCCAGACCTATTACCCCAATTGGGACAGGTCTTCTCAGCTCCCTGTAGGGTTAGCCAAAATGCTATTGATCCGAATCACAGATCAATGTTGCCCAATTCTACTCTCACTGGCTCATTCCTTTTCTCTTACATCAGTCCTAAGAGAGCCCCAGTAAAACCCTGACATCTCCAAGAGTCTAACCTGCAACAGTTTTCAAACTCAAGGCTTTTCAAACTTAGGCTGGTGAGTGTAATATCGGGTGGCAGAGAAGGTGAGGCTAACCTTCACGGGTAAGTTGCTGATCATTCACCACCAGGGTATGTGCCAAAGGATACACTGGGTGGCAGATGCCATCCCATATACTGTACTGGTAACTTTTATCATCACCATGGCCAAATGGCTGACAAAAAGCAAGTGAAGGAAGGAAGGGTTGATTTTGGGTCACAATTGAGAGGAATGCAGTCCATTATGATGGAGAAGGCATGGCAGTGGGAGCAGGTTGGTCCATGAGCCTACTAAGAAGCAGAAAGGTCCAAGCTTTCTCCTTTTTATGCAATCCAGGAATTCAGCTCATGGGACAGTGCCACCAACATTCAGGGTGGGTTTTCCCTCCTCAGTTAATCCTGTCTAACTAGAAATAACCAGATTCACTCCAAGGTGTATTTCAATACCTTAGACACTTCCTAATCCAATCAGACTCCACTATCCCACGAATCTTCAACTCAGAGACCTTCCCAGTCCAAGTGTTCATTTTCTGTTCTCCATGGGTCAAAGTCATCTAAGAGTCTTCTTGAAGAGGCCAGACAGACAACCCGAGCAGGGAAATCAAGGCCTTCTTCATGGTAAGTGTCTTTTAGCAAATTCTAGCTGCTTCTTCTTCTTCTTCTTCTTCTTCTTCTTCTTCTTCTTCTTCTTCTTCTTCTTCTCTTTTCTTTTCTTTCTTTTTTACTTCTAACTTATCTACATGCAGTGTGAATCTTAATTGAAAATTGAAAATGTAGTTTGGTTTTGTCTGTAAGTTGAGTCATTTTAGAAACTAGCACTCTACCTGTAGCTGATACAGCACAGACCTGAAGCATCTGGAAGAAGATTGGAGGCAGAGGAGGGCCTCTTCATGTCTCTTACCACCATGTTTAACCTCCACTGTCTTGATATGTTCAAATTTTCTAAGGTAGGGTGGGGCTGGGCTCTAGTTTGTATTAACTGCCCCCCCCAGATTATAGTATAAGTTACAGATAGACTTCCTCTCTGTAAGGAAAGAGAAGCTGAAATTAATGGTGTTTAAAATATTTTTAAACTCTGTGTGCTCAGGAAAGTGTAGTTTAGTTTACAAGTAAATAAGAAGGAAGCCCACAGTCATAGCTTCAAATGCTGATTCTTCTGTTGACTTTAAGAAAACCCATTGGCATTCATCTGTCTTAGACCCTTTATCTGTTGGGAAAAAATAGGGATATCAAACTGGCTTGTGTGGTTGGGGGGACATTTTTAGATGGTCAGGTTTTCAGAACTAGGCATCATGTAAGAGAGATGAAGCAATGACAGGAGACATGTTGCCCACTGCAAGTTCCAAACACAGCAACGGCGGGGAAGTCTTTTAAGTGACAGATCTGTAACTGCTGATTGAACCACTGCCTTGGATCTACGCTTTTTCTCTAAGAAGAGCAAATGCTTCTGCTCTTCAATGTCTAGAGCAAGAAGGAAAGTGAAGGGACTTGTTACAAAATTGGAGGGTGTCAGTGTTTAAAAATGTCTTTTCTCCAAATGGCAGAAAATCGGCACGGACGCCCATAATTTCTGTAAAGAAAGAGATGCACTTGGAGCGGGAGGGATGGAGAGACAAAGGACAGTGAGAAACCACACAGTTCAGAGATGCAGTGAACACCATGCCCTCACTCCAGCTTCCCATCAGAGCACACAAAGGCCTTACTCCTGATTCCTCAGAAGCAGAATTGCTGATATCTGACTCCTGACTCTGCTGTTGTGAAGATGGATTTGAGCGAAATAGATCTTTACACAACATTTTCAAGTAGCCTGAACAAAGAGAGTGATGGGTGGTGAATTCCAGATGTTGGTGGCCCCCTGATGCTATCATTTTTCTCTGCTCCTGCCTCATCCTTGACAGCCTAGTGTATGAACAGCATCCTGAGATGGCATACTGCTCTGTCTTCCTCCTCTCCTCTTTCCCTCTTTCTCTTCTTTATTTCTTCCTATGAAGAAATCTGCTTTCTCTCGGTGAGGTGTTTGGCATGTATTTAAGGGCAACAGAATATTATTTTCTCTCCAGATGTTGCATAAATACCAAACACAAACAAGGATCAACTGCTTGGAACTATGATAAGGGCCTTTCTAAGGGTTCCAGGAAAGAGATGTGTGTGCTTATAGTATGAACATGTTTACCATCTGCCACCCAAATGTATTTCTTTCTTCCTCTGTCCTGGAATGGTGTGGCTGGCTCAGAAAGGTCTCATACTGTAACTGCCATGTCTTCCTCCTGTCATATTATTCCTCTCCATCTCTTTCCTTATTCCTCGTGTTTTCTTCTTCTCTTCCCCTTCCTCCTGCCCTCTTCCCCTTCCTGCCCCTCTTCTTCTCCATCTCGTCTTCTTGCTTTCTCCTCCTGCCTTCCTCACTCCATCTTTACTTCTATCCTCCTTCTCTCCTCCTGCCCACCATGTCTTCCTCTCGTCATGCCCCTTTCCACATTCATTTCTATTTTCAAGGAAAAATTACTGGTCAAAAATCTACCCGCACTTGTCAAAGACAAGAATCTGTCCTGCAGTTTCCTACAGATTTCCTGCAGTTGTTTGGTGTCTAGAAGATGGACTGACCAGCAAAGATGTGGGAAGATGCCAATAAACCCTGGAGCCATGCCAGCCCACAGAACCCAGGAGACAAATGCTCACTGCCAAGAAGTGCTAAGTGCACACCAGCTATTTGTAAGCAAGTCACAGCCTCAGCGGGGGTAGAGAGCAACTTCATGGTGGCTGATTAACACTCTGAAAGTCTTTTGCATTAGAGAGAAGAAAGGAGAAGGGGCCTCTGACTGAAAGAATAGTAATGACATCATATCTATATATTTTTTCTTAAAATCTTGAAGCAAGGCAATTATAATCACAAATGTATGAGTTATGAAGGGCAGCATTTTTCTAGTCAGAAAAGATAGATATGGATTACTGAGTCAGTTGGGGACAAGGCAGGCTAAGTCCAGCTGGTGTCGAGGCCTCCCAAACCTGGGGCTGTGTTCCATCCAAAGCATGAAACACAAGACTCTCCCAGAGGAAGTACAGCCAGCATCAATCTGAGCAGCCAGCAGCAGATGTCAGTCCTGCAGAATGAACCACTGCCTGGGGCCAAAGATAAACTCTGATCCAGCTCAGCTGCTTGGACAGGTCTTGGTCAGAAGATGGTAGGCATTCTTGTTACCCTCCATGCACTGGATTTCAGCACAGCAACAATGGACAGTTCCCTACACGCTCCCGCCGGCTTCCACTCAGCACCTTCAGGAGGGACTCAGAAGCCACCTGCAGGTGATACAGGGAAATGCAGAGGCCATAAAAGGCTCTTAGCCATTTGTGAGCAAGTCAAGGCTTCCATATGAGCAGAGAGGCACCCCCAAGGCTTGCTCCACTTTTACTCAGAGTGTCTCAAGGAGTGAACACCAGTTAACCACAGCAGCAACCAGTCATTACCTCTCACCCTTTGTTTCTCAGATACCTCCCAAACAAACTCCCCAGACTTAAATTCAAACCTAACTCAGACTCCTCTCCTTTGGTTCCCCACATCTCTCACTCATTTGATGGGTCTCTTGGATTAGTCACTACCAGCCCCACCTTGTCTCTCTTTCAAGCGGTCCCTCCAGGCTTCCAACCCTGTTTGTAACAGCAGGAGTGTTTGCTAATGATTGATTCGATACCTCTGCTGTCTACAGCCCCAAAGTGAGGATACTATGAGTTGTACTTACTACTCTCTAGCACTTTAAGTAGCTCCCCCTGCCTTCACCCCACACCATGGTTGGCTGACTTGTTCTTTTTATGGCTAGACAGTAGATCGTCAGGCATTGCAGCTGTGACTCATCTTTGCAATATTATAGTAAACAAGCAACTATGAGTGGTATAGAAATGTATGGTCAAGGGTGTATTCCATTAAAGTTTTATTTATTTATTTATTTATTTGTTTGTTTGTTTGTTTATTATGTACACAGAAGAGGGTGCCAGATCTCATTACAGATGGTTGTGAGCCACCGTGTGGGTGCTGGGAATTGAACTCAGGACCTCTGGAAGAACAGTCAGTGCTCTTAACCTCTGAGCCATCTCTCCAGCCCTCCATTAAAGTTTTAATTATGGGCTGGAATCTTCAATTTTCATAGGCCATGAAATACTCTTTCCCACCTCTTCAATGATTAAATAGTTGTTGGGATATAGAGAAATAATCAAGGGCAGATTGCTGGACCTCGTCCTAAATCTTGAACTCCACAAGACAAGCGACGACTTCTCCAAGTACCTTTACTCCCATTGCTCAGTGCACTGCCCAGCACATGGTGCTTTCTCAGCCCTGAACAGGTGCATAACCAAGAGGAGCAAAGGGCAACCCCTTATCTGCGTCTGGGTGAAAGTGCTCACCTGCTTAACCTCAGAGCCACCTTGCCACAAAGTGCCATGAAAGATGGGTGCTTCCTTTGTGCAGTGTCCCTCTACCTGCTGGAGTGTTTTTCTGTGTCCCAAGTTCTCTGGGAAGCACTTGAATTGTGGGTCTGTGTTCATGGCCAGTAGCAGAAAACTGCCATCTTCCAGCCTTGGTTCTAGAAATTTTCAGGAAACATTTGGCCATAATTAGCCATCTGAATTTGGGTGTTGAGAACAGGACTATGGGTACCAAGCATTTCTGCTGATCCAACCAAGTGAAGCTTGAAAGCTTTGTTATTGAAATCATTCACACACACACACACACACACACACACACACACACACACACACGAGCCAGGGGGAAATAATGAACGATTACAATCTGATCAAGCAATATTACTAGCTGGTGTTCTATAAGCTTCGAGGACATTCCCTGAGATGACTTCCCCATTGATTTCATCCACACTGATAGGATAACCATCTGCAGACTCAGCCGAAGGGATTTATCACTTCCTGGTTCTGATGCTAGAACAACTGCCCACTACCGATAAGATCAGGAGACTGATTTAACAAATTGAACTTTAATATGATTTTCCTAAGAAAATTTATCATCCCCGGATACCCCATGGCATGCTGAAACAGCCTCTGCAGGAGACAAGGGATAAGAAAGTCCTGTAACAGCGTGGCCTTTGGGCTCGGTGCTGCTCTGATCCATGGATTAAGCTTTGTGACTGTGTGGGTACATGTGTGTCCAAAGGGCTCCCAGGGAAGCATGGTGACTTGGGAAGAGAGGTATGACACCAATGGCAGAGCAGTTTCAGGGAGGGTCTCTGAGCTGAAAGCAGCCATCGAGATGCCTGCCGGTCCTGTCTGAGACTCCCGCTGTCACATCCCTGGTAAATTTGGGCCCTAAAACCAAGCTGTTGGGCTTTTGCCACCATCCCACCATTGAAACTTTTTTCCAGAGAAAACAGATGAAATATTAATACTAAATGCTTCAGGCTTGAATAATTATGACTTTAGTACTCATTGCTGGACTCTTCCTGTTAGAGCACCAGCCCCAACAGGCCAGGATGTGCATATGCCACGATTTAGTACATTTTTTCCTTAACACAACCAGTGAGTGAGTGCCACACATGTAGTTTCAGAAATATTGTCACCGAGCATGGCACAGAACACGGGGAGAGGGGTTACAAAGCTCCGGTGAATCTTTATGCATGCAGAAGGCCTGGCCCACCTTGGCCTACACATGCTCCAATGACTGTACTTGTAATGTGTTTGGTTTTTTGTTTTGTTTTATTTTATTTTGTTTTGGGAGTTGTTTGTTTGTTTGTTTTGATTTTTCAAGATAGGGTTTCTCTGCATAGCTCTGGCTGTCTTACAATTCATTCTGTAGACCAGGCTGGCCTCAGAGATCCACTTGCCTCTGCCTCCCAAGTACTAGGATTAATGGTGTGGACCACCACTGTGGGTGCAAATGTTCTTGTTTTAGCAAATACAGTATTTGTAAAGTGCCCAGAAGAGTGTTCATAGGAACAAGACATATTTTCTTTTCTTTTTAGATTTTTCATTTCTTTGTTTTAAATTTATTTTTTACATGCATTGACGTTTTGCCTGCACGAATGTCTGTGTGAGGGTGCCAGATCCCGCTGGAGTGACAGACAGGTATGAGCTGCCTGCCATGTGGGTGCTGGAAACTGAACCCGGGTTCTTCGGAATAACAGCCAGTGCTCTCAACTGCTGGGCTATCTCTCCATCCCCTTTGGGTGATTTTCTTAATGAAGCAAACATAAACAAAACACATGAAAAGCTGGCAAACCTTCCCACATGCAAAGAGAAAGGAGGAGGCAGTCCATGCCAGCATCCCTCCTCTCCCTCTACTCTCTCCTTCTTCCAAATTGTTTTTGCTTTTTTTTTCTTTTCCAACTTAAGGTCACCACTACTGTTTATTGGTAGCAAGATTTCTCAGTCTGAGAGACCTAGGGTTGGGAAGGGCCCTGGTCCTGTATGTACCCACTGGGAGTAACTCAGCTACTGCTGCTGCACTTTAACAGGTTCCAGCTAAGCAAACACACCTCTGAAGGCGTCACTTTGGGGACACTGAATGAGGCAGTTGTCCCCTCCCCATGTAAGATCAGGTCACTTTGGCATTGACTCCCTTCTCCGGGTAATCACTCTTGGTGATGCAGATATAAAACAATCAGAAAGATGAAGGCAACAGCCTCAAAGCAGTGTGTCTGCTCACCGTCCTCATGGGCTCTTTAGTCATCAGTGAGGCAGCCTAATGCTAGGAAGGAGTTGACTGTTTTTTCTGCCCCTGTTTTATCAGGAAGAGACTCTTCTACCCTTTCCAAGCTTCAAGCAGTTTGAAACTGACAAAGCAGAGTTTCAGGTCCAGACCTGTCCCAGTCATCCATTCCCTGCAGGAGGTGTCCTGCTGAAGGATTTGCTTATGCTATCTCCAAGTCTTGCCAAAGTATGGCAGGAGGCATTGGTGTCCCTTTTCTCTAACTGTGACAAATGAGGCTCAGAGGAGCTAAGGGACTGGTGCAGGAATAAATCTAAAACATGACGGAACTATTATTTAAAATAAGGACCTTCAAGTGCTCACAACATGTCTGCTTGCTCTTCTTTTTATTTTCTTTTATATTTTCTCCTTTACATTAAAAAATATTTTTCAATTACAAGCATATATAACACTAAAATTTTGTCTTTTATAGCCTTTTAATTATAAAAGCAACACACCAAATAGAGGCTTCCTACAAAACATCCAACACTGTGGATGTTGAATTGCTATTATAATAGGGAGAAGAGATTATAAAAGCGGTGTTATTGCATATTCAGCTTTACTTTATTTATTTACTTTTTTTTTTTTTTTGGCTATTGCTAGCAATTCTTTCAGAGAGATGTCGGGTAGGTCTGTGTCAGGATTTCTCTTTTTCACATGAAGACCCTAGTAAGTACTACAAGTGAAAGATCAAGTAACTCACTCCATCTGCTTCTGCAGTCTGCAGACACTGGGGCAGTAAGTGTGGGTTTCAAGCATGTCCCTGGGAGGCAAACTTCTCTTGACTCTCCTACATAAGCACGGTAGCCTATAGGTTAGTGAGCACACAGAGCTGTAGGGGCAAGCCAAAGGTGGAAGCAAGTGCTGGCAGCCACTTTTCAAAGGCTGTAGTAGTTGCTTTGCTTGTTGAGAGGACATACTCTAACACAGTTGGAAGTACAGCCCATCACTTCAGGGAAGGTACTGCGGCAGGAGTATGAGGAGGAAGGTCACATGGCACCTGTGGTCAGGAGGCAGAGAGAGGTAAACACTGGTGCTCAGTTTGCTTTCTCCTTTTTATCCCATTTGGGACCCTACTCCTTTGATGGTACATATTCAGGGTAAGCCTCTGAAACTACTCTCATAGACACAGCCAGAAGTTGTTTCAATGGTGGTTTCAAGTCTGATAACAAAGATTAGTAACCATCACAAAGGCCTTGAGACCCTGAGTTGGACCATAGCTGGACACAGAAGGCATGTGCAAGTGAGGGAGCTGGGATGATTTTCATGGAAGTTCTGCTCACAAAAGTATTGGAAGAGTTAGGATAAACCAGCAAGGGATGGTGGGATTGGAAAGTATCCATGACGGCAAGAGTTACCAGCTTAGGCTCAAAGCAGCAAGAGCAGGGGATAGTTACAGAAAGCCTGAGGGAGGGAGGGAGGAAAGGAGAGAGAGGATGAGAGAGAGAGAAGGAAAGCACTTATGAAAGGGCCTCCCAAAGGGTGTGCGCTGCCTCTAGATAATGCAACAGTCAGAACTGGGCCATAGCCATGCTGCAGAGGCATTAAAGAATCAATCCCCAGATGGCTTTCTTCCCAGCCTCTGCTCTTCTATTAGTGCCATAAGAAAGGATAAAATTATTTGCTCCTCAAGAGTGGCCCCATACCTCGACTGGACAATACAGTAGAGCTGGCCCCAATGGTGTAGGTGTGGATGAACAGACCCTAAGAATGTGAAAGCAGAAGAACTGGCCCCACCCATTGCTCATTGCTGCAAGGGGTGAACTAGCAAGGGCAGTGCTGGAGAGCTCCCCTTGGTGGTGAAGACAGGGGAGAGCTGGTGGGCTGACCAACCCTGCAACTACCCAGGCCCAGAACCAGAGTTAAGCATTGGCCCACCCCAACATACATCCCATCTGTAATCTTCTGAAACACAGGTTGAGGGGTAGGTCCTGGGGACCAAGGGCTACACTGGGCAGCAATGAGATGTCCAGGAAGAGTCCCAGTGAGGGCCCAGTGTCTATTCTATGATAGTGTAGCAGAGACCAGGGTCCTTGAACCAAACCAGTGATTCTTTGCAATGAACATCTGCATGTAAAGATGTATGGATAAAGGGGTCACTGTGTGACTCACTGTGTCACAGTGCAGCTTCCATGATGAGATTTTTCCTTCCCTTTTTTTCTTTTTCCTTTTTTTATCTTAAATTTTATTTTGGGGGGGTTGTAGGGACAGAGGACAGATTCAATGGGAGGGGAGATGGGTGGGATCGGGATGCATGATGTGAAAGACATAAAGAATAACCAAAAAAAAAAAAAAGAAAGAAAGTTAAAAGAGTATTTGCCATCTTTGCCCACTATAATAATTTTCATTCCTAATTTAGAGGGTTCAGTATTGTTCCTAGAATCTTCCATGAACATACAGTATCCCAAGACCCATAGATTTCCTCCTATAATATTGCCATCAGCACCTCCCACATACAAAATATGTACTGCACCATATTCTAATCTCTGAAATTCATTATGTAAGATGTTCTAGATTTCACCTTTTCCACAAGTCTAATGTGGACACAAAAGAAAAAAATCAAGTAGTGTTTATTGTGCAATTCCAATAGATATTTGTGTGATCTTGAATTAGAGCTAGTCTCCATGGTTATTCCAACTGCCCAGTTTAAACTAAAAGCAACAACCTTTCTAGAAATTTTGCTTGTTAAACACCAAACAAAGCACTGATGATTCATGTTATGATCTAAAAACATTTTTAAACTACACATACTTTACATACCATCCTTTTTATAATGTCATTTGATTATCTAGGAGGAAATAACTGAAGTAGTTCTTTCAATGTATTTACAACCTCTGTAGAACTCCATGCCCAGAGAAGAGGGTGAAGTAAGGATTTGTCAGTCACTAGGAATCTGTGAACTCTAAGACGAGAAATGGACTCATGCTTTTCCTGTTTCCTGGGGACACAGAGCTTACAGTGGCATGAAGGCTCCAATCTCTGGGGTGGCTTCAACAGATTTCACATAGATTTGTTTCATTTTTATCTGCTTCTTTTCCAGCTTCTTCTGTTCTCTCTTCAAAGCAGCTTCCTCAGCCTCCACTGCATCTCAAGATCTTCTCCTTCATGATCCATTCCTTCTTGGCTCCTTCCTTCAACCCATGCTGAGGCTCTGCAGCCTCCTGAATCTGTGCATATGTCAGCTCCAAGTTCTCCTCCACTCCTGCCCAGTTCTTATCTGCATTTGTTTACTTTCTCTATTGAATTGGAATCTTTTGATTTATCCAAAGGATGCATCGCCATGTTCATCAGGGCACCAAAGCTTCCATCTTTGGGTAAGTGTTACCTGAGCCAGGCACATTAAATGTAAGCAGTAGTGCCTTCTTCATGTCAGGGAGTTTTAAAGGTCACCTTCCTCTTTGCATAATCTTTGAACCATGGATGGATTCAATCTTGTCAGCATAGTGTATAAGGAAGTGAATCATCTTTGTATCCATCCTTCCCTCTGTGACTTCTGCTTCTAATAGGATGGCTAAAGAGTCTGGCAGTCCAATCTTTGCTCCAGACTTAGGTTTATCATTACAAAACTAACCAGATCCTGCATCTCTTCCTGTAGTTGCACCTGTTCTAGAGGTGTGCAAGAATATCAACACTTGTTATCAGGTCTTTATTTTTGCTAGAAGAAGTATATGATTTGTCTTCATAACCCTTAAGTTCTTCATCATCATATTGCTCACTCTTAGTATCTTCTTCCTTAGTATCTCCATCTTCAAAATCTCCTCCTTGGTTTTTAGTCTGCCCTTCTAACTCCACAGTGTTCTCATCTTCATTGTCTTCAGTGATTATCACTTGCTAAGGAGATTCCACAACAGAATCTTCCATACCACCCTCAAACTCAGCAAAGTCATTATCATTACACTTCTCCTCATCCTCAAAATCATAAAACATGACTTCAAGAGACATGTTTGAACACTACAAGGACAGCAAAGAAAGCACAGGAAGTTTTAATCAAGCCCCCTCAAAATAAGCTGCACTGAGGCTGCAACATGTCTGGGTCTCCTGAAACTGTTGCAGGACAGCCAGGGCTATGAAGAGAAACCTGCCTCAAAAATAAACAAACAAAAAACCCTAACAACAACAAAACAAAAATCATGCTCATCAAGGTTCACTCTTTGCTGCAATGGCACACACAGTGTCACACATGTATCATACTATAACACAGAATAACTTTCCTGCTTTGAAAATCACATGTCTCCTATTTATCTCCACTGGCTATTTTCTTACTGACTGTATTGTTTTGCCTTTTCTAGAATGTTGCATAACTGGAATCATGAAACATGTAAACTTTTAAAGCTGTGTGTTAGTTTCTTTTCTCTTTATTGGGACAAAAAATACGCGCGAGAGGAGAGGATTGTTTGGGCTTACAGTTTTACAACTGGCTTTTTTTTTCCACACAGGAACTTTAAATTTCCTTCATATTTTGTAGTTTGATAGCTGATTTTTTTTAATCCCTGAGCATTATTCCAGACTATGGATGTACCTGAGCTTATTTATCCATTCCCCCATTGAAGGACAGGTTGGAATGAAAAGGGAAACCTCAGGGTAATCGGAACTATCGTTCACTGCTTGTGGGGATGTAAACTGGTTTAATCACTTTGGATTAAATCTCTTTCAAATCTAAACATATTTTCATGTTGCCTAGGAATCACACTCTGGGGTATTTATCCAGTTGGTTTGAAGCTATGTTCACACATAACCCTGCACATAAATGATGACAGCAAGTTTATGCATAGTTGTCAACAACTTGAATCAGTAAAGGAGCCAGCCACTAGAGAGACTTCTTACCTCTATCAAATCCTCAGGCTGAAGGGGCTGAGCTCCTGTCTTTTCCCACCTTATATTCTTCTCTCTGCCCAGCCCTATCACTTCCTGTCTCCACCTCCCTAGTGCTGGGATTAAAGGTGTGAGGCCCCACCACCTAGCTCTGTTTCTCTTTTTGACTGGCTCAATCTTGTATAGCCCAGGGTGGCCTTGAACTCCTGATCTTCCTGCTTCCTACTCCTAAGTGTTGGGATTAAAGGTGAGTGCCACCACTGCCTGGCCTCTATGGCTAACTAGTGGCTGGCTCTCCCCTATGATCTTCAGGCAGTCTTTATTTGTTAGAGTACAAACAAAATATCACCACACAGGAGTTGTGATATTTTCACTATATAGGAAGAATGGGTACAGAGCACCCAAGAAGATACTTGGAGTTCTTATTCACAAACAGTGGTTCTGTGATATAGAAAAGGATCTTCACTGAGTAACACTTAAACTGGACATACGTAAAATGAGTCCCAAGATTTCCTTGGGGACACGGCAATCACAACAGGCTAACCAGCCTTTGAAGTATGCATGTGTCACATAGTAGACATAGTAGAGAAACTGGGGACTTACCAGCCTGTCATTTGCTAACGTTTAAGTGTTGAGTTTCCACTCACTGAGCTAGAAGCTACCATCCAAAGGCTCCAGGAATGATGGCAGATACCTACTTACCCATAAATCATCGCTGTCTAGGAACACACACACACACACACACACACACACACACACACACACACTAACAAAGGTACACATATTGGCTTTGGAGCCAAGGACACAAGTCTGGCTAGCAAAAGGGAAAGAGTTGAGTGACAATTTCAACAGCAGACTCTACATCCAAGGAGCCAGGCCAGTCAACCTGAGGGACCATAATTACTTTTTCAGGCTTATGCTAAATGACTACAAACAAGCTTTATGTAGATGGATCTGAGAGAGGGAATGGATTCCCTTGTGCTTCAGAGACTATTGTGGAGAAAATGTTGATGGGAGGTAATGTTGATGGGAGGTAGAGGAAGAAGCCCAGCGGTCGAGCAGCCCCAGGCAGAGAGAGCCTGAGATGTCCTCATAACCAGAACAGCTGCATCCCACACTCACCGGTTTCCAAAGCTTCCCTGTCATTTGGAGAGAAGACAGAACACATTTTCAGGACACAGTGGAATGCAAGCGATTGATGGGTCAACACGGCTGGCTGGGCTGGTGATTTTGTAATTACAAAGCAGATTTTTTAGACAGAATGGTTACCCCAACTGTGTAATTAAGAGGATCATTAAGGAATGTTGTTGGGCTGTGCATCACCCCAGGGCTAGTGCTACCACATGGTTACAATAGAGATATGCAGTCAGGCTTCATCATAAGGCCATTGCTAATTAATTGAAACAAATATTTGCAATAGCAATTCCTATAGATGATATATTTGTAACAGTTGAATGCTGAGAGAGTCTTAATAGAGTGCTATGATCACTGGTGAAGGCAAGAAGAAAACAGGTGTTGGGCCTCAGGTTAGAAGGAAACCAACAGGCCGGTTGAAATGAGATGGCCACAATACAGTTTTAGTTGCATTAAACTCTGTAGCACTGCTTGGGACCTTGTTTTATTCAGCATATCTCCTATCATATGGGTATGGATAAATTAGAAAAGTTCTAGGAACTAGAAAGAAAGGGTGATTTGAGTTGAAAAATAGCACCAAAGAGGGAGGTGGAGAGAAAGAGGGAGAGAGAGAATTTAGCACAGTCTAAATCCTGCATATTACATTCATAAAGACTTTCAAAATTGTGAGTGGTTTTCACGCTTTGTTCAAGAACAGAAGTTAGTCATTCCCACCTCTTCTGAACAAAAAGGAGAAACAGACCTCAATACAGAAGGAGGAATTTTAAGCACAAGTGCTGATGCTCTACATTCTAAAATGGGAGGATATTACATGGATATTTGATCTACTTCTTTCCCACATTTTAGAGCTGCAGGGAAGCTGTAGGATCCAGGGAAGGGCCCTCCTATCCCATACTTTTCCAGAAGTTTGCCAAGTGACTTTGAAAACTTCTGACCTAGACCAACCAAACTTCAGCACTGGGCTTAAAGACAGCTCCCTGAGGAAGCTGGATCCTCAAAGATGCTCCATCTGAGCATGGGTTGTCTTTCCTGGTTAGCAAATTCAATCCACGTTGACTCAGCTAGCCATGTTGTCATAGATTAAAAAAAAAAAAAAAAGGTAGACCTGATTAAACGACCCTCACTGTTGCCTGTACTTCACAAGGCCTTGCTGTGTGCAAGGGGAGGTCCTGGGAGGGGCATATCTATCACTGTCAGGGCCTAATAATGAATCATTGCATTCCAGAAGGCATTCCCCTCTGCAGATGGTGGCAAGGCAGAAAGGCTTGTCACTGGTAACAGACAGAGATGAGCAATATTCTCAGTGTTTTTAAAAGCCATATTCTTGCAGCTGCATCATGAAAAACCATAGCACCTACCAAGCAACTTCCCAGTTTGTCTCTTGTATTCAACTCTCTGTATTAAAGCCATTTTCACATTAAAGAAAAGACATATGTATTAGAATATAGAATGAAAAATTCACATAAATAAGAAATCAAGAGACATCAAAGAAGTGTGTCCCTGATGAAGTTCTGGCATGGGCTGCAGAACCTCAGCATTGTGACTATTCTCCGTCCAAGAAGAATTTTAGGTAAGACAATACAGAACTTTCTTTAAGCACACCAGTGTCCAACGCAGACACATGTGCCATTTTGGACTTAAAATGTAACTAGTAAGACTGAGGAAATGGATTTTTAATGTATTTTGTCTTGGGGGCTGGGAAGAGGGCTCAGTGAGTACAAGCACTTGCTTTGGAAGCTTGGGCCCTGAGTTCAAATCCCTAGCTTTCTTGTAAAATGCTGGGTGTGGTTGCATGTACCCATATCCCCAGCACTGGGAAGCAGAGATAGGTAGATCCTGGGTACTCACTGGCCAGCCAGCCTAGCTGAAGGGGCAAGCTTCTGATTCAGTGAGAGATCCCATCTCCAGGCAACAAAGCAGAGAGCAACAAAGGGAGCTAGCACTGCCCTCCTCTGGCTCCTGTGTGCATATGCATGGGCACGTACTCACCCACTCACATATTTACAGCGAGCATGTGCACACGTGCACACACACACCTGTTCCATTTCAATCAATTTGAGTTTAAATAGCCACACATGGCTGATGGCTACTGCAGTGAGCGAGTTTAGAGAAAAACTTTACTCTTGAAAATTTTGGGGGCATTAAAGGGAAATTTAGTAAATGGAAAAGCAGCCAGTATTCTTCCCTCATCAGTCACCTCTCTCTTTTGCTCCAGATCATGGGACACACACAGCCCCGCCCGTGTGTTGCATGTGTAAAGATGTGTGTGTTTGTGTGTATGCAGCTGTATGTGCACGCAGAGGCCAAAGGTTAACTGCGGGCATTGATTCTCTGTTGCTGTCCACTTTGTTTTCAGAGATAAGGTCTCACACTGAGAACTTGGCATCATCCACTGGGCTAAGCTGGTTGGCCAGCAGATTTGCCTGTCTCTGCCTCCCCAGTGCTGGGTTAAAAAACATATGTCACTCTTTTTATTGTTGTTGGCTCTTAGGATGTTGGGCATTGAATCTAGGATGTCACAGATTACTAGAAAAGTGTTTTACCATTGTGCTATACAGCCCTGTTTATGGTTGTTTTGCTTTGTGTTTTGAAACAGGGTCTCACCAAGTTGCCCAGGCTGGCCTTGAACTTGTGCTGCTCCTATCCCAGCCTCTCTAGTAGACGGAATCACAGGCCTGCGCCTCCAGGCTTGTGGAGATTTCCATGTCTCAGCAGTAGACAGAATGTGCATGATGTACAAAGAAAGGCACATTCTATGGTTGTTTGTGCTCTGCCCCTGTGTTGGCTGGTCTTCCGTCAACTTGACACAAGCTAGAGTCATCTGAAAAGACAGAACCTCAACTGAGAAAATGCCTCCATAAGATCCAGCTGTATGCAAGGCTGTAGAGCATTTTCTTAATTAGTAATCAATGGAGGAGGGCCCAGCCCATTGTGGGTGGTGTCACCCCTGGCCTGGTGGTCCTGGGTTCTGTAAGAAAGCAGGCTGAAAAGCCATGGGGAGAAAGCCAGTAAGCAGTACCCTTCCACAGCCTCTGCATCAGCTCCTGCCTCTGGGTTCCTGCCCTGCTTGCGTTCCTGTCCTGACTTCCTTTAGTGAGGACCAATGCTGTGGAAGCATAAGCCAAATAAACTCTTTCCTCCCCGACTTGCTTTGGTCATGGTGCTTCATGACAGAAACAGTAATCCTAACTAGGACAGTACCCAGGGGTTTGTGTGCTGAAGGTTTTGTCCTCCAGGCAGTGGTATTAAGTAGTAGGACCTTTAATAGGTGGGGTCTTGTAAAAGGCCCTTAGGTCTCTGGAGGTATGTACTTGGAAAGGACTGAGCTAAGTCTTGTAGGATCCCTGAGTAACTTATCTCTCAGGGGAGTATTGTTTGAACAAGTCTGACTGCTTCCCAGCCTCTTTGGCTGCCCTTCTGGTGATATGTTCTCTTCTGCCTTCATACTCCTACCATGTGGCACCAGCTACTGTGACATAACTTAGCTCAGGCCGTCACCAAAACCAGTGTAACACTTTACAGACTTTCAGCCTCTAAAAACTGTAAGCTGTGTAAACCTCATTTCTTCATCCTCAAGTACTAAGTACAGCCTTGAGTATTTTGTTATAGTAACAGAAAGTGAACTCAAACAACCTGCTTTGGGGGAAGGCCAAGGACTGCATGTGAAGAAGCCTCAAGACTTACTCTGGGTGTCCTGCAACATTTCAACAAGATCTTGAGGATCCTATAAAATTTCAAGTTCATCTTATACATGTAGCAGCAATCTTAAAAAGTTCTTATTAATAAGATCAAACCTGGAGCCAAGTATTGGGGTGAAAGCTGGAAGATCAGAGAGACAGAACAAACCACAGCTACCTCATCTCGCCAGTTCCTCAGCCTGTGTCCTCATCCCAATGGCTCTCAGCTGAACTGCTGCTAGAAGCCTGAAAGCTTAACCAGCCAAATGCTTCTAGTTTCTGGTCTTCATGCCTTATATATCTTTCTGGTTTCTGCCATCACTCCCTGGGATTAAAGGCTCACTTTCTGGGATTAAAGGCATGTGTCACCATGCCTGGCTATTTCCAATGTGACCTTGAACTCACAGAGATCAGCCTGGCTCTGCCTCCCGAGTGCTGGGATTAAAGGCATGTGCTACAACTGCCTAACCTCTATGTTTAATATTGTGGCTGTCCTGTTCTCTGACCCCAGATTAGTTTATTAGGGTGCACAATATTTCGGGGAACACAATACCACCATATATACAAATGGAAACAGAACTTGAGAATGGAAATTTACTATCTTGGTGACCAGGTGAACAACACAAGAATGGTCCTTTTGGTTGTCAGCCACTCCATGCTAGTTCCTTTAATGAGCCTGTGTCCTTCTCAGGGAAGATGATGAATTGTGTGCACTGGCCTGAGAGTTCCCAAAAAGACTGCAAAGCAAGATAATCTCCCTATGATTTTACCATATGTGTCAGGATTTTAAAACTGTCCTCTGAACCAGTAATTCCTATGCTAATACTTTATCAAAAAAAAATTCACTGAGAAACAACATTACATTAAGTAGAAAAGAAGGGCACACATTTTATACATATACATATAATCTCAGAATACTTAATTCATATTTATGACTATTACAGAAATTGGAAGAAATACACAGTGACTATCAGTGATTGAGTTATACTAGTTTCCTACTTTAAGAATCTCATTTTTTCTTTAATAAACATTACTTTTATGGTTGAGAAAGCCTTTTTTTCCCCCAGTGTGTTAGTAATACAACCCAGGTACTTACTCATGCCAAGTGAACTCTCTACTATTCAGCTATATCCTCAGCCTTTGGTGTTTGGTGACAGGGTTTCTTTATGTGGCTCAGCCTGCCCATGAATCTTCGATCCTCCTGCCTCCATCCTTGACTACAAGAATTCCAAGAATGGACCACCATATGTGGCTAAGAAATCCATTGTTTTAAACACCAATGGCTCATTTATTTAGTTATATTTTTTTCCCTATTAAAACCAGTAGCCTCCCCTTCCTGTCATGGGTATACACACTCTGGTCTTTCCTTTGGTGACTGGGAGATTTAGATAGCATGGAGTTTCCATTATCCCCTTTGTTTTCTGTATGTTTTTCTGAAGGGGAACCCAAATAGAGGAACAGCAATGAACAAGAAAGAGGTGACCTGACCAAGGAAATCCGGGAAGACACTGGTTGTCAATCTTTTCAAATGACCAGGAACAGATCTCCCTGCATAGTAATTACTGTTAGAGTGCAGCTTCACAGGCAGATGGCAGAAAGGGCAGTGCCCTCACTCATGTATAAGAAGGTACCTCCTGGGCTAAGGGCTTGTGGAAGGTCCTTGGCATCTCGACCACATTTAGAGTGAAATAAAACCCAGCATGCACCTGCAGCAGTATGCAGGGCAGTGCCCTCACAAGAGCCTTCAAAAGTCAAGGCAAATGTCCAGATCTCAAGCAACCTCATTTCTAACCACAGGCACGCAATTCCAGGCTCATCTCTTCCCTGAGGTGGCTTTAGGTTGAAGCCGACAGCCTTCACATTTCGAAAGCAATTGCTGATAGAATTGGGTTTTTGAAAACAGTTGCTGAAAGAATGTAACTTAGAACTGAGCAGTGGCTTCTGAGGTATTGAGAGAGCCCTTTACCTAACCAAGCTGACTCTTCTTCTGGCAGATGTGGCATTAGTGGAGAGTAGGGCATGCGGCAGTGATGTGCTGTTCCCATTGAGAGCATGCTTTGCAGGCAGGACACGTAGCATGGGGTTATACATCTCCCAGCTTGCCACATCCTGTTATGTTGTAGCCCATCAGCCTAAACCATGATAGAGGCGAATACAACCTGGGGTGACACGTAGCACTTTGTAATGCATCGTAGCATTTAAATCTACATCAGCAAAGTTGCACACATCAGCTTGGACACTGGATGCTTGGTATTCATAGAATGTGATCTCATGTGCAGGAACTGCTGGCCGAGGGCAAAAATGCATCGGAAAGACAGCCTTGGTGTCACACTCCACTGGAGAGTTCATCCACTGCATTACATTATTAGTCCTTTGCCGAAAACTCTACCACCACTGTGGTCTTGAAAGGATCCAACAAATGAAAATATTCCAAATTTTTGTGAGGAGGATGTCCCTCCCTCTAACATACTGTAGGATGGATGGGCCATATCCCCAGAATATGTTAAAGCAATTAAGGTTGGGGAGATGGTTCAGTCAGTAAGCCATGTGCTTGTCACATAAGCATGAGGACCTTAGCTTGATCCCCAAAACCCATGTAAAAAGCTGGGCATGGTGGTGTGCACCAATAGTTCAGACCTGGGGAGTCAGAGACAAGAAGGTCCATGTGGCTTCCTGGCCAGTCATTCTAGTCAAATCCGTGAGCTCCAGGTTAGTGAGGGACTGGGCCTTAAAAAGTACTATGGAGATTAGTAGAAGAAGATGCTAGATATTGACCTCTGGCCTCTCCATACATGCCAGTCCATATACACCCACACCCATGTACACATGCATACAGGCACACACACACACACACACACACACACACACACACACACACACAGAGAGAGAGAGAGAGAGAGAGAGAGAGAGAGAGAGAGATAGGCAAGCAAATGATAAAGTATAAGACTGCATTAATATCTGTTGCTTCAACTCAACCCAGAATAATGCCAAGTGACTTAATGTTTAAATTTAGAATCTTTTTTTTCCTTGGTTTTTCTGAGACAGAGTTTCTCTGTATAGTTTTGGTGCCTGTCCTGAATCTCCCTCTGTAGACCAGGCTAGCCTGGAACTCACAGAGATCCGCCTGCCTCTGCCCTCTGAGTACTGAGATTAAAGGCGAACCCCACCACTGCCCGGCTTAAATTTATAATCTTATCATCACTCCTCTAGTCAACAGATTTATAGAGTGAGACCACTGGAGAGCTGTGGTGATGAATGAATGACCAAGGCCCTAAGCCAACCCTTTACCATAAAGGTTTGGCACCAGAATTTGGCCCTCTCCTCCTCAAATTGTTCCCTTCAAGGCTGGCAGTCACAAGAAACCTCATGTTCTCCAAAACTGAACAATTCACAGTACTCATTCCCCAATGACTAACAAGCTCTGGGGTGGGGCTCGAGGCACCAATTTCAAGTTGGTTGGTAACTCTGATTGGATCTTCTTAAGGAAAGAGAATTCCAGAGAGGAAGGCTTTCAGAACCCACAACCTCCCTCTGTCTCGCAGCATGCTGCTCTATCATCTTAAAAAAATTCATTTGGATGCCAGGTAGCAGTGGCACACACCTTTAATCCAAGCACTTGGGAGGCAGAGCTAGGTGAATCTCTGTGAGTTCAAGGCCAGTCTGGTCTCCAGAGTGAGATCCAGGACAGGCATCAAAACTACACAAGGAAACCCTGTCTCCAAAAACTAACAAACAAATTTCATTTAGACATAATCCAGCACTTGAAAGGTAGAAGCAGGGGGATGGAAAATTCAAGGCCACTTCTCACTACATGGTGAGATCAAGACCAGCTTGAGTTATACAATGAACCCCCATCTGGAGAAACCAAGGGCTTGGGATGTAGCTCAGTAGAAAAGTACTTGCCTAGTATGGGAAGGACCTTGGGTTCCAACCCTGCCCTCAAAAAGAAAAAAGCAGTGTTCTGAATTTCTCCTAGTTCAGTCAGAGAACAAGGAAAACATCTGAACAGAGGGGTCAAGGAGTCTTTTCTCAGGACATTCCAACAATCATTTTTACTGGTGGTGGCGGTGGTATGTGTGCATGTGGTTTCAAGTGCCTGGCACAGGTGTGGCGGTCAAAGGACTGCTTTGTGGACTCCTACCTCTGTGTGGGTTCTGAGGGTCTAACTCAGGTCACTGGGTTAGTGCTGCAAGTTTACTTACTCACTGAGCCATCTCACTGGCCCTGGGAGACTGTTATTTTATTAAGCAAAGTTAGAGTCCTCACCCAGGGACACTGAAGCCACTGCTTATGTTGAAAATGCTTCTAACAGGCCCCCTACTCTTTTCCATCTGAAGTCCCTCAGGGATGATATGCAAAGACAAAATTTCACAATGCTGTCCTATCTAGGTGCTAATTGCCAACTTGACAGGATCTAGAACAGAGGTTCTCAACCTGTGGTTATGACCCCTGAGGTAGCATATCAGATATTTACATTATAATTCTTAACTAGCAAAATTACAGTTATGAAGTGTAGTGGGTAGCCATTCCAGCATTGGCCTGGAAGTTCCAACCCCCATTGAGGCTTCAGTAATGGTCGCACCTACAAGGCGGGGCAGAGAGAGGACGCTGAAGACCCAGGATCCAAAGAAGAAGGATCTCTTGGTGCTCAGACCCTGGATGCTGGAGGTAGACCGAGCAGAGTTCTCCAGAGAACACTGCCGGACTGCGCCATACCTTTGCCAGACCCTATAATCTACCTCTCCCTTCATTTGTAAGTTATCCCACAAAATAAACCTCCCTTTTAACTACGTGGAGTGGCCTTAATAATTTCACCAATATTTCTTCTTCCTCCCCCTCCTCCTCTTCCTCTTCCTCCTCCCCCTTCTCCTTCTCCTCCTCCTCCCCCTTCTCCTCCTCCTCTTCCTCCTTCTCCTCCTCCTCCTCTAACCAAAACTTGGAACAACCCTCAGCAGCTATGAGAGAAAAGGCTTGGGGGCCAGATAGACTTCCTCTCAAACACTGTCAGTTCTATGACTTGATTTCTTGACTAAACCTCAGTTTCTTTATAAAAAAAATAATGGAAATAGACAGGTATTGCAAGGTTATGACCATTTGTTTTAGTTTTGGAGACAAAGTCTCACTCTGTAGCCCTGGCTGGCTTTGAGCTCACAGTATAGCTTAAGCTAGCCTCAAACTCAGAGCGTTCAGTTCCCGAGTGCTGGGGTTACCAGAATGTGATTTTGAGAAATAATTACTCATTTTGGAAAAAGCCACTGAAATTCAGGGTTCTACTTCACTGCTTTCTATATGCCCTCTGCTCACTTAATTCTGGTCTCTGGTTCTACCATTCCCTGGACGTTGTTTTCATCAAGGTTGAATTTGAATTCTTGACTGCTACTGTTTATCCAAATTATATTTGTGTTCTTTTCGGTACTGGCACTGTTAACACTCTTGCCTTGAGATGGCTTTCTATTCTTCATCTAACTATGTATTTTAGTTTTACAAATCCACATTGGTTTCCTTAAAATTATTTGAACATATCAATGAACTAGAGGATGTCATGAATCAGTGAGATCATCACCATTGAAAAGTAGTTATTCTTAACATCTTTCTCTTCTTAAAGTTCTTTTCTTTAAAAAAAAAATCACTCTATGTTATAAAAAAAACTCTTACTTGCTTGTGATGCAGACAATTAATATAGAAATGTAAATCTAAATTTCTCCATTCAGAAATTCTTTATTCTCTATGGCCATACCAACCTGAATGTGTCTACTCTTGTCTGAATTCCTTTATTAAGGAAAGCAAGCAAGCAAGCAAACAAACAAAAACCTCTTTGCTATCTGAGGCATCTTTTTAAAATGAATATGTAGAGGCCATCAATTGAAGAAAAACACCAGATTTTGACCTCTGGCCTCCACACACTCACACTAACAAGTACATACACTCACACATACACACACAAAAAATAAATGCACTAAAAATAAAAATGTGGAACTGTGAAATAAATCAGAACATAATTTTAAATGCATTCACTCTACAGGTGCTATTTCAAATTAAAAGAATTAAACTAGGCTTTATTAACTTTAAAAGATATAAAACAAAAGCATTATTAACATTTTAACAAGTATTTAATTGGAGCAGTTTCTAAGGGACCCTCTAAAGCTAAGGAGTATACAAAACCACTCGGGTGATTAGAATCCTATGCTTCTGTTTTAGGCACTGGAAGCCCTCTGCCTCAGTAGCTCTTTCTTCCTCTATCTCTTGGTTTGTGTTAGTTGTGTTATTGTTTTATAGCAATGTGGTTGCTCTGAATGGATCATAGACTCCACACTCAGGTGAGTTTTGCGCTCACTATGAGTCCTTTATTTGGCGATAGCCATTTCTAAGCTCTTTTATTTATTTACTTGTCTGTCTCAGTGTGGAATTGTGCCTGCTTCCTCAGTGGTACTCATGGGTCTTTGCTCTTTGACGTCACTGTGTGCTGAGATGGCTGTCTGAGATCTGCTCTCAGGCTTGCGGGCTGACACCATGGTCATAGTTGACCCTTTATTATTACAGCTCTGATCATGTTTCTCCTCTAGTCTTCTAGCATTAAATGCTGTGGCAGAAAGTCTGGAATCAGCTTTCATTGCTATTTCTGACTGGATCAAAAAAAAAAAAATTAAAGTCCAAGCCTTGGGAGACGGCAGTAGGTGGATCTCTGTGAGTTCAGGCCAGGCAGATCTACAGAGCAACTTCTAAGCACCCAGATCTACATATTGACCCTATCTCAAAAGCAATAAATTTACTTATCTATGTGCCTATAACTTAACTCATTTACCTCAACTAGATGGTCTTGATACTCAATGATCTGAACAATTGGGAGAATAAATATAAAATGCCCAGCACAGAACCCAGGATGGTGCTTACAAATACTGTTCTGAAGGGGAAATCCATCCTACAAACTGTTTTTCTTCAAAAAGGCTTTATGGGCCTATGGCTGTATTAGTTCATTTCTATACAACCTGTGTCTCCCTTCCTTCCTTGATGGAACAATTGAGTATTGTTGACAGCAACCACTCTAAAATCTTTACTTTCTCTTTTTATTCTAAAACATGTTCATCAGTCTTATCCCCAACCCTGTCTTATAGGCTCAGAAAAGCTGCCTATTAAAAGTCACTTTATGTCTGATAGCCTGTTTTCTGTAACAGTGCGTTTTGTAACACATCTAGATGCATGTCCCACTTGATATTAACCACTTGACAAGAAGTTCACATGCATCCCATAATTTCCACATTCCATGGTATTATCTTTCACAGGTGAGCTTACGTTGTTTACAGAGGCCCATCCACACTTCAGCAGGATGATGCTTCAATGTAAAACTATCTCCATTCAGAAAGTGTCCCTATTCCTACTATAGCAGTCAGGTGGACCATGCCTGATTGCAAATATTTCCAGTTAATATCAACCACAGTATGGCTTGGGCTCTGTGGAACAGAGGTGAGGACCAAGCATGACTATACACACCTGTAATCCCAGCTCTGGAGGCAAAGGTGGGCAGACAGCTAAGAGTTAAAGGCCTGCCTGTTCTACATAGTGAGTGTCAGGCAAAGCATAACTACACAGTGAGTCCCTGTGTCAAAAAAAAAAAAAGTGGAAGTGACATTGCTTTTTATTTGAGTAAAGCTCTAAGAAATAAAATAAGCCTCCTAAAGGCCATTTGGAAATAGTCTATATTGTAAGAATGTTGCCGCTACCATGACTTTGAAATGCACTTGGGCTGGACTCACTCAGTCCTTCCTCTTGGGAAATGGGCAGCTCCTTGCATCAGGCATACTTGTGGAGATCATTTCCAGCTCTGTGAATTGCCATCTACATTCACTATCTCCCATGTACCAATTTGTGGAGAGTGATGAGGGTGGGGAGATAGGAGAAAGGATTAATAGTCTGCTTTCCAGTGACTGGGAGTGTGGAGAATAGATATTTAGCAGAGAGGGAGATAAGGAATGCCCACGCCTTCAGTGTGTTTGTACACGGGAGATACTATCAATTTCGATATCTGCTTGCCTTAGGTCAGTAAAAATTAGAGGCAGAAATTGTATTTAGCTCCGTGTTATCTACTCTTTGCAACCTAGTGGTTGGCTAGTTAGCACAAAATATATCTTGTGGTAGAGAGATATTTGTGATTTACATAAGAAGCTCAAATGTAGGCTGGTCAGTTTCCTCTGCGATGGACAATACAGTAACTACAGGCTTCCTAAGAGATAACACAACTTCAACATCAATACACAAAGCCTTGGACAAGTTTCTTAACCTGTTTCCTGATGCAGATGATGAAATGGTAAGTCAACATTTATCACCCTTGGCCTGTACACCTCCTTTGGCGCTAACTGTTCTTCATGGGTCATCCCATTTTATTCTTACAAGCATGAGGACACATACTGTTCATTTTCCTTCTTTGATGAGGAAACTGAGGGCTAGAGAGGCTCAAACCTTAGTAAGAGGCAACCCTGGACTTAAATTGCAGTTCAGCCCCAAAGCTTGCACTAATTGATAGAAGTCAGTTTCTGTGTCTTTTATACAAAGTAAGTCTTCACCAAATGGGAGACATATATTGATGATCATGATGGAAATGACAATTAAAAAAACAACAAAAAACTATGCTTTAGAATAGGTCAAATGACAATCCCCAGAAGGATTTCTGTCCCCAGCAAACAATCCTCCTGCAAGAGAGAATTTCTTTACCTGAACTTGCATCTGACTTGAGACAAAGCTGACGTCCTTGTGCCAAAGTGCTGGTGAAATATAATTCTAGATTTGACTTTATGTAGAATTGTAGACTGCTGGGATGTAGAATCAAGGAGAGAAACCCCTTGGTGTGCCTGTGAGTGTCTGGAGTAGTTAACGCAGTGGGAAGACCCACTCTAATTGTAGGTGGTATCATTCGATGGAATGGATAAAAAGTGAGCTGAGCTCTCTTCTTCCTGACTGGTTGCAATGTGACCAGTAGTTTCCTGCTGCCACTGCTGTGCTTTCCTGACACTATGGACTTCCTCTCAGACTGTAAGCCAAAGCAAACCCTTCCTTCCTTAAGTTGCTTTGATCAGGTATTTGGTAGAGACAAGGAGCAGAGTCACTAATGCAATGACCATCGTGTGCTCACAATGGCTGTCATGTAGAAATTGGGAACTATTACTTTTCATTGAGAAAGGCTTAGTTTTAGACCTGGGGTCAAAAGTTTACAGTCATTGTTGAGAAATTGCAGGAATGTCCCACCTCTAAGGTTCTAGTACTGAGTTCTGTCTCTGTCCTAGCATAGGCAAATATTCAGAACAGAGTTCAGGCTGAGGATGTAGTCCTCACTTGTAAGACAATTACCTAACATGCAGATGGCTCTGGGTTCGATGCCCAACACTGCAATAAAGAAAGAAAGAGATGGGGAGAGGGGAGGAGGGGGAAATGAAAAAAGAATACAATCTATGAGTTGAAGAGAGATGCAGAAGTCAAGGGACAGGACAAACAAAAGAGGTGGTACCTAAGCATCGGTAAGGCTTTGGCAGGGACTGTGAGATGCAGCAATATAAAGCTTGGGGAAAGGATGTTATGGTCTTAATGGGAAATGTTTCTCACAGGCTCATGTATTTGATCTTGTAGTCCCAAGCTGATGGCATGCTTTTAGGAGTCATTTCTCTCCTTCCATCATAAGGATTCGGGCCACAGGTTTGAACTCAGGCCACAGGTTTGACAACAAGCACTCCACACTCACTAAGCCATCTTGCTGGCTGCGTGGTACTTTTTTGGGAAGTTGTGGAACTTTTAGGAAGTGGATCCTAGCTAGAGGAAGTGGATCACTGGGGAATGGGCCTTTAGGGGTACAGCCCAGGCCTGCTTCCTGTTTCCTGTTTCCTGCTTTCTGACCTGTCCATGATGTGAGCAAGCAGCCTCATGCTTCTGTTGCCATAACCTCTAGCCACTCCTAACTTCTCCTCTGTTGAACCATACCTTCAGACTAGGAGACAAAGTCAATTCTTTCAAGCTGTTGTTGTTGTTGTTGTTGTTGTTGTTGTTGTTGTTGTAATTTGGTTACAGCCACAAGAAAAGTGACTAAAATGGTCAAGGGGATGATCAACATTTTTAAAGAGTGGGTGAAGACCAAAGAACCTAAAACACAAAAACTCCAACAGACATTCTTAATGGCATTCTTTAAAATAGTACAAAAAGTAGAAGCAATCCAATTGACTAACGACAGATACAAAGGCATGCAAGATGTGACACATACATACAATGGGATTTTGTTCAGCCTTAAAAGAAAATTCTGACTTTACCCTGCAGTATGTTTGAACCTTGTTGAGATTATGATAATTGAAATAAGCCAGACACAAAAGAGCAAATGTTACGTAATTCTATTTATGTGAGCCCTAAAGCTGTCAAAACAGAGACAGAGAGAGTAGGATGTTAGTTGCCAGGGGCTGGGGTAAAGGGTAAGGGAGGGGTAATATTTACTAGATAGAGAGCTAAAGTTTGTAAAGGTAAAAGAATTCTGGATGTGCATAGTGGTGAGGTGTACTGTCTTAATCAGCATGCTATCGATGTGAAGAGACACCAAGACCAAGGCAACTCTCTTAGAGGAAAACATTTAACTGGGGCTGACTTATAGGATCAGAGATTTAGTCCATTATCATCATGGTAGGAAGAGTGGCAGCATGCAGGCAGACATGATGCTGGAGAAGGAACACTAAAGTTCTACATCTGGATCTGCAGGCAGCAGAAAGAGGAAGGTAGTGGGGCTGGCTTGGGCTTTTGAAACCCCAACACCCACTCCCAATGACACACTTCCTCCAGCAAGGCCACACCTACTCCAACAAGGCCACACCTCTTAATCCCTCTCAAATTGTGCCACTCCCTAATGACTCACATTTAAATATGTGAGCTTATGGGGACAATTCCTATTCAATGTACTTATTAATCCTGACACATACATTTAAAAGTGGCTGAAACAGTAAGCTTTACGTTATGTGTGTTTTACAACAATAAAGAAAATCTGACAATAAAGAGAGTGGCCAAACCTGGATGCATGTTTAATGGCAACAGTTGCGCTCCTGAGCATGCCCATTGCATGCATGTAAGTTCATGTATGCCCACCAATGCTGTCTGGATGGAGAGGAAAAGGACCAAATGTAGAAAATGAACCAAGTCATGCTCAACAATAGAGCTTACAAAGTTGCTCCAAGGAGCGTCTACCAAAGGTGGGTAGTTGTAGCAAAATTCTTAAAAGGTCTTATTAGTAAAAACACTCAGAAGCCAGATATTGGGATGAATGCTGAAAGATCAGAGAAACAGAACAAGCCACAGCCACCTCACCTCACCAGTTCCTCAGCTGATCTTGTTTCCTCAAACTGGAAGCCTCTGAGTCCTCATCCGAATGAATCTCAGCTGAACTGTTGCTAAAAGCCTAAAAGCTTAACAGGCCTCTAGCTCCTGGTCCTCACACCTTATATACCTTTCTGCTTCTTGCCATTACTTCCTGGCCTAGCTGTTTCCAGTGTGCCTTTGAACTCACAGAATGGATCTCTGCCTCCAGAATGCTTGGATTACAGGTATATGTGTCACCATTTTCTGGCCTCTATGTCTATCTAGTGGCTGTTCTGTTCTCTTACCTCAGATAAGTTTATTAGGGTGCACAATATACTGGGGAACACAATATCACCACAGGTAGTTATGTCTGTGACAGGAGAAGAGGGTAGGGATCAAGGCATGCAATGTCTGTGAATATGAGTACTAAAAAACTGGTTGGCAGAAAGATGGACCGTCTCTTGACAAGGTCCACAACAGATAAGATCTGCTGAGAATGCATACAAGGTGCAAATACACAGAAAGCCTATTTTGCAAAAGACCTACATGAGGCCCAATCTTTTATGAATGAGCATCATGGAGCTTCTAGCCTTCTTCCCAAGTGCTGTCAACTTTCTCCCTTGGAAAGGTATTCTTTCTTTTCTTCATTTCTTTCTTTTAAATAATGTACTAGATTTATTCATCTTATTTAATGTGTGAGTGTTTTCTCTGAATGTATGTATGCATACCAAATGGATGTTGGGTGCCCACAGAGGTCAGGAGGTATTGCATCCCTTAGAAATGGAGTTACAGATGGTTATGAACCACCTTGTAGAAGCTTGGAATAGAACCTGGGTCCTCTGCAAGAGTAACAGGTTTGGTTTTTTTTTTTGTTTGTTTGTTTGTTTGTTTGTTTGTTTTTTAAGCTGAGGATCAGGGCCTTGCGCTTGCTAGGCAAGCACTCTACCACTGAGCTAAATCCCCAACCCAACAGGTGCTCTTAAACACTGCACCATTTCTCCAACCTCCAGAGTATTTTGTCCTCAAGCACTGTTTTTTATCACTAGCCATATGTCTCTTTCTAGTTCTTCTTTTTCAGGGCCCAAGAACATGGCAATCGTGGATGCTCACTGGGCCTGGATATCAGATAATAACATCTAACCAGACACTTTCCAGAAAGGCCCTTGGAGCCCAGTAGAGACATGATGGAGGGTGTCATCGCTAGCATTCCTGGGGACTAGAGCTGGCTGGCTAAATTAGACCAGGAAGGACAAAGGTCCATAGAGAAGCCCCCTTTAGGCTTGTAGAGACTTGAGTTGGTGTGTGGAAGAGCCAGCTGTGCTGCTGCATCATGAGTGCCTTCACATGTACACTGAGTCCAAGTGGTCAGTCTCGTGAAGTTGCACAGAGCCCACTTGTCTTAGTCAGTGTTCTATTGCTGTGCAGAGACACCATGACCAAGGCGAGCTTACAAAAGAAAGCATTTAATTAGGGGCTTGCTTACAGTTTCAGAGGTTTAGTCTTTTTTCATCATGGCAGGAATCAAGGTGGTATGCATGTCACTGGAGCAGTAGCTGAGAGCTACATCCTAGTCCACAGCTGAAAGAGGGCCTCTGGGCTTTGCATGGGCTTTTGAAACCTCAAAGCCCACCCCTAGTGATTTATCTTCTCCAACAAGGCCACACCTCCTAATCCTTCTAATCCTTTCAAATAGTTCCACTCCCTGGTGACTAAACATTCAAATATAAGAGCCATTCTTATTCAAATCCCCACACCACTAGAAGCCAAACCACCAGACTCTCATTGAGTCTGGCGAGCTCTCCACCATTGGCAAATCAGAGCTCAATAGAACGCTAGTCTCCCTACAATTAAACAGATAATTAAGAAATAAGACCATATTTTCCAATATAAATTGATAACTACTGGTTGGTAATGGTAGCATCAGGAATAAATTGAGCAGTAATGTGCAAAGGAGGTTATTGCTATTATAAAAATAAGGATCTGTCTCTGCAGTCAATCAATTCAGCAGATATATACCAACAATCAAATTGTTAAAAATGACTCCTATAAATTACCCAGCGCTCCGTCTAATGATGCCAGGAGCAGCTGTGATGGAACCATACGTCAGAGCTCTTTTTCACCCTGATGTTTTCCGTTTCCTTCAGAGCGGTTGTAGAAGAGTCTTCAGCTTTGTTTAATGCAGCCACATGAAAATAGAGTGGGTCTCACTCCACGGGCTAGCCGAGTCATTTTGGCTGACAATACTCAGGAATATACACATTTAACATGGAAAAAATCATTCCCTTTCACTCTATTGCTTCAGCTACAAGGTTGAGAGAGCCTTAATTCTTAGCTAAGCCCTTTGACATACAAGGAAGTCTCTCTTCTCCATGAGCTGCTGTGCTTCCTCCCAACAAGCGTGGAAAAGATTCACCAAGGGCTAGTTATGATCGTGTATTTTCAGTCTTGTCTCACAGCCATGCTGATGAAATCAGAGTGATTGAGTACCCTATCTCCACTGAAGATTTCATTCTGTCCATGCTGTCTATTAGTACCTAACCATGAAGCCAGGCTAGGATCTGCTGGTGACCCCTTCTGTCCTTCGCACATTCATGGGAGATGGGGGTGGAAAGTAGTCAAATGTTGGCTGAACTGAAAGCAATTTTCCCAGCTGGGAGTCCTGACACAATAGAAATCCATCCTTAATAGACAGATCCAAACTTCATTCTACAAAATGGTTTGTCTAGTAAGCTTAGAAGGTACCCAAGCGGAGAGATGCTTTGCTCTAAACAAAATCAGCATGAGAGCAAAATCATCAGCAGTAGCTACTGGACTTCTCCTGTGTATTAAGCTCTTTCCTCAGCATTCAGGGGGCCACAGAGTGCACTGAGACAAATAGGTGCAATCACCATCTTCAAATAACTTATCGGAAGCATTGCCAATCTCATACTCACGACAAGATACATAGACACTCCATAAACAGCCGATGAATCAATCTAAGAGATGGCTACTTTCATGGACCAGCTTTGGTACTAACTATAGATTACTAATTGAATGTCTGACAAATTGATTGATTTGATTTAATTATGAAATAGAGAGCTATCATATTTGAAATAATTTACTCTAAAACTTCAGGCAATTTAAGTCTAAAAAAAATAGGAAGAGTCCAAGGGTCCAAGAAGGACAAACATTTTAATTTCTTGAAGATCAAATACAGAGATCTAGCCTGCTCCATGTGGAAATGGGTTTGCAAGGAGACACTGGCACATCCTCAGTGGCCTCTTCCTTCTCTGGAGAAATAAGGATGTTCCTGTCTACTGTGCCAGCAGCTATATCCTGTGGGTTTCCCAATGAGTCAGAAGCCACCTCTACCCAGACCTGTAATGTACAGCTTATAAATGAATTCTCAAATTTAATTTATTAAAAACTCATTTCTTCTCTTTTATTAAAAATAGATTTTTCCCTCATTTAATAGGTTCTGATCACCATTTCTCTGCCCTCCTCCACTCCTCCCTGTTCCTCCACACCTCCTCTCTCATCCAGATCCACCCCCTTTCTGTCTCTCTTTAGAAAACAAACAGAATTCTAAGGGCTAATAATAAAATAAAATAAGATAAAACAAAAACAAATACATCAGAATAGCATGAAACAAACAAATAAAAGGAAAAGAGCCCAAGAAAAGGCACAAGAAACAGATATACACATAAAAAACTCACTTGTTTGCACACTCAGAAATCCCATAAAAACAGTAAACTGAAAGCCATAATATATACCTAAAGGACCTGTAGTGTGTGTGTGTGTGTGTGTGTGTGTGTGTGTGTGTGTGTGTGTGTAAATTAAATTAAATTAAAAATAAGATTTAAAAAAAAAAACAACATTAGGAGCCTCCAAAGATGCTATTGAGTTCATTTTCTGTTGGCATCTCCTGCTGAACATGCAGTCTACCCTCAGGAGTAATTTGTTTCCCAGTGACACTCCCTTGGAGAAAATTATATTTTCATTTGCAAGTGGTTATCAGTTGGGGATAGCATCTGGGTTAAGGATGGCAGCACTTTCCTCTGCTTTAGGACCCCATCTGTGCAGACCTGTGAAGGTCTTGTGATTTTTATATATACCTTGATCCTGTTTATTTATTGTTTTTTGGTGTCCTTCTTCCTCCCTGGCTCTTAGACTCTTTTGTTCTCCTCCTGAGCCCTGACAGGAGGGATCTGATGGAGACATCCCATTGAAGGCTGAGTGTTCCAAGTGTTCCTGTTCTCTGTGTATTGTCTGACTGTGGGTCTCTACGGGAGGAAGCTTTTCTGATGGTTGCTAAGCAAGGCACTGATCTATGAGTATAGAGATGTCATTAGGAGTCATTTTATTGCTATGTTTTTTTGGTTGAACAATGGTATTCAGTTTTATCCTGGATCCCTGGCTATCTAGTTTCTAGTTCTTAGTCACCCAAGCAGTATTGGGTACAGGTTCCATCTCATGGAGTGGGCCTTAAGTCAGATGGTGGTTGTTGACTCCCGTAGCTTGGTGCCACCACTGCACTAGCATATCTTGCAGGCAGGACCTCACTGTAGATCAAAGGCTTTGTAGCTGGGTTAGTATTTGTTTCTCCTTTGGTAGCCTGCAGAGTATGTTCCTGTACCAAAGATGCTAGCACAGAAGGGTGAAGGCTCTGTGTAGGCACCAACTTACTTCTCCATGTTCAATGTGTAAAAACTCACTTATTTTCAACAACAACAGATTTCTGAATAATTCACAACATCATGGACTGTTTAATGAAATGGGTTTTATTGTAATTTGTGATTTCCCAAAGTACTTGATTGATAGGTGCTGTTGTAGGCTTAGTCTGTCAGGGTATTGTTTTCCTGTCAAGTGACAACAAAAATCCTTATTGATGAAATTGCTGGATGTCTCTTATTAATGTAGAAATACATTCTGGCATTGAGCCCCACAGGTGCTAGGCATTCACTAAGGTACATAAAAATGTAGATGTTGTAAATGTTGTTGGTTGGTCTTTGGTCTTTTTTGCTCTTTTTTGGGGGGCCCATCACCCTGCTCCCAATAAATCACACAAGCAAGCTTTTTTTTGGCATTTGGAGCTGACATTTTTCTTTTTTTAATTAAGAAATTTTTTATTCACTTTACATACCAGTCACATATTCTCCTCTTCCCTCCTCCTGTTCCTCCAACCTCCCCTCACCCAGCCCCCCCCCCCTTCCCTCTTACAAGAAGGTAAGGCCTCCCATGGGGAGTCAGCAGAGCCTGGTACATTCAGTAGAGGCAAGTCCAAGATCCCCCCCCCCCCCCCCCCCGCCCCCGCCTCAAGGTTATGTGAGGTGTCCCACCATAGGTAGTGGGTTCCAAAGTGCCTGCTCATGCACCAGGGATATATTCTGATCCTACTGCCAGGGGGCCCCTTAAGCAGATCAAGTGGAAACTTATTCTTAATTATGAATACTTGGTCTTAGCTTGGCTTAGTTTCTTGCCAGCTTTTCTTAACTTTAAATTATCCCATCTACTTTTTGTCGCTGGACTTTTCCTGTTCTCTTACTTCTGTAAATCTAACTCTGTGGCTGGCTATGTAGCTGGGTGGCTGTCCCCTCATGTCCTGCTCCTTCTCTCTCATTCCTAGATCTCTTCCTTCTCTAAGATTTCTCCTTTTATACATTCTTTCTCCCTGCCAGCCCTGTCTACTTCTCTCTCCTGCCTTGCTATTGGCCATTCAGCTCTTTATTAGACCATCAGGTGTTTTAGACAGGCAAAGTAACACAGCTTCACAGAGTTAAACAAAAGCAACATAAACAAAAGTAACACATCTTAAAAAATATTCTATTACATATAGAAATGTAAAGTCCATGTGGCTAAACCTCTCAATCCTCCATTTAGAAAGTCTGGCAGAGTGTCTTTCTATCCCCTCGTCTGATGTCAAAGAGGAAAGAGGCAGACACAGGACCGTAAGCCCAGCTCCGAAGGAAGCCACTCTCAATGTTTGCTTTCTAAACATTTTAGAACATTAAAGGCCCTTTTAAAGTACTGAGGTGGACAAGTGGTGGTGGTGTACACCTTTGATCACAGCACTGGGGAGGCAGAGGCAAGGAGATCTCTGAGTTCAAGGCCAGCCTACTCTACAAAGTGGGTTCCGGGACAGCCAAGGGTACACAGGGAAACCTTGTCTTGAAAAAAGAAAAAAAAAGAAAAGAAAAGAAAAGAAAAGAAAAGAAAAGAAAAGAAAAGAAAAGAAAAGAAAAATGATACATTGAAATAGCCTTTAGTAGACTGGCATAGTCATTAGGGCTTTAAAAAAAAGAGTCTTCTTTAGTTACTCAGTTCATCTTCTCTGGATTGAGATTACTGTTCAGTCTAGCCACTAACACAAGCAAGCAATGAACTAGGAGGAAAAGCCACACAGGGGAAAGAAGAGGCGCACTTACACACACGAGCTAAGTGTTGCCACCACCTGGATATGCAGTTTGCTGCATACTTACATGTATGTGTTTGTTACTTTACCTCTGCGCTTCTAGATAGACAAGAATCCTCAATGGAGAGGAATTGGCCATTGAGCAAGAAGTCCAATCCCTTCCCATATCTCAAAATAAGAACATAACTTTCTAATCAGAACTTTCTCTTTTAAGCATCCCCTTCCACAGCCCTCAGTGACTTCAGCCCAGAGATTTGGATTAACTTCTGGGTCATGGTTTTTTTTTTTTTTTTGTATTTTTTTTTTAAGCCTGGTGTCTGACAGCTGGAATACTATAATGTTTATGAGATCTTCACTGTCAAAGAGATTATATAGCACCTTGAATGGCTTAGAGGACACATGCTGTGTAAATCTGAGAGCTGAGAAGTCAGGGACCTGAGAAGAAAGCATAATGCAGGATAAGTCCCCCACCCCTTTTCCTGTCACCTCTGCTGGTTTCCTGGAAGGAGATTCTTAAAAAGTAAATTGGTACAGAGTCCAGAGGTTCTCCTTTCCAGGGCCTTTTATTGTGCATGAACAAGCCTAACTGTGTGCAATCTCTCCCTAGAAATGCAGGACTACTGATGGTATTGGAAAGGTGAGCCCTTCAAGGGAGTTTCCAAAATGTGCGTTATAATAATCTGTCTGCCGATGGTTATATACAAGAATATGCATTCAGTGAATGACTAAATTTAGGTTCAGTAAGATCTCAGTGCTGTTTGCAAAAGATATAGTTAAAATTATGCTGTCTCTGTTTTTTCACTAAGATTTAAAAAATTAAAATTTTAAAACTACATATATATGCATGTAGCAACAATTAATGAAAAAAGAGGCCTGAAAGAGAGCAAAAAGGGGTATATGGTAGGGTCTGGAGGGAGGAAATGGAAGGGAAGGATGGTGTAATTATATTATAACCTCAAAAATAAAAGACAAAATATAAACAGCCACAAAAACAAAAACTAACATGTTAATATGGCAAAGATATGGGGAATACTTTAAAAACATTGTTACTTATTAAATGTTATAAAGTACATGGAGGGTAATTTGAGAATATCCAAGTTCAAATGTACTACCAGAGATTTTCAACTTCAAGATGGCAGGGAGGAGGAGGTTTCTCCCCCTTTTTTCTTCAGAGAGATCACCCCAAAGCAATAACACTAATGAGTAACTGGGGATACAAACTCCACCAATGACAAATTAGGAAACAATCCAAGTAAAAAGAAAAAAAATGAGCGGAGCTGAACTCATCTAGCACAATGAAGCACGCTGGATTTGTAAGGCACCAAACGACGCAATATGGGAATAAGGAAGGTGAGAAAAGGGGAAATAATTGTAAGTTTACAAACCTAAGGGAAGAGAGCTCTTGCCAGAGTCCCACCCCATCCTGAACAGCAGCTTGACTACCCCTCGTATAACCTGTACCAAGAAGAGGTTAAACCAGACTGTCCGCGTGAGCAACACGAAACCAGAGGGAGGCAGGCAACGGGCATCAAGCTAGTGACAAGCACCGGGGTGAGGCAACGGGAAGACCCACTGCTGCTTTCTGTTGTACAGACAGAACTAACCACCATACCACACTCAGAAAGACCAGTTTTCCTTACAAGAATGTATTCTATAGGTTTACAGCACTGTCGTGTGTTAATATTACGAGCCATATGAGCCCTCATCGGTCCATGCTGTTTTATTGGTACCCAGCCATTCATTCACCTGTTTCCTGACAGCTGCTTTCATACCACTACGGGGAGCTGACAAATCTTAATGGAGCCTGTATGGCCCTCTAAGCCAGTGTTTCTCAACCTGTGGGGCACAACCCTTTGTGGGGGTCAAACAATATTTTCACAGAGGTCACCTAAGACCAGAAGAAAACAGATATTTACATTATGATTTATAGCAGTAGCAAAATTACAGTTATGAAGTAGCAACAAAAATAATTTTATGGTTGAAGGTACCACAGCACAAGGAACTGTTAGGAAGGTTGAGAACCACTGGTCTAAGCCTAATGCATTTACTATCTGATCCTTTCCAGAAAAAGTTTGTTGATTCTCTGGTTTGAGCCAAGGGATCTTGAACTTCAGTGTATATTACAATTACTTGAAGGACTTAAAGCTATATCTACTATCAGGGTTAATGAGGGCTCAAGAATTTGAATTTTGGATGCTTATTAGTACTCCTTAAACTGCCTTATGTTGGCACTTACCTGTTCAAAATCTTCTGAGTTGGTAAATTTCCTCAATCCAGATTCAGGTATAACCCGGCTCGTACATCCATTTTTGGTTATTTGTTTTTGAGACAGTGTTAAGTAGCCCAGGCTGGCTGTGGTGGTTTGAATAGATATGCCCCCATGGACTCGTGTTTCAATGTAGCAACTGAGCATACTGTCCGATGCAGTTCTCCAGCGTTCTGGAACTGAGGATTGCTGACCTGCTTATCTTGCATTGGTGTTCCTTCCGACCTCTCTGCTGCACTTCCCAGAGAGGTGAACTTACCTCTCTATTTTGCTTTTTAGCTGTTACTTCAAGGTCAACAAAACTTGCCCAGATTACTCAATGATTTGATGGGCTGCTGGTATACCTGACTCAAAGCACGATGTCTACATGTATCCCGCTCCTCAAGGCACAGACTTACCAATCCCAGTGTTCCTGGACTCCCAGAAATATCCTGGGCACCACACACAAAACACAGGTGGACATCTTTGAGAACTCTTGAAGAGGGCAAACAATTCAAGCACAATAGCAGGGCCACTTTGGAGAAACAGGTATTGCAGGCCACGAGGATGTGAAATCTGCAGAAGCACCCTGATTAGAAAGCTCTATGCTTACCGAAGTTACATGGACATGGCTTCATCCTTTGGAGGAAATAAGATTTTTCCTGGCAAGGCCAGCACACCCAGTTGGGCATCTAATTAGCAGTGTTTTTTCTGTCTTTGGAAGAAGGGAGTCTAAGACCTGGATCTGGTCCCAGCTCTGCCACATTTACTCTGGGATCTCCTCTAAGCCACACAACCTCTCTGAGCCTTGGTTACCCCCTCTTAGAAAATGAAGGAGGAATTTGCATGGTGATCCCCAAGGTTCCTTTGAATGCTCTAGGGATACCATTCTTTGCCCCCTTTCCCTTGTAGATACATATACAATCATGGAGAATGCAAACAATTTTTTAATATGAATCCAAGCAAAATGTAATAAAGAAGGTAAATTTGCTCCCCCACATTTGCATAATGGATTCTCAAGCCAAGCAGAAATGGCATTTGTATTATTTGTGGTTTTGAATTATCTGCACCACCGCACCCCTGCATGTGTGCAGATAATTGGGAGTTGACGCTTTAGGAGGAAGATACACAATTGTCATGTGTGTGGATCACATCACAATAGCCTCAGAGTTTGGGCTAATATGATTATCTCAGTTGGCAGAACCTGAGGAAGAGCCTAAATCAGTTTTATATAGAGAAAAATTTCTTTTCAGATGGCCCTAATTACACTTTTTATCAAAAGGAATAAAGGGGGTAAGAAAAGGCATGTTAACCAAACATTAACTTCTAGCCTCTACTCGTAAATGCATATACACATATACGCACAGAAAATGTGTATTAACTAAATTGTGAACCAACAGACAGTTGCCTTCCTGATTCTGGCTTGTGATCAGAGCAACCCAGGAGAGGGGATAAAGGATCTTGTCATGTTATTGAGATGAACGGGCATTCGCATCACCTGTGATAGGGGAAACGAGGTCTGTAGTTGGTGATGGCACTGTGCCAGTTCCCCACAGCACCTCAGCATTGTCATCCCAGGCAGCAGCTCATGGGAAAGCCGTGAAGTCGTGATTTGATGCTGACGCTTTAATAAAGTTAAAAGACTCAGAGCTTGTCTGTGAACAGATACCCGGAAATACGTGATTTGGAATGCAACCCGGAAGAAAGCCTGGAGCCTGTACAAATGTTCCATTCACTCAGCTTCAGGAACATGAGCAGGTCCTTGTGGTGAAGGTCTCCAAGGCTGCTGAGGTAGAACCAAGAAGCTGTCTTGGGCTGGAAAGGGGTGGTTTTAGGACAAATACAACAAATTACTACTCAACAAAGCAGACAGAAAAGAAATGAAACATGTCACCCCTGAAGGCGACACAGACTGGAAATAGAAATAGGTTCAAAAATTGCTTAGAAATCTACAACACAGGTTCGCTCTGTAATAGGAAAGCCAGGCATCCTTGACATGTGACAGAGAACAGCTGTGCTGGCCTGCAAAGCATCCTGTTTGCTGCTCTTGGAACTGTTGCTATTGCTGCGGTTGTTGGCTTTTGGAGTGTAAAATACTTACAAAGAACTCTCCACACATTATCATCATTAACCTTCACACTGCATTATATGCCATTATCCCCATTTTAGGAACAGGGGACAGTATTGACAAACATGCGCATCTGTGCTCAGTTAACACGATCTTTCTCGATATGTTGTCATCCTCTGGTACCTCCCTCCCCTATGTTGCCACTTCCCAACCGCTGTCACAACCTGTTTTTAATGGTTAGTTTTGTTAATTTGACTGGGTTTAGAATCACCATGGAAATGCTTCAGGGTGTGTCCATGAGACACCAGAAAGGTTTAGCTAAAGAGAGGAGACTCCTCCCTAAACGTGGAGGGCACCATTCCATGGGATGGGATCCCAGACTGGATAAAAGGTGAACACAAGCTGGCCATGAGCATCCCTCCTCCTCCTGTTCTCTGACGACATGCACATTGTGACCAGCTGCCTAATTTTCCTCTTGTTGCTACGAGTTTCCCTCCAAGCTGGACTGAGTCAATGCAAGCCCTTCCTTAAGCCACGGCTGCCGGCTACTTTGTCACAGCGCCAAGAAAAGGAATCCATACCACAGCCCAAGGTAGGTCTGCCACACCCTCTCAGAATCCCAAAATCTGAAGAAGGATGAGTGCACAGGGAGCGTTAAGACCCTTGCGAGACTATGTCCCCGGAGAAACTGGAACCCTTACACAGGGCTGAAGGAGACATAAGTGGTGAGACAGCTGTGGGAAATGGTTCAGTGGTCCCTGAAAACATTGCCCTCTGACCCAACAATTCTACTGCTAGACATATACCCCAAGGAACTGAAAACAGACTCAGATACTCAGATACACTAACGTTCTTGGTGATAATATTGACAATCACCTCAAGGTAACAATGGCTCAGATGTAGATTGGAGAGATGGCTCTTTGGTTGAAAGTGCTTGCTGGATCAGGGTTGAATTCCCAGAACCTACATGGTAGCTCACAACTAAGTATAACTCCACTTCCAGGGGTTCTGATGCTCTCCTCTGGGCTCCATGAACCCCAGCCATGTCATGGTGCATAGACATAGATACAGGCAAAACATCCACCCATACAAAATAAGTAAAAAAGAAATTAAATGACTCAAATGTCCATCAAGAGATGGATGAATAAACACATTGTAATGTATCTACACAATGTAATATTATTCAACTATAAAAAGGAATTATTCCAGTTATATACTACACCATGGGCAAGTCTAGAAGACATTATACCAAGAGAAATAAGCCAGACACAAAAGGCAGAAATAGGATAATACTAGCTACATAAATCTCTACAATAGACAAATCCACTGGGACAGAAAGGAAGTTAGAAATTATCAGAAGCTGGAAAGAGACAGTTATAGATTGTTACTGCTTGCTAATGTCAGAATCTCTGGGCAGGATGATGAAAGGTTTAGGAGAAGACAGTGGTGATGGATACACAACATTGTGAACATAGCTTATGCCACATCTAACACTTAACATTGCAGTGGTTTGAATAAAAATGGCCCTCATAGGCTCATAGGGAGTGGCACTATTGGGAGGTGTGGCCTTGTTGGAGTAGGTGTGGACTGGTTGGAGAGAGTGTGCCACTGGGAGTGGGATTTGAGGTCTCAGATGCTCAAGTCAGGCCCAGTATGACATTCTTTTCCTGCTGTCTGCCGATCTGGATGTAGAATTCTCAGCTCTCCAGCACCGTGTTTGCCCACTTGCCACCATGCTTCCTGCCATGATGACAATGGACTAAACTTCTAAACTGTAAGCCAGCCTCAATTAAATGCTCTCCTTTATAAGTGTTGCCAGAGTTGTGGTACCTCTTAACAGCCATAGAAACCCTAACATTATTATTCAATTATTAAAAAATATATACTTATCACAATAAAAAACTAAATGTGAACACACGCATACCCACAGTTCTGCTGGTTTCCCTGTCCCGGGCCGCTTAGATTTTTTTCTAGGTTGTTCAATTAAAATGACTCAATTTCAAGACAATAAATTCCCTATTGTCATTGAACTAGCCAGATTCATCAAAGTGAAAGTAGCATATGAAGGTTCAGGTTGCCTAACACATTTGCCTATCCTCCTGCTCCTTCAGTGTACCCCAACAACAGCCCGTGACTTTAGCCATAGTGCCCCTGTGGACCATCAGAAAACAAAGTCGGGGCCATGGAGACACTTGTCCCATCTCCATCCTCTAGAATGCAGACATTCTAGTAGCATAAAAAGGAATTCATTCATTCATCCAACCAGACTAGATGATCAGACAACAGCCAATTATTACTTTTTAGCAGTTACTGGATGGCAACACTGTACGAAATAATGAGAGAAGGAAGGGGGTGGAGAAAAAGCGGGAGCCTGCACTCCATAATTGCGCAGTCCACTAAGGGACATGTACTGTGATGGGGAACATTGATTGTCAACTTGACAAGACCCACCATCACTTCAGGGACAAGCTTGTGAGCATGCTTAGACTAGGTTAGGATAACTGAGATGAGGAGATCAACCTTAATTGTGTGGGGGACTATTCTACGGGCCATGACTTGGGGCTGAGTTAAAAGGAGAACATGAGCCGAGCACCCGCAGCTACCACTCCCCGTTTCCTGACTCCCCGCTTCCTGACTCCAGATGCCATACAACCAGCTGCCTCGGGTCACTGTCGCCATGGCTCCCCCATCATGATTGAACTGTACCCTTGAACAGTAAATAAACCTCTCCTCCCTTAAGATGGCTCTTGTAAGGGTATTTTATCACAGCCCCAGGAAAAGTAACGGATACAAGTACCATGTGGATAAAATGTTGAAAAACTAGACAGCGGAGCCAGCTTTGCAAGCCAAAGCCTCTGAGGGGAAAGGAATTGAATGAAAAGAAAGATCCATGTGTTATAGATTGGCTTAAGCAATAAAAGTTCATCTTTGTGGACAGTCTGGGACTGAGAGAGAAGATTATTTCTACCTGACTTTTTGGCTCAACAACTTTAATTACTGTCCCCAGATCTACAGCTAAGATGGAACCCTTCTGTTACACCCAACACCCGACTCCTACCACCTACTGCAACGTCTCACACTGCTTGTCATTAGTCCACTGGGTGTTATGTGGAATATTTGATCTATTTAGGAGTGGTGTCCAGGCAGCATTTAAATAAAAATAAATAAACAATAACAACAACAAAAAACCAAACCAAACAACTGCCTTTAGTTATGCCCACGCTAGTTTTTGTGGTCAGATGTCTGACTAACGCAGATCCTGGCAAGATTAGCCATCCAGAGTCTCATTGTTTATTTAATGAAGAGACGTTATCACAGCTGGTGAAAGTCCCCCATCATGGGGCACTCTCATGCCTACACACCACTTTCAGTTGTCACCTTGGGCAAGCCTGGTTTACCAGCTTGAACCGTTCAGCATCAGCTATGCCCTTGCATTTGCACCCAGGGAGAAGCAACAACAGTTAGATCTGACGTACAATTCTGTGTTCTTTGGCCTGGTTGGCTGACACTGTTGCTGACTTAGGAAGGATTCCCCCGAGTTTTCTTCCTTGACTCTCACTGTAGGATGTGGGGGCTAAGGAAATGTAACGAGTGATTGCTGCATTAGGAAAGGGGAGGGTTTTGAGAATAAAAATTCCTGATAAAATTGAAGGTGGCCCTTTTTCCCTGCCATGAAGGTGAACACTATGTAGAGTAATTGTCATAGGGAACGACAGGCTTAAAAGATGAACGTCACCTGGGGCTGGAGAGACGGTCCAGTGGTTAGAGCACTGACTGCTCTTCTAGAGGACCCAGGTTCAACTCCCAGAAACTACATGGATGCTCACACCTGTCTGTAACTCCAGTTCCAGGGTTTCTGACACACTCACACAGAAATACATGCAGGCAAAACACCAATGACGATTAAAAAAAAAAATGAAGGCCACCAGCTAAGAATGTAAAGTATGCATGCATGGAGAGACTGGAGACTAGACCTGTGCTGATATCACATACTGGTTATTCCCTCCTCTTCCTTCTAGTCACTTGTATTGGGTTGTACTGTAATGTAATGAGATATAACAGAAAAGTTGCCTCATAAGTATACAGCTTAGGTGAGCAGAGCCCAGATCAAGGAAGGCAACATGACCAGCACCCCAGTGTCCTTTCTCTCATGGTTCTAACCTTTAGAAGGAGCTCTTCATGGTCTTGGTACCATTGGGTGGATTGGCCTGATTTTGTACCTAATAAATAGAGTTGTGTGGTGCATATTGTTTTGAGTCTTCATTTGCTTAGTTGTTATATTACTACGGATATATATTCATTTGGTTTCTATGTCTCACACAAATCTCACATGTATGCATGTATTTATATGTATCTGTTCCACCACTGATGAGCATTCAGTTTTGGGTTATTATCAATCAACATTTTACATGGTCTGATCTCTCTCTGTGTCGGTGTTTCTCTGTCTCTGTCTGTCTGTCTCTCTTTCTCTCTGTGTCTCTCTGTGTGTCTCTCTCTCTCTCTTTCTCTCTACACACACACACACACACACACACACACACACACACATACACACACACACTTTCATTGGGTTTACATCTGGGAGTGCAATTGCTGGGTCAGAGCACAGCTACTTGCTGAGTTGAGTTGACAAGTAGTTTTTCCAAATAGTTACATCAGATATCTTTATGTTGGAAAAGAAAGCATTTGTTTAAGCTACTATAAGCTTGCTGATGAATGCATCCCTAGCCAACAGAGCCTTCTCGGCATTCAAAAATAATTTTTTTTTCTGAGACAGATTTGCTCTATGAAGTTCTGGCTGTTATAGAACTCACTCTGTAGACCAGGATGGCCTCAAACTCACAGAGATCCACCTACCTCTGCCTCCTGAGTGCTGGGATTAAAGGCAGGCACCACTAAGCCCAGTAGTGTTTGAAAATATTTTTACAATTAGTTTAAACATACACAATTGGAAGATAAGAATTGTCTTAGAATTAGATGATCATACAAGATAGTATGACTTCCTGGCTAGATTGACAAACAGTGGATAATATTTTTATAGTTTGTTTGACACCTGAAACCATTCTAAATGTTTCATGCATATTGACCTACTTGACACGTAAAGTGGGCAAGCACAGGCCTTCAATTCCAGTGCTTGGAAAGCAGAGGCAGGTAAATCTCTGTTAAGAACCTGGTGGTCTACATATGTTCCAGAGCAGCCAAGGTTGCATAATAAGACTGTTTCAAACAAACAAACAAACAAAGAAACAAACAGCTGGGCGGTGGTGGCACACACCTTTAATCCCAGCACTCAGGAGGCAGAGGCAGGTGGATCTCTGTGAGTTCGAGGCCAGCCTGGGCTACCAAGGGAGTTCCAGGAAAGGCGCAAAGCTACACAGAGAAAACTTGTCTGGAAAAAACAAAATAATAAAATAATAATAATAATAATAATAATAATAATAATAATAATGAAACAAACAAATCAATGACTTACAATGATCCTAAAAGGCAAATATTAGTGACTTGTCCATTCCATAGCAAAGAAACCTAGGTTCAGGGAGATCAAACGGGCTATAGTCACACAGGTAAGAACCAAAGGAGCCAGAACATAAATGACTCTCTAGCTGTAGAATCTCTGTTCTTAGTCAGCTCACTGCTAGCAAGACCCTACCAGCTCCACCCACCTCGGGGTCCTACTGCCTGGTGTCTATTCTCTCCTTGCTGATATCAGCCTGCTAGGTTTCTGTACGTATCTGAGTGTGAAATTTCAAATACTACTTATTTTGAGTACAAAATATAAATTCAGTTTATCATGATCCTCCAGGCTACTTTCTACACTACCAAATTGCCAATTGCAGTAACTTTAAAAAGTTTTTTTTTAATGTTAAGTTGGTATTCCTTGTATATAGTAATGAATTTAACAATGATATTTTTGTTTAATTACAGTATATACTTTGTCTGAATGACTATCATTCAAATAAGTAACAACAAATATTGAAAAGAATATAGAGGAAAGAGACTTTGAGCCTTTCTTTGTATATAGTTGTCAGGAATGTAAGCTAGTGTAGCTACCACTGAAATCAGAATAGAAGATCTTTAGAAACTAAAACTGGAGCTACCATATAAGCCAGCTATCCCACTTCTGGAACATGCCCAGTGACATCTAAGTCCACAAACAATGGCTCTTCTTGCGCTTCCATGTGTCTTGTGGCTTCATTCAAAGCAACCCTGTTATGGGATCAGCCTAGGTGTCCATCAACAGATGATTGGATAAAGAAATGTAGTGTATAATTAAGGTGAAGTTTTATTGAGTCATAAAGAAGAATAAAATGATATAATTTGTAGGGATATGGATGCAGATGGATGTGATCATATTTAAGCAAAATAAGCCAGACTCAGAAAACAGCTTCTCTATTCCTACTATTATCTAGAATAGTATAGTTCTCATCTCCCAACATACTGAGTGTTTTTCCTGTTTATCTGGGGGCAATAGTTTCATAAGTGGCCTGTGTTTCTGTATGTTACAGTCAGCACTGTTTACCAAACCTGGTGGTCCCAAGGATGCTATTAGATCAGCACAAAGAGAAGCGTTTGCAAACAAAGGAGCAGCTGTGGGGTGATGCAGATCTAGGTGGGAGAGAGCAAAAGTTACCAGAAACTGAGGCCCATAACAGGGGCCAGTCCTGCAGAGAAGTTCCAAAAGTAGTGAACAAACTCAGGAGGAAACTTTTCACTTATTCCAAAAGCTCCAAGAAGAGAAAGGAGGTTGGGCATGAGAAGTACTCCTTTCAGGTTTCCAGGTAACCCAGAAGTTCAGTTTCTACTGGACCTCTTGGTGGAAGTTGGAATTGAAAAGCAGAACAGAGCCGGGTAGCGATGGCACACACCTTTAATCCCAGCATTCAGGAGGCAGTGGCAGGTGGATCTCTGTGAGTTCAAGGCCAGCCTGGTCTACAGAGTGAGTTCCAGGATAGCTAGAGCTGATACACAGAGAAACCCAATTTCGAAAAACTAAAAAAAAGAAAAGCAAAACAGGTTTTGAGTTTTCAAGTAGTAGAAGAAATCATGGAATCAGTTGATTTATTTACCCCCAAACCATTTCCTTTCCCTTTCTTGGCGGCAAACAGCTAGTGTGTTGACCATTTGGTCCCCAGATGATGGTACTATTGAGAAGTGATTACAGAACATGATAGTGCAAACTTTACTTCAGTGGATTCATACTGAGATGACATTATTGGGAGATGATGTAAATTGGGAGATGGAGCTTGTTTGGGAGTAGTAGACACTGGGAATGTACTTTGCTTTGGAAGGGCATATTTTCCCCCTTCGCTCCTCTTCATTTCTCTCTCTGCTTTCTGATGACCCTTAGGTGAGCAGCATTTCCAGTTCCTCCCAACAATGATGGTGTGTGTGTGTGTGTGTGTGTGTGTGTGTGTGTGTGTGTGTGTTACAAACTTGTACATACACGGGGGCCAAAAAAGGATGTCGGGAGGCCTCTATCACCCTTACCTTACTCCTTTAAGATAGGATCTCTCATTGAACCTGAACCTAACTGGCTTTTTGCTATATTGATGGCCACCAATCACCAACAATCCTCCCGTATCTGTCCCCTACTCTCTCCATCCCCAGTGCTGAGGTTACAGGCTTGTGGGATTACACTTGACTTTTATATAGGTGCTGGGGATTGAACTCAGGTCCCCATGCTTGCAAGGTGAGTGCTTTGTTCACCAAGCCATCTCTCCAGCCCTTCTCAGGACACAGAGTACCTTCTGGGTATATGGAAGCTGATTATGTTGATGAGCCCCATTGTCTGCTCCCTGCTCACCTTGTTTGTACAGGTCTCTACACTCTGTAGGGTGGAGTCTACATAACATGAGAACTGTAGCCAGAAAGAGGAGTAGAGGGGGGAAGGCGAATGGCTCTGGACTCAAGTCCACAGGCTTCAGGTGAAGGATCTTCAGCATCTGGAGTTGGGCAATGTGTGTCTGCGGGTGTCAGGCTGGCACCAGCCCATTTCACTTATGCCATTCTTGGCAATCTCTTATTCTTGATGTCTCCTGTGGCCTTTGTCATAATTTTACTCCTTGCTTTCCCCTTCCTTTTTATTTGATTTCTTTCTATTTCTGCTTAAAAAATATTTCTTCCTCAAAGACATAAAGGGAAACTTAAGATATCATCACTGATTGCTTGATATTTAATTGTATTTTGTTTTCCAGACAAGGTCTCATTAAAAACTGTACACGTTTGCATATAAAGAGATATAAACAACATGAGCAACCACTTGCCCCTCAATAGTAATAGAAATTTTTCAGGAAAATACTTTTCCTAGTAAAATTCATCTTTCTTTCTTTCTTTCTTTCTTTCTTTCTGTCTGTCTGTCTTTCTTCTTCTCTTTCTTTCTTTCTTCTTTTCTTTCTTTCTTCTTTTTTTTATTTTTTATTTCAGGTTGGTGAGGTGGCTCAGTAGGTAAGGGAACTTACCCCCAAGCCTGATGACCTGAGTCCAATATCTGGATCCCACAGGCTGGAAGGAGAAAGCCAGCTCTCAGTAGTGTAAGGTAATACTGTGGTCTCTTCCCACTGTCATAAAATGTTTGAAGACTCCCCCGGATAGTTAGCTACATGCATGTGTAAGTAGTGACATATCAAAAGTGTCTGGAAGTGAAGAAATACTTCAATATATGTTAGAGGATAACATAGAAGAGCATATACCCTGTGTGTGTGATTTATTGAAGGTCTGTTGTGTGCACCAGTGTGTTCGATTCTGAAACATCAGACCTCCCTTGAAGTCACAGCCACTCTTGTTCCTTATAATTTGAACTGTTCACTAAGGGAATAGTTTTTAATTTCATTGCTGGAAATTTCCTTAGCCTCTGATTTCCTGTGGGGATTGTGTGTTAAGCAAGAAAAAAATATCCATCCTCTTCCCCCTTCATCTTGGTGTTTGAGGGCTGATATACATCATTGAAGTTTGCTGTTAGCACTAAGTTAGTTAATTATGGCAAGCACTGAGTCTACATGCTGTGATGATGGAAGAGAAAAAGAATAGCCCATCAGTCAGAGGGGCTTCTAAATGATTTTGCCGTGATCTAGGGATATGGAAATTGATGGGTCTCAGCCCATCAACCAACCAAACATAGGCAGCATTCATCTCTTGCTGAGACACAGGGAGCACCATTTTAAACATGCTGAAGCCCACAGGTTTTTGTCTGGCTCCACCAAGCTAGGTTTGAACAGAGAATTATTTCCAAGTTTCATCTTCTGCTTCCCACATCTCTCACCAGAACAAACCTTTCCACATTCACTACTCAGTCTATGGTATGTGGTGTCTTGTCTGGAGTGGTCCATTGCTGACAACTTTAGCTCTGAACCATGAGGCATCAACACCTGAGTTGGAAGTATATTACCAAACCTCTACCTCCACATGGGGGCCACTAGAGGAGCTCAGCCATTATCTTGTAAATCTTGGGATACCAGAGGATCTAAAAGCAGGGGCTGTTATAATCTCTGTTGTGAAGTAAGTCACTTTCCTGTGGCTGGAAAGCACCCACGTAGGCAGGGGACTGGAAATGGGTGCCTGCCAGGCTTAAGCCTCATTGAGCTCCATAGAGGTCAGAGATGCTGTGAATTGCTAGGCATGATTATCAGCAAGCCCTGGAAACATGTCAGAAGAAGATGGACAACCCACTCCCCAATAGGCCTTCTTATCACCAACCCCCTTCTCAAAGTTCAAATCTGAAGCATCCCTCACAGGCTCATGTTCCCAGCATAAAGAACTATTTTAAAGAGCGTGGAACCTTAGGGGGTTGGGCTTGGTGGGCAGAAGTGGGTCTCTAGAGGCAGGTCTTTGAAAGGGAGGCTTGGCCCTCCTTCCTATGCATCTTTCCTGGTTCATGACAAGTGAATAGGCATGGCCTCTCCCTCCCACCTCCATGGACAGACCCACTGCAACCTGCCTTCCCCACCATGATGGATTAAAACCCCCATGAAACCGTAAGCCAAATTAAATCTTTCCTCTAGCAAGTTACTGTTTCTGTCTGGCATCTTAGTCTCAGGGAAGCTGAAGATAACAAAGAACTCTCCTATCTCCCTCCCCCTTCCTCCTGTTGCTTCTTTCTCTCTGCTTCATGCAAATGAGCACACGTGCAACTTCCTTAATTCTGCAAGAAGTCTTGATCCAAACCCCATGGCTGCCACACAGAGAGATCTATCATTCCAAATGCCTGCAATCCAGCAGTATGGGGGACCATAATGGTCATTTTCCAATCAGAAAACCACTTTCAGGGTCTCTTTACCAACCTGCTCCCAGCGTTGCCCTCCATCCTGAAGCATGTCTTTGACTCTATCTCTGTAGCACTTTGTCTCTTTAATAAGAACGTTGGCACCCCTGAGCAGTTAATTTTTCCAGGCTGACCTCTTCCAGCAATGGGTCTGTCTTAAAATTACTGCACATCACTTTCTCTGAACAGAACTGAATAGTAAAGAACCCAGGGAGGCTTTAGACTGAGCAGGCTGACGGCATTTCATCTGTGAAGACAGAGTGTTAAAATGTTCCATGGTTGTGTACCAGGCAAATTTCTTTCCCCTCACACCTCTGTGAAGCCCAGAGCTGTGTCTAACAGGCTTTCAGTGCCACGTTTAGCACATATTTACACTCTCACAGCTCCTAGACAGGAACCTCATCTCATCTCAAAACAAAGTCAGCCGAATCGGACCACCTTATCCATCTGAACCTATTAAATCTTATTTATTTCCCAGCTGCTCACGTTTCCCAGGTAATGGTTATTTATGTAGGAATTTGGTAAATGTCAGACAAACCCAGTGATGCTTGTCTGGACTCCTATTTGCAAAGGATGGCAGCCCGAGAGTATGAGTGTTTCCCCCACCTTTTGCCCTAAGACTATCTTATTTGAGTTGTTATACAACAAGGCCACACAATGTCTGGTCTTTAGTGACATAAGGAAACTGAATGCTACCCTGAGTGTTTCAGGAAATGAAAATGTCACATCAACACTATAAACTGTTTGCTCCACAAATTCAGGATGCAAACACATTCACGGTAGGTGTTTTTGTTTTGCTTTTATAAAAATGTGTCCTTTCATTATTTGCTCCATAGCAAAAGTTTTCAGTGTGTCTATTGGCAGAGGTCAACTCTACCTTAGATTGTTAATGTATGCCAAAGGTGTAACGCCTGGGTTGGGGAGTGGGGGGTGTTGACAACGGTGGAGCCAGTCTTTCCACAGAAGCACTTTACATCATACCATTTCCTGGGAGCCAGGTTGAAGGTGTTTCTCCTTTTTTTTTTTTTTAATATATACAAATATTTAATCCAACAAATACAGAGGAAACATCTTCCAGAATAGATCATATATCAAGCTCCGCTTCTCGTGTCTGCTGCCTGGTGGCTGCTTGGCTTCTTGTCCTGGGCGTCTCCCCCATTCTTTCCTCCTTCTTCTCTCAGTTCTCTCCTGAGCCTAGATTTCTCCTCCTATTTATTCTCTCTGCCTGCCAGACCCACCCATCCTTTCTCTTGCCTGTCTATTCAGCTCTTTATTAGACAATCAGGTGCCTTAGGCAGGCAAAGTAAACAGATGCAACACATCTTTATGTAATTAAACACACACCATTACGTCCATAAACAAATGCAGCAACACAGCTTTACACAGTTAAAATAACATTCTAAAACACAGGACTCTCTGTGCTGGAAAGGTGTAGTGGTCTGAATGAGAATGGCCCCCATAGGCTCTTGTGTGTGGATGCTTGGTCCCCACTGGGACTGTTTGGGAAGGACTGGGGGTGGGCTTTAGGGTTTCAGAAGCCCATATCATTCCCACTTAGCTCTCTCTGCCTCACGCTTGTGGATGAGATGTGAGCTCTAAGCTATTGCTCCAGCGCCATGCCCGCTCACTGCCATGTTCATGGATGCTAACTCTTTAGAACTGTGAGCCCAAATGAAATTATTTCTTTTATAAGTTGTCTTGGTTATGATGTTTCATGACAGCAATAGAAAAGTACCTAAGACAGAAGACCAAGTGAGAATCTTTGGCCCTCAGGCTCTGCTCCAACCAGCAGTTTGTCACAGCTAAGCTGCTCATCTCCTGACAAAAATAATAAACATATATGGCCAGGGATATAGTTCTTTGGAAGGATGCATGCCCAGCATATGTGAGGCCTCACACTTGATGCTCAACACTGAAAAAAGAAACCATACATGCAGCCTGGATTATTATTATATGTCCAACAAGCAGCATTAGGCTAGCATTACATATTTGTGAACGGCAAACCGGTCTTCTACTTCTTCCAGTGTCTTGTGCCCTACAATTCATGGAATCATGGAAAAATTATGAAGTTTAGAGTCTAAGAGACCTGGCTTCAAATTCTGAGTCTCCCACATAGAAGACATGTTTGCTAATGTCGCTATGTCTCGATTTTTAGATCATGAAAAGAAGATAACAAGACTCAAGTTACAGTACGGTTGGGAATATGAGATAGGTGACCTATGTAGAGGAAGCCATTTAGAAATGGGAATTGTCTTTTCTTACCTACTCTTTTTTTCTGTGAAACAACCACCATCTATCAATAGGTGAAAAATAACTTCAAATGTTAACAATTATAAGAAAATATTACAGTTAGAAAAGATGTTTCCCATCTACATTCGAGTAAGAAAATCTACATTTATGACCCAGGTTTGTAATTTTTAGTAAAGGCGAGTGCCCTTTGGTTGTAGATGTTTGAAATAACTGGTTAATTTTCACCATGAGTACAGGAGGACTGTGGCCTGGTTTCCAAAAAGGAATCCAGACTCTTCAGAGACCAATTGCACTAAGAAAAGTCCCAGAGACTGGGTGTGTGCATTTTAATCCTTCAGGAGCTGGTAGTAAGTGAAGAAAGACAGACTCATGAAGTGAAAGTCTTTAGCCTGTGACATGGGGTAACACTTCGCTTAGGAAATGGCCGACCCTTCACTTACTGCTGATTGGTGAAGTGTTTTTCATAGGAAACACAAGAACACCCTAGTGAAATAAATTTAGAAAACTGCAGTTGAACAGAATATACACCTCTGCCTTTGTCAATCTACATTATGACTCATCAGGACCCAGAATGCAGTGTGCAACATTCCCAAAGTAATTTGGCTAAGGAATTTTAAAAGTACATGATTTATTGACTGGTTTAGTTATATTGACTGTATTGAGTGTATTGTGTGGTGGGATGTGTGTATGTGTGTGTGCATGCAACTGTGCAAAGGGAGGTCAGAGGACAACTTACATGAGTGAGTTCTCTTCTTCAACTATGTGAGTTACGGGGAGAAAACTCAGGTAATCAGGCTCGGCAGCAAGTACCTTTGTCTCATCAGCCGTCTTGCTGGCCCAGAAAAAAAATGTTTTTCTCCTAGCTGAACCTGGAACTGACATGGGACTCACAATCTGCAGAAACACACATCAAGGAATGTTGATGTATTTAAATGGAATCTTTCTCTCCCTCCCTCCCTTCCTCTCCCCACCCACTAACTTTCTTCACAGATCAAACCATCTTCAAATTTCTTCTCGTAGTCTGTGGACCTCCAGTCCTGGGCTTCTACTATCCTCCTATAATTACAGGATGATATCACAACTGATTGGTTTTGGTTTTTAAATCCTGAAACTTAACTGTATTCTTTTTAAGACCTCCTTTCTGTCTATATATTGAGTTACTAGATAAGCAAATACTCAGGGAGAAATAACTGGACCAAAGGAATTTCTTGTTCTGAGGGACTTAATTCACATGACAAGTTATTTGAGGGACTTAATTCATGTGACAAGAGACTTTAAATCGGAAATATTTCACTTCAATAGTACGCAGAGCTGTGATGCACACTTCCCTTTGTAACAATTGTGCTGTCTTTTGTCTGAAGTCTGATGTCACCCTTACTTCGTTAGCACCATGAAATGAGTCTGCAGAATAGGGATGAGAAGTACTCTGCCATCTTCCTGGCACCTTTATAATCCTTTCTCACGCCTCAGAATTCATGCCAAAGATACTGGTACAAATACATTTTAAGATAAGCTGGGCGCATCTCTGTTCCCATGGTGAACAGAAAGATAAACATCATTTTCTTTGATGGGGACGTCTTGTTCTTTGTATTCACATTCTATAAAGCAAATAATCTCATTGATTACTATCAAAAGGAGAACCCTAGGATCAATTGCGCCAAATTCCGAACAGTCACCAGGGGCATCTTCTTCAACTCTAGTTTTCATACTAAACAGTTTTCTTTAAAAAAAAAAAATTAAAAATGTGGTGTGTGTGTGTGTGTGTGTGTGTGTGTGTACATGTGCACACACGTACCATAGCATTTATGTAGAGATCAGAGAACAACTTAAGAAAGTCTATTTTTTCCTTCCACCATGTGGGTCAGGAATCAAACACAGGTGGTCAGGCTTGGCAGCAAGTGCCTTTACCTACTGAGCCATCTCGCCAGCCCACCACAGCATTCTAATTTCACATGAAAATTCCAATATTGTACTTAGCTGCAGCCGCCTCCTGAAAAAGGTAGAACAGTGTCCATGTGCACCCAAAGCCTGCCTAGTGTTTGAGTGGAGAAAAATTTCCCACTGAGGCAAGAATATAAACAGAGCCCTTCAATTTATGATAGCATCTCTTTTTAGCCAGCAGCGAAAGGTTCCTGAAGCCTGGTTATCACCCATCAACAGTGTGGGAGATCTAAGCTTTAGTTCTCAGCTTACCTGCTCTTCCTTGTCTGGTCCTTATTCACCTGAGGCAACTCATAATGAGAAGAATTTTCAGAGAAGCATGGCCAGAGATGAATTTCTCTAACCTACATTCTATTCCCATAATAAGGAAAAAAAGCAAACACACAACACACTGCGTGCTACCCCAAGGAAACCGTAACGAGTCCACAACTTGGTGTTTCCTCCTTTGGTATTCATATTTGAAAAAGCTGCATATAAAAACATCCACACATTTCAAATAAACTGAAGATATAAGTGTTCCATATTAGCTGGATATCTCCATGGCAAATAAACTTATTTTAAAACCCAATAACAGCAAAAACATCCCTTAAGTTGATATAATTAATTCCTCAGGTAATGAAGACAATAACCATGACAGTCATCCTATGTCTGTTTTTTGTTTTGTTTTGTTTTGTTTTTTGTTTTTGTTTTTTAATCTCAGCTTCAAGGATGCTTGGAGCTATGTTTTGGAATCAATTGCAGTAATTTTATTAAGTGTAAGTTTTCATGACAAAGCTATAATCCACCTAGTGGCTGACTCTCACTCTGTTACTATCTTCTTCTTGATTGTCTGTATTTCAGTTGTCGTAAATCATTTAAAATCCTCTGGGGCAACAGATAAATATCAGAATAATAACTAAAGCGCACATAATGTTTATAATACCATTTGAGGAACTTGATGGAGTGTAGTTAGAGGTGGGAGTTGATGAATTGCCATAGACAAAGAGAAGGTGTCAATAGAAATAGGGCAGAGGCTGCTTTTCTACTAGGAGGAGAAGCAGGAGGAAATGCTCTGATCTGGGTAACCCATTCATTTTCTAAAATGTTTAGGATTTCACTTCCATGCCACTGAGCACTGTGGAGGTCAGAAAACAGCCCACAAGAGTTTCTCTCCTTATATCACGTGTGTTCTGGGGATCAAACTCAGGATGTTAGGCTTGGCAGAAAGCGCCTTTTCACACTGGGTCATCTTGCAAGCAAAGACTCTTTCCCTGCCCCGCCCTTCTCTGTGAATATATGTATATGTTTATATATACATGTGCTCATGTGTGTGTGGGGAGTGCATGTGTACATGTAGAGGGCAGAGAACAAACTTGCGTGTTGATGCCCAGACACTGTCTACTTTGTTTGTTGAGTAAGTTTCTCATTAACTAGGTTGGGTGGGTCAGTGAGCCCCAGGAATTGGCCTACCTAAAAACCTCTGGGCTGGAATTCGAAAGGCACGCCACCATGCCTGGCTTCGCACCCCCTTGTGGTTTGAAAGAAAATGGCCCCCAAAGGGAGTGGCACTATTAGAGGTGTGAGAGGTGTGGCCTTGTTGGGTTAGGTGTGGTCTTGTTGGAGGAAGTATGTCACTATGGAGGTGGGCTTTGAAATCTCAAATATGCTCAAGCCATGCCCAGTGTCTCAGACCATTCCCTGTTGCCTACAAATCAAGATGTAGGACACTCCATCTCCAGCACCATGTCTGTCTACACACCACCATGTGTGCATCATGATAAGGGATTAAACCTCTGAAAATGTAAGCCACCTCAATTAAATATATTTTTTTTCCTTTATGAGAGTTGCCATGGTCACAGTGTCTCTTCACAGCAGTCAAAACGCTAACTAAGATACCTCCCCACATTGTTTCCTGGGAATGAACTCAAGTCCTCATGCCTAAAGGGTACACACTTTACTGACTGACCTGGCTCTCTTGTAGGTTTTTGCTTTGTTTTATTTAAACAAAAATTTACTTATTTTGTTTTATGCATATGAGCATTTGGCTGGAAGGTATGTATGTGCATCGCATGCATGCTTGATGCCCAAAGAAGTCAGAAGAAGGCATTGCATTCCCTGGATCTCCTGGAACTGGAATTTCAGGTAGTCAGGAGCCACCATGTGGGTGTTGGGAACTGAATCCAGGTCCTCTGCAAGAGCAGCCGGTGCTCTTAGCCACTGAGCTATCTCTCCCAAATCTACTAATATTTTAACAGGTATTGACTTTAAGACAAAGAAAAAAAAAAAAAAAGAATGCTATCTCCATACACAGTTTAAAAACTGTGTGTATGTGCTGCTTGCTCACTTGCTTGCTAGGGGAAGTGTAGTATTTCTTTTCTCTCTTTTCCTCATTTCTCTCCCAGGTTTCTGTCTGGTCTTGTCATCTTGAATGCTCTAGGGACCCTGAGCACAGGTGTGCCCAGCAGACACTCTCTCCTCAGTCCATCAGTCTCTGCACTGCCTTCTGTGCCCAAGTGCCTCTCTCTGACTTGTGATTCCCAGGCCGCAGTGAGCTGGCGGATGGCAAGTGTCTCTGATGTCCTTTATCCCACTTCAGCTGCAGAGCTGGGCTGTTGCCAGTTGACAAAGTGGATGTCAGACTCAGCTGTTTCACTGTATAGATGATCCTTTTTAAACAAAATCTGTCTGGTAAACAGTACAAGGCTCTCAGGGGCTGTGATGGGGGCAGATCCAAGTAGGAGAGAAAAATCACATCCTAGTCAGAGGGGAAATTCATATGGCTGCTTCTGACTTCACTAATTATATAAAAGAGATCTCAGAGACAAGTTTTGGGGAAAGGATTGCAGTAAATTTTTAAAGAAATGTTTGGATAACAAGCCAACCGACTTTGTTGAGATAGTCATAATATTATTGGACTGAAATGGTACCCACGGTAATCAAATTCATGGGATATTAAGTGACAGTCTGTGAGGCACCTTGAAATTAAATGCAGTATTGTGTAGCGTCGTGCAAATGTTCATTCTCCTGGAAAAAGGAGTCATATTTTCATCAAATTTCCCAAGAGGCCCAAAATAAAAAAAACTAGTGAGGTTCAGAAGTCCTCACTGACTAATCCAATTTTCTCAGGACCGTGCAATCATAGCTAACCCAAGTTCCTGTGATAACACACGGATGGCAGGTGAGGGATTAGAAAAGATCATCAGTAAGGAAAGAATTTTTCTAATGAGATTTTCCTTGGGAATGCTAAAAACACCCTGAAAGGACAAAGAAGGCCAATACCGCTGAACCCACACAGGTTTTGATTCAAGTATTCTAGGCCAAATCTCTCTGGTGATCAGTTGTTTGTTGAGGAGTGTCATTTTCTGAGTTCTTGTGTCGTTTATGCTGAGGAAAGCTCTGAGTGGGAGCAGCTGGGAGCAGCTAGGAGCAGCTGGAAGCAGTGCCCGTGTTCTTTTGAATTCTCCACCCCACCACACCTCTGTGTGTCCAGAACACACAGAGGACACAACACACTGGGTAACGGGTTCCAAGGGTCTCGTGTCATCAGTTGCTGTTTCTTCTGCTTCACAGCCGCCTAGTTCGAGTGTCACGTGCCCAGATCAAGTCAACAGCTGGTCCCTCCATTTCTGAAAGCCTTTCTCCACTCAAAGTTCTTGCCTTCTGAATTTGGCTCTTGCCATATTCTCCCCTGCATCTGTGAGTTGACCATTTTGGCTTCACATTTCCCACACACACACACCTGCTGTTCTACTCCCCCACCACCCACCCCGGCAGCTTGAGCCCCATTCTGATGGCCTGCCTCTCTCCTCAACTCTCTTGTCTCACTGTCTCTCCAAGGCAACCACCTGTCCCAATACATCTTGACTAAGCCACTGTCCACAGTCTCCTAGGCCTGGGCTAAGCCAGTCTTCTACTTGCGCTGGTCCATAACAGCTGCTGGCAGTCCATCTCGCTGTCTTCTCCACAGCGGCTGTAGGAGATGTAATAACTTCAAGCATCTGCAGTGGGTTTCCCCTTTTCCTTGGACGCGGTGTAAGAGTTCTCTTTCCTTCTGGCTAGGGCTGATCCTTCCTTTGTTCTCTGTCTGTTCTCTGCACCTGTCTGGGAAGCCTCCCTCCATTTACTATGCTTTCTCTTCCAGCATCATCTTCCTGCTCTGTTTACTCTGTAATACATTTCTCTACTCTTCCTCAGACATGACAGTAACCAAACAGTCAAGCTTAGCGCCCCCCACAGTGGGCCAGCCTGTTATTCTGCGCTTCCTAATGGATAATCAAAGCTTCGAAGAAACACATTGGTGGTGTCTTGAATGAAGTGGTTGGGGGGAACCGACACGTTAGTTACCCGGGCTACCAGGCGTCTGCGGCACGAGCAGAAGGATGGCGGAGGCCTCGGAGAGGCTTTACCGAGTGGAGTACGCTAAGAGCGGGCGCGCCTCTTGCAAGAAATGCAGCGAGAGTATCCCCAAGGACTCGCTCTGCGTGGCCATCATGCTGGAGTCGCCCATGTTCAATGGAAAGGTCCCACACTGGTACCACTTCTCCTGCTTCTGGAAAGTGGGCCACTCCATCCAGCAGCCTGATATTAAGGTGGACAGGTTTTCTGAGCTGTGATGGGATGACCAGCAGAAGGTCAAGACAGCAGAGGCTGGGCGCGTGGCAGGCAAAGGCCAGGATGGAAGCCCCGGCAAGGCGGAGAAGACACTGGGTGACTTTGCAGCCAAGTATGCCAAGTCCAACAGGAGTACATGAAAGGGCTGCTGTAGGAGAAGATAGAGAAGGGCCAGGTGCGCCTGTCCAAGAAGATGCTGGACCCAGAGAAGCTGCAGCTGGGTATGATTGACCGCTGGAACCATCCAACTTGCTTTGTCAAGAATCGGGAGGAGCTGGGCTTCTGGCCTGCTGTGGATATTGCTCTGTGTAAATAAAGTTCTGATTGACCAGTGGCTAGGCAGGAAGTATAGGCGGGACAAGAGAAAAGAGAATCCTGGGAAGTAGAAGGCTGGGGAGACACCGCCAGCCGCCACCATGAGAAGCAACATGTGAAGACACTGGTAAGCCACAAGCCATGTGGCAAAATATAGACTAACAGAAATGTGTTAATTTAAGAGTAAGAGCTAGATAATGGTAGGCCTAAGCTAATGGCCAAGCAGTTTAAATAATATAAGTGTCTGTATGATTATTTTATACATGGGTTGTGGGACTGCAGTGGCTTGGTGGATCCTGGAGAGAAGCTCTCCAACTACAAATGGCGCCCAACGTGTTGGCAAGAATTTCCATCTAAAACCTGAGAAAAAAGATTCTAAGACGGAGCTAAAAACAGCTTCCTAATTGTCTCTCTCAAGTTAGCGGCAGCCTGCCAGTTTGAGCTACTATGGCGGGTTCCTGGTGTGTGTCTGACCTGCCGTGTGGCGGGAATGAGGAGTCTACAAGCGGCACTTTACTCTGCTGCGTGGTAGATTTAGCCTTTGCTAGTTTAAAAAAAAAAAAAAGTTTCTGGGCTATGCGCTGCTTTGATAGAACTGCTTCTGATAGTTGATGGTACACATGGCTCCAGACCCCAGAGCTGGCGGTAAACTGTACCTCCGCCATGTTGAGAAGCTAAGGTGGGCAGAGCCAGCAGCCACAGGGGTGTTTCAGTCTTACAAAGATGGATATTACACAGAAAATCTGGTTTGTCTTGTCTTTGGGATTTTTAACTGCAGAAAAAGATTTGATCATAAAAGCTGTTGAGTTAAACAAATATGTGAATTTTAAAGGTACCTTGACTTCAAAATTTGGATATAAGGATATGTTGCTTTGGAAAAGAGTCTCTGCTTTTGTTCCCACAGAAAGCCAGAGGCTCTGGATTTGTTCCAGATTAAGATACATCAGGTTTGATCAGCCAAGACCACCTGAAAGGTCTCCGATGACACCATGGCCCAGATGATCCAACATCCAAAATGGTTTCAAGGCAATTGGCTCAGAGGTTTACCCTCACAGACTACTCCATAATCCTAAAATTTTCTTTGTGTTCCCATAAGATACAGCGCCCCCCTCCAGCAGGAAGTAGTAAGAGAAACTATGCCCAAATTCCCAGCTGGCTTTGGAGATGGAATTGGCTCACTCCTTCTCTAAACCCAGACATATTGCTAAAAGAAAAGGTTAAGAGGTGCTGTGGATATTGCTCTGTGTAAATAAAGTTCTGATTGGCCAGTGGCTAGGTAGGAAGTATAGGCGGGACAAGAGAAAAGAGAATCCTGGGAAGTAGAAGGCTGGGGAGACACCGCCAGCCACCACCATGAAAAGCAACATGTAAAGACACTGGTAAGCCACAAGCCATGTGGCAAAGTATAGACTAACAAAAATGGGTTAATTTAAGATAAAAAAGGTAGATAACAAGCAGCCTGCCATGGCCATACAGTTTGTAAGCAATATAAGTTTTTGTGTGCTTTCTTGGTTGGGTCTGAGCGACTGTGGGACTGGCGGTTAAGAGAGATTTGTCCTGACTGGGCCAGGCAGGAAAACTCTAACTAAACCGGCCTGAGTATAGCGCCAGCCAGCTCGAGGCTTTGGCCTGCTCTCTGCGGAGGACAAAGAAGCCCTGAAGAAGCAGCTCCCCGGGGTCAAGAGTGAAGGAAAGAGAAAAGGTGACGAGGTGGATGGAGCAGATGAGGTGGCCAAAAAGAAATTTAAGAAAGGAAAGGACAAGGACAGTAGGCTGGAAAAGGCCCTCAAAGCCCAGAATGACCTGATCCGGAACATCAAAGATGAACTGAAGAAAGCATGTTCCTCCAACGACCTGAAGGAGCTGCTGATCTTCAACCAGCAGCAAGCACCATCTGGAGAGTCGGCGATCTTGGACCGTGTTGCTGATGGCATGGCGTTTGGGGCCCTCCTCCCCTGCAAAGAGTGTTCAGGCCAACTGGTCTTTAAGAGTGAAGCTTACTACTGTACTGGGAATGTCACTGCCTGGACCAAGTGCATGGTCAAGACTCAGACTCCCAGCAGAAAGGAATGGGTAACTCCAAAGGAATTCCAAGAAATAGCCTACCTCAAGAAATTAAAGGTCAAAAAACAGGACCGGATATTCCCTGCAGAGACCAGTGCCCCAGCGCCACTGGCACCTCCGCTCCCCACAGCATCCCGAGCTGTGAACTCCTCTGCCCCAGCAGATAAGCCGCTGTCTAACGTGAAGATCCTGACTCTTGGGAAACTCTCCCAGAACAAAGACGAAGCAAGGGTCACGATTGAGAAGCTCAGGGGCAAATTGACTGGATTGGCCAACAAGGCCTCCTGTGTATCAGCACTGAAAAGGAGGTGGGAAAGGTGAGTAAGAAAATGGAAGAAGTGGAAGCTGCCAACATTCGAGTTGTGTGTGAGGACTTCCTCCAGAACGTACGTGTCTGCCTCCACTAAGAGCCTCCCAGAGTTGCTCTCAGCCCACAGCTTGTCCTCTTGGGGGATGGAGGTGAAGACAAAGCCTGTTGAAGCGGTGGCCCCAAGGGGTGAAGTCAGCTGCACCCTCCAAGAAGAGCAAGGGCCTCATCAAGGAAGAAGGTGTCAACAAGTCTGAAAAAAGGATGTAATTAACTCTGAAGGGAGGAGCAGCTGTGCATCCTGACTCTGGTCTGGAACATTCCACACACGTCCTGGAGAAAGGCGGGAAGGTGTTCAGTGCCACGCTTGGTCTAGCGGACACTGTGAAAGGCACCAACTCCTATTCCAAGCTGCAACTTCTGGAGGATGACAAGGAGAGCAGGTACCGTATCTCCTGGTCCTGGGGCTGAGTAGGCACAGTCATCAGCAGCAACAAACTAGAGCAGATGCCATCTAAAGAGGATGCTGTTGAGCACTTCCTGAAATTGTATGGAGAGAAGACTGGAAATGCCTGGCACTCTACAAACTTCACAAAGTATCCCAAGAAGTTCTACCCTTTGGAGACTGACTACGGCCAGGATGAAGAGGCGGTGAAGAAGCTGACAGTAAAGCCTGGAACTAAGTCGAAGCTCCCAAAGCCAGTGCAGGAGCTTGTAGGGATGATCTTCAACGTGGAGAGCATGAAGAAAGCCTTAGTGGAGTATGAGATTGACCTTCAGAAGATGCCCTTGGGGAAGCTGAGCAGAAGGCAGATCCAGGCTGCCTACTCCATCCTCTGTGAGGTCCAGCAGGCAGTGTCCCAAGGCAGCAGGAACTCCCAGATCCTGGATCTCTCAAATCGCTTCTACACCCTGATCCCCCATGACTTTGGAATGAAGAAGCCCCCACTCCTGAACAATGAAGACAGTGTGCAAGCCAAGGTGGAGATGTTGGACAACCTCCTGGACATCGAGGTGGCCTATAGTCTTCTCAGGGGTGGGTCTGATGACAGCAGCAAGGACCCCATCGATGTCAACTATGAGAAGCTCAAAACCGACATCAAGGTGGTTGACAGAGATTCTGAGGGAGCTGAGGTCCTCAGGAAGTACGTTAAGAACACTCATGCGACCACACACAATGCCTATGACCTGGAAGTGATAGATATCTTGAAGATAGAGTGTGACGGGGAGAGCCAGCGCTACAAGGCCTTCAATCGGAGGTTGCTGTGGCATGGGTCCAAGACCACCAACTTTGCTGGCATCTTGTCACAGGGTCTGTGGATAGCCCTGCCTGAAGCACCTGTGACAGGCTACATGTTTGGAAAAGGGATCTACTTTGCCAATATGGTATCCAAAAGTGCGAACTACTGCCACACATCTCCAGGAGACCCGATTGGCTTAATCCTGTTGGGAGAAGTTGCCCTTGGAAACATGTATGAACTCAAGCATACCTCACATATTAGCAAGTTACCCAAGGGCAAGCACAGTGTAAAGGTTTGGGCAAAACCACCCCTGACCCTGCAGCCAACATCACCCTAGAGGTTCCCCTTGGACAGGGATCCCATCAGGTGTTAATGACACCTGCCTACTGTATAACAAGTACATTGTCTATGACGTTGCTCAGGTGAATCTGAAATACCTGCTGAAACTGAAGTTCAATTTTAAGACGTCCCTGTGGTAAAGTGTGAGGGGTGTGCTGCACCCAGAACCCAGCACCCAGAGCCTGGGGGGTAAAGTCCCCCTGGTTCCTCTGCACCACAGACACCAGAAAACCTCAGTCACACCGATGCATAAGGGTGGCACCCTCACCGAATCTCCTTAGGATTTATAGAGACGGGTTAAAGAGCTGGGGTTCAAGTCCCTTGTCCATGCTGACTTGGTGGGAGGCTTGTTTGGGGTTTTAGCCTTCCAGGCACAGCCCTGATAGACACAGCTGGCAGTAGAGGAGAAGTTGCGGAGAGGATTTTTTTTTGTTTGCCTAGACTAGTCCTGAGGAAAAAAACAAGCCATGTCACAGTCACAATGTCTGCCTTACTGGTTTCTCCAGGGAAGGAAAAATGTGCTTCCTCCTTCCCCCCCCCCCCAAAGGTTTGTCTTTGGTTTTGTTTTTGGCAAAATGTTAAGCATTTATTTTAAGCTAAAAATAAAAGCTAATTTCATACTAAAAAATAAAGTGATTGACCTGAAACTTGTGACAGGAAAATGGTCCTGTAACTTCAGACTGTGGAATGTTCTGCTGCACATTATCTAAGACTCTTTGAAGGATTTAATGCCCACAAAAGAGAAGGAAGTATGGTGAAAACTAGACTCTTAACTGTCAAACACGATGTGCTAACCTTGATTGGATGGTGTCTCAAAGAAAAAGTAGTTATGAGACATGTTTATGCTAAATGTAGATATGTATTCATTATCTGTTGGATGAAGCAATCGGATTCATATTGATTGCCTTACATCAGAAACACAATGCCCTTGTCATTGGGGAAACAGTTCGATCAGTAAAGTACTTGTCATGCAAGCATCAGGACCTGAGTTCAATTCCTGGAAGTGATGTCATGCAACTTTAATTCTAGTACTGGAGGGGTGGAGGCAGGTAGATTCCTGGGGCTCAGCAGCCATGTAGCCTAGCCTACTTGACAAGTTCTAGGCCAATGAGCAACCCTGTCTCAAAAACAAACAAACAAAAAAACATAATGGTGCCTGAACAACACCAAGGTCTTTATGTACACCTGTACATACATGCACCCATATACACACAAAAATGTGCACATGTGTGTACATACACACACAGAGACAGAAAAAGAGAGAAAGGCAGAGAGGACTTCTCTTGTTCTTGAGACACATGTGCTCATGAGTTGAAGTGTGAAATGCCAAGTGATCTGCTTTGGGTGCTATGGGGAAAGTGTCTCTCTAGGTCGTAAGAAGAACTGGGTGCACCTGGACTGACAGTTGTGATAAGGAATCATCATTTTAACTTTTTTGTGGCTATGGACATTTGAAAAAAAAAGAAATAAAATTCTCCGCTTGTTCCACACATACTCTATTTTTAAACCTCCACTCCCCAGGCAAACATTTGATAGATTGTCTAAATGTATTATCTTTACTTTCTCATTTCTCATTCACTTTTCCTTACAATGTCCTCCTGTTCCCCTGAAATTGCTCTCAGTGAGGTCAACTATAACAACCTTGTTGGGAAATCCAGTTTGTGGGAACCAGTCCCTTTGATCTGTCTTCTGGGTCACAGAATCACTCTTCAGCTTGGTCCAATTTAATGCTGAATGTATCCAAAGAGTCTTACATTCAAGTTATGTTTTAGCTTCAAGAAATTCTGTTCTCATTTCTAGAAGTTTGGTTTGGACTACTGATTTTTCTCAACTGCTGTTCTCAGGCATCTTTTTATGGACAGAGACATTATAGTTTTACTTTTTGAGGTAACATAATAGATTTATGGAACTCATATAAATTACGTTTGTAAAATGCATAGGCTGAAAAGAGTTCATAGATGTCAACATCCATGAAGACATTCCCATTATCCAGTTAACAAGCATGTTCATCAGTCTCCAAAGGTTCCTTGCAGTCCTTTCTAGCCCCTCTTCTACTCACTTTAACTATACCTGCCAAGTTCCCAAACAACAACCTGCCTGCTTCCCGTAACTATAGAGATTTGAAATTTTCTAGAATTGTATTTATTTATATATGTGTGCCTGTGTGTGTGCATGCATATGTATGTGGGTACTGGTGGAGGCCGGAAGAGGTTGTTGGATCCCTTGGGTTGGGGTTGCAAGTAGTTGGGAGTTAACAAATATGGATGTTGGGAGCCAAACTCTGGTCATCTGCGAAAACAGCAAGCATTCTTAACACTGAGCCATATCTTCAGTTCATACTATTTTAAATAATAAATCCATAAGGTTTATCTTTTTAATTTATAAATCTTTCAATGCACATATCAATAGCTTATTCCCTTTGTTTTCACATAGTGTTCTGTGAATGGATATGCTAGCATGTATTTACTCTTTCACCTTGATGAGTGATCATTAGTGTTCAGGTTGGGGCTTAGTATGATATCTGTGTGTTTGTGTGTGTGTGTGTGTGTGTGTGTGTGTGTGTGTGTGTGTGTGTGTGTGTGAATGAAAATGCACATCTAAGGCCAGGTGGTGGTGGCACATGCCTTTAATCCCAGCACTCAGGAGGCAGAGGCAGGGAGGTCTCTGTGAGTTTGAGGCCAGCCTGGTCTACAGAGTGAGATCCAGGACAGGCACCAAAACTACACAGAGAAACCCTGTCTTGAAAAAGAAAGGGAAGAAGGAAGGAAATGCACATCTATGTGTACAAGGCTTTGTATAGATGTGCATTTTCATATTTCTTTGGTAAATACTTAGCAGCTGACAGATGGATTATACTGTAATATGTGTTAAACTTTTTAAGAAATAGCTAAGTCATTTCCCAAAGGAATTATCACCACTTTGCATTCCCACCAGAAGTGTAAGTAGAACATAAGCGTTTCAGTTAGTGTGCAATCGTTTTCAACAATGTGTGATAGAATCTTCGACATTGGACTAGGTGTGCAGTCTCCTAATGCTTACTGATACCAAACAGGTTATATGATTATTTATCTATGTATCTTCTCAAATCTTTGGACCATCTTAAAATATAATTGGTTTCTTAGTATTGGTTTTAAAACTTTTAAAAAGTATTTTAAAAATTACTTGCGCGTGTGCGTGCGTGCGTGCGTGCACAGGTGCATGCACAGGATAAGGCATGCATGTAGAGGTCAGAGGACAACTCGGGGGAGTCAGTTCTCTCTGATACCATGTAGGTCCTGGGAAACAAACTCACGCTTTCAGGCTTGGCAGCAAGCATTTTACCCATTAAGCTATCTCCACATTCCACAAAGTTCTTTTTTTGTTTGTTTGTTTTTTGATTTTTTGTTTTTTGGTTTTTTTTTTTTTTTTTGAGACAGGGTTTCTCTGTGTAGTTTTGGCTCCTGTCCTGGATCTCGCTCTGTAGACCAGGCTGGCCTCGAACTCACCAAGATCCGTCTGGCTCTCCCTCCTGAGTGATGGCATTAAAGGCGTGCGCCACCACTGCCCGGCCTCCCCAAAGTTCTTAATTTTGATGAAACCCAATATATATACCCATTTTATTTACATTTACCAATTTTTAAAAACGAGATTGTTTGTAATACTGAAAATTCAGCTCAGAGTCTCACATGTTAGTTCAGAGTTCTACCGCCGACCAATAGTCCTGGCCCATTTTCATTTACTAACTACGGGGTGGTTTGGTTTGGTTTGATTTGTATTGAATCTAAGATTTCTCTAACGTCATTGATACTTTCTTAAGTTTTCTAATCAGATCTAAAGTCCACTTTGAGTTCATTTTTTATGTAATGTATCAACTTTTTTGGATATAACTATCCAATTCGTCCTGAATCATTTGTTGAAAAGATTATATTTACTCAATTGAATTGCTTTATACCTTTGTGGAAATTCAAAACCATATATGTATGAAGATATTTTCAGGCTTTCTATTCTGTTCTACTGATTTCTTTTATACCTTTATGCTAATACTATGCTGTTTTAATTACTGCATCTTTATAGTAAGTCCTGAAATTGGGTACCATAAAACCAATATTGAGCCTATTATCTCTTTCAACTTATTTTTATTTTAAAATTTATTATTTTATTTATTTTAAGGTGTATAGGTGTTTTGCCTAAGTATATATCCATATATCCATATACCATGTGCCACGCCTGATGCCCAAGGAGGCCAGAAGAGGGTGTCAGATCCCCTGGAACTGGAGTTACAGAAAGTTGTGAGCCACCATGTAGGCTCTGGGAATGGAACCTAGGTCCTCTGCAAGAGCATCCAGTGCTCTTAACCACTGGGCCATTTCTCCAGCTCCTATTCATGTACTAAATTAAAAAAAAAAATGAAAAAAACTCATACATCATGAATGCCAGAAAACAAAGCATTCTCCTGGAATCTTGGACTTGTCATTTCTCAATGTCTGATACTATTTTCCACCCTTACTATGGCTACTGTCTGTCTATCATCTACCTACCTACCTACCTACTTACCATCTCTATATCTCTATTTTGTTTATGAGGAAGGAGATCATGACTACCTTGTCATCACATTATCCTAAATCCTTTGTATGGGGCTAAATAAATGATTTCTTAGAGGACACATTAATGAATGGGTTAATTTAACATGAGGTTTCAGGTTTCCCCCACTCATGACTCATCCAGTACACTTTCGGCAGCACAACTGGAGTAATTTTCCAAGGAAATCTAGGGAAGTGCGTCCATTTTAAACTTCTTCGACAGCCCTTCACCACCAGACTTCTCACACGGATTCCCACCACTCTCCTCCATCTGGACCGTGCTCTCTCCTTGAGCTATAGTCAATGTTGACATCAATGCCAATATCACGGCCCACCTCTCTTGCAGCTTTTGATCTTATCCACATCACTGACCAACTTGCGTCAGTGTTTTGCCCCCTTGTTCTCCTTTCCATCAGGTTAAGTTCTAGTCATCCTTTATGCTTCTGTTAAGATGTTTTCCCTACATCTGGAATGTCTGGAATATCTGGAATATAAGACGTTTATATTTTCACTTGCTACTGCATGTTCTAATTAGGTATACCCATAGAGAGATCCATGGAAGCAGGAAATAGGACCATCTTGTTGATCATCGTCTAGTCGTATGGCATGGTCTGAACAAACTTTAACCAAGATGATGGAAACTATGATTCTGAATTTGAAAACAGCATTGTTTCAAATTTGTTCATCCAGAGTTACATTTAAAACTCTTTAGAAGACGCCATTAATTTGAAAGATAGCAAAGAATAATTATGGGAGGCTTTGCAGGGATTAAAGGGAAGGCAGAAATTTGCACTTATAATCCCTCAAAATAAACAATTAGATAGATAAAAAAGGATATTCTAACTTAAACTTTTTTGAACAGTTTAACTTAACACATTTGAACATTTTTCATTTTCTTTCTTTCTTTTTTTTTTTTTTTTTTTGCCAGAGCTGAGGACTGAACCCAGGGCCTTGCACTTGCTAGGCAAGCGCTCTACTACTGAGCTAAATCCCCAACCCCAATTTTTCATTTTCTATAGAGATACTTTTAATGAAATCAAATGCTAAGACAGAGTACTTCTCAATTTCCAGTGAGCCCAGAATCATTTGAAGAATTTAAAGTTCTAGACTCCTGGACCGTGTTTCATGATTTCCTGACTCAGCATATCTGAGAATGGGACAAGACAGATACAATTTTTTTTTTCTTTCTTCTCCAGACAGGGTTTCTCTGTGTAGCTTTGCGCCTTTCCTGGATCTCACTCTGTAGTCCAGGCTGGCCTCAAACTCACAAAGATCCGCCTGTCTCTGCCTCCCAAGTGCTGGGATTAAAGGCGTGTACCACCACTGCACGGCCAGATACAATTTTTATAAACATTGTATTCATCAAGGTAACTCTAAGAAATACCCTTCAAATTTGAGATTGTTAACGTAACAGAAGGTTCACATCTTGCTCATGTCCTGCTCCTAGTGGATTGGCAGCTTTCTTTGCAGAGATTCAGGGACTCACAGTGAGTTCTGTCATCTTTTGGGGATTTGGAGCCCTTCATGGAAAAACCTTGTCTTCAGCTAAGCAATAAAAGGTGATTGAGAATGTAATGTATCTAGCATATGAGAAATTTGAGTGGGTTTACTGGTGGTGATGGCAGTGACCATAATGTGTCCCCAGCTGTCTTCCTAGCAATAACTAGGGAGAGGCTCTGAGTCTTACAATATGCTCAGGTAAAGCAGAAGAGACATGTCTTTTGGTGAGCACTGACGTTTCCTGTTTCTGGTTCCCTGTGCTTCAGATGTACTAACCTGTGAACAGGAGTAACAACAACAACAACAACAACAACAACAACAAAACCCTTGTGTATGATAAAACTCAGTTCATTTCATATGGGTTCTAAGCATTATCACTAGATTTGGTTTTAAGATATTTTAGTATTTTTCCCCCTGAACTCTTAAATATGGCTGAGGATGTAGCTCCATTTGTAGGGTATTTGCTTCACTTGCCTGAAGCCCTGGGTTTCATTCTCTAGCATCACAAAAATGAGAGGTAATGGCACATGCCTGTATCCCCAGTGCTCTGGAGGAGGGGCAGAAAGATTAGAAGGTCAATGTCACCCTTCTTTACATAGCAAACCCAAGCTTGGGGTGTTCAATGTCTAAAAAAAGAAAAGGAAAGGGAAGGGAAGGGAAGAAACAGAAAAGAAGGAAAAGGTAAGCATGTCAAACAGGACCTCTTATGACTGTGCAGCAACCCTAGGATAAGGAGTTGTTTGCTCTATAACTTAAGGGGTCGTTTTTCATACGTCTCATTTCCCAGCTTCTGCTGAGCTTTTTTTTTTTTTTTTTTTTTTTTTTTTTTCTTGTAAGTTTCAGGTCTTATCATTGATTCTTCTCACACAGCAGGAAGAGGAGATTGAGACCAGGTAAAGCACTTCAGCTCTTCAGGGGAAAAAAAATAATAGCCTCTTGGTAATTAATTCTATTTCTGGACCTCTCTTCACTTGGGTGCCTTTACATCTCTGCATTTTATTTTTTCTTTTATGTGAGAGCTCACTCCAAGTCACAACCATTTGATCAATATTTTATTTTGCAGGTAAATGATTTTCCTCAGTAACTTCTCAGCCACTTACAACTTTTATCAACTGCTTTTCTAAGCAAACTACTTTCTGAGGAAGATTGCATAAGAAAGTAGTTTGCAGAGATTTTAAGTTGTAAAAGAGCACAAATAAAACTATTATGTGCAAATTGCCTGCAGAATTCATATTTGGAATAACATTTTAACACCTCAAAAAAACTACTTAAAAGAGATTTTAAGACACCTCCCCCCCTTTTTTTTTCTTGACTCGAGGACTTCAGGAAATATTTAGAGTGTAGATGATTGTGAAGTGGAGAGAGGTCTAGGGAAGTATTGCCTCAGCTTTCACATTCAGACTCCACCTTCACCTTCATTCTTTTGCACTGAGAAAGAGCGCTGTAGGTGAGGCCTGGGAGATGACTAAGATGCTGAAGAATTGGTGTGGGGGGGGAGGGGCACCATTTGCACTTCTCTGTTCGAGTTCCTGGTCAAGGCATCATGCCATTTTGTTCCCAAATTCCCCTTCAAACAATTTTGAGCAGCTTTTACTCCATCCCACCCCCACTTGGTTTTCCCACTAGACAGGCCAGAAGATTCTCCACCAATCTGTGAATTCAGAAAGATATGAGTCAAAGAAATTGTACCAAATCTGGGAAGTCTCTTTGAATTTTCATTTTTAAAAAGTAAGATGAATGGTGGATGAGGGTGTTGTTGCCAAGAGGAAACTCTGTGTCTACTTATTAAAAGAATCCTTCTCACTTCCAGACCTTTCTCAAATGGCCAGGGAAAAGGGTCGAGAGGAGGCTCAGCCTCCTTCCAAACAAGCAAATATTAGCTCTTATAATGCAATCTAAAGTTCAAAGGAGAATCAGGTGGAGCACATCTGAGACACAGTGGCAAGGGTTTTGTACACAATTCCAGGAACGAAATTCCCGTAAGCCCTTGAGAAGGCAAGAGCCTGAGGAGCTGGTACCTGCTGTTCTCTCTTGCTGCTTGCCTCTCCGGCTGCCATTCTAACCACTAGCAGATAGTGTACAAGCTTAACAGCCTTTCCCCAACCCTGACTCTTCAGACTGTCCTGAGACTAGATATCTGAGGCCTTGAGTTTTCATTCTATGGGTAGTTTGGTGGATTCTGCATGGAATCATGGGAATAGCTATGATCTGGGCACTCTTATTCCCCAGTTACCACAGACCCTGAGCTCTAGAGGCTTAACTCCTTTCTGGAGTTTTATATATATATATATATATATATATATATATATATATATATATATATATTCTCTCTCTCTCTCTCTCTCTCTCTCTCTCTCACACACACACACACACACACACACACACAATGGTTTGAGCTCACTGCTCCTCCCCATTTGACAGACAGTAACAGTTTTCTTACTCAGCTCTAGCTGCATCCCTGAGACATGATGGTGAAGGTTGGATTAGGTAGATTTGGTCCTATAGGCCCCTGGTTATCAGGGCTGATTTCAGCTTTAGCAAAGTGTGCATTATAATTACCCACAACCCTTTCATGGACCTCAGTTGCATGGTTTCCATATTCCAGCATGATCCCACTATGACATGTTTTATATCACAGACAAGACTGAGACTGTCTCCCTCTTTCATCAGGCTGATCCTGCCAACAACAAGTGAGGTGGCATTTGTGTTCAGTACGGCATAGAGTCCATTGATGTCTTCACCACCATGGATAAGGGTGAAGGTAGAAGGGCCTGCCCCGGCCAGCAGGGTTTCAACCGGGGCGACCCACCTGTGGGAGCAAATGAGAGACAGGGGACACGAGAGAATGACAGCAAGACAAGATTCTGATCAAGCTGCAATTTTTATTTCTCTCTGCAAGGCTTATATAGCATAGGAGGGGAAGGGGCAGGAAGGAGGGAAGGGGAAGAGGTGTGGAAGGCATGCAAGACATGGGAGACGTGCAGGTCATGCAACTGCAAGATGTCTGCTAAGGTCACTGGTCAGGGGCCATTTGTTATGTTGCTAGGCTACCTGACCATGGAATGTTCTTTACATTCGGTTGCCATGGCACCTGACTGTGGAATGTTCTTATCTTTGGGAGCCTCCGGTTAGTAAACAGGTGTTACTGCTCTGGGGAAGGGCAGTGGGCTTATGACTTGTTCTCTGGCTTAGCTAGTACTTTCCATGGTTCATGTTTGGTTCCTGAAATCTTGGTCCCTAACAGGGCTGTCATCTCTGTCCAGCACCCTCACACAGACATACATGCAGGCAAAGCCCAAATGCACATAAAATATAAATAAATATTTAAAGAAAAAAAAAAGTAGAAATTTAATGAAACATAAAATATGGCTTGGTCAGTAAAAAAAATTATTTTAAAAGAATAAAATAAACATAAATATCATTAAATAAAAACAATTTTGGAAATTCTTTTAAACATAAAAGAGAAAAAGGTAATGACTAGGGATATAGCTCAGTTGATAGAATGCTTTTCTAGAAGACATGAAGCCCTGACTTCAATCCCCATCACCCCATAAATCAGGTGTGGTGTCACCCATCTGTAATGTCAGTACTCAGAAGACAGAGGCAGGAGGATAAGAAGCTCAAGATTATCCTTGGCCATTCAGTGAGTTCAAGGTTACCCCAGGGTACCTGAGGCCATCTAGAGGGGAGGAGATGGGGAGAAAGCGGGGTAAACCTTAGGGAAAAACAGGGAAGAAACTAAAGTTTTTAAAGTTAAAGTAGATTGCATAAATTTTATAGCATTGTATTTGAAAATATTGATTAAAATGATTATTTTCCAGGAAAATATAAAATTTTCCTATTGACTTGAGAGGACAGAAAAGGTGAAAAACTGAATAATTCAATACCTATAAAAATAATTTAACAGGCAATCAAATATCTATTGTTTAAAGCTACAGTCACAGACAATTTATAGGCAAGTTCTGTCAAACATTCAAGAAATAGGTAATCCTGACTTCATATAAATTATTTCAGAAATAGAGAAAAGATGGAAAGTCTCCCAACTTGTTACACAGACAGATAGAACAAGAAAAATCACAGAGCCAGGAGTGCAAATAGCTATGCTAAATAATATATTACCAAGAAAATGTCCATCCCACCCCACATGATTTAGTCCCAGGAATATAGGATAAAGCAACATTTGAAGACCTTTTCTTGTAATTCTCTACATTAACAAATGAGGAAATTGAAGTTGACATTGATTTATGCTTTTTAAGGCCTTCTCAAATTCAACCCTTGTTTCTGATTAACATATAAAACTCCTCGTGCTAAAATAGAGAAGAAAAATATACCCTTAATGTGGCAAAGGGTGACTGTCATAAATTTAGCATGAACAATGGAACTTTGGGGACACTACTGCATCCCACAGCATCAGGACAACCACAGCTAAGTCACTCAACATCCTGCTAGAACTTGAAGCCAAAACAGAATGTATTTATGTGGAATTGGTGGGTCATAGTCTATGTTCATTTTTTTTTCCAAATTTTATTTGCTCTTCAACAATTTCAAATATGTTATAATACAATGCATCTTGATTGTACCCAACCCCAACTTCCTCCTCTCACTCCCCTCCTAAACACCCCTAGTGAGTCCTGTAGCTGGAGTTATCTCCATTCCCGCCTGGGCCCGCAGTCACTCAGACCCAAATAAACACACAGATGCTTATATTATTTAAACTGTTTGGCCTGATGGCTCAGGCTTCTTGCAATCCAGTTCTTTTATCTTAAATTAACCCATTTCTATCAATCTATAAGTTGCCACGTAGCTTGTAGCTTACTAGTACTTTCACATCATGCATCCTCTGTCTCTGGCTGGTGACTGGCAGCATCTCCTGACTCAGCCTTCTATTTCCCAGAATTCTCCTCTCTCTCTCTTTATCCTGACTATACTTCCTGTATGGCTATTGACCAATCAGCTTTTTTGTTTATCAATCAATCATAGCAAATTCACAGCATACAGATATCCACAGCAGCGTCCCCTTCCAACATCCTCTACTTTTTTTTTTTTAAACCAGTTGAGTCCAGCTAGTGCTACCTGCTAGAATGTTAAAGGATCTGGTTGGCTTGATAGTGTTCAGGTCTTATACAGGTAACCACAGCTGCAGTGAGTTGGCCATGTCATGATCCAGAAGACAGCATTTCATAGTGCTTTCTCAATCCTCTGTTTTTTGCATTCTTTCCATCCTTCTTTCTTGGTGTTCTCTGAGCCTTGCATGGAAAGGCATTGTTAATATGGATGTCCTTTCAGGGCTGAGCACTCTACAGTCACTCATTCTCAGTGTGTTAGCTAGCTATGAGTCACTTCATTAACTGATCTTCACTATAGGAAGAAGTTACTCTGGCCAAGATGGAGAGCAGCACTGTTGTTCAAACGTTTAGAAGGCAGTTGTTCAACATGTCCATTTATCAAAACAATAGAAATTGATTCCCCTTTAGTCACAGGACCTCCCAAGCTATCTGCTTTCATTTCATGATAGCACTATGCTAAACTCTTTTTTAGCATTAGGAAGTTGCAATTTAGTCCTGATCCCATAGATACATCATTGTTATTTTGGTTTTGCCTGTAGTGTTTTTTTTTTCATTTTTATTTATTTTTCTATTATCAGCTTGATACAGTACAAATTCTTATCCTAACAGTCAAATGTTTCATTGAGACTTGCCCAGTAATTGAGTAAAACTAAAACTTATTATAAGCTGCAGTTATCCTAGGGTACCCCTTCTACATAGCCTCCCTGGTTCTGTGGGTTGCAGTCTGATTGTTCTTTGTTTTATATCTAGAATCCGCTTATGAGTGAGTACATACTATGTTAGTCCTTCTGGGTTTGGGTTACCTCACCCAGGATGATATTTTCTAGTTCCATTCATTTGCCTGCAAATTTCATGCTGTCATTGTTTTTCTCTGCTGAGTAGTTACTCCATTGTGTATATGTACCACATTTTCTTAATCTATTCTTCAGTTGACGGGCATCTAGGTTGTTTCCAGGTTCTGGCTATTATGAATAGTGCTGCTATGAACATAGTTGAGCATGTATCTTTGTGGTATGATTTAGCATTCCTTGGGTATATGCCCAAGAGTGGTATGGCTGGGTCTTGAAGTAGATCAATTCCCAATTTTCTGAGAAACCGCCATACTGATTTCCACAGTGGTTGTACAAGTTTTCACTCCCACCAACAGAGGAGGAGTGTTCCTCTTGTTCTGCATCGTCTTCCACATAGACTGCCTTTAGTGTTTTTGATCATAGCCATTCTGGCAGGTGTAAGGTGGTATCTCAGAGTGATTTTGATTTGCATTTCTCTGATTAAGGATGTTGAGCATTTCTTTAAATGTCTTTCAGCCATTTGAGATTCTTCTTTTGAGAATTCTCTGTGTAGCTCTTTAGCCCATTTTTTAATTGGATTGTTCAGTAGTTTGATGTCTAGTTCCTTGAGTTCTTTATATACTTTGGATATCAGTCCTCTGTCAGATGTGGGGTTGGTGAAGGTCTTTTCCCATTCTGTAGGCTGTCTTTTTGTATCAATGACTGTGTCTTTTGCCTTACAAAAGCTTCTCAGTTTCAAGAGGTCCCATTTATTAATTGTTCTCAATGTCTGTGCTGCTGGTGTTATATTATAAAGTGATCTCCTGTGCCAATGTGTTCAAGAGTACTTCCTACTTTCTCTTCTATTAAGTCAGTGTAACTGGATTAATGTTGAGGTCTTTGATCCACTTGGACTTGAATTTTGTACATGGTGACAGATATGGATCTATATGTAATCTTTTACATATTGGCATCCAGTTTTGATCAACTGAAAAAATCAGTAGCACTCCTATACACAAATGATAAAAGGGCTGAGAAAGAAGTCAGAGAAACATCACCCTTTACAATAGCCACAAATAATATAAAATACCTTGGGATAACACTAAAAAAGTGAAGGACCTGTTTGATAAAAACTTTAAATCTCTAAAGAAGGAAATTGAAGAAGATATCAGAAAATTGCCTGTAGTTCAAAATATACTTGTGTTTTCTTTTGCTAATAGTCTTTGAACTTATAAGAGGCCCCATGAAAACCCAGAGAACTGGAAAAAGTCATTGAGAAGACGTTTTTATACAGCAAAACTTGTCAGAAAATTGATCCATTCTATTTTTTCCAGAAATATCTCTCTTGGAGCATCCTCTTTGCATGCCAATCATGACTATCTCTTGTTTGGTTTCTCTAGGAAGTAAACCTCCTGTATTGCATGAGTGGAGCTGACAGTTAGTCTAGTGAGAGTACCTGGATCTGTAGCAGGTGGGAACAGGTAGGTGTGGCTGTAGAACCTCATAAGTCATCTTCCTGGTTTCATCCTTTGCCTCTTTCTCTGCCTCCCAGAAAACAAGGTGCTTTCCATGCCTGGCCTTTTTAAGCTGTACCAATTCATTTACTGCTCTCCACCTGCTTTTCTAAGAAGTGCAGTTTGTGGTTATAAACGACAGGATGGTGTGTCCTTTTGTTCATTGCTCTCACTGTTTTGGTATGATTCCCAACAGAAGAAAGGTGGGTGTGTTACCCAGGGTCCTAAGAGGAAACTCAGGGCAGAGTGGTTTTTTGTTTGTTTGTTTGTTTTGTTTGTTTGCTTGCTTTGTTTTGTTTTGTTTTTTTGAGACAGGGTTTCTCTGTGTAGTTTTGTGCCTTTCCTGGAACTCACTCTGTAGCCCAGGCTGCCTCAAACTCATAGAGATCCGCCTGCCTCTGCCTCCCAAGTGCTGGGATTAAAGGGGTGTGCCACCACTGTCCAGCTCAGGGCAGAGTTCTAATTTAGGATGATTTGAGGAACATTCATTCAATAGATGTGCTATTTACAAAGGTCTGAGGTGGACACAGAGGACCATGGAAGTTTCTGCAGTTCCGGGGCTTCAGCTGGGCTGTTACTCACTGAGCCCTGAGCCAGAAAGGGAGAATAGGAAGGTGATGGAATTCAGAATTGGTGAGCAGAGGAAGCCATCTTGAGAGGGAACCAGGAACCTGTGAGCTGGCTCCAGAGGGGGCTACCAACAGACCTCCTCATTCTACTTCTCTTCTGTATCCTGGGAGCGAGGCCAGTGGCCTCACAAATGGTATTCAACCAGACCGGGACTAGGGAGCCCACTGATGAGCTATACATACATACATTTTGCTATGGTTTAAATGTGCTTTATGCTGCAGAATTTCATGTTTTGGAAGCTTGAATCCCAACATATGGTGTTAGAGTAGTAGAAACATTAGGAAATGGAGACTAATGGCAGATTATTAGATCATGAGGTCCATTACCTAGGGGTTTGGGGAGTGGGTTGAGGTCTCTCACAAGACTAGATTGAGTTTCTAAGGAGCAGGTTGCTATGAAGCAGGCTACACAAGCACCAGTCCTTAATGGGTATGGTCTATTCCTTTTTTTGTTTCTCTAGCATGCTAGGACCTAGCCAGAGGACCCTTCCAGGATGTGCATGGACCTCCAGGCACCAGAATTATGAACCAGATGTATCTCTTGACTTGATAAGCTACCAAGCTTACAGTATCAGAAAACAGACTAAGACACACTTTCCAGGAGGCAGCAAGCAGGGCAGTAAGAGTAGTTCTGGGCTGTGAAATAGAAAATATCTGGCACCAGGGTAGAAATCTCTTCCAGAAAAGTTAGAACTAGAAGTTTAGACCACTGGCTTTAAGTGTTATCTCTCATTTGACACCTAAATTAATGTTATTAAGTCCTAAATTTACATCTCAAGCCAGACTTCTCCTTAAAGTATGGGTTTGTATCTTAAACAACCTACTTAATCACTTTACTTGAATGACTGACATTTGGAACATAAAAGGTTGAAGACATAATTCCTGATGTTTTACCCCCAAATGTGTGCCTCCTCAGCCTTCCCAGAATTAGCAAGAGCTCTGCTGGCTTACCTATTGTTCAAGTTAAAAGTTTAAAAAAAATCACCATCGATTTTCCTCATTCTTTCACTTGTTACTTACAATAGCCTCAAACTGTGTCTTAGGTCATTCTATTTTCTTTTGTTGTGTTTGTATGTGAGGTTTGGGGGGTGGGAAAGGAGAAGGAGAGAACAGAGAAACAAAAACGTTCTAGTATCCAGGAATCTGCCTACTACCATTACCATTATCTAGACTTGACAACTGATCAAGATTGGATTCCATGTTAAGAATTGTACCAGAGTACCATGAAGGGGGCTTGAGGGCTGAGGTGCAGATTGGAATGATAGAAGGTTATAGACCTTGATTCAGTGAATTCTTTTGGTACTTTGAGTTTGTTGGAAACTATCCTTGTCACAAGTTGTCTTAGTTAGAGTTTCTATTGCTGTGAAGAGACACCATGACTATGGCAACACTTACAAGAGAAAACATTTAATTGGGGCTGGCTTACAGTTCTGAGGTTTAGTCCATTATCAACATGGTGGGACATGGTGGCATGCAGGCAGACATGGTGCTGGTGAAGGAACTGAGAGCTCTACGTGTTGATCTGCAGGCAACAGGAAGTGAACTGTTTCACTGGACATAGCTTGAGCATAGGAGACATCAAAGCTCACCCCCAACAATGTCAAAGTTCCTCCAACAAGCCCACATCTACTCCAACAAGATCACACATCCTAATAATGCCAGTCCCTATGAACTTATGGGGGCCAATTACATTTAAACTATCACACAAGCGTTTAAGTGCAAGCAACATTTTAAAAAAGGTATAAATCCTTTAAAAGGGCATGGGAAATAAGACAGGGAAGCTACAATACCAGTAAAGGGTGTGTGATTATGCTAACTCCTACTTGGGTGACTGAAGCAAATCATTTCCAGTTCAGGAAAGCATACGGAACATACACCTTAATCGTGCCAGCCAAGTGTAGCACTGTTGTTCAAGGACTGGTCTCAGGAATCAAGTAAAAACATAAAACATAGGGCCACATGTAGCATGAATCTTAAAAGGTCTTATTAATAAAAACAAATCTAGAGCTGGGTTTTGGGGTGAATACTGGAAGATCAAAGAAGCAGAACAAGCCACCACCACCTAACCTCACCAATTCCTCAGCTGATCCTGTTTCCTCAGACTGGAAGCCTCTGAGTCCTCATCCAGCATGAATCTCATCTGAACTGCTGCTCAAAAGCCTGAAAGCTTAACCAGCTCTAGTTCCTGGTCCTCATGCCTTAAATGCCTTTCTGCTTCCTGTCATCACTTCCTGGGATTAAAGGCATGTTGTCAGCTATGCCTGGCTGTTTCCAGTGTGGCTTTGAACTCACAGAGATCCAGACAGATCTCTGCCTTTGGAATGCTAGGATTAAAGATGTGTGTGCCACCATTTTCTGGCCTCTATGTCTATCTAGTGGCTGTTCTGTTCTCTGACCCCAGATAAGTTTATTAGGGTGTACAATATTTTAGGGAGCACAATATCACCACAGACACATTTGAATTCTTATTCCTCAAAACAGTGAAAATCAAGGTATTTTAACATGGAAATCTCCTCTGGCTCATATTTTAAATTTTTAAAAATTAAAGTAAATTTAAATTAGATTAAAAAAAATTTTTTTTCTGCCTGTAGTGCAGCAAGGGAATGGTAGAAAAGCATGAGTTGGCACAGCGGAAATGAGAAGATACTTTAAGTGAACTAGACATGGGGTGATCTAGTAGCCAAATGTGGTATCATACATTACCCAGCACTGGGAAGGCCTGAGAGAGAAAGCCTCGCCCAGTGTGGCAGTTTGAGAGAAATTGGCCTCCAAAGGAAGTAGCACTATGAGGAGGTGTGGCCTTGTTGAAGTAGGTGTGGCCTTGTTGAAGTGGGTGTGGCCTTGTTGAAGTAGGTGTGGCCTTGTTGGAGGAAGTGTGGCACCTTGAAGGCAGGCTATAAGGTCTCAGATATGCTCAAGCTTTGCTCAGTGTGATACTGAGTCCACTTCCTGTTATCTTCTGATAAAAATGTAGCCAGCACCATGTCTGCCTACACACCACCATGTTCCCCATCTTGATAATAATGGACTGAACCTCTGAACTGCAAGCTGCCACCTCAATTAAATGTTTTCCTTTATAAGAATTGTTGTGATGGGGCTAGAGAGTTGGCTCAGTGGTTAAGAGTGTTGGCTGCTCTTCCAGAGGACCTGGGCTCAATTCCTACCACCGACATCGCAGCTCACAACTGTCTATAACTCCTGTTCCAGGGTATCCAACACCCTCACAAAGACATATATTCAGGCAAACCACCAATGTACATAAAATACAAATAAATAAATTACAAAAAAAGGAAAAAAAATGTTAAAAAAAAAAAAAAGAGTTGCCATGGTCATGTTGTATCTTCCTTCACAGCAATAGAAACCCTAACTAAGACACCCAGTGAGAGTCAGATTCAAAAAAAGAAAAATATAGATGGTGCCTGAGGAATGGCAACCAAGATTGACCTCTGGCTTCCATACATACATATGTACCCACACAAATACACACACCATGTCTCTGTCTTTCTCTCTGTCTCTATTTCTGTCTGTCTGTCTGTCTGTCTCTCTGTGTGTGTGTGTGTGTGTGTGTGTGTGTGTGTGTGTGTGTGTTTTCTGATATCTTTGGTCTAAATCCTTCAATCAAGGATAAGTTCAGGCAATAGTGTGTGTGTTGTTGAGTGTGAATTTGGGGAAAGATGCACATCTGTGCTTGCCAGACTATGAGACTCCCCTCTGGCATGTATTAGAAATTACTAAAGAAATCAAGTTTGGAGAAAGGGGATAATAGGAAATTACCTTTCAGAGAAACACTATTACGAGGGTTATAGGATCATGGCCATAGCCAGCCATAATGGGGCTCTGAAATATGAGAGTATTAAAAGAGATAGCTGCCACAAACCCTAGGGGTCCCGAAGAGAAAGAGACAGACTGTCTAGTTCCTGGAATATTGGAATTACTAGTATCAAACCAGGGCCATATATAATAATAGGGACTTGAAGAGAGAGAGAAAGCCTCCAGTTCCAGAGGACAAAGGTGTTTCTCAGGGATGTGGGTGAACTCCCTACCATGGAATCTATCTGACCTACCCTATGTGCCAAGGCACTAGACAAAAGTAAGGGTCTATTTCACAGTTCTCTTGCTTGCTCACAGCTGCCAGGGAGAAGGAAGCTGCAGGGCTGCAGCATGCTTTGTCAGTTGCATACTCTTGTTGACTTTCATCTGGTTTTGCTACATTTCTGAGTGCTGGGATTAAAAATGTTAGGATTAAAGGTGTATCCCACTATACCCAGCTGGCTGCATATTCTTATTAATAACATTCCTTTCAGCTTATAATTGCAAAATATTTGTAGTTAGTTTTTACAATATGTATATACCATTAAATATGGTCATATAATTTTTCTTGCCATTGCAAACAAAATATCTTTAAGCAAGAGAAACCCATTTACTCTATTAGCTCACCACTGTCCTCACCTACAATTTGTCACTCAGTTTATTCTGGAGGAAAAGGATCAGCCCCACCAACCCCTTGCTTTCTTGTGCATTATTATTAAAATTCAACTCAATTCATGGCCTCTCTGCAGGAATATTTTAAAGCCTTCAGTTCATTTTTGTGGATTAAAATTAAATAAGGGAATCAGTAAATCCATGTAACTGTTTACATGCAAATTGCAACATGTCAGAACCCGATGCAATAGAGTGAAAGAGAATGGAGGTCAGTGTCAATGCCAGATCACTGGCTTTAAGTAGAATTCCTCTCTCCCTAGGATACCACTGTCAACAAATGTCATGAACCAAGGCAAGCTGTCAGTGTCAATCATGTGCTAAATACTAAAGCTTAGCTCTTTCATTTTTAATAGAACTAGATGTTCTATTATTTTTGCTCATGTTGTGAGGGGGGTGTTGAGATACACAGCCAGTCTAAGCAGACATTTATTTAACAAAGCAAAGGAAGAACTCCAAAGAGACTGGAGTGAGCTGCCCTAGAAGGGTCCTGTATTTTTTTAATGAATATTTATGAGGTAAGTGGCATATTGGTGAAGTAAGGTCACACTTTTTCCCTTCCAAATCATGGTGGACCAGATGCCTCTTTCAGGTTCTTTGTTCTCATGCTCCTCTGGAGAAGTCCACAAGAAGGGAACCACGTGCCCTGGCAACTTGGTTTTCACCCTGACAAAAGTAACTAGTCTACAGCCTTGAGTAGGTTTAGTTTTCTGGGTTGCTTCCAGTTAAGTCCTTTTTGAGAATGCTCAAGTCCCATCATCAGTCTAATGACTGTTTGTCAGCTAAGACATTTTTGTTTTAGGTTTGCTTATATTATTTTTATACGTATGAGTATTTTGCCTTCATGTATGTATGCACACCTCATGTGTGCAATGCTCAAGGAAATCTCTGACTTCGGACAGAGCATCAGATCCCTGGAGTTGGAGTCACAAATGCTTGTGAGCCACCATGTGGACGCAGACCATGAGACCCACATCTTCTCAGAGAGCAGCAAGCATTCTTAACCGCAGAGCTGTTTCTCCAGCCCTGCCATTTGTTGTTTATTTTAAAGATTTATTTATTTTTATTTTGTATCTATGGATATATACACCACGTGTGTGTTTGGTGTCCATGGAGACTGGAAGAAAGCATTGGATCTCCTGGAACTGGAATAACAGAAAATTGTGACCTGCCTGTGGGTGCTGGGAACCGAACCCAGGTCCTCTGCAAGAAAACAGTCAGTACTCTTAACCATGGAGCCATCATTCTACCCTTTGTTATTTATTTATTTGTTTGTTTGTTTGTTTGTTTTTGTAGTTGAGGTTTTATAATTCAAATTAAGGCCAGGACTTTCAATAGACTGGCAGGCTAAACAAACAGGAAATAGTCCTTGGGCTGTCCATAGGACCTCCTTCTCCTGGCTCCTCCATTAATGTCTATCTTTTACCTAGTACTCACACATGAATGGAAGATTTTAAACAAGCTCTGGTTTTTGTTATGCATCTGTTCAACCTATGATCTAATCCTTCACTGGCAGCAAATACTGACTGAATTAGTTACCTCTACTTCTGTGACAAAGTAACACGCCAAAGGTACCTAAAGAAGGAGTTTATTTTGACTTACGATTCCAGTGGGCTGGATGACCGTAATGGCAGGAAAAGCATGGTAGCAGGAGCAGGAAGCTGAGAGATCACGTCTCATCCATACCCACGGGAAGCAGAGTGTAAACTAGAAATGTAGCAAGGCTATAAACTCAAAATCCACCCCCAGTGATGGACTTCCTCCACCTCCCGAAACAGCTCCATCAATTGGGGACCAAACCAAGAAGAGCTCAAATGCATGAGCCTATGGAGGGCATTTCTCATTCAATCCATCACACTGACACATGAGGGACCTCCAACAAGGGCTCCTGAGAGACATACTCTCTTGTGTCAGGGACAGAATTAGTGTATCTTGGGTTTGCAAAACTGGATGAAATGCAAGAGCTGTAAGAATACCAACAGGCATGAAATTGGGAGGGAGACTAGAGAGCATTGGAGGGAGGTAGTAGTGGGTATATATGATCCATATGCATTGTATAAATGCATGAAGCTTTCAAATTATAAAAAGTATTATTAAATTTTTTTAAAGAAGCAGATAGGAGACACAGTTTCTCTCCATGGAGCTGGAGAGCTGAGAGAACAAGAAGAACGCTTTAAAAACAAAAGAAAGCAAAATATACCAGGAGGTCTCCGAGATGATGGATGTAGCCATCAGGGTTGTGGTGCTTTGTTAAAAGCAAAAATCCGAAAGTCTAGTAGGAGAAGGAAAGGAACTTCACAATCATCTTTGAGTCCCCTAAAGTTCCTTGCCTGGGAAGATTTAGTACAAGAATAAAGTAGTCACCCATCCTCCTGCTTGCCACCTAGAAATGTTCCCCCACACACACCTGTTTCATGCTGATCATTCAAATGCATATTTTTTTCTGCATTTTATAAAGTAATTTGTCACTTCTTTTGTGTTTTGATAGATGTTTCCTGGTGTTTAACTTCCAAGTACTTCTTTTCATACATCTGAAATGTTGTAATTTTCTAGAAACTCAAGGTAGCTTTAAAAAACAAAACAAAACAAAACAAAAAACCCTCATCCCTGTTTCTCCTTGATCATCATGTGATTCCTAAAGCAGAGTGACCCTGGGAACCGAAAGGTCCCGTGATTTATGCTGGAGGCAGCACGTAATGTGCTTGATGAAGCTTCCTTATTGCAGTCCACACTTTTAGACTAGTGGCTGAGGTAAAATTGGAGGTAAAGAGAATATATTGATAGTCTTTCTTTCCTTCCTTCTTTCTTTCTTTCTTTCTTTCTTTCTTTCTTTCTTTCTTTCTTTCTTCCTTCCTTCCTTCCTTCCTTCCTTCCTTCCTTCCTTCCTTCCTTTCTTTCTTTCTTTCTTTCTTTTTTTTTTTAACCAGAGCTGAGGACCGAACCCAGGGCCTTGTGCTTGCTAGGCAAGCGCTCTACCACTGATAGTATTCTTTGAAAGAGCTCAAGTCTGTATCAGCTGTGGTCTTGCAAGAGGAAAAATAATTCTTATAATCATGGCTCTTATCATTTTATAAAGCATTATTCATATCTTTTTTTTTCTTTAGAATCAGTGGCCTTCAGTAGAGATTATTTTTATTTACTCCAGAAAAAAAAATTGAGGTCAAGTGGCCCACCCAGTTTATACAAAGCCTGTTTCTGCAGTAAATATCACAGACGCAGCAGGTCCTATGTTGTGTGATATATGACTAACAGCAGCAAGTGAAACAGATTTCCCCCCTTCTCATTTGCTTCACGGTTTTGCTGCCCCCACTCCCTGCACCTGGTCCAGGTGGTGGTGGGTTAACAGTCCTAATTTACTTTCTGCTTGGGTTGAGAAAACTCTTCAACAAAATGAAACCTCAGGGGCCTCCTAAGAAAACAGAGAGAGGGAGACAGATTCACCGGAGGATGTAAACCACAAAGATGAGCACAAAGTGGGACGGACGAGGTTAACTAGGAGTCCCTGAGCTATAAAGCAGAAAAGATGGAGGCAGTACAGGAGGGCTGGGGAGAAAGTCACGATAAAGGAAACCCCACACTTCAGATTATTGTTTCCCCTGTTTTTTGGGTGTTAGGATAAATGAGCCACTGTGCTGTCTTAGCATGGTAGATATAAACTGGGGAAGCTTTGTTTTCTCGGAGCATTAATCAGTTTCTCTCTCTCTCTCTCTCTCTCTCTCTCTCTCTCTCTCTCTCTCTCTCTCTTTCTCTCTGTGTTTGTTTGTATCTTTCTTACACACACAGATACACATACACACATTTAGGATTGTCCAATAAAATAAAGGATGGCCAGTAAAAGTTGGGCTTAGAGTTTTTAAAATCTAAATATCTTGAAGGCAACACATGGAACACATTTATACTAGAAATCTCTTCATTGCTCTGACTTGCAGTTTAATTGAGTGCATTGTTCTTTATTTATTGTATCTATCAACTCTAACCTAATTAGACTTCAGATCAAGCTCCGATAGCAAGTACAATCCAAGCGAAGCTGAGGAGAATGAGGGCATCCTCTACTATTGGACTGGCCTTTATCAGAATGGCCATCTTCTTGTGTTCAGACCTGTATATTAGTTGCAAATGAGTATCAGTGTCCACCTGTAGTTACTCTGAGTTCACACTTCAGGTGATGGTCCCTGATGAGCTGCAGATTCTGGGGAGAGTTTTCAAGCAGATGTATTATGGAACTTATTCTCTTCTTCTGAAAATTACAGAAATGCTCAACCCATCCCGCTATGACCATGATAACTTCCTGTGCTAAGGTAGCAAACATCTCCAGTTAAATCTGAAAGTGAATTCAATGTCCATCTCTAGAAGGATCAAAGAGCACCTACTTGTGTAGGAAGTCATTATCATCATTATTAAGGTCTCCCTGTAAATGCTACTCTTTGAACTTAAAGAGTTATCAAAGGATGTTTGTAGATGCTCCTTCCTGGCAGTGAGTTTATTTCAGAGAGACCATATCAAATGGTTCAAGTTCAGATTGAACAAATGGCAGGAGATAAGAACAAACGGTTTCCTAAACTACATCAGTTACATTTCCCTCTGCTTTATTCAATGCTCTCTTCTCTGGAGAACTATGAAATTAGACCCGCTGAGGCAGTAAACCATCTCAGATAGTGTGTGGAACAAAACTCCCATTCCCACACCCAACCACAAACGTGACCCTAGTAATAGCCCCCAAGGCCCATATTAAAAGCTAAAATAAAGTGTAAGGGCTTTGTGTGCTATTGAGTATAGTTTGGGCGCGCGCGCGCACACACATACACACATACACACACACACACACACACACACACACACACACACACACACACCTAGAGGTTTAAAAAATGCTATGGAATGTATGAAACTTTGATTTTCTAAATCTAACCTTCCTTAGGTTTTTAATTAAGGTAAAATTCACATAAGAGCATTTCAAAGTGGACAGGGTAGGGGTGGTGGGTATGTTCCTGATGTGGAGCATCCTTTGTGTCTCCCCAGATGTTTCCATGGCTTTCTTTCAAGTACCCATTGAGCTGTTGTTCCCCATTCCCTCCTCCTCTGCCGGTCACCAATCTGATCTCTATAGCTGTGAGCCTACCTATGCCTGCTATTCCACAAAAATGGAATCCTCTGCTGTCTTTTGTGTCCATTTTATGCAGCCTGACATGCTAGTAGGACATCCATTTTGTAGCACAAATCAGCACTTCATTGCTTTTTATAGCTGAATAATATTTTCCTTACATTTTAAGCTTCCATTTGTAACTCTTATTTTATTTCCCAGACAGCCAAAAATGTAATAGTATCTTTTAATATTTTCTTACTTTATTTTTGAGACAGTATCATATATCCTAGCCTAGACTTGAACTCACTATGACCTTGAACTTCTAATCCTCCTACCTTTATATCCCCAGAGTTGAGACTACAAGAGTGTGGCTATGTGCAGTGCTGAGGAACCCAGAGCCTCACGAATTCAAGAAAAGCACTCTACCAACTGAGCTGAAATCCCAGGCCGTTCTCAATAATTTTTAGAATGGACTTCTATTTAGCCTGTGGTAACTCACTGAAATTCCTTTAACATTTCCAATAGTGCATAGATTAAATGTATTCAATATTCTTTAATTCTTCAATGAGCATCTTAAATGAAGTACAACTCAGGAGACACAACTCCTTAGTTCCCAGTGGATCACCACAAGTGAACAGGCCTGTGTGGCTCCCACCAGCTCAGGAGAACATGGCAACATCTCAGATGCTTGCCCCTTCACTTTTTCCTGCCAAGGAATCCACGGTTATCTTTTTTTTTTTTTTTTTAAGATTTATTTATTTATTATGTGTACAGTGTTCTGTTTGCATGTGTCCCTGCAGGCCAGAAGAGGGAACCAGACCTCATTACAGATGGTTGTGAGCCACCATGTGGGTGCTGGGAATTGAACTCGGGACCTCTGGAAGAACAGCCGGTGTTCTTAACCTCTGAGCCATCTCTCCAGCCCCGCTTGGTTATCTTTATGTCCTGAACATGGCTAACTTCCTGATACATTCGACTTATCTCCTAATGCCCCCTGTAGTATTTCCCAAACACTTTTCTTGCTTAACAAAAATTGGGGCTGCTGCGGAGGACAAGATTTGGAGAAAAGCTCTTATGATATCTGGGGAACACCTACCCCCAGAACTCACCTTCCTCCCTCTACACACCAGAAGCAAATTCCTCCCTCTGTGCTGAATAGACAGCACACTTCGCTCTTGGTGTGACAGAGCTGGAAGTGGAAGGAAGTGGTACTGTGGATCAGCTATGGCTGAGTTCAGTTTAAAGATCAGTAGTTGCTAGCAGCTGTATATAAATTGCCTGCAGTAGTGTGGGGAGTTCTTTCCTTATGGAAACCCCTTTAGGTGTGTGGCCAGGCTAGAGCTGCTGGTGGTAGAGGGGTGGTGGGTGGCTAGATGACCACTCAGAGCACCCTTATGACATTGCTGTCAAGGTTTCCCAGGCAGACCATGTAAACAGCTCCTCTTAGCAAGTGTGACTGGAGAAGGACAACTTCTACTGAACTAGACTTCAATCACAGCAGCTGGATGAAGTAGTTAGGAGCACAGGTGAGAAAAAACAGCAGGGGCCCCACAGTGCAAAGCTTCCAAAGAAGGGAGCGAGTGTGCTAGAACCCAACAGAAACCCCTGGAGATGTGAGGCAACCTAACCACGACCCACCCTCTTCCCCTTTACCAGCGCTTCTATTTTCAGAGAAGGCCTCTGTCCTCCTTTGCTTTCTCTTGCTGTGACAAACACCAGGACCCAGTGCACATGGAGAGGAAATGCAGTATTTTGCCTGACAGTCCATCATCAAGGGAAGGAAGCCAAGGTGGAAACTCAAGGCAGGAGCTGAAGCAAAGACCATAGGGGAACACACTGCTTACTAGCTTGTTCCTCATGGCTCATTCTGCCTGCTTTTTCATACAACCCAAGACCACCTGCTCAAGAGTGGCACTGTCCACAGGAAGCTGGGGCTTCCTACATCAATCATTGACCAAGAAGATGCCCCCACACAATTGCCTTCAGGCCAATCTGATGGAGTTACTTTCTAAGTTGAGGTTCCCTCTTCCCAGATGGTCCTAGCTGGTGTCGACTTGACAGACAACCAGCACACTTGTGACGTGTATAGCAGGACCCCCTGATTGGTCATGCCCCTGACTATGTAGAGAGGTCCATTGTCAGCCTTCTCCCTGCAGAGTGACTTGCCTACCCAGGCTTCTGCTTCTGAGCCCTGCAAGGCAGAAGTCTTCGTGGAACCTATAAGGACCTCTATAACTAACTGTTGATCCCGCCAGACATTCTAAGTAGTTTTAAATTACTGTGGTCAGTACAGTAGCCCTCAAAGGTACCACTATCCTGCAGCAGTCAGATGGCTCAGTGGCTCAGATGGTTTGCTGCCCCACCAGGAGGATCTAAACTCAAATTCCCAGCACCCACTTAAAAAGCTGAGTGTGGCAGCTCACTCCCCTAAAACCCTTGAGCTAGAACCCTAGAGGAGGAGGAAGACAGAGACAGAATTGTCGCTGGGGTTTAGTGGCTGCCAGCCTAGTATGATACATTTCAGTGAGACACCCTGTTTCAAGAAAGGAAGTCAGAGAATAATATAGAACAGGATACCATATATTTTCTTTTGACCTCTGCTCTTGCACATACACTACAAACACAAACACACACTCACAGTTACATACTCACACACTCATACCCATGTACACACTTTTACAGCCATACCCACTAACACATTTATGCATACACACACTCACATTCAAACACACATACTCACATACCCACTCACACCCACACATACACTCATATACATTTACTCTCACAGTCTCACACACATTAATACACACACACTCAGGCTCACATGCATTCACACCTACATTACACACCCTCACACACAGAGTAACTCTATCTTTACTTTCCTTTGACAAGTGGAGAAACTGAGACACACTGCAATCAAGCCTCTCCTCAATGTCACCACCAACCAATGTGTGGCAGAAACGAGATTCCCCACAAGACTGTCTGACTTTAAGGTTTGTATTCTTACTTTTGTGGGGTTTTGTTTGATGCTGTTGGAACTTGAACCCTAGAGCCCAACACATGACATGCCAGGCAAGATCTCTAGCCCTGAACTATACCCCCATTCCTGGGGTTCAGATTCTTAATTTAGTCTGGTTATACTAGCTCTTAAACTTAAGAGACTCCTTTTTAAAACTTTTTTATTGATTCTTTGTGACTTTCACATCATGCACTCCAATCCCCTTCATCACCACATCCCTCCACATCTGCCCTCTGCCCTTGCAACCTCCTCTCCCACCTTCCAAAAAAAAAAAAAAAAAAAAAAAAATCTCCAAGTGGAAGCTGTCAGATGTCCCCGTGTCACACAGTACACTCTTTTGCCCAAACAGCTTTACTTGCAAATGTTCACTTCAACGAATCATTGGACTGGTTCAAGGCCTCTGGCTTCTCCTACACTATCAATGCTGGATCTTGACTGGGACTCCTCTCGGATATCCTGTTGTAGTGGGTAGCCATTCCAGCTTTGATCTGAAAGTTCCAACCCCGACTGAGGCTTCGGTAACTCTCATGCCTACAAGGCGGGGCCGAGAGAGGACCCTGAAGTCCTGAGATCTGGATGGGCCAATTCTCTTGGCTCCTGGACCCTGGATGCTGAAGGTAGACCGAGCAGAGTTCTCCAGAGAACACCGCCGGTCTGCGCTAAACCTTTCCCAGACCCTGTTACTTGTAAGTTACCCCACAAAATAAACCTCCCTTTTAACTACATGGAGTGGCCTTAATAATTTCACCAATATCCTATTGTCCTGTGTTATGGAGATCCTGCAGCTTTGGTCCTGCAGGACGGGCCCCTTGACTCACTCCAGTAGTTCACAGACGGGGTAAATGTTGGGATGAGCCAACTCAAAGCCTTTGACCTAGGCCTGGGTGGTAGCTGAGTTGGTCAGCTACCCACTCTCTTGCACCAGAGCCACCAGGAGAGGGGTAGGGACCGCTCTCCCACATGCTGCAGCTAGCAAGGGAAGCCTGAGACTGTTTACATCAAAGTTAGACTTAATGTTTGTTTGCAGTAGTGGAAATGAAAAAACAAAAAACAAAAACAAAAACAAAAACAAAAACAAAACCAAAACCAAGACTGTATGCATGTTAGGTAAGCACTCTACCACTGAACCACATTCCCAGCACCCAAAGCTGCCTGTTTGCACATACCTGAAGATTTCCATGTTGCTTCTGCAAATCTGAGAAAAGGTGGTTTGTGTGTAAGTGCATGTGTGCATGTGTGTGTGTGTGCCTTTTTGGTTGGTCCTGGGCAATTTCTCAGAGACAGTGCTGTCTTTCTCCGCTCTTGGCCTGAGCTTCGGGTCAACCAGGTAACTCAACACTCTTTGAGTGCCAATCACAGGAAAAGCAGTGGGAGGATTTAAGATACACAAGCCCCCACCCCCATGTGCTGTTCTTGGACCTCACCCGGGGTCAGGCACACTTACTGGAGAGGAAGGTGGAACAGGACGGGAGCATTGAGAAGGGGAATGCTGCTCTAGCCCGGTGTTTGCTGTGTGCTTTGTTCTGCACTCTCTCCTAGGGTAGCTGTGATGCCATGGAGAGCTGATGCCTGCTTGTGCCTGCTTTCCTGCCCAGAAAAATGGAGCATTTCACCACAGACTCCTGGGAGGGCTTGGTAGAGTAAAAGTGGTTTAAAATGTAAGCCAAAATAACAAATACTATTATCTGCACTCATAGCATCCTTTAGCGCTATTGCCTATAGACTGCCTTTGGGAAGGATTACTTACAATGAGAAATGCTTTATTATTATAATAGAGTACTCAATTATTTACTCTGATGAGAGGTGGAGGGGTTTCTAAATTCATTGTCTTAATTTAGAGTTAGGGAGAATGATTACAAATATAGGCCACCTATGGGTGCTGCATAATGTGGATGATATAGTGTGGTCATAATGGGAGTGTGATGCATCTTATTTATACAGTCTCTAGCTACAAAGAGTATATTAGGTATTTTGCAGCCAAGGCTGAGAAGCCTAAAACAAACGAGATTAAAATCAGCAATAAAGCAGATCAGAAGGAGCCAGTGCAATTCAGCAATAAATTTGATGCAAAACCAGTGTGATCTGCCTAAGGCCTTTTCGAATTTGCTTCAGGCCATTGCTTCTGTTGGCTTATTTTAGTGATGTGGGGGTAGAGGAGGTGGGGTTGATGCCTGTGAAGGAGAGCACAGAGCAGTCCCAGTGTTCTAGGGAAGGGCAGAATTCCTATGGCCCAAAGATCCTTGTGAAAACTGTACACACCTGCATGTGTGTGAGAAAGAGAGAGATAGAAAGCCTCCCCACAGTCACCTACTCCAGTGTGAACTATGGTCATACTTAGCATCAAGAAATTCTTCCTCTGTGTAACTCTTTTTTTTTTGCTGGTTTTTCCATTAATGTTTTTTTGTTTTCCCAGGCTGGCTCTCAATTTCCAATCTTCTTTCAGGACTCCTTGTAACCTTCAAATTCTGTCACACTGGACAGAAATAAGTGTATTGAGATCTAGTTCTGCAAAGGGCACACAGCCTTTTGTTACTGACTCAGGACTGGAGAATCTGGACTTAACAGTGATAAGGGGTTGGTATCTCAGCATAATATATCAAGAAGGGAACACTTTGTTTCAGAAATTAAGAAAATAAAGATTTGTTTGTAAAGAAAAGCATTCGTTTTTTGAATTCAAATTTTGAAGAAGTGCCCAAACCCCTGAGGAAAAAAACATTCTATTTGCTAATTTTCTTGCTCTGACAAACACAGCTTAAGGAAGGGTTTAGTTTGGTTCACAGTGTGAGGGTCCGGGTTATCATGGTGGAGAAGGCACAGCAGCAGAAGTGTGGAACAGGTGGTCACATTGCTTCTACAGCCAGGAAGCAGGGAATGACAAATGCCAGTGTGTTTATTTTATCTTATTTCTGAGACAGGATTTTGTGATAGTTTAACTGTAGAAGGTAACCTTGGCAGGTTGGAGCCAAGGGGTACCACAAAGTCACACCATGCAACAGAGCTCACGTGGGAGGTTTATTGGGGGAGAAGAGGTGCAGAGGCAGCCTCTAAGTGAGAGAGGAAGGAAGAGAGTGGGGTGAGAAGAGCATGCCTTTCATAAGGGATACAGCACATGCGCATGGGGAGCATGCTCTACTCAATGGCAGCAGTAGTCACAGGGTCACATCTTGGCTGCTGCTGCTGACATGTGGTGCTAGGTCCCTGAGGGCAGGCCGGTGTAAATGCCTGAATACTAACAGCTCTCACTAAGTAGCTTAGCTTGGCCTGGAAGGCCCTCTGCAGATTAGGCTGGCCTGTGGCTCCTGAATGCTGGAGTTAAAAGTGTGCACTACTCTCGTCCAGGTTGTTCATGTAGATCTCATCCATTTCTCTGTCATTGGGCGATCCCTGGGTCTTTCCTAGGGTCCCTTTTTCTAGTAGCCTCCCTGGAGTTGTATAGCAGTCTAGTCATCTTTGTTTTACATCTAGTATCCTACTATGAGTGAGTACATACCATGTTTGTCCTTCTGAGTCTGGGTTACCTGGACGAGAGTGGGAGAAATGAAGGGCAAGGTTTGAGGGAAGGGAGGCTTGGGGGAGCAGGAGATCCCAGCTTGATCAGGAACAGAAAGGGAGAACAAGGAATGGTAGACCATGATGGATGAGGACCACATGAGAACAGGAGTGGGCAGAGTGCTGGAGAGGTCCCCTGAGGTCCACAGTGATGCATCCTCTGTAGACTGCTGGCAGTGGTCGAGAGAAAGCCTGATCTGACCTAGTCTGGTGATCAGATGGCCAAACACCCTGACGGTCGGGCTGGAACTCTCATCCAGTGACTGATGGAAGTGGATGCAGAGATCCTTAGCCAGGCCCCAGGTGGACCTCCATGTGTCCAGTTGTCGAGAAGGAGGAGGGACTGTGGGAGCGTGAATTGTTGAGCCCAGGATTGGAAAAAGCATGGGGACGAAAGGCCAGACGAACGGAAGCATATGAATTGTGAAGCAAAGGCTGTGGAGCCCCCAGCTGGATCAGGCCCTCTGGATTAGTGAGACAGTTGAATAGCTTGGACTGTTTGGGAGGCACCCAGGCTGTGGGACCTGGACCTGTCCTTAGTGCATGAGCTGGCTGTTTGGAACCTTGGGCTTACACAGGGACACTTTGCTCAGCCTGGAAGGAGGGGACTGGACCTGCTGGAACTGAATCCACCAGGTTTAAATGAATCCCCAGGGGAGTCTTGGCCCTGGAGGACATGGGAATGGAGGGGAGGGGATGGGGGGGAAGGAGGGAGGGGGAGGACAGGGGAACCCATGGCTGATGTGTAAAATTAAAACACAAATATAATTTTAAAAAGGGGGGGAATAAATAATAGGAAAAAGAAGTGTGCACTACCACCCCTGGTTTTATTTTATTAAGTGTAATTAAAAATATTTTAAGCTGGGTGTGGTGGTGAATACCTTTAATCCCAGCAGTAGGGAGGCAGAAGCAGGAGGATTTCTGTTTGAGGCCAATCTGGTTAACAAATCGAGTTCCAGCATAGTCAAGGCTACACAGAAAAACCAAATTTTTGAAATGCCAAAAAAAGAAAAAAAGTGCTGTTTTTTGTTTGTTTGTTTGTTTGTTTTAATTTTAAGTATAGAGACAATTTTACTGCAAGTATGTCTGTGTCCCACTTGCATGCCTGGTGCCCATGGAGGACAGAAGAGGGAGTCAGATCCCCTGGCATTAGGGTTAAATAAATGGTTGTTAGATAACATATAGGTGCTGGACCTTGAACCCAGGTCTTCTCTCCAGGCCCTATTTTATTTTTTATTCAGTCTGTAAATAAAATTTATTGATCTGTCAGTAGAATGGTGCTACCCCCATTCAAGGTGGGTCTTATCACCTCAATAATTACCTCAGTGTAGAAACCCTTTCATAGACATGTTCAGAGGTTTGTCCCTGAGATGAGTCTAGTTTCCACCAACTTGACAATGTTAACCATCACAGCCTCACTCCATATGCTGAAGAAAGTGTTTCTGATAAAGTTGGTGCCTTAGTTCATGTGTTTCATGTCCTTGCTGCAAAAGCATTTGCCTATCAAAGCCTCACTTCTAAGGACTAAAAAACACATATTTATGTGGAAAATCTGCTTCTCTACCATGTATTCTAGAAATTCATCACAGGCTGCCTGCTCGACTGTCTGCAGTAGGCGTGTGGTAGGCGACAGCACTTCTCCCAGTCTCCTCAGAACACATGGCCATCCTTGACCTCTTTGGCCCTGTGTTTAGCTTTGGGTAAATCTACGTTGCCTATATGGTGGCCATCCCTGACCTATGATCCCTGTCATGTTGCAGGAATTCAGCACAGTTGCTGTATCTGGGGTAGACATTAGAATGAATAGTTGTTTTCTACAAGTACTTTGACCTTGAAGAATCATTGTGATAAACAGTAAAGAATCTTGGTGGAAAACAGTGATTGTTTTCTGTGATGTAGAATTTTTTCTGAAGGGGCTATTGGATTATTGTGTATTGCAAATGATACACAATAAAGGACTAAAGTCATGAGGGCATGTGATGCTTTCCTTTAGAGAGACATATAGATTAGATTATGGACCTTGGTATGAGGAAATACTTTACCCCCCCAAAAATCGACTTTGTGTAAAAATCAATAAATATGCCTTTGCACAGCAGTTCAGGGTTCAGTCCATCAGAGAGGCTGGACCTTCCTGCTGCCACACAGGCCTTAAAATTTCATCTTGGGGTGACTTCTTTCTTCAACCAACTCATGCAACACAGAACACCCAAACACTGTAGGATCAAACAGCAGCCATGTTTCAAGATCCTGGTTAGAACTGCACTGTGGTACTCTATTTAAAATCAGCAAACACCTCCCTTTTCTTTATGTCAGTGACTCTAGCTGTCATTATTTAAACATTTCACATCTATACAAGGTAGCAGCATCAACTGCAGTCATGCACTATGCTTGTGTTAATTCCCAGTTTGCTAGTGTGTTCCTGCACAGTGGTCTCTATCTTCACATTTTCTTATTTTTTCCAATGTCTGTGTCATTGTTATATGTGCAAATACCAAAAAATATACATTTTATATAAACCACAAATTCTTCCTAACTTTCTTGACATCTTATTTTGAAAATATTCAGACATGCAGAAGTTGAAAGAATAGAACAATGAAAAAAAACCAGTGTATTTTCTCCAAGACTTAGCAATTTAACAATTTAACAAATGTTTGGCTATATATATTTGCTTTACATATTTATATAAACATTAGTTTTTAAGATGTTTTAAAAATAAGCTTTAGAAACCATGCCATTTCATCTGTAAATATGTCACACATTTCATAACAACAAACATGCTCTTCCTGTATCACCAAAGTACCATGTAACATCAAAGAAAAATAACAATATACATCCTGTATTTAAAATTCCCTGGTTATGCTAAACAAGGTGCTGTGTACCTATAATTCAACGCTCTGTGATCTAGGGCAGGATTTATTCTGGACAACTTAATGAGATCCTGACTGAAACAAATACATAAAGTAAAATTAAAAATTAAAACAAAATTTCTAGCCAATGTGAAAACCCTTTACAATGATCATCATTTTTTTTTTAACTCTAAGGTGGCATAAGGTAATGCATTTCATTTTGTTCTGATAGTCACAAGGTCACTGTAAGCCAATGTGGCCATTCAAACTTGTTCATTTACTATGCCCGCCCCATGGTTCACGACAGAGTCTGGGGAGCTCAGAGGCCCCAGGGGTGAACTTACTACTGTTTTTCAAGTTTTCTTTTTTAAGAACTTCATGCACGAGTACTGTATTTACCCCCATGTCCACATTTCCTTCTTTCCCTCCAACTCTTCCTGTGCCCTTCTCACATCTCATATTCATGATCTTTTTTTAAAATTATTCACACACACACAAACACTAACACATACACCCCTACTGAGTGCATTTAGTGTTTCTTGAGGACTACAATGAAACAGTGTCTTCTGGGCATGGCAGGACTACTGCACTCAAGAACTCACAACAGCTGCGCTTGCACAAGACCTTTACAAGATCATTCCAGCAAGAAGAGAGGAGGGGCTCACAGCCCCCATCCCTGATGCAAGATCCATTGACTGTTGATGGCTTCTGGGAGAATCAGCTTTTTTTAGGGTGTGACCCCTGGTAGGTTGAGCATATTCTAGTTTCTAATGTGTGGCATGAATACCTAACCAACAGAAATTATACTTTATGGGTTATTTAAAAAAAAAAAAGGACATAAAGTTGGAGGGTTGAGGATTTGGGGATAAGTGAATAGTATCAAAACCTGTGAAATTCTCGAAGAATCAATAAAGATACTCTATACATGTATCTTGAATAATTATTTCTACCTAGAAAGAGTCAAGAGGAACTAGAGAAAACTGTGTAAAAATACATAGAACACTCTCTCCTTCCCTCTTCTCCCCTCTCCTAGCTGAGGATCGAACCCAGGCCCTTGCGCTAAGCTCGGCAAGTACCCTACCACTGAGCTAAATCCCCAACCCTTCTCTTTCATTTTTCAAGCTAGGGTTTCTCTGTGTAACAGGCATGGTCAATCAGTCCTGTAATGCAGCCCTGCTGGGGAAAGCAAGCTCAGATTCTCACTCAAAACCTCTGTGGGGCCAGGCATTGGTGGCACACGCCTTTAATCTCAGCACTCGGGATGCAGAGCCAGGCGGATCTCTGTGAGTTCAAGGCCAGCCTGGGCTACCAAGTGAGTTCCAGGAAAGGTGCAAAGCTACACAGAGAAACCCTGTCTCGAAAAACCAAAAAAAAAAAAAAAAAAAACAAAAAAAAACCTCTGTGGGCCACCACCACATTTTGGCTTGTAGTTTCAAAAGAGATTTCAGTCCATGGATGACCGAATTGTTTCGGGTCTGAGGTGAGGAGGACATCATGAAGGGGTTGGGGGTCTGTGGCAGAGAAGGCTGCCAACATCATGGCAGCTAGGAAGTAGTGGGAGATAGGAAAAGACAAGGAACAAAATACAATGTTCAGAGGCACACTCCCAGTGGCCTCCTTCCTCCAACCAGGTCCCATCTCTCAGTTCCCAGTACCCTTCCAAGCTAAAGACCAAAACCCCAGCACACGAACCTAGGGGTTCTAGTTTGCTTCTCCATGGTGATAAAACACTCCAAACAAAAGCAATTTAGGGAGTAGATTGGTTTCGCTTGAAGTTTCAGGAGAGTCCACAAGGGCAGAGAAGCTATGCCCTGGTGTCGGGAGCAGGGAGCTGTCTGATCCACATTTTCACTCACACACAGGAAGCAGAGGAAGAGAGCAGGAAGTGGGGCAAGGCTAGGAACCCTCAAAACTTGTCCTCAGAAACACACCTCCTCCAGCAAGGTTACACCTCTTCAAGATTCTATATCCTCCTCCAAACAGCTGGGGGACCAAGTCTTTACCCCCATAAACCTGTGAGAGATATTTCTCATTCAAACCTAGACAGGGGTCTGTGGTGGGCACAGCCGCTCATGGTCCACAACACACTGAAGGGAAGGGAATCGGTACCAAATGGTGCCCACGATGCTGCCAGTATCACACTGTGTCTGTGCTCACCCAAGGCTGGGTCATCTATCGGAGCAGTGGGCAGGTTCTCAACCAAGGCATGCGTGTGCTTTTCTCATAGCTTCCCTGTTTCCCTTCTGATCCATGACAGCTACAAAGGTGACTGTGTGCAGCTGTGAGGACCACGTGTAGGCACTCCTAAAAGCAAGCTGATTTTCGTCATTATTTTTAAGTGTTTGATCACAGTAGTACATTATAAATCAAAAGTACTGAGTTCTCAAATTACCTTTCCACTTCCCTGTCCAACTCTACTGATTCTAGGCATCTAACCTCCATAGCCATAAGAGAATGAATGTGTAGCTTTAAACCAATAAATTTGTGGTAATTGTTAGTGTAGCCATAGGAAGCTAAAAACAATATTCCTTTAAAAAAGAAAGGATTATACTTTATAAGCTCAATATTTTATTACTAAGTCATCATGTTTCCCTTATTTATTTCCATTTGGAATTTGTAGATTTTTAGTTAAGTTACATTTGAAAACCCCTGTCAGTGCCCTGCAAGCCAAGGCAAACACAAGGAGCCTGCCTGACCCACTCTTGGACACAGAAAAGAATGATCGGGCCAGGTGTGATGTTCAGGGCAGGGCTTTGAGCCAAGACAGCTGGTGTATCACCATGCTCTGCAGCCCTCTGGCTCCATATGGTTTGTTGCTGTGGAATAATCCTTCTGTCCAGTATGTAAATATATGTCCCTATGATTTGGTTTAATAAACAAGCTGACTGGCCAATAGCTGCACAGGATACAGTTAGGCAGGAAAGCCAAGCTGAGAATGCTGGGATGAGGAAGGGCAGAGTCAGAGGAGTCACCAGTCAGACACAGAGCGACCAGGAGATGAAAGCTTCATGCTAATCAAGGTACTGCCACATGGCAGAGCATAAATAAGGAATATGGGTTAAATTAAAATGTAAGAGGTAGTTAGTAATAAGCCTGAGCTATTGGCTGAGCATTCATAATTTATATTAAGTCTCTGAGTCAGTTATTTGGGAAGCAGTTGCTGGTTATTTGGAAGCAGGTGGTTGGGACAGGAAAACCGCAGTTTGTCATTTCAAGGTCCATGTGCTGGAGGCTTGGACCCCAGTGCAATGGCACCTAAGTGTGATGGAACCTTTAAGAGGTGGGTCCTAGTGAAAGGACACTAGATCCCTGGGCTCCGTGCTCGGAAGGAACTAAAGTCACTCCCTGATGTAAGTTAGGTACTGGGGTGATGGCTCATGGGGTAAAAGGCTTGCTACACAATCCTGAATTCAGATTCCCAGAACCCACATCAAAGCCAGACACAATAGGCCCTGCCCCTGCCCCTGCCCCCAGCCCTTTCCCACCTCCACCCCTACTTCCAATGGGGCAGAGGGGGACCTAGAAGATGAGGACCAAATATCCCCACCCTGTCTTATGTAGAGTAAGTGTCCAAACTGTGAGCGATGGAAATTGTTATGGAAAGGTATTTAAACCTGATCACACTTGGATGGCGGCTTTGCAGATTAGAGGCTGAAGCTACTTTTGCTTGAGAAAGTGCTGCAGCTAAGGGTGTGAAGGCAGCAAGGCTCATGCTGGACCAGGGCACAACTCTGCAGTCACGTACCACATGAAGAAGGGAAACAGCTCTCTGCCTCAGATCCATGCCAGCTAGAGGACGGGGCTGCTCTGTAGGCCTCACCAGACACTTTTAGTCTCAGAGCAAATGTGTGTGTGGGGGTAACTTTATACAAATAGATCATTATTATTAATTATTAAGGAATATTAAAACTAGAAATGCTCCAATATTCCAATTTAGAATTTTAATAATTCATCAAAGAAATACTGGTATTTTAGTTGAAAAAAAGCCCCAAACTCCTTCTACCTAATGAGATTTTGGCAAAAATGGCCTCATTAAGTATGGGAGTGGGAGGGGGCATCATAAAATGACATCTCTATCCATACCCCCTGGAAAACTGCAATAATACTGTTAGATCAACTCAAGTCAGCTCTGATAGACACTCCATACTGGGGACTGAACCTACAACCTCCTGCATGTGAAGAGAGCATGCTACCTCTGAGCTATATCTTCAGTCTGGTGGACACTGTTACTGTCCTCTACGCAGCTGCAGGATGAACTCATAGACAGGACTGGGCTTGTCCAACTCTGGCAGCTCAGCTCGAGCTCAGTGGCCGTCCCATGATGTCTCAGCCAGAACACATTCCGGACAGCAAGTTAGCCAAGGACAGTTAGCGCCACTAAGCTCCGTGCTGGCTGGTAAAGAGAGGGCTTTGTCACAGGTCTTTTCCTGTCTTCTCCCCTAGAGGATTCTGTCAGAGGTGACCTAAAGGAATCGTGCTAACACATAATGGTGACGTGAGAGGTGAGATGAGTTTAAAGATTACGGATTGGGGTCTGGGAAGGTGCTTCAGTTGGTAAAATGTTTTCCATGCAGCCATGAAGACCCCTATTTGATCGCCAGAACCCAAATACAAGGTGGGCACAGTGGCACATCATCCCAGCACTGGGGACAAGGACACAGGAGAGACCCTGTCTCAAAAAGCAAGATAGAAAGCAATTAAGTTAGATACCCAACAACTGCTGCCCACCCCCATGCGTTCACATTTACACACACACATAGAGGTGGGGGAGGATCCTAGATGTTTGCCTTGACATTCTAATGGCCTCTTTTTTTCCTACAAGATTTCTGTTTTACGGTATGATTACAGGAAGGCACCAGACCTGAGCATGGGGCTCCTGACCAAGAAAGAGGCAGTGGGTGTGTGATGGCTAGTCTTGATCGTCATCTTGACTACATCTGGAATTAACCAAAACCCAAGCAGCTGGGTACACCAGTGAGGGATCTTTCTTTATTTAAATTACATCATTCGAAGTAGAATAACCCACTTTTAATCTGAATCTTTTTGGGGTGGAAAAAATACACCTTTAAAGGGAAGATCCACCTATAATGTGGGCCACGCCTTCTGCTGGCAGCCAGGATAAAGGACACGGAAGAGGTTGCTGTCCTCGCCTGCTTGCCCTCGCTCCCACTCTTGCTGGCAAGCCCATTCCTTCACTGGCATTAGCCCGACATTCCTTCAGACAGAGTCAGAAAACAAAACAAAACAAAACAAAACAAAATCAGAGATACTTGGACATATACGGTTATTTAACAGACAAAGGTGTTTGCTGCCCAGTCTAAGAGCCTGAGTTAGGTGCCTGGGACCCCTCTGTCTGTCTGTCTGTTTGTCTGTCTGTCTCTCTCTCTCTCTCTCTCTCTCTCTCTCTCTCTCTCTCTCACACACACACACACACACACACACAACCACAAATAAATGTTAAAAAAAATTAAAATCATGGTAGATCTTTGGACTGGTGAGATGGTTCAGAGAAAAAAGGGGCTTGCCTTTAAGCCTGACATGAGTTCGATCTCTAGGACCTACTTGGTGGAAGGAGAGAGCTGACTCCCCTACAAGTTGTCTTCTAACCTCCATGTGGGTACACACACACACACACACACACACACACACACATAAATAAGAAATGTAGTAAAAATTTTAAAAATTGGAGTTCCATGGTTCTTGGCATCCTCAGGTCCATCTTACAAAGCAAAGGGCTGCTTCTCACATTCTTTTTTTTAAATTTTTTTTAAAGATTTATTTATTATGTATACAGTGTTCTGCCTGCATGCCAGAAGAAGAGGGCACCAGGTCTCTTTACAGATGGTTGCTGGGAATTCAACCACCATGTGGTTGCAGGGAATTGAACTCAGGACCTCTGGAAGAACAGCCAGTGCTCTTAACCGCTGAGCCATCTATCTCTCCAGCCAACTTCTCCCATTCTTCACTGGAAAGCAAGCAGCATCGTGGAACCTGTGAGGGATCTGGGTTCTCACTGAGGACTCAAACTGTGCATCATCCCAGCACCACTGCTGCCTCTAGACTCAACCTCGGTCCATTTTCTGTTGCAATAACAAAATACCTGAGATCAAAGTCATTTAGAAAGAATTGGAGTTGCTTGGCACACAGTTCTGAAGGCTAAGAGCATCTGTCTTAGTCAGGTTTCTGTGACTGTGAGAAAATCCTGCCCTTGGCGAAGAAGGGTTTATTTTGCTTACACTTGCACACCATGGTTCATCCCTGAGGGAAGTCACAATTGGGACTTAAGCAGGAACGTGGAGGCAAGAACTGAAGCAGTCTTGGAAGAAAGCTGTTACCTAGGCCTGCTGGCTTGCCCTCCACGGCTCACTCAGCTTTCTTTCTTATATAGCCCACGAACACCTGACCAGGGGTGGCACCGCTCACAGTGGGCTGGGTGTTAGGATCCTGCCCTCACTCCACACATGCGCAACTTGGGGTCTTGTGTCTTGGGATCTTTAGAGGGGGCACTGGCGGCTACTTAAAAAGCTGGATGTGCACCACCACCCTCTCTCTGTGTTCTCTCTCTGTTCCCTCTCCGCTCTGCTCTGCTCTGCTCCCTCCCCCCAGGCCTGGCTCTCCTCTCTTTCTTCCCCCCCTTTCCCTCCTAATAAGGATCTGAAACTAGCACTGGTTTCTGTGACTGTGACCTTTCCACTCAGTAACCAGCGCCATTTATCAGAACCATCACTGGGGTCTTCTCTGTCAATCACTAATCAAAAAAATAATATTAATGCCCTACACATTTGCCTATAGGTAATCTGATGGTGGTATCTTCTCAATTGAGATTGTTCTTCCTAAATAACTCTGGTTTTTATCAAGACCAAAAAAAAAAAAAAAAAAAAAATCAGAACAACATCCTAACTTGAGCTCATGTTGTGTGGCAAGACTTTTCCTGAGGAGATGCTACACACAGTTCTACTCACCCCAGGTAAGAAGCTTCTGTACAGATAGCACCAACGTCCAATTTGGTGAACCATGAGTTTTATTGGGGTTACTTACAGAAATACAGGTGAGGGGTTACTTATAGGAACAGACATGACTCAAATATAGCTATATCACTGAAGTCCACCCAACATGGGTGACAGGTCACAAAAGCTGGGGACATGGAGCTAATCCTGCTGAGCAATCCAGGTAATCCTGTTCAGCGGGTGGTGGTTCCTCACCAAAAGTCTAACACAATGGTTTCAAATGTGGTTTTGCAGCCAAAGTCCAGATCAATAGTTTCAAAAAATCACCTTGCTCCATATCCTTTCTACTCAATCCCAAGTTGCCAATTTCCAGCTTGTGGTTTTTCCCTATAAAAACTCTCTACACCTGGGCTCATGGCCGCCACCGCCACATTTCCTTCCATCTGCCATGCAGTGGTCCAGGTTGGACCTGAATAAAAGTCCCTTATGTGCTTGCATCAGAAACCAGCTCCCGGCTCCTTGGTGGTCTCTGGGGGTTTCCACGAAATGGGTACAACAACAGTGGTCAACAAAAGTGGCAAGGATGCTGTTATACACTGGAAAGGAAATATGGGTGGGACTCCATGGGTGCCACTCCGTTCTTCTTTGAGAATCATGCTATGAGTAGATAATAGTAGCAACCTTGTGTGCCTATGAAAGGGAAAAATCAGTAGCCATCTTGAGAGATGCTCTCCCGCCCCACCCCAGCCCACCCCTATCCTCTAAGGGATTTACTGACCAGCAGTTTTAGAACTGACCAGAAGTTGAACTGATGGGAAGATAAGGCTGGAACAATAAATCTATATATCCTGGACTTGGTAAAACAGGATATAGGGAGTAATGGACTCAACTGACCAGAAACTGAACTTATGGAGAAAATAAGACTGGAACAATAAATCTGAATGTATATATCCTGGGTTCAGCAAAAGCAGGACATAGGGAGTAAAAAAAAAAATTATGTCTCTGTAGATACCTGAATCCTATTAGCCATCAGTAACCTCATGCTTATAGTTCAGCCAATAACTTCAAAGAACTACCTCACCCCTAGCCCCCTTGTCCAATCTCGAGATATGTAACTCTCTGGATGTAAACCTTCCTATATAACCCCTTAAAGTAAGTGCTGGGGCGACCTCCTCCACCCGCTGTATGGAGTGTTTGGAATATGGACCAAGCCCCTGGCTTGCTTTGTTATTAAAAAAACCTCTGTGTGCTTGCACCGGATATCGGCTCTGTGGTGGTCTTGCTTGGGGGTCTTGCAACCTAGGCACAACACTTAGACTCCTCAGCCTGGTAAACACTGAGATCTACTGAGGAAGTAGCTGAGGGTCAGGGGAATTAAAATATATAGTAATGGAGATGAAGGGACTCTTGCCCTTCCCTGATTCCCTCTGCCTTGCTAAAAACTATTTGATTGAATTCTTAAAGCTAGCCACAAGGTCTGTCCACCTTCGCCCCCTGAGGGCCAGTACCACTGTCCAGCTATCAAAGTATTGTAGTCCAGCTGATAGGCATTCACAACATGCCCCCATGGTTGGGTATGCCCATCGGACCTAGACACTTCCGCCTAGTTATTTCTGGTTCAAAATAGCCATTTCTGGGTCAAAATGTCTTGCATGACTAGGACCCCGTGGTCTTTCGTGGTTGCGTAAAGCATGCTCGCAGCCATGTGATCTACGCACAGTCGTGGAGTAGCCACATAGGTTCCTGTATGTATGTGCGGCCCACCCTTTATAAGCCAGCGCCATGTTCCCCCGGTCTCACTCTTTCCCTTGATCACATGTGTTTTCCGAAGGCCTGTTCACATCTGTTTCTTTCTTTCCTATCCTAATAAAACCTCTTGTTAGTGGATTTGTCATGTTTTGGGACATTTCCTCTCAGGGTAAGAGCACCGCCAAATAACTAACACCAACAATCAAAAACTCATTTTTGGCCACCCTAATTAACCTACCTAATCAAAATTAAACACCTCATCCTAGCATGGGGTTTCCCCTTTTACCTTTATAAACTGTCATTTTGTTCTTCCAGAGGTCGGTCCTGAGTTCAATTCCCAGCACCCACATGGTGGCTCACAACCATCTGTAATAAGGTCTGGTGTCCTCTTCTGGCCTGCAGGCATACATGCAGACAGAACACTATGTATATAATAAATAAATAAATCTTTAAAAAAAAAAAAAAGCCAGGCAGTGGTAGCACATGCCTTTAATCCCAGCACTCGGGAGGCAGAGACAGGAGGATCTCTGTGAGTTCAAGGCCAGCCTGGGCTACAGAATGAGTTCCAGGAAAGGTGCAAAGCTACACAGAGAAACCCTGTCTTGAAAAACCAAAAATAAATAAATAAATAAATAAACAAACAAACAAACAAACAAACAAACAAACTGCCATTTTCCTATGGGGTCACATCTATCTCCTCTCTATCCAGAGGCAGTCTTTTGTTCCTCCAGGGCAAGTACCCCTCCCCTCTCTCCCTGTTCCCTTCCCCTTCTCCCTCATCCTCCATCTCCTATCTTTGTCTCTTATTCCCTGTCTGGGGCAAATAATTCTCTCTCTGGGGCAAATAAATCTCCTTTGTGCTGAGAACTTAGTCTTGGAGTGTCTTGTGCCAATAATGGTCCGTTCAGGAGAGATGGCTCATGGCTCAGCAGTTAAGACTTAGCTGCTCTTGTAGAGGAACCATGTTCAATTCCCAGTACCCATGTTGGTTGGCTCAAAACCATCAGAAATTCTAGCTCTAGGTGATCCAACACCCTTTCCTGGTCTTCATATCTTCATAGATACTTGCATGAGTGTGTGTGTGTGTGTGTGTGTGTGTGTGTGTGTGTGTGTGTGTGTGTAAGACATGTGTGATGTGTGTGCAGCATTTCCAACATCTTGGGTTCTCCAAGGCAATACAGGTTTCAGCTTCACAGCTTCATGCAATGGCCTCACTCGGCCTCCATTCAGGGACACTCTGACACATACCTGGCCTCAGTGGCTTTCCTTAGTCTTGTGGGGAGGAGAGACAAAGTCCATAGCCCCTTTCTTCTATCTTTAACTCCAGAACCACGTGACCGAAGCTGCCTGCCAAGTTCTGCTGCTTACTGGGGCTAGAACATGGCCCTCTCATTCAATTACATCTTCATCAGCTTTCTGTTCTTCACTGCCTAAGGTTGGCTGTCCTGAAAGTGGGTCTGTAGACCAGGCTGGCCTTGAACTCAGAGATCTGCCAGCCTCTGTCTTCCCAGTGCTGGGATTAAAGGTTTGCACTACCACTTACGGCTCTAAACTTTTCTTTAATTCCTTTTCACAAGTTGGAAATTTAGCTGGGTGGGATCTTGTCCTGAGGTCACCACTCCCTATATTCCATTTCCTAATATGTTTATCTCCTTGAACATAGCACTTAACTACATTCCTTTCCTCAGATTTTATATCTTGTTGCTCCTTTTCATTATAAATCTTCATTGGAGTTACCACTAATAACACACTACAGTCTATCCTAGGCTGTTTTGAGATTTCCTCTGCCAAAGGAGTTAATCCAAATCTTTAGCCTCAGGCAGACTCTTCAGACAAGGGCAAAAAGCAGCTGCATTCTTCACCAACATATCACAAGAATGATCTCTAGGCAGCATATTCAAATTCTTCTCCTCTGAAATCTCTTGAGGAGCACCGCTGTCTTCCTTGTTCCTACTAGTATGCCCATTAAGCCGTGCTTAAAGCATTCCACTGCTTCCATAACCCAAAGTATCAAAGTCCAAATTCCTCAAACAAAAACATAATCAGGTCTATCACAGCAATACCCCAGTGCCTGGTACCAACCTGTCTCAGGGGTTCTATTGCTGTGAAGAGACACCATGACCAAAGCAACTCTTTTTTTTTTTTTTTTTTAATAATAGAAACTGGTTTTATTGTCAACTTTTTTGTAAGATAAGCCTGCTAAAACATGGGTATTCCAGTCATGATGGAAATAATAATGTCTGGGGCATTGCTTTTGAGTCTCTGATTTCCCAATGTTCAGCCAAGTAACAAAAGTAATACAATGGTAATTGAGTTTACTATTATCAATGACACTCCCATCACTTTACTTACAGATCGAAATCCTGGCTCCTTTCTGAATCTGCCCATTCCCTGGTCTGTTCCCCAACCAATATTCTTAAGGAAGTGCTCCTTGTGTGGTATGGTGATGGAGTTCACCCACAGCAGAGCCGCCTGCAGCAGAGAGTAGAGCATGAAGGCCATGTGTTGGTTAAATCGGCACTGTTGGTGGCTGGCCGCCGCCCACCATGGCCATACCAGTGGAGGAGTGCTGGTTGGCAGAAGAATCACGAGCCATAGTTACCTTTTTAGAGCTTTATTGAAAGAGAGAGGGAGAGAGAGAGAGAGAGACAGAGACAGAGAGAGAGAGAGAGAGAGACAGAGAGACCATGCAGAGGGCAGAAAGAGGGGGGGACACAGAGGGTCTGCCCGCTTTTTAGGCTGGCCTGCATCCCAGGATGATGATGTAATTAAGAACAGAACCCTTACATCATGGTCGCTCCAAATAGTTCTCAGACTTGACTAGCAACTCTTATAAGGAAAACATTTAATTGAGGTGACTCGCTTACAGTTTCAGAGATTTAGTCCATTACCATCATGGTGGAGAGCATGGTGGTGTTCAGGCAGACATGGTGCTGGCTACATCTTGATCAGAAGACAACAGGAAGTGGTCTGTGACACTGGGTGGTATCTTGAGCATAGGAAACCACAAAGCCCAACTCCATAGCTACACACTTTCTCCAACAAGGCCATACCTATTCCAAAAAAAGCCACACCACCTAATGGTACCACTCCCTATGAGCTTATGGGGATCAATTCATTTAAACCACGTGGCTGGCAGTTTTCGCTTCTCCTTGATCCGCCCAGCATCTCCTGAAGTCTGTAATTCCCCGCTGGCTTTAACCAGCAAGGCAGTGGCACATGGGCTCCATCTGTGCTCACTAGTTTTTAGTCAACTTGACGTAAGTTAGGGTTATCTGGGAAGAGAGAACTTCAAATGAAAAAAAAAAGTATCTCCATTCAGACTGACCCATGGACAAGTTTGTGGGGGCATTTTTTTTTTAAATTAATGATTGATGTGGGAGGTCCCAGCCGCTTGGGTGGCACCTCCCTGGCCATGTGGTCCTAGGGTTATAGAAGAAGAGCAAGTTGAGTGAGGAATGGAGAGTAAGCCTATAAAGCAGCATTCTTCCCTGCCTTCCCCTCAGGATGGGCTAAAAGATAAAAGATGAAGTAAACCTTATCCTCCTTGATTGCTTCTGGTCATGGTGTTTGTCACAGTAACAGAAAGCCAATCAGGACACTGCCCGAGGCAGGATTCCTGCTCTCTAGCATCACGTTCTTCCTGATTTGGTCTTCTTGAGAGAATGACGGCTCTCTCAGACCCATCCTGTTCCTTCTGTTGATGTCCTCTGGTTCCACTCAGGATCTGCCTCCCCCCCCCCTTCTTCCTCTTGCTCCTCCTCCCTTATTCTTATTCTTCTCCCTCCCCTCACTAGAGCCCAGGCTGTCCCAGAATTCTCTACATAGCCCAGGCTGACCTCAATCTCCATCCTCCTGCTGATGTGAAAGAAACTGAAAAGAAACTAATCGGTTTAAATCACACAAAGTAGAACTGAGTTAAGGGAATGCTGCCTCCAAGATACCCCAAAGATGAGTGTAATGCAAACCAGGCCTATTAGAGATTAGTAAAATTCAGCATGTTAAAGCATAAAGGTTTGCTGGGCCACATGTCTTTAATCACAACACAGAGGCAGGCAGATCTCTGTGAGTTCGAGGTTAGCCTGCTCTACAGAGCTAGTTCCAGCACAGCCAGGAATACACAAAGAAACCTTGTCTCAAAAAAAGTAAATATTTATTTCCCAGGATTTGTTTACTTTTCTATAGGCTCCATTTCCATAACAAAGAAGAAATCCCTGACCAAAAAAAAAAAAAACAAAACCCAAACAAAACAAAAACAAAAAATGCACAGAAACAGAGCACGCAGCCTTTGGGCCCATCCAGCAGCCTATGGCAGGCAGCAGAGGGTCACAACATCAGTAAGTCTGGCCTGCCACTAAGTGCCCTTGGTTCTAGTCAGGGAGACTTAATTCTTCCAGGTGGGCATGACAACCCTGGGTGACAACTCTTTGAAAAGAACATCACAGGTGTACTTAAGAAATAACTCTGGGGTAGGGGTTTAGCTCAGTGGTAGAGCGCTTGCCTAGCAAGCACAAGGCCCTGGGTTCGATCCTCAGCTAAAAAAAAGAAAAAAAGAAAAAGAAAAGAAAAAACTCTGAAAAGAAAGAAAGAGAGGCAGAGGCAGGGTGAGTTCAAGGCAGCCTGGTCTACCAAGTGTGTTCTGGGACTGTTACACAGAGAAACCCGGCCTGAAAAACCAGGAAAAAAAAAAGAGAAAGAAAGAAAGAAGAAAGAAAGAAAGAAAGAAAGAAAGAAAGAAAGAAAGAAAGAAAGAAAAAAGAAAAGATATAATTCTAGGAACAACTTTGATATGTAAATCTCCCGTCTGCCCCAGCAGCCAGACGCGCATTCTCCTGTCTCTGTTTAGATTGTTCAAAGTGTAACCTAGGGCCGGGGCGAAAGAGACTTAAGGTTGGCGGTGTGTGAGAAATGAATATGCCTAAGGTGTATGTAAATTAGTACAACCTTTTACTCAAGGCCTGCTCTTTTTGGGCATTAGCCCCAGTTGGACAAACACTACTAAAAAGCATTTCCTTCACTAAGAGTCAGGAGTGACTTCTCACCGGAAAGGCATTTAATTTGTAGTACACATCCTCATTCTCGCCAACCACTGGGACAAGAAGTGTGTGCCACCATCTCTCTGGCCCCTTCTGTACTTTCAACTCTGTCATTAGCTCCCTCCCAAGAAACCCAACTATAACAGTACATACCACTATGACAAAAATGCTCTGAATGAAGCCTGGCATGGTGGCGCACACCTTTATTCCAGTACTCAGGAAGCAGAGGCAGGTGGATCTCTGTGACTTTGAGGCTGGTCTGCATAGAGAGTTCCAGGCTAGTCAATGCTATATATATATATATATAGTAAGACCCTATTTAAAAACAAAAATCCTAAATGTTTCCCTTTTCCCTCCTTTCCACAGCTGAGAGTGTTCTCTTGATTATGTATCCTTCCTTCCTTCCTTCCTTCCTTCCTTCCTTCCTTCCTTCCTTCCTTCTTTTCTTTCTTCCTTTGCTGTAGTGGAGACACTGGGATGGACCTCACACACACCAGACAAGTCAACTGAGTGGCATCTCTGGCCCGCACACTATTTTTCAGGACTTGAATGGAAGGGAATTGTGTTTTGTTCTATTTTGTTTTGTTTGGTTTTGGTTTTTGAGACAGGGTTTCTCTGTGTAGCCCTGGCTATCCTGGAACTCACTTTGTAGACCAGGCTGGCCTCGAACTCATTGAGATCCTCCTGCCTCTGCCTCTTGAGTGCTGGGATTAAAAGCATGGTCACCACTGCCCCAGTTTGGTTTTGTTTTGTTTTGGGAGGGGGTAGGGGTAGGGGTTGTTATCTGTATTTCTAAGTACTCTCATCCAACTGGACTCTCTGATACAGCTCAGTGGTAAAGTGCATGGCTCTGGTTTCAATTCCTACAGAAAAAAGTAAACCACAGTAAAATCCTTGTAACAGGATTATTGGTGAAATTATTTAGGCCACTCCACGTAGTTAAAAGGGAGGTTTATTTTGTGGGATAACTTACAAATGAAGGAATAGGTTGTAGGGTCTGGCAAAGGTATGGCGCAGTCCAGCGGTGTTCTCTGGAGAACTCTGCTCAGTCTACCTCCAGCGTCCAGGGTCCCAGAACCAGGAGAGCCCTCTCCTTTCGATTCTGGGTCTTCAGCGTCCTCCCTCAGCCCCGCCTTGTGGGCGTGACCATTACCGAAGCCTCAGTGGGGCTTGGAACTTTCAGGCCAAGGCTGGGATGGCTACCCACTACACAGGATATAGTGAGGCTATTATACTTGTTACTGTGAAAAGCAGGAATCACCCTTGGGCCACATCCGCAGTCCCTGAAGAGCTAGAATCAGAACAGGACCCACATTTTGGAGCTGCAGATCAGCATAGTTGTAGCAGTTGTTAATACTGAAATCTCACGGTCATAATAGCTACTACCTCGGTACCCATAGTGCACTGCCCATCTCATATCCTCACAGACACACTGCAGCAGCTAGAATCTTCATGCCTGGCATTATAGATGACTCGTAGGATTGAGACTGAAGTCCCTGTTATAATTGGTCAGCATCAGCGTCACATCATTCTTAACATTTGCATCGCCCTTGAATTAGAAGAATGAAAACCTTGAACAGCACATTTCACATTGCTACTCCAGGTCTACTTTAATTGCTCATCTAATCCCTTAGGTTTTCAGATCTTCAGATATTTTATGTTTGATTTAGGATTAGTCACTTTTACTATTTCACATATTAAGTCTTGTTATTCTTTAAAATCTCTGTATTCTGCATTTCATACTAATCATATATAAAACTCTTATATATGAGTCATATTCATGCTAACTGGGGTTCCTCAGGTGGCTCAGAGAGTAAGAATATCTGCTGCCAAAACTGGTGACTTCAGTTCAAACTACAGAATCCACAGCTTACACGGAGAGAACCAATTCCGACAAGTTGTCCTCTGCCGTCCATATGTACCTTGTGAGTACATTCATACATGAACACACAATGAACAAATACATACATAAATAAAATGTAATAAAAATGTAAACTATATTGACCTATCATAGTAAGAGTCATGTACATATTTGACTTGATATAAGATAAATGTGTATATACATATGTATCATATTTGCAAAGTAGAACATATTTATCACACAAAGAACCCAACTTTTAATGCTCAGGGAAACCATATTTATTAGTTTACAAATATTGGCACTGAATAGATAACAGGTGGTAGTGACTATTTTTACTTAACAATTTTGAAATTAAGCATATAAATTTCACAAACCTAAACATAGATACGTGTCAGCTCTTTTGTACTACTCAGTGCATGTAGGTTAGAAGGGGTGTTTCCTAGAAAAGATAGTTATCCAAGAATTTGATGAGAAGAGATAGACAGCAACAATTTCATTACATCTGAGAAGTTTTAGGCCTTAAAGCAACAGACTTGTGTGTGTGAGTTCTGAGGAACATCACCAGAACTGCCAGGGAAACACTGGAAGACATTTTAAAGGTTTATTTTTATTTTCTTTTATGTTTTCTGTTATGTGTGTCTGTACACGGGTGTGTGCATGGGAGTGTGGGTGTCCACAGAGGCCAGAAGAGGGCACTGAATACTGTAGAGCTGTAGTTAAAGGTAGCTATGAGCTGCTCAACTGGAATGCCGGGCACCCAACTTAGGTTCTCTGTGAGATCAGCAAGTACAGTGAATTAGGACCAATAAAGGCAAGTCAGTTCTAGGACACCAGTCAGTGAACTGTGCAGGTGAATATTTTCACCTTTCTGCAGAACCAGTTCAACTAGATAAGCTCTGCTCCTTGTAAATTCTATTTCTATCCATCCCCAACACATACAAGCAAGAGTTACACGTTCACCATTAGGATGTTTGTTAAACAATTCTATTATCGATTCAGATTTATTTTCTTTAGCTAGTAACTGAAAACAAGTAAGAGTAGCAATAGACTGTTTAGTGGGACATGTTTTTAATATTTGTTGTTTGAAATGTAGAAAGTAAGTTATCATATACTGCATATCTACATGAAATCTTGGAAAATATGTTAATGGTGGTTATGTCTGAGTGGTGTACATTGGAATTATTTTATTCAGTGTGTTGCTCTATATTGCTTTTTCTACAGCAATACTTTCATAATTTTAAAACTTAGTTTAAGACATAGAGGTGGAGTCATGGTGAGAACTAGTGCTGACTTCCCTCTTTATGGTGACTACCTCCCTCTCTCTGACTCTCTCATTTCCTTGGTTTTGACTCTTTTTCCCTTTTCTTTCCATTGTGTTTTTCTCCTGGGCTCTCACTGCGTAGTCTGGCTGGCCTGAAACTCACCAGTCTTCTATCTGTCTCAGTCTCCCATTGAAGATATCACAGGCATTCACTTGGTTTTTATTTAATATTCTCTCCTGTTCTCTCTCATCCTCTTTGGTCCTTGTTTGTTCTGGGTACTAAGGGCATCAAAAGACATTGTGAGGGCTCAGTGCTAGAGGAGCTATTCTGGACTTGGTGAATCAGGAACAGATCCACCAATCCACACAGAGCACTTAATCCACCTGTGACCTGGGCTCCCTGGTGACTCTGCACTCTCTGCATATCCACAGAGCTGTGTCATAACTAAGGAAAGTATCTCAGTGTTGGGTAAAGATCCTCCCTGGGGAGAGCCGAGGCTACATGGTACTCTTGTGGTTGCAGCTGTTACAACAAGAAGTGTGATTTTAGGTGATTGGACTTCCTGAAACTTTGAAGCTTGAAATGTTGGAACCGCCAGCTACATCATTTCACTGTTTTTATACAAGCTGATCTTCCACCTACCATCCCATCATCACTGATGAGCCAACTTAAGGACAAACATAAGCATCAAATAAGCAAAGAAAAAATTCAAAAGCTTTTGCTATCTGAATACTGGTTTTTCTCTACAGTAAAGACCTGTAAGAAGAATTTTACAGGCCAAGCAAATGACTTATTGTATTATCTGTAGTTTGATTCATTGTGCTGGTTAGTTTTTTGTCAATTTGACACAAATTAAGGGCATTTGGGAAAATCAACTAAGAAAATGCCTCCATCAGATTAGCCTGTTGGCAAGTCAGTGGGAACATTTTCTTGATTAATGATTGATGTACAAGGGCCTAACACACTGTAGGCAATGTCCTCCCCAGGCAGGTGGGCCTAGGTGGTATAAGAAAAATAGCTGAATGTGAGCCTAAGAGGCCAGCCAGAAAGTAGCGCTCCTCCATGACCTTCACTTCAGCTCTCTCTTTGAGATCCTGCCTTGACTTCCCTTCATGGGGACTGGAGGCTGTAAGGCTGAATAAAGCCTTTCTTCCTCAAGTTGCCCTTGGTCATGGTGTTTATCACAGTAATAGAAGCCTAACTAGAACATTCATAGATGTGAGATTTGATTTGATTTTTTTGTTTTTTGATACAGGGTTTCTCTGTGTAATAGCTCTGGCTATCCTGGAATTTGCTTTGTAGACCAGGCTGGCCTCAAACTCACAGAGATTCATCTGCCTCTGCCTTCTGGGACTAAAGCCATTATTTTATTTTATTTATTAATTTTGTCATTATTATTATGTTTTTTGGGGGGGTTAAATGTGAGATTTTAAAACACAACACAAGCTCTTATACACAGAAGGAGAAATTTCAGATATGAAAGATCATTCCTGATTCTGTTTCATTGTTCCTCCTAGTGTTATGTACTAAAATGAGTTATAATCAGTAAATCAATCAAAAATGATATATAGTTTTGTTATGGCTCCCAAAGGCAACGTAAGTTTGAATTAATTTACTGAAATGATGTAGTATTTTAAGAAATTGTTAAAGGAAACACTATGTTTAAATCATTTATCATTAGTTTGATGACTGTAGTGACTTTTACCAGCCTCTCTGGTATAATTTTCCTTAAAATTAAGTGTTTTTGAAAGTGCTCAGTCTTAGCCCTGTAGTTTATTAACGTTGACTAGAAGATGATTCGATTCAACAAGTCCTGTGTTTATTTACTGAAAACCTTGCTCTGTGCAAGGCATTGGGTATGAAAATGAAAATACAACAACAGTGTTTCCATCCTCATGTTTAGAAATAAACAAGACTGAAGGGAATAAACGCATACTCTCTAACAAGCAGATGAATCTTATCATCTTGTTATACCCAGCACTCACTGAAAGTTAAGAGCGCTATGGTGTGAGGGGCATGGTGCCTGTGAGCACTGGTGGTTTCGTGAGTGACTGACCTTTGGCCTTGAGGAGCAAACAGAAGGAGTGGAATTAAAAGTCTCACAACAACCTTGCAGAGTAAGTAGCCACATTTTCCCAGCTGTAGACTCCACGCTCGGTGAGTTCAGAGAAGCAGAAGCATGTCAGAGGAAAGGAAGCAGAAGCAAATCCAGTTTTCTGAACCTGTTTAGAGAGTTGGGTATAACGAGCGTAATCAATAAAGAAGCTGGAAAAATAATTTGGAGCTGTTTCTCTGGTGAGCAGTTTGGAAAACAGTGCTCTAGGCAAAGTGGTCCTTGGAGTTCTTAATGCAGGGCCAGAAGCTTCAATTAACATGTCAGAGTAATTCCTGAAGTGTGGTGAGTTCATTGCAACAAAGTTGGTAAGAGACAAAGGAGAAAGCATTCAGAAGAATCTAGAAAAGATGGTGAGGACCTGGTCCAGGACATGTGGAAGTCATGGGAGTAGGAAAGTGAAGCCTTGATCTTAGTGGGAGGACTCAAAGTTTGTTTTTGAGGTAAAATTCGTGACATTTGAAAATACGAGATTTGGTAACTTTCACAATAGCATGTGACCATGAACACCAATTCTGGAGTATTTTCATCACTCTAAAAGAAAATCCTGTAAGCAACTGTCAGGTCCAGAAGAAACTCAGGACAAATGGCTAATGGTGGTACTGGCTAACTTACCCAAACCTGTGTTGGGCACCAGGCTCTCTCAGCATCACAAGCACCTCTGTACTGGCTTCTCTAAGCACTTCTCAGCCCTGTCCCCTACCCTAAGCCCCTGAGCTTCCCTTCCCTTCCCCCAGCTTCTGACGCCTCTACAACCTGGCATCCATTCTCTTTGTGCTCTCGGCTCCTGGCCCCCTCTCTTGGTCCTCTCTCTTCTCTTCCTTTCTCCCCTCTCCCTCTTTCTCCCCTCTTCTGACCATGTTCACTCTGGACTCTTCCGGATGCCTCTGGCTGTTCTCTCCCTCATATCTACAACAAAAACCTTCTCCTCAGCCATACCTAGGAGTGAGTGGTCATGTCCTCATTTCCCTTAAGCAATCACCCCATACTCTATTCATCATCCTCCCCCCCCACCCCGTGACAACCACAAATATTCTTTCTGTCTCTATTAATTTACCTCTTCTTGGTATTTCATATAAAAGAGAGCATATAAGAGGTGACCTTTTATATTTAGCTTGTTTCACTTTCTTTAATGGTTTTAATATTCAGCCATGCTATAATACATATCTACCCTTCATTCCTTAAAAAGCAGGACAATATCCCATTGTGTGGATATACCACATTTTGTTCATCTATATATTTATTGATGGATAGTGGTGTTGTTTATACCTTTTGGCTTTTGTGGTAAGTGCTACTATGACCATTCACATGCAAATTTTTGTTTGAGCATCGGTTTCTAAGTTTTAGGGGAAGATACTAAGCAGTGGGGTTGCTGGGTTATAAGGTAATTTATGGTTTTCCATAGTAGCTATTCTATTTTCTATACTCACCATTGACGTACTGAACTTCCATCTCCCCATATGCATGCCAAGTTTATTTTCTCTTAAAAAAGTGACAGCTGCCAGGCAGTGGTGGCACACTCCTTTAACCCCAGCACTTGGGAAGCAGAGGCAGGTGGATCTCTGTGAGTTCGAGGCCAGCCCCTACAGATTGAGATCCAGGACAGGCACCAAAACTACACAGAGAAACCCTGTCTCAAAAAACCAAAAATAAAAATAAAAAAATAAATGAATAAAGTGACAGCCAACCCAGGCAGTGTAAAGTGCTAGCTCAGGCCTGTGGGAGTGCTCATCCAGTAAGCCCGGCATCCTAAGCTCAGTCCTCAGAATTTGTGTGCGCAGATCTGGATGCAGTTACTACATCTGTGATCTCAGCATTCCCATGGTGAGGTGGGAGGCAGAGACAGGTGCAGTTGGAGAGCTTCTCTCCAGGTTCCACCAAGCCCCGGTGGTCCCACAACCCATGTATAAAATAATCATACAGACACTTATATTATTTAAACTGCTTGGCCATTAGCTCAGGCCTACCATTGTCTAGCTCTTACTCTTATATTTAGCCCATTTCTGTTAATCTATACTTTGCCACATGGCTTGTGGCTTACCAGTGTCTTTACATGTTGCTTCTCATGGCAGCGGCTGGCAGTGTCTCCTCCCAGCCTTCCTGTTTCCAGCCTTCTCCTTTTCCTTGTCCCGCCCACCCTATCCTTCCTGCCTGGCTACTGGCCAATCAGCACTTTATTTATACAGAGTGATGTCCACAGCAGACAGGAGAATAATCCAGAAGTGTGCAGCACAGCAGAAACAAGAGGGGTCCTGCCTTTGTGAGCAAGTGGGAGGAGAGAACTCATTTCTGACGGCTGTCCTCTGACCGCCACACTCACACTGTGCATGTGCATACACCACACACATGCAATAATAGTAATAATACATAAAATTAAAATGTTATTATTTGTTATTTTGATTTCATTTATCAGATGGATGATGACACCAAGCATCTTTTTGTATGTTTATTGATCATTTATGTATTTATTTTTGAAAAAGGAAGATTCAGAGTTTTGCTCCACTTTTTAAAAATTGGAAAACTACTTTGTTAGTGAGCTGTGATAATTCTTTATATTTTCTGAATATTAGAACATTATGAACTATGTGACTTGAAACAATTCTTTTCTATATTATAGTTTTGCCATCTCATTGCATGGATCTTTTTTTCTCTTTAAAAATTTTTTGTTTTTGTTTTTGAGACAGGGTTTCTCTGTGTAGCCTTGGCTGCCCTGGAACTCACTCTGTACACAAGGCTGGCCTTGAACTCACAGAGATCCACCTGTCTCTGTCTCTCGAGTGCTGGGATTAAAGGTACGCACCACCACCTCCCAGCAATAAATTATTTTTTAAGTGTAGTATTGGAATCCCACACTGTGGCTTTTTGCATGCACACTATACATTAAGCTTTACTTTTAGCCCCTTCACTTGATAGATTTTTGAACTATTTTTGCTGAAATATGAAACACAGTTGAGAAAATGAAGGGGATTCAAGACAAGAGGAAACATAGGTCTAGTTTGAGGTAGAATTGAGGGCATGCAAAGGTATTTGGCTCCATGTAGTGTCTGGAGCGTGTAATACATTCAGTATTTCTTTGTGTATGTGCATGTGTATGTGTATATGTGTGTGTATATGTGTGTGTGTGTGGAGGGGAGTTACATGTTTATGTGTATGTGTATGATTACAGATATGCATGTGTCATACTGTATGTGTGGAGGTCACAGGACAACTTCCCTTGTCAGTCATCTCCTATATCATTTTGTTAACTACTGTGTACACCAGACTGGCTGGCCTGGGTGCTTCCAGGATTCTCCTGTCCCTGCCTCTCACCTTCCTGGAGCACTGGGACTATGGAGAAGTCGCACCTGGTCTGGCTTCACATGGGATCTGGAGATCTGAACTCAGGTCCTCACACTTTACTCATTGACCATTTATTTCTCCAGCCCATCACCACTTCTTGAGTCTAGCAGAGGAACTGGGAGAATGGTGCTGCTCTAGATAGCCAGAAGACAGGATCATGTTCCAGAGAATGGTTACTCTTCCCTACTTCAACAAAATCAAATTTAACCTACCATTCTTGGACCAATTTCCAAAAACCAAACCTTACTCATAGAAACCCAAATCAACATGGATTCTATTACAGGCCAAAATGAACCAGGTACTGAGTTTGAACAATAGAATTTACTGGTCAGAATTATAGGCTATTGTGATCTACTTATAAAATTTTCCTCCAAATAGACCACAATATGTATATATCTTCAGCTAAGCTTACACTATGTAAGATTTATTTCTGCCACAGTAATTGAAAAAGCTAGTATAAAATTTAAATCCTAAATAAAATAAGACAGTTGCTTTTTTTCATGAGGAACATATCATTGAGTTTTTCTTTTTAATATAATCTAGATCCCATGCCTTGATTTACTCGCCCATGCCTAACGTGCATTTTTTATATCTTAGCTGAGTTGGCTCTTGCACAGAGGCAGGGCTGATGGGGGCATAAAACAGCGCTTTTTCTGGAGTTCTGCCCCTCTTGCTGGTATCAAGAGATCCTTGTTTTCCAATCTCCCAGGCTCTGCAGACACCAAGACCTGGGCAATTTTTATGAATCTCAGGGAAGCCATTCTCCTGCTGAGCTGGCCACATTCACACATTTCATTTATCTGCAATAATAAGAATATCAATACCCTGGATTTATATGGAGCTGCTCATCCAAAGAGGTCAAAACATTTTCATTTAATTGGATGTTCCCATGGTTTTAAGAGCCTCTGGGTATATTACAAATGTAATAATAAAGCAGTCTGCCCTGGTTTGCAAAATAATAGACAACATAAAACAAGACATGCACATGTACTGTTTCTGAACCTCATTGTATAAACCTAGGCAGGGTCTAACTGTGGGCTTTGAGATCTTTTCTGAGATCATCTGTGTGCCTTTTCACCTTGTGATACCATCTTTCATCCATAAACCATTTATTCAAGACTAGGTGTCTCCTTGAACATGATTCACAGTTTCACTTTGTGCCTTAGTTTGTCTGCCTCCTTCCCATCCCCTCCCTTTCCTCCCCCTTTCTTTTTCTTCTGGAATTTAAGTCTCTATCCTATTTTTAAAAATATTTATTTTTAATTATGTTGTATAGTGGTTTGAAAGAAAATGGCCCCCAAAGGGAGTAGCACCATTAGGAGGTGTGACCTTGCTGGAATAACTATGGCCTTGTTGGAGGAAGTGTGTCACTGTGGGGACAGGCTTTGTGGTTTTCTATGCTCAAGATACTGCCCAGTGTCACAATGTACTCCCTGTTGCCTTCTGATCAAGATGTAGCCAGCACCATATCTGCCTCCACACCACCATGCTCCCCATCATAATGATAATGGACTGTACTCCTGAAACTGTAAGTGATAAATGAGCCACCCCAATTAAATGTTTCCCTAGTAAGAATTGCCATGGTCATTGTGTCTCTTCACAGCAATGGAAATCCTAACTACAGCTCGCTCTCTCTCTCTCTCTCTCTCTCTCTCTCTCTCTCTCTCTCTCTCTCTCTCTCTGTGTGTGTGTGTGTGTGTGTGTGTGTGTGTGTGTGTGTGTGCAGGTGCCCATGTTTGCCAGCTAGTTTTATGTCAACTTGACATAAGTCATAGTTATCTGAGAAGAGTACACCTCAATTGAGAAAAAAATGCCTCCATAAAATTGGGCTGTAGGAGAGCTTATAGGTCATTTTCTTAATTAGTCATTGATGTGGTAGGGCCCAGTCCATTGTGAGTGAGTCCACCCCTGGGCTGGTGGACCTGGGTTCTATAAGAAAGCAAGCTGTTGCTGGGCAGTGGTGACTCATGCCCTTAATCCCAGGACTCAGAGGAAGAGGCAGGCCATCTTTGAGCTTCAGGACAGCCAGGACTACACAAAGAAACCAACCAAACAACCCACCTCTCCTCCCTGCCCCCCCCCCCCCCCCCCCCCCAAAAAAGCAAGCAAGCCAGGGAAGCAAGCTATGGGAGCAAGCTAGTAAACAGCATCCTTCCATGGTTCTGCTGATGCTCCTGTCTCCAGGTTCCTGCCCTGTTTGAGCGCCTGTCCTTACTTTCTTTGATGAGGAACAGTGAGTGATGTAGAAGCCAAATAAAACCTTTCCTCCCCAAGTTGCTTTTGGTTACAGTGTTTCATCACACCAACAGCAATGTAACTAAGATACACTGAAACAGGAAAAGGGTGTCAGACACCCTGGAGCTGGAGTTACAGGTTGTAAGCTGCCCTACATGGGGCTGGGAACGAAACTCAGATTTCTGCAACAGCAGCATGTATGCTTATGCTTAAACACTGAGCAATTTCTCTAGCCCTTCCATTCTATTTTTAAAGTCAGCTTAATTACAACCTATCCGTTCACGAAGATTTGGCTAGCCATCCCAGCTTTCTTTGATTCTTTTTCACTGAAACATCTTCAGCATTGTGTGTGTGTGTGTGTGTGTGTGTGTGTGTGTGTGTGTGTGTGTGTGTGTTCAGTAAATTCTTTGGACTATGTTCATTTCTAAATCCCTTTACCCCATGTGCATATCATCATTCCTACATAAAAGTTTCTATAACTAATCTCTTATATGTTGAGAAATGTTACTTTGTTTAAGTAGCCTGTTGAGTTTGGGAGTCTATGTTAAAGGCTGATATTTATAAGTGAGTAGATATACTAATCCTCCTATAGAATAAAAAAAACACAGTTTTTCCACATTTTTGTACAAGCTTGGAGTTATTCTTCCAGGCAACCAAGAATAGAAACAATGTCAAAGACTATATTTATCACTAGAAGATGAAAGGTATATGGGGTTAAGTTTTCCTTAAGTGTGATATGAAACAGGACAATTAGAACTCTTTCTTGAGGGTTTAATTTGCTGTGATAATTTAATTATCACCTAATTACAGTTCTAGTATGTGATAAAAGCAAGCCATCATTTTGACACTTATCCAAATCATGCTTTTAAATAAAATGCATTTGTTTATTTCCACTTAAAATTTATAGGATCCACAGGAAAGCAAACATATAAAAGAAAAATTATCCAGATGTGTGTGTGTGTGTGTGTGTGTGTGTGTGTGTGTGTGTGTGTGTGTGTTCTGAGATAGGGTTTCTTCGTGTAGCTCTGGCTTTCTAGGAACTCACTCTGTAGACCAGACTGGCCTTGAACTTGCCTTGAACTGACAGAGATCCACCTGCCTCTGGCTTGGGAGTTCTGGAATTACAGGCATGCTCCACCACCACCTGGCTTCATATTACTGTGTCTTAAAACAACCTCACATTACTATCAGAGACATACTTTAGACACTTTGAAGACATGCTTCAAAGTGAAGTCATTTTACTACCGGCCTAACAGATATGGAAATTGAGGCACAGAACAGCTTAAGTCTCTTTTCAAAGGGAAGGTGGGATCAACTGAGACCTTGGATTGAATCTAGACAGTACTGCAGCACAAGTGCATACTTTAAAATGCACACACCATAAACTACTTTTTTATCATCTTAAATGTGGGCTTAACAGATTCAAAATACTGAACCTGTCTAGTATTATACATTGTGTTTTATAAAGTCACCCTCCCCTCAGGTCTGCACACTCACTAATTTGCTTTTTGTCTCTATGAATTTACCCATTCTCAATGTTTTATTTTATTTCTGCATTTATCTGTAACATGAATCTTAACAGGTCTTATTAATAAAATCAGACCTAAAGCCAGGTATTGGGGTGAATGCTGGAAGATCAGAGAAACAGAACAAGCCACAGCTACCTCATCTTGCAAATTCCTCAGCTGATCCTGTTTCCTCAGACTGGATGCTTCTGAGTCCTCATCCAAATGGATCTCATCTGAACTGCTGCTCAAAAGCCTAAAAGCTTAACCAGGCTCTAGTTCCTGGTTTTCCTGCCTTATATACCTTTCTGCTTTCTGCCATCACTTCCTGGGATTAAAGGCCTGAGTCACCATGTCAGGCTGTTTCCAGTGTGGCTTTGAACTCACAGAAATCTGGATGGATCTCTGCCTTAGGAATGCTAGGATGAAAGGTGTGTGTGCCACCATTTTCTGGCCTCTATATCTAGTGGCTGTTCTGTTCTCTGACCCCAGATAAGTTTATTAGGGTGCACAATATATTGGAGGAACACAATATCACCACATCTATCTATTTATTATTTTGTGTGTGTATGCACGTGCACACGTGTGTGTGTGTGTGTGTGTGTGTGTGTGTGTGTTTGTGTGTGTTTGTGTGTATGTTGGAACCAGGATCTCTCTGTGTAGCCCTGACTGTCCTGGAATTCTATCTATAGACCAGGCTGGCCTTGAACTCAGAGATCCATCTGTCTCTTCCTCCCCAGTGCTTGGATTAAAGGCGTGAGCCACTACTGCCTGGCTAGACTATTTTGAATAAATGGACTCCTCAGTATTTGTGTCTGGCTTCTTTCACTTGGCACAGTGTTTTGAAGAGTATTAATGTTGTAGAATGCACCAGTACTTCACTCCTTTTTTATGGCTTTGAAGTATTGTATTGTATGGGCAGTCCATATTTGTTTAACCACATTCACACATCTCATATTACACCAAATTTATTACTATTGTCAAGAATGCTTCAATGAATGCTTACGTGCATGTTATTTTTGAACATATAATTCTCTTGAGTATTATTTGTGAAAGAAACCACTATTTCCACATTCACTGAAACAGTTCATATTCTCAGCAACACTGTTCTGATTTCTCTCTGTATTAGCCAGCATTCATTTTTCACTGGGGGCTGGGTGTAGTGGCCTATGCCCTTAATCTCAGCACAGGCTGGTGTGAGTTTGAGGCTGACGGGGTGAAAGGAAAGAGCTGCTTTCTGCAATTGTCCTCTGACCTTCACACGTGCTCCCCGTCAAATATGTAACTTAATGTAAACAAATTTTAATCAAGAAAAATACATCGTCAGCCCAGTGAATGTGAAGTGGTAGCTATTATTGCTTTCATTTTCATTTCACTAATAATAATGTTGAGCATTTATGTACATCCTTTGGAGCTTTTAAAATTATCAGTATATAACTTACATATATAAAATAAAGTCCTATTTTAATATACATTTTCCTTTTGTTGCTCTTACTTTTGCTGTTGTATATAAAAAATAATAAATCATTGTTAAATCTAAGATCATAAAGATTTACCTCTATATTTTCTTTCAAAAGTTCTAAATCATATATTTAGGACTTCGGTACATTTTGGTTGAGTTTTTGTGTGTGGTATGAGGTAGGTGTCCACTTCATTATTTTTCGTGTTTGTATCTAGTGTTCTATTGTCATTTATTGAAAAGATTATTCTCTCCTTCGTATTTGAAATAGTCACATTTTAAAAATGATAATCAAAATATCATTTTGAATGATACTGGAATCCTTGTCAAAAACCCAACTGATCATGGCTGGAGAGATGGCTCAGAGGTTAAGAGCACTTGCTGTTCTTCAGAGGTCCTGAGTTCAATTCTCAGCAACTACATGGTAGCTCACAATCATCTATAATGGGCTCTGATGCCCTGTTCTGTCATGCAGGCATACATGCAAATAGAGCACTCATATGCATAAATAAATAAATATTTAAAAAAAAGAGCACTTGCTGCTTTTGCAGAAGATCTGGGTCTGCTCCCTAGCACCTACGTGGCTGCTTACAACCATCTGCACCTCTTCTGACTTCTGCAAGCACCAGGGCACATACATGTATGCATTTACATCCATGCAGGCAACCATTTGTACATATAAAATTAAAATGGACAAATCTTAAGAACAGAAAAAAGCCAACAGCCCACAGACATTTTATCTCTGGATTCTCAGTTGCATTCCATTTATGTGTTTCATTTGATGTTGGCACTTCTCTTTTTGATTGCTCTAGCTTTTCTCTTGGTTTTAAACCAGAAAAATGCAAATCCTCTATATTTATTCTTTGTGTGTGTGTGTGTGTGTGTGTGTGTGTGTGTGTGTGTGTGTTTGTGTGTGTGTGAAGTCCTGAGGGCAACCAAAGGTGTATTCCTTAGTTGCTATCCACCTCGTTGTTTTGAGATAGGGTCTCTCACGGAATCTGGAGTTTGCCTATTTGCTAGGCTGGCTGGTCAGTGAGCCCCAGGGATCCTCCCGTCTCTGCTTCCTTAGTGCTGAGGTTGTGAGTTCATTTAGCTGTGCCTAGTGTTTTACTTGGGTTCTGGGTATAAAATATAGGTCCTTGTATTTTTGTGCTAAGCACTTTACTGTCTGAGCTATTTCCCCAGGCTTCCACATTTTTTTTTTTCTTTTTCAATATTGTTTAGGCTATTCAGGGATTTTTATGTTTTCACATGACCTTTAGAATCAACTATTGTGTTACTGAAAAAGTTTTGTCATCTTAGCTGCTTCATTTTATCATCTATGATGTTTCTCATGTACTTACAGATTCCTTTATTTTTTTCCAGCAATATTTTGTAGTTTTCATCATATACATATTTGATTTTCCTGCTGAAATTTATTCCTGTTTTATTCTTTTTGCTTTTGTTGAGTTGGAATTATTTGGCTAATCTTCCTTCCTTCCTTCCTTCCTTCCTTCCTTCCTTCCTTCCTTCCTTCTTTCCTTCCTTCCTTCCTTCCTCCTTCCCTCCCTCCCTCCCTCTTTGTAGAGCAGGCTGGCCTGGAACTCGCAGACATCCATCTGCCACTATTTCCTATGTACTGGAATTGAAGATGTGTGCTACCACGCCTAGGCTAGGTTAGTTTCTTTTTAAGATTGCTCTCTCTTATTGTAGAGGAATATCACTGAATTTTTGTACTGTGTGTCCCATGAGATTGCTGAATTATTTTATTAGCTCTAGTAGTGTTTTGTTTTGATTTTTGTTTGTTTTGGTGGTTTTTTTGAGACAGGTTTTCTCTGTGTGACAGCCTTGGCTGTTCTGGAACTTGCTTTGTAGACCAGGTTGGCCTGGAACTCCTGGAGATCCTCCTGCCTCTGCCTCCTGAGATTAAAGGCATGAGCCACCATGCCCATCACTTCTAGTAGTGTTTTGTGACATCTTTATGATACATTCTATATAAAATCATATTGTCCATAAGTAGAGATGGTTTTATTTCTATCTTTGGAAATTAGATGTCTTTCACTTTTTTTTCTTGCTCTGCCTATGGTTTCCAGAATTTTATTGAATAGACACTTTGAAAATGGACATCCTGGCGATGGAGAGATGGCTCAGTGGTTAAAAGCACTGGCTGCTCTTCCAGTGGACCCAGGTTCAATTCCCAGCACCCACATGGCAGCTCACCACTGTCTGTAACTCCAGTTCCAGTTCCAGAGGATCTGACACCTTCACACTAATGCATGTAAAATAAATTAAAAAAAAAAAAAAGAAAATGGACAGCCTTGTCTTGTTTCTCATCTTAATGAGAAAGCTTGTTTTTTATTCTACATACTGTTATTTAAAAAATTCTATTATGTTTATGAAATTTCTTTCTGTTTGGAAATTTTTTGAATGTTTTTAATGTTGTATGTTGAATTTCTACAAAAGATTTTTCTGTATCAGTTTTGGTCAGCAGTTATCAACCTGTGGGTCATAACCCATTTGAAGGGTTGAGCAACCCTTTCACAGGGGTTTCATATCAGATATCCTACATACCAGACAACAATTTATAACAGTAACAAAATTACAGTTATGAAGTAGCAGCCAAATAATTTTATGGTTGGGGTCACTACAACTTGAGGAACTGTATTGAAGGGCCGTGCAGCTTTAGGAAGGTTGAGAACCACTGGGGTAGATGCTTTCCTCTTCCACAGCCTGCATTTTTAACCATTTGACACACTACTTCCTCTCTGTTCTGCTATGAATTACGGATGGCTATATTTTGTATTAGGTACAAAAGTCTTATTTTCGTCAAAAACCATTGAAGTTATGACTTTTGATGGGCATATGTAATTTTCTCATGTGATCTATCCCTAATTTATTTAATACTTCAGGTGCTTCGCCAAATCTCATTATTCTATATGACCGTCTATCTCTTTTTTTTAAAACTGTTTTTAAATAACTTTTTTTTGTGTGTGTGTATTGGTGTTTTGTCTGCATTCATGTCTGTGAGAGGTTGTTGGATACCCTGCAACTGTAGTTTCAGACAGTTTTGAGCTGCCCTGTGGTTGCTGAGAATTGAGCCAGGTCCTCTAGAAGAGCAGTCAGTGCTTTTAACTGCTGAGCCATCTCTCCAGGCCCTTAGCCTTCCATTTCTTTAGGAAGAAGTCTTTAGGGTTGGAATGATGGGGAACTCTGAAGTTCTCTGTATGATTTCTGAGGAATTTTAAAAGGTCAGTGTGGATGTCTACCACTTACTTAAAGTGGTTGTATTCTGAGTCTGCTGTCCACAGCTCCAGACTGAGTCGGTCAACTTTCTGTTTCTGCTCTTCAATTTTCACTTCTATAAGGAAATCATCCCCTTACTTCCTCCTTGATATATTATCATTCTTGTCTCCCAGTCTTCTCATTTTCCATCAACATTCTGACCTTGGCTTGCCAGTAGAACCAATGCAGGAAATAGAACTTTACCAGTTCAAATTGCCTTTAGACACCATTGTGATTAATCATTGTATTTTATTTAGTTTGGAAGACATCTGCACTCTGGCCAGTTTTGTTTTTCAGTTATTCCCTTTTCTTCATCAATATTCACTTGCCTGCTTCTAAATGTTGTTTTTTTATTCCCCAGAAAACCTGCAACATACCAAATTGAGCTTACACATAAGACAAATGTTGAAAAATTCAGTCTTAGATAATACAAAATAAAGTCTATGCCTATAAGTTGTGCATTTGGCTGATTTAAAGACAGTATTTGAAGTTAATATTTTTGCACACTCAAGCACCAGCATAACTTTGGGGCCTTCATTTAAATACACGCATCTGCTTATCCATTTTGATATTATCAGATACATTAAGTTAGGAAGGTGTAAAGTTATAAAAGGGAGTACACTGAAAAACAACCTAAGGTCTGAAGAGATCTAAAGTAGACACCAATTAGGAGACTTGAAGTGGCCACTGGTTTATTGTCCAGGCATGCCCAGAACTCGCAGAACTACATTTCCCACAGTGCTTAGAGCGCACAGACGCCTCGTCCTCCAGCTGGGCATCAGTCCCGCCTTCTCCGTCTAGTGATTGGTCTCTTCACTTCCGCGCCTCCGCGGTTCTCTTCTGCCATTGGTGGATATTCGGCCACAAGAGTTTACTCTTTCCCGGTCCTGTCAAGCACCTGGCTCTCGCTCCCGTACCAAGATGGCGGCAGAAGCAGCTGGTGGGAAATACAGGAGCACAGTCAGCAAAAGCAAAGACCCCTCGGGGCTGCTCATCTCGGTGATCAGGTGAGGGAGGCAGGAGGCAGGGTGAGGACAGGGCAGCGGCTCGCCCTCCGCTGAGGAAGGGGGAGGCGTCGGTCGGGTCCCGCCCGCCGGCCCTTCCCTTCCTCCTGGCCTCCCCAGCCCCTCCCCAGGGCCTGTGGTCCGGCGGGGCGGCCCCCCAGGACTCCCAGTTTCTCTGGGGCCCGGCTTAAGGAGAGGAGCCCGGCCCTCAGTCTTCTCCTCCGGGCAGCGTCTTTCCTTGGGTCCCCGGCCCTAAACGCTGGCTCGCTTGGGTTCGGGAAGCAGCCCGGCGCAGGTGTGCTCATTCATTCCTAGAACAGGTACCGGTTGACCCCGCTGCAGCTCGCGCTCGGCCGGGCCCGCTGCTGCCCGGGCTCCCGGGCTCCCGGGGGCCAGGCCGGTGTCCCCCGACCGGAGTTAAGGAGTGTCCCATTCTGGGCACTTGGCACCACCTGGGAATAGCCCCAGCCACGCCACCGCTGATCCCAGGTGCTGCCGTGAGCTGGTTAGGAATGGATGTTGAAGTGATGACACATGTGTTTCTTATTTTGTTCGCTTTCTGATTCCAGTTCTCCCCTCAGAACCACACCAGAACAGAGTTTCACCATGCCCTCCGTGCTACTATTCTCTTCCTGAAGTAATAGGGTGAGAGTGGCAGTGGTGGACTATTTAAAAAAAAAAATGTTTAAAACGTTACACAAATTTAGACCAGCCTGAATAAAATGCACTCTGACACATTTATACGTTGTTGTCATTTGAATTTTACCCCACATATTTTCCAGAACAAAATGCCCCTTGCTTTTTTGCTTTTCCCACTTATCCTCCACTTTGATTTGAATTCTTTTTTTTTTTTTTTTCCCTTGGTTTCTCTGTGTAGCTTTGCGCCTTTCCTGGAACTCACTTGGTAGCCCAGACTGGCCTTGAACTCATAGAGATCCACCTGGCTCTATCTCCCGAGTGCTGGGATTAAAGGCGTGCGCCTCTATTGCCCAGCCGATTTAAATTCTTAAGAGGGCTCATGTAATGGTCCTGATGATTTTTTTTTTTTTAAACCCAGGACCTACCAGTGGTAGGTTGTAAGCCCTTGAAAGAATGGATAAATCAAGCTTCAGAAAGTTTACCACTTACTGGACTGAGAAAGATCTATCTATGGGTTTTATGTCAGAGATAGTAGTTTAAGACAATGGCCTGTTACATTATTATCAATTTTATTTTACAAATGAGAGGATAGAACTTTCTGTGAAAACAATATACTTTGTAGGTCTTGAAGAGAAAGTAGACTTGTGTAACTGTAGGCTCGTAGTCTTTAAGACGATACAGCACAGACTTATCCCCGGGATATTAAAACCTCAATCAAACCATTTGTAGTGCCCCATCTTAATTTTCTCAGAAATTCTAGTATGAGTGCTTGGAATCTTTTTCTGAACTTGGTTTTGTTCCCTGCCTGATAGTCAACACTCATAAACAATAGATATTTACTGGAGTATGGTGCCTGGCATTTATTTAGTACTTAGGAAATATTTGTTGAATGAGTGAATGAATGCCGTGAGGTTTTCAAAGACAAGCTAGATATAATATTACTCTTGAGCGTATATTCTATTTTTGAGATAAAGATGTATAGAGAGTATGAAATGGAATTGGAGGGAGATGGAGTGTTACAGAGATGGAGAATTTATGGAAGGAGTGATCATTTCTAGTGGAAGTGGAGTGGGTTAGGGAAAGTAGCAACTGTAAACAAATGATTCTGATGCGGAGGCATACATTTGCCTTGAGGGGTCAATTCTTTGTCATCTTCAGGGGTATCACCCACTGCGGGATAGTGTATGGCATTGTTGTTTTGTGCTGAGTTATGGTCTCATATACCCCATTCTGGCTTCAAATTCATTATGTAAATAGTAGCAACCTTGGACTCTTGCCGAGTGCTGGTGTCACAGATGTACATCACAATACCTGGTCTTATTTGGTTATCCGTCTTTCTCTCTTTCTTTTTCTGAGACAGGGTTTCTCTGTTTAACAACAGCTCTGGCTGTCCTGGAATTCACTCTGTAGACCAGGCTGGCCTCGAACACACAGAGATCTGCCTGCCTCTGCCTCTCGAGTGCTAGGATCAAAGGTGTGCATGCACCACCACCCCAGCTGGTTATCCATCTCTTAGCCAATCTGTGTGTATCACCTTCACTTTTTCACCATGATTTTGGCCCAGGCATCCTTTACTTTGACTTCAGTTGTGAAGTACTACTTTAATTTTGATTCTTAATCCAGATCGTGTCAGAACACTTGAATGACATGTTTTCTTTTCTTTTTTGGTTTTTCGAGACAGGGTTTCTCTGTGTAGCTTTGGTGCCTGTTCTGGATCTCGCTCTGTAGACCAGGCTGGCCTCAAACTCAAGAGATCCACCTGCCTCTGCCTCCTGAGTGCTGGGATTATAGGCGTGCGCCACCACTGCCCGGCTAATGACATGTTTTCTTTCTTGTGCTTTTTACAATCATGCTATTAAGGAATGCCCAGACCTATCATTCCAGGCAAGTTTAGTAAAGATTGGGGTCCATGCTTATATATGAACACAAGACTAGATGTTTTTGGTGCTGGAGTGTTGCTGTTTGTGTTTCAACATTCCTTTGGAGACACAAACGTTTTCCTTGAAATGAGGGGTGATGTTGCTAATCTCTGTTGTTGGTTTCCTTCCTGATTTTCTTTTGTGCTTACCTCATAAACAGTGCATTAGAAGAGAATGGTAGTGTGGTTTTGGTGGTGGGATGTGGGGTGAGAGAAGGACCCTGATTGGAAGAATAGGACCGTGCATTTCTTATCAGGAACTGTGTGTCATTCTGGCTTTTGCTCTTCAAATCTGTGCAGTTTGTTCTGCTGCTCTTCTTGTACATTGTACTCATTGTTCTTAGATCTTCCCATGGACTTCAGTTACCTCCTTCCGTCCTTAATGTTTTTCAGATTCTCTCGAAAGACTAGACCCTTCCTGGTTGCTTTGGCAACAAGCTTCACAAAGGAAATCCTGTTTTAGGATGGTGTTTTATAAATCTTAGTATTCCTGTAAGGATACTTGGTACATACTAGCTTTTTCATGGTGCCCTAGACCTGTCATCTTGTCCCCTAAATAAAGTAGCTGGTCTTTTAAATAGTTTGATTGTTTCATCTTTATTTGTTATATCCCTGAGCCATGTTTTTCTTCTTTTGGAATGTTTAAAAATTTCCTTCAGTTCTCTTTCCCAAATGTGTAAAAACACCATTTCTACACCAGGTTATATGTTGTAACATTTTCTATTGCTTTAAAAATGATTATATATACACACACACACACACACACACACACACACACACACACACACACACACGTATATATTTAGAGATAAGGTGTCACTATAGAGCCTGGCTGGCCTGGACTTGCTATGTAGACCAGGCTGACATTGAACACTGAGTTCTGTTTGCCTCTGCTTCCCAAGTGCTAGGATTAAAGATGTGAGCCACCATACCTGTCTAAAATGTTAATCTTAATAGAGGATAACAACCTTTCTTGTTGTAGACACATTTTGGTACTGGCTTAAACTCCAGATAAGGTCTAATATAAGGACTGAGCCAGTGTACACACAGGGAATGGCCCAGCCTCATTGCCATCTAGTCTATTTGTGTATAGATTTTTGAGACAGGGTTGCATGTAGTTCCCTTGGACTTGGTCTTGCTATGTAGGCACAGATAATCTTGAACTTCTGATTTGTCTGACTCCACCTCCTGATGCTGGGAGTACAGGCCTGCCCCATGATAGCCAGTTCTCACTGCCACTTTCTGACATTGTAGTAACTAAAATTAGATGATGGCTCAGGGTTTTGCTGGTATCAGAGTCCATCACTGAGAATTTAAGATAAAAACATAGAAATACAGTGCAATTTCAGTCTCTCTCTCTCTCTCTCTCTCTCTCTCTCTCTCTCTCTCTCTTTTTTTTTTTTGTTTTTTGAGACAGGATTTCTTTGTGTAATAGTCCTGACTGTCCTAACTCCCTTTGTAAACCATGCTGGCCTTGACCTTATAGAGATCCACCTGCCTCTGCTTCCTGAATGCTGGGTTTAAAGGTATTAGCAACCACTGCCTGGCTGTGCAATTGCAATCTTATATTTGATGGAAAGGGACTTAGAAGATACTTAAATTAAAATCTTTAATTACTTAAAAACCCTGAATAAACACATTTCAGGCCAGTCAGGTGTGTAATGGTCCACTCTTGTGTCTGTTTAAAAGTCCTTAGGCTTTTGGTGAGGAGAGATGGTGTTTGTGATTTGGTCTTTTGGAGAGTGCCACTAACTGTGATTTTGGGTTTAATCACCACTGGGCTAATTGGGTGGACATAGTCCAGTTTGGACAGTTTCTTTCTTTCTCTTTCTCTTTCTTTCTCTCTCTCTCTCTCTCTCTCTCTCTCTCTCTCTCTCTCTCTCTCTTTTTCCTTCTTTCCTATTGATTACCCCACTTCAGCCTTTTGTTTGGTGTGAGTTGGAGTTGTGAAATAAGCAAGATGGCATTTCAGAGATGCTATTTTATTTTTGTGAGTTCTTGTCAGATTTTTAATTGGGGAATGTGTCTACTACTTACTGTTAGGTGATTTGCTTTCCAATTAAACATTGACTATGCCTTTTTTTGTACGTCAGCCTGCAAATAGCCAGTTTAATTGGGGAGACAGACTCCGGTCATGACTTAAGGAGGCCTTATGGAAACATTGGAGCAGAGCTTTTGAAGACAGGCTGGTTATAGATATCAAGGGGGTTTGAAGGCAGTTGGAGGCTCACATTTTCATCAACTTTTATGTCTTCACAGGAGTTGGAATTTCAAAAACATAGAAAATCCTTTATTGTAGGTTCCTGTTAAATTCCTTCCTTCCTCTGTAGAGGATATTTTGGTCAGCCCATAGTTAATTCAAAGTAAAGTTTATTGAAGGGTCCAGGCTTTGATCTGGGCTTTGAACAGAGACCTTTGAGGTTTGTGACAGTTTGTGGCAGGAAGAACTTGGCCACTCTGTTTTGAGCTGGGTCCCAGGAGCTGTGTTAGGCATAGATACTGTTCCTAGCACCATCTCTCTTCTGAGCTCATTGTAAAATAGCCTTTAGGTTTCTTACTCTTTGTTTCCCTCAGCCTTGTTCCTCTCAGGGATGCAGTGCTGTTTGCAAGTTACTATCAGAACCAACAGTATCAGGACTGGAGATGGAGCTCGGTTGGTAGAGTACTTGCGTAGTACAAAGCCCCTACCTAAGTTTGAGTCCTGGCATAAACTGGGTGTGGTAGTCCATACCTGTAATTTGTAGCTAGCACTTGAGATAAGGGATACATGAGACTCTGTTTGGAAACAGAACAAACACTAAACTTTCAGGAGGTTCTGGGACAGCTGATAATGGCATTTATGGAAATGAGAAGAAAACTCCATTTTCTGGCTGCACATGCAGAATTAATATCTTGGGGAACCGAATTGTGCTGGCTAGATTTATGTTAACTTGACACAAACTGTAATCATCTGAGGGTGGAGGGAACCTTGATTGAGGAAGTGCCTCCATCAGATCGGGCTGTAGGCAAGCCTATAGAGCATTTTTTAAAATTAGTGATTGATGAGGGAGGGCCCAGCCTATTGTTGGTGGTGCCATCCCTGGGCTGGTGGTCCTCTGTTCTATAAGAAAGCAGGCTGAGCAAGCCATGAGGAGCAAGCCATTAAGCAGCACTCCTCCATGGCCTCTGCATCAGTTCCTGCCTCTAGGTTCCTGCCTGTTTGAGTTCCTGTCTTGACCTCCTTCAGTGATAGACTACAATCTAGAAGTGTAAGACCAATAAACCTTTTCCTCCTCAATTTTGCTTTTGGTCATGGTGTTGTGGCAATAGAAATCCTAGCTGAGACACAAGTCTTGGTTTCTAAAGTCTCAGGAGTCACTGTTAATGTTGGAGTTTCTTAACAGCTTTGAGCATTGTGGTTTTATTATTGGGTGATACCGTCATGTTTTTCAACTCATACCTTTATAGATATGTCTGGACACAAGCCTTTGGTGACAGAGTCAGTGTGTGGTTTAGGGTAGATAAGAAAAACTTAACTACTCTTGTAACTTGGAATCACTCAATGCCCATACTGCCCCCAGTCATAACGTTCCCATTTATGAAACAGGATGATTAGAAGATCTGGTGTCGTTTGAGGGAACATGAAATAAGACAAAACATGCAAGTGCTTTGTACAGGTTGGAACAGAGGCACTCAGATGCTTAATTCTTCATTTCTAGTGTCTGTAGTGTCTTTGGTTAGAAACTTGGTTTTTCCCTAAATTTGAGAGTACTTGCCTGGCATGCCTCAGGCCATGAGTGATAGAAAATTACAACATGTCCACATGGTTGGGCTTGCCCGGCGGACTGCTTAATTATTTCCGGTTCAAAATAGCCATTTCCAGGTCAGAACATCTCGCATGGCTAGGACTCTGTGGCTTTACATGGTTGCATAAAGCGCGCTGCCATATAATCTAGGCGCATGCGTGGAGTAGCCACATGCGGTCCTGTATGCTTGCGCGGCCCACTCTTTAAAAAGCCGGCGCCATTTTGCACAGGTTTCTCCTCTTCTTCTCTTCTCTCCTCTCCTCACTCACGTGTGTGCTTCACACAGGCCTGTCACCTCTATCCTCTATCCTATATTAATAAACAGCTCTTCTGTGGATTTGTCGCGTTCAGGACGTGTTCCTCGCAGGGTAAGAGTGCCGCTAAATAACTAACATTAATTAAGTCACAACTGGAGACCAAACCCAGGACCTTGTGCATGGGTCCAGTTCATGCACAACAAACAAAGAAACAGATCCAGAGCTGAGGTCGAAACCTAGAACTTTGTGCTTGCTAGGCAGGTCTCTACCACTGAGCTAAATTCCCAGCCCCTGTTATGTATCTCATTACACCTTTAGTCTGAGACATGCCTTGAAATGATTGTGCATACTTACAGCTATTCATTTTACAGCTCTCTCTCTGTTGTTTGCTGCCTGCAGTAGTAGTGTTGTAAGTTGTTGGTGTGGTGTGTCATGTGGTCACAGTAGGCTTTCTTTGGGCAGCTTAGAGGCTTTTATTACTAGTTGGTGGGTTTTGGTGGTGGTTTGCAGTGGTAAGTGCTGCTTTCTGTTTCGAACAGTCTGAGTCTGCTGCTGTTTACATTTTGTTAACTGCTTTCAGCCTATGAAATGAATTAGATCTTGATCCTTATAGTCATAGCCCATCTTTTTATGTGCTAGGAATTCAGCCTTAAAAACAATCAGAACTTACAGTGTAACACAAACTAATAAAAGAATACTTTTCTGTTTTGCTAATGTTGATATAAGCAATTATGCATTTTAAGTCTTTTATGAGAATTTTTTCTGAATTACTTGTTACTATAAGCCCTTTCAAAAAGTAAATAGGACATAATTCAAATGATCTTGTTTGTTTTTCACTTAAAACTTACTGCTGTTGACACAAAAAACACAGCTCTCACCTTAAAGAGAATAAGAAATAGTTTATTTTGCAGTCATTTTAAGGCACCATGGTCTGGGAACACAGATTTAGGTTATCCCAGATTCCATGTTCCAAAGTGGGAACAGTCTTATAGTTTTAGGGAACAAAGAAGGTCATAAATCAAGGGAAGTTTAAATACATGGTGGGTACATCAGAGAGGCAGTTACAGCAAGATGGGGGAGGCTTTTTTTTTTTCTTCCACTTTTTCAAGACAGGGTTTCTTTGTGCAACAGTCCTGGCTGTTAGGAAACTCACTCTGTAGACCAGGCTGGCCCCAGACTCAGAGCTCCCCCTGCCTTCTGAGTGCTGGGATTAAATGAGAGCACTGCCACTGCCCAGCAGGAGGCTTTTCTATAGGCTCAAGATGCTATTTGATGAAGGTCTTCGCTTTTGGTTGGTGGATGCTATTGGTCTGCTAAGTCAGTAGATTTCCAAATGTTTTTTTCTGTTAGTTACAGGATATTAGTTCTTACACAAAGGTGGGCAATGTCTGTTCCAGGGGCTAAAGCTAGCCCAAGACAAGGTATTTAGCCTCTGGACATACAACACTCCAGTCTCTCTGTTTCATTGCACTTTTAATCAGTCAGTCTTTGTAGACACAATTTCTTTCCAGGAATTGTCATTCACATCATTTTATGTCCAAAATCACCCTTGAAAGCTTGCCAGGAAAGTGTCCTCTTAGGCATTGTCTGACCTATCTGACATGAATCTGCATTTTTATAACTAAACAGATGATCTGGAAGATGATAAAGTTTGGGTAGCCCTTAAACATACTTTATTGGGGAAATAAGATACAAGAAACAAATTCAAATTGTTACCTTTCTTTAAAGTTGAGATAATGATAGAGCTATGCTTTTCTTCTTCTTTTCAGTGAATATACTTTTTAAAAAAGTATTACTCAGGGTGGAGAGATGACTCAGCAGTTATTAGTACATTCTGCTCTTGCAGAGGACCACAGTTAGGTTTCCAGCTACCATATTGGGCAGCTCAGAACTGCCTGTAACTTTAGTACCACAGGTATCAGATGCCTCTGGCCTCCTTAGGCTCTGCATTCACATATGTGAAAGCATGCATGTGTACGTGTGCGCTCACATACACACTTAAAATACACCTTCAAAGTTTAAAAAAGCATTGCTATTAAGATGATCTTTTTTATAATGAGATATATATCAATATGAATCATGCCTGGGACTTTGCTAATGTAGTTGGGGAACAGGGATAGAGCAGTTCAGGGGTTCGGTGAGACCAGATTGGAATGTGGCACTATTTCTTGAAGGTGGAATTTTTTGACAAGTCTTTTAACTTTTGTATGTGGGCAGAAACTTTCATTAAAATGTTTATGTGGGGGCTGGAGGCAGAGTGTCTATTTAGCAGATCAGTAAATCACAGAAATGCAGTATGATGTAGTAGTCTTTAGTTCTCAACCTGGGTTCTTGACCCCTTTGGGGGATTGATTGACCTTTTCACAGGGGTTGTATATCAAATATCCTGCATATCATATATTTATATACGTTATGATTCATAACAGTAGCAAAATTACACTTATGAAGTAGCAATGAAAATAATTTTTTGGTTTGGGGTCACCACAACATGAGGAACTGTATTAAAGGGCTGCAGCATTAGGAAGGTTGAGAACCACTGCTTTAGATCTTGTCCTTTCTCCGTGACACCTGTATTCTCAAGCTCCATGGGTGCTTTCATTTAAGAAGCCTACCCCCAATTTCCAATATGTATTTGACCACATAATACCTGTGAGAATCTTGTAAAACATCATTTTGAGGAACCCCCCAGGAAGTGAGGATCTCTGTGGACAATGCTTTCTGAGGGGTGCTGGACTTTTTAAGTTGAGTTTGTCAGCCTTAAGCTCAGTTTTGTGCCTGAATCGGGTGATTTTACTTAATTTTAGATAATAGCCTTCTTTGTTGCCTAAGCAATTTATACCTCTTGGTTTCCAGTACTGTTCTGCATAACTGAGTTAATTGCACTATTGAAGCACTGTACGCACATGTGTTGGGTGTAATATTTGGCTCTAAATGCTGTCTGAAGCCAGGCACTAGTGAGTTTTCAACTGACTTTAAAGCAGACATTGTTACTGTCACTTGAGGCCACACAAGTCTCTCTGTACTGTTAAGGGATGTTCATATGCATGAGAAAACTTTTTCAGAGGGACACGCCGTTGTGGATTGCTATCAGGATAGGATTATCCTGTATTTCGTAGGCTCTAATAAGCCATAATTAAGAACCAAGGCATTACAATGTATAATTGAATAGAATAAAATCCGATTTGAAAGCGAGGTGTCGATTTACTTATTCTTTGAGTAAAGTGTATCTTGTGTGATTATGTAGTGATACACATCTCTAGCATTTCTTTAATGTGTGATCCTTTATTCAATCTCAGATTCATGAGGGCCTCTTATTTTGATAACTCCCTGGAAGCAGTGACAGATGATTCAGCATCTATGAAGTGTAGCTGTGTGTCCTGCTTTGCATAATCAGCTTGGAACTCTAAGCTGTGTAGTGTTTGTATCCTTTAGTCTCTTTTCTTCCTCATGGGTTTGAGTTTCTCTCTACTCATGCCTAGAGCTGTTGTCTATAGTTCCCCTGCTGGCTGTAGGTGTATTTTGCTGTCTTCCATGTATGAGATGGGTTGGGTTCTCTCTCTCTCTCTCTCTCTCTCTCTCTCTCTCTCTCTCTGGAAAGAAAATGTGGCTCTAGTACTTTGAAGTAAGTGCTGGTTAGAACTGATAATGTAACGGAGCAGCGTGGGAAGAAAGCACAGTTGACATTGGAAAGGTTGTATGAGCTCTAGACATCTGTGGGATCACTAACAAAACGTGTATTTGCTTCTGAAAGACTGGCTATGAAACACTCGGTTTTCACTCTCTGGAGTAAGGCCTGGAAACTAGCCCACCCTAAGGTTTAGTTTTTGTCTTGTGCTCTGGTGTTTGAGCACAGGGATTCATGGTGGTGGGGTTGAGGTTCTCGATGATAAGAAGCTGATGGCCTAGACCCACATGGAGTACTCAGAAAGACGATAACCGAGGACACTTGATTCCTAGTATAGATGGTGCTTTGTCATTTGCTGATTAGTGATTTTTGGGTATGTGAAGCTGTACTTGTAATTAGTTTTTCTTAGTTGCTTGAAGGAATTTCCATTAATTGTTTTCTTTATATATGTATAATATGTGTATATATATATGATTTATTTATTATATATACAGTGTTCTGTCTGCATGTTTGCCTGCACACCAAAAGAGGGCATCAGATCCCATTATAGATGGTTGTGAGAGTCACTATGTGGTTGCTGGGAATTGAACTCAGTACCTCTGGAAGAGCAGCCAGTGCTCTTAACCCCTGAGCCATCTCTTCAGCCCCATTAATTGTTTTCTTAGTCTTTATTTTTTCTAGAAGAGAGGCTAGTGTAGGCTAACAAGGAATGCCCTTAGTAGACAGCTAAGCCCATTATCAGAAAACAAGGCTGAGTTCTAACTCATTCTGAAGGAGTCACCAAAATTTAGGTGTGTAACTTTATTTCTTGTAACAAGTGTCTCATGAGAACAGCACTCCTAGCTGAGGTTCTCCTGATCTTGCTAAACTTCACCATCTCTTCTCTTTGCCGTCTCTAAACTTAGTCCAAGTGGAGAATTGAGATGTCATCATAAAAAGAGAAAAGCCTTTTTGTGGGATGCACAGTTCAGTTTATAACTAAGCTGTCCCTTTATCACCTTGTTAAAATACTCTAAGCTTCCAGAGCATTAGCCTGTCATCTGCACATAGGTGACCTCAGGCAGGAGCGACTGTATTCAGCACTATCATGCTGTCTTGTGATAGTTACCAGTCTTGCATCAATACTGATAGTGTGCTCTACACTCTCCATAGAACTGCTAGGAGATGGCTTCATCTGTTGAAAGATTTGCTAAGATGATCTAACTCACTTAATCCTATAACTTCTCTAAATTCTGTTTTTAGATGAGAATGAAAAAAATAAATCATTGGGAAACTATGTACTTGGATTATATTATTTTGTTTTCTGAAATATGGAGGCCTTAGTTTTTTTGTGTTTTTTTTTTTTTTTAAATTATGCTCCTGAAGAGATGTTAATGGAAAATTTGTTACCTTGTTTTCAGAAGATTGTTGAGGACATCTTTCAGTATATTGTAAAATGTCTCCCATGTTGTTTTAAATGAAAATTTGGCTTGCCTAAAGGAGTCTTTCTTTTAGAAAATGAGAATTAGAACTTTTTGCCTTGGCTGCTTGGAAGCTCAAATGTCATGTAGATTAAGAACTCATTTACTTTGAACTCCATGTGTCCATGTGACCTGCTTATATTTTACATTTATATAATGATGTTCTGTGTATTTTACTATATTCTTAGAGAAAACATCTCTGATATTTGTTTTTTTTTTTTTTTTTTTTTTTTTTTTTAAAGAGATGAGATATAATTAAAATGAAAGTGGTCACTGGTTGTCACCACCGAACACTGGCTGATTAGTCACCACCACTGCTAAGTAGTTGCTTCTGTGACCACCCAGAGTAAAGGCCACAGGTCTGTGCTTGGTCTGGCTCCTGACTTCCTCTCTGTCACTGCTACACTAGCAGTTAAGTAGCCACAGTGATCTCCTTGCTGTTTCCTTAACAGTTTGAATTCCTTCTCCGTCATGGCCCATGCATCCTCTGTCCTCCTTAGAACAGCCTCCCCACAGAGAGTGTCTTCACAGAGGCCTTCTTCACGGGCCTTCTTGCTGTGCCCTTGCTGGAGGAGGCCATTTTGGTCTCTGGTGTACCCCAGCTCCTGCCTCCTGCCCTTCCCCTGTTGCCTGCTCTATGGTCTGCCCCTCCACACTGAAATGTTAGCTTCTTGAGGGAGGGCTAGGTTAGTTACTGCTGTGTGTCTAGCCACATAGAACTGCCTGGACGTAACGGTGTCTAATAAATGCTGTTGAATGAATCAGTGAATTGGGCAGGGCCACCAGAGCTGTTGCTTTCCTTTCCAGGGATTTATGAGCATGCATGACCTCCAGTGAGACTATTCCATTGCATTTGTCCTGGGCAGAGAGCTGTTCTGCATGACCTTCCACATCCTGCATCTTGCTGCTGCTCATTCTGTAGCTTTTACTAAACATTTAATGTGCCAGGCACTGTGAGAATCTAGAGAAAAGGTCTGATCTGTGTTCATAATAGATCCATAGGGACTCTGGGGTGGGGAGGCTTGAGGGAATTTGGGCTAGCAGAGTTGAGATTCATAGATTATTTATTTTGGTTCTAATGCTGTGAGTCCACATTTCCATTTAGCTTTATATTCTGCATAACACCTTCCCACACTTCTTTAGTCCTTGAAATGTCCTGGAGAGGCATGTGTTTTTATTCTTTTTCCTGTTTTAAAAGGAAAAACACCCAGAGAAGTTGAGGACCTCACCGAGGTTGCAGAGTTCTACTTGTTTTTGTTTACTAAGGATTTCTGTTTCTAAGCCAGGGCCTCACTGTGTAGCTTACGCTGACCTCAAAGTCATGATGCTCTGCCTTAGCCTCTCTTAAGTGTCTGGGATTAGAAGATAATGCTGCAAAGCCCTATTTGAGTTTTCAGTTTTAACTTTTGAGAACAGCTATTTGTTTGATTTTATGAGAATACTTTTTATGGTTTTGTTTTCTTGCTTTGTTTTTGAGAAGGTCTTATATAATCCAGGTTGGCCATAAATTCACTTTGTAACTGAGGTTGGCTTCAACTCTTTATTCTCCGGCCTCTACCTCACTAAGTGTTGAGATTACCATACCTCACTCAAAGATCCGCCTGCCTCTGCCTTCCGAGTGTTGGGATTAAAGGCGAGTGCCACTATACCCAGCTAATATGTTCAACTTTTTTGCACAATGGTATAGGGAAAGAAAAGTGAACTTTTGTGCATGTTGTGGACTGAACCCAGGACCCTGCACATACTGGGCAAGTGCTGTCCCACCAAGCTCCTTCTGCAAACCCTGAATGCCTCTGAGTGGCATGTCTACTGAGTATTCTAAGAAGGGTTTGGTGTATTCCCAGCGCAGCATGGATTTGGTGGTTTTCTTCTTCCATTCCTTTCCTCTGTCTTTGATTGCAAGTTCTAGCTTTGGTGAGTAACTAGATTTTCATAGGTGCACTTTCACTTCTGTCTGTGCTTCCTTTGATCTTTTAAAAGAAAGGCATTGACTCTATGCTTCTGTCTCTGTCTGGACTCCATTACTCTATAAAGTCCAAAGTGAGAGCAGGATTACTCCGAGGAAGGAATTACTGACGGTGAGTGCTTATTTTCCTTTCACATTTGTCTGGCCTACCGGAAGACGGAAGCTGCTATTTAAAAAAAAGAAAAGAAAGCAACGAATTCCATTTTCAGACTCCAGATCTTAATCCCATGTTTTAATGCTTGTCTGTGGGACTCCTTGGGAGCTGGTCCCTTTTGAATGCACTGGCACAATCTGCCATCCTTGTTCCTGCTGGAAGGATTTGGTGGCCCGTTAGCCTGTTAGGAGAACACATTCCTTCCTGGGGATTAATTAGTCCTGGTTAGAGAAGCAATTCATCATGTAAAATACCAGAGCTGTCTGAGTGAAAAATTCCGTGTCCAGCTTCACTGCAGTCTAGTTTACCTTTTTGTGTTCCAGTGTGAACTCCGCACCAGTTTGTAAATCATAATCACAGTTTACATGAAATAAGGGCAACATCTAAAGAGTGGTTGTGTAATTTGAATGTATCTAGGGGGGCCAACTTTACATCATTGTCCTTTGCTTCTGCCTTTTTGTTTTTGTGGTTCTTTTTCAAAACCCTTTTGCAGGTCCAACAGCATTTCTTAAAAAGAAAAAGGGAGGGGAGGGAGGAGGAGGGGGGAAAAGGGAGAAGAAGGAAGGGGGAAGGAGGGAGGGGGAGGGGGAAGGAGGAGGAGGAGGAGGAGGAGGAGGAGGAGGAGGAGGAGGAGGAGGAGGAGGAAGAAGAAGAAGAAGAAGAAGAAGAAGAAGAAGAAGTAGTAGTAGTAGTAGTAGTAGTAGTAGTAGTAGTAGTAGTAGTTGTTGTTGTTTTTGTTGGGTGGTGGTGGCACACACCTTTAATCTCAGCACTTAGTGGGCAGAGGCAAGCAGATCTCTGTATTCGTGGCCAGCCTGGTCTACAGAGTGAGTTAGCCAGAGAGACCCTGTCTTGAAAAAACAAAAACCAAACCAAATCAGCCAGTGGTGGTGATGCACGCCTTTAACCCTAGCCACCCAGGTGGCAGAGTTCCAGGACAGCCAGAGCTGCACAGGGAATCCCTCTTTCAAGCCCTCCTTCCTCCCTACCCCTCTACCTCTGCCAACAACAACAGGGGGGAAAAAAAAGAAAAAGAAAAAAGAAAAACCCAACAAAAATAAAAGAAGGAAAAAGCTGTAGGGCCTCATGCTCATGTTCATCTTTAGCTGACCACTACTTTCTTACAGGTGAGCTGTCACATCGTTAGGGTGAAGTCCTCAGTTTGGGATTGAGGCAGGAAAAGTAGCAATTCATATGTGTAGTAGAAAGAGACTTGGCTTTGGGGTCAAGTGTACTCAGCTTTAATGCCAGCCTAAATTCCACTTGACAAACAAAGACAAAAACCCCTCCAAACTAAAACCTGAGAAGAACAAAAAATGTAGTTTAGAATGATTGTGCCTATGACATGATATTAATATCTCCTTTTGTTTGGAAGTAGGCTTCAGGACCCCACACCTTTTGACACTGACAGGGCAGTACATGCAAACTTCCATGACACTGGGTAGTAGGTGTGTTGGAATAAAGAGCTCAGCCTAGGTAGTTAAGAGTTCAGAGATAGATTTTAATTACTCTGCAGTTGTTTAAAACCTAATCCATAAACAGACCAACTTGTGTTATCAATCCTCTAGGATCTCTTATTCTCATTGTGTGAAGTGGGCAAATTAATCTCTTCAAAGCTCAGCTACTTGTAGTGTGGAAAGGGCTGTAAGATAACAACAGGCCCCACTCCAGCAGGAGTGGACATATATTCGATAAAATGTCAAATAAAGCTGGTTTCTTACATGTGTAAGCCTCTCTAAATTTTAGAGGTCTTTATTATTTTCATTATCTTTACTGCCTTTTATTTCACTAATTAAAAAAAATACTGTAACAATTTGTAATTTTAGAGTTTTATGTGTTTGACTAAAGACAAACTCATCCATCCTAGATTACATCAAAAAGAAGAGGATGAACTTTCAGTGTGAGTTAAACTTGGCACAGGATATTTCTTATATAAATATTTCTTCTGGAAATGAAAATAGGAGAAAAGATCCCCTTGGACTCAATTTACTCCTAATCTTCGTTTTAGTAACCCTTTGTCTTTCCTGAGTAACTCCTAATGATTCAGAAATGCATTGCAGTGACAGCTCATGCCAGAGAAGGTGTCCTCCTTGGGCCTGACATTTTCTTTAATGGTAATTCTGACTAGTTAAGGTAAACAGGGTGAGATGTTTGGCATGTTCCTTCCACAAATGGCAGTGTGTATGTGAGGGGGAGGAGAATGTGATAGGTACTGGGAAAATGGCAGGCACATGCTGTGTAGCACTACACATGGTGATGGAGTAAAATATCCAGAAACTCCTACCAAGTCGGTCTGTTCATGGATTAGTTGATAAATTGAATGCATTTCTTGATTGTTCTTTAGATTAACATCCTGGAAGTTTTCAGATTTAAAGAGCAAAGTTATTATGTCATAAAAACAACAGAGACACATGCTAAGATACTTGGAACCAAATATTGAAGGTGATTTTTGTGGCTCTCCCTTTGAGACCAAGTTGATTTACTTTAGTAGTTAAATACTTGGGTATTCTCTACCTGAAAACAACCTTGGAAATGGACTGGCTTAGGAGCACAAGTTTACAGATGAGGAAATAGGGTCCGGCCTGGTACTGCCCTTCTTAGCTCCCGGTACTGTTTCATTTCATGCAACACTTGATCTCTTGGCATCCCTAACACATTCACAGAATTCATTTTGGAATGTACATTGAAGCCACAGACAGGCCTCCTGAATTCCCCTCCAAATTGAAAAAGAAGTTTTATATATTGTGTGGCTCATGAATTAAGACCCCTTGCTCTGAGTGACAGTTTGGAGAAGAATGTTGTACAGTATTTTGCTTGAAAGTATCTGGAAGTGGGTATGTGATTGATTTGCTGACAGACCATCTCTGAAAGCAGTTCTAATGATGGACTTATAATTGATTGCATCCATCATTGAGAGCCTAAAATATCCCCCTCCCTAAATTAAAAAAGATAAATGAAATAAACTAGGCTGATTGTATAAGCTGACAAATCTGAGGGAATTTAATGAAACTCTAAATTACCACAGGGAGCAGATAAGAGAAAAAGGTTTCTTTATTATAATACTAAATTAAAAAAATTATTCAAGAAAGATAATGGAGGAAACAAAGATCTGTGGCCCATGTATCAAACTGAGTTATTGAAAGATTTTTAATAAGTGTACCTATCTCATTGTCTGGTTATTGTTGATTCCTATCAATCTTGTTGGTGCTGTTTGAAGAATAGTGAATGCAGGCACCATCTTGTAGTGCAGCTTAGGTTATTGCTGTTGTAACAGATTTTAGAATTAGCATGACCTTATCCCCAGGCTGCTGGGTGCTCTGTTCCAATTTCAGGCCATTCTCATGAGCTTTTAGAAGGTGGTTCCTTGGTGAGAGAAATTTTATCTCTTAGTATATTTCAGCCACGTATGAAAGAAGACCATCCAGAGTGACTTAAACTATGATATTTATTATCTCCACTAACAAGAAGTCTTGAGAGGAGGGCAGCTTCAGGGATGGCTCTTTCATGTCGCCCATGGACACAGATGCACAGTAGCATTTACGATGCCTTTTGCTTCCACAGTGTCTGAGAATCTAAACTCTGTGTGTCAGCGTCCTGGGCTGAAGAAGGAACCTTTCTCTAGATGTTCCGTAGGTTTTGTTAGCCAAAGTTGTAAGAATGGATGTGTTAGGAATTACCATGATTCCTATAAATCAAGAGCTGCCCTGCTTCCCTCCATATCCATGCCCATCTGTTGTCTGCTAAAATAATTTCAGGGGTCAAGAGAATAGATGAAGGGTGGGCTCTGCGGCTATGCAACCTGTGCATGTACTTAGGAGGTGTTGGAATCAACTGTGAAAGTTATTTTGTGTTTTCTGGTAATTCATGTCATTTCCTTTTTTGTAGTATGAATGTGCTAGTGAATTGTCTGGATACTGTTCTTCTTATTGTTGCTTTGAAGTTTGGCACAGCTTTATAATTTCTGTCTTCACAAGGACTCTGTCTACTAGTGATGATGTTGAAGACAGAGAAAATGAGAAAGGTCGCCTTGAAGAAGCCTATGAGAAGTGTGACCGTGACCTGGATGAATTGATCGTTCAACACTACACAGAATTGACAACAGCCATCCGCACTTACCAGAGCATCACGGAGCGCATCACTAACTCAAGGAATAAAATCAAGCAGGTGAGCCTTCTTTCTTCCTGTCTGGCAGTGGTCTCTTTCCCTTACAGGTGCGGTTTGTGTGCCTAATGGTCCTTGACCAGTGATTCATAAAGACAGTTTCTGGAATTTTGAGAAGCTGTTGTTTTCTGGGTACTCTGCCTTTAGTGCCTAAAGGACAAAGTGAATTTCTAAGAGATGCTTTTATATTTGGTCAAAGGGATGAGCTGCTAAAAACAAAAAACAGAAAAACTGCATACCATCACATCTTATAGTTCTTAGCTACATATTTTTTTAATTGTGTGTGTGGTCTGTGTGCATGCATGCACATACATGTATAGGTAGGTATACATATGTGTGTATGTATCTGTGGGTCTGTGTATGGAGACCAGAAGTCAGCATTGGGTATCTTCCTGTATTACTTTTTTTTGGAGACTAGATCTCACTGTATCTGAAGCTCCCTGATTCAGCTAGACTGGCTTCCCACAAACTTCATGGCTTCACTTGTCTTTCTCCATCTGGCACCAGGGTTACCAGCATGTGCTACCATGCCCAGCTTTGTTGTAGCTGCTAGAGATCTGAACTCAGGTTGTCATGCTTGTGCAGCGGGTACTGAGCACTGAGCCATTTCCTGAGCCCCCAGGCTGTGTATTTGAAAGATCACTCCTTTAGTACTTTTTTGTACTGTTCTTTGATAAGTAACAGAAATTGCTACTGTATTGAACACTGACTTATTTTGCTGCCAGGAATCATTGCTTCTATTATCTCAATAGGTTTAGAATGTGAACTCAAGGCTCCCTGACTCTAAAGCCTTTACTGGCATTTTTTATTTTTCTTCAGTAATTTTTTCAAGCAGCGCCTTTCACCTTTAAAAAATAAGTATGAGACATTGCAGAACCCCAACATGCCAAATACCAAGAGGGCTAGAGTTCTCTGCTTATGTAATGTTGGGGTGAGGATTACAGAGCAACATGCTTAGCCTCCTTTTTGGTAACTACCCTTCAGGGACCTTTGTGAGGTTATGCACTGTGCAGAGACTGTGGCTTGGAGTTTGTACTCTGGACTGTGCAGTGTAGAGGACTCCCTAGCTTGTTTCTGCTCAGGAACAGCTATGCTTGTGGTGTTGTTACATTCTTTCTTGTCCTTAGACCTTTTATTATGAGTTTGTAAGCAGTGCATAATTTATACTTCTCAGACACTGTGGATGTGAGTTTCAGCCTCTAATCTTAGAGTCCAGCTCTGGAACCAGTAAGCTTTTATGAAGCAGTCTCTTGGTATTTTAGGAAGAACTGGCCAATTTTGAAAGAAAGCCTTTAGATGTGATAGTTCCCTCCTATGGATTTATCTTGAAAGTGGACGAAGCTATAGATGAATTGGTCTTATGTAAAACAAACTATAGTCCATTTTCACCCAGTATAGTAAGCTCAAGAGAGGCCAGGAATGAACGTTTAGCATTGCTGACCTTCTGGCTTTCCTTGGGTAATCACAGGAAGGGTGAGAGACCTCTGATTAGGTTGGCTGACTGGAAGGACTTTGTCCTAATCTCCAGGGAGGTGTCAGCAGTGATTATTCTGTTCCTGCCACTCAACATCCAGACAATAGCATCATTGCTGCTAACAGAATGTGTCTGCTGGTCTTGGTGCTGAAAACAAGGACCTCATCTTGAGGCTCTTGCATTTGTTCTAGAAGCCACACTCCATTCTATTTACCATTCTCACTTTCAGTATACTAAAGTCAGAGCAAAAGAAAGAAAACAGAAGAAGCCTTTGTTATTCCAGTTTGCCAAGGAAGTAAATGTCTCCTGATTCAGTGTTAAGAATTACTGCAGTATTTGGACAAGAAATGCAGGGTTAAAGCTTTCAAAAAACACTTTAACAATTGATTAATAAGATAGGAGAAATGCTGGAAAATGAACGTAAATTTATTTGTATTCTATATTTTGATAATTGTGTACTGTAAGCGGATTTTTTTTTTTAAATGAGCAAAGGAACAGTAATATTTCACTACTTATCTTTCCATGTCATTTTTGTTTTTGTTTTTTTAACCTGCACTTCAGTTTATATTACCAAGTATAGGTATATATTTTTCTCAGGCAAAAATGGGATGAGTCAGTCATCATCAGGCTGCATTATTCTAGAGTCACACAGAAGTTGAGAATACTCAGATCTGATATGAAGTTTCCTTTCTGTTCTCTAGCAAAGGAATAGAAAGACAATCGAGTCCATTAATATATCTTGAGTGCCAGCCATGGTCACGGTTCTGTTTTAGGTGCTCGTGGATATAAAAAGTGGAAGACATCAGTCCCTGTTCTCATGGAGCTTACATGAGGATAGGTAGAAACAAATAGATTATTCCAGCTTCTGTTTAGTATCTTTATCTTGAGTATCTGCCTTGTGCAGAGATTGTTTTTCTAGGCTCTGGAGTACAGAAATGAAAGCCTTCTGTCCAGAGAGTTAAGTCTTAGTTTACATTCTAATCAGAATAAACAGACCACATGATGTTTAGATAAGAAAAAAAACAAGCAAGGAAATGACTAGGACTTTGCTCTTTTGACAGGATTGGTCAGGGGAGGCTAGTATCTGCAGAGGATGAGGATGTAAGGGGATTTTGAGGAAAGAGGGATAGCAGGTGCAATGATGATGAAGCAACAAGGGGGCTAGTGAGATGAGAGCAAAGTAAGGGGCCAGGAGAGACAAATGAAAGAGCGTGGTATGTGAGGGTGGCAAAGGGGACTTGGTACCATAGGGTCTGGCAAATCATTAGAAGAACTCCAATGTTCATGAATGCACCAGGTATACTTGGCTCATGTATGTGATGATTTTGCAATGTGTACTTCGCATAATTTTAGCCTTTTAGAAGTAGTAAGGTTTTAAGCATAGGAACAACATAATGTGACTAACATTTAAAGTCATACTATACCTGATGATGTAGGAATATATTTTAAGGTGGAACAAGTCAGATAAAGATGTATTCTTATTTATGCATCACTTCTCATTTTGATATCATTCCATATTTACATTTAGGTTATATTGTTAGAATCTATGTCCTTCAGGATAAGTACATGATGATAGATGGGTTAGATTTTCTTCTCAAGTGGTTTGAAAATTTTACGTTGGCCAAGTCCATTTGGAAGTTTTTCATAGCTTAAAAATTATTCATTGTATATGAAATTTGACCAATCAGGTCAAGTAATGTGGATAATAAACAGAATTCTTGAGTGATCCTATTATTGTTGAATACACTATAAAATTGGCCCAAACAAGATACCTCAGAATCCATGGGTTCTGCTAGTCTTAAGGTGACTGTTAAAATGACATTGACATTGATGGGTGTAATTGATACAGATTGAAGACTTGTATCATACATGCCATACTTATTGATGTTTCTTCATCAGTGCAGATTTCTTCAAACATATTAAGTAATATGTAGGCTGAGTTTTCTTGTCCTGCAGCTGCTCTCAAATGATCACTCAGAGGCTTAATATTAATTACAAATGCTTGGCCAATAGCTCAGGCTTGTTACTAGCTAACTCTTATATTTAAATTAAACTATATTTTGTATCTATGCTTTGCTCCATGGCTCATGACTTGTTACCTCATTTTCTACATGTCCTGTTTCCTCAGTGGCTGGCTGGCATCTTTCTTGACTCTGCCCTTCTCCTTCCCAGCATTGGATAGTTGGCTTTCCTGCCCAACTTTATCTTGTTCAGCTATTGGCCAGTCAGTTTCTTTATTAAAACAATCACAGCGGCAAATCTTCACAGTGTGCAGAAGGATTATTCCACAGTAGTAGTCAGTCCGATGCCTATCATAGAAGAAGGGTAGGCAGAGCTGAACATACACTTGCCTTTCTTGTATACATACAGACACAACATTTCACTCGTTATTGGTTGTTTTCTTGGTATTCGATCCCATACTAAAAACCTGCTTTTCTTGCCTATAACTATGAATAATTATTCAACTGATGTTCTTAGGGGCTCCATTATTCAGGAATGCAACGTTCATTACTTAACATTTACCCAAAATGACTTTTGGCTTTTATATGAGAGTATACCTTGAAAGGTAGAATTAGGATGAAGAATAGCCTTAATTAATACAAAGAATGTCATAGGAGAACAGCGTGGGTTTTGTAAGATGTTATTTACAACCTAAATGTTAGTGAAAATTTTTAACTATTTGTATGAGAAAGGGAAGAAAGCCTCGGTTTTTCCAGAAATGGACATGCTAAACAATGGCCAGTAACAAGAGCTATAATTTAAATGCAGAACAGCAGTCTTAAGTGCGTTATTGTAGTTGTAGGAACCACAAGATAGTCTTTCCAAAAAGTTCAAGGGTTTCTTGATCTGTGTCTGCATCCAGTAGTAGCTGAATGTATTGCTCTTGGAATGAGTTGAGGGGATATTTTTAGAGAATTTAAAACCAGAAAATGAAAGTTAAAAAAACTGAAGGGGAAGTGTGGAAAATAAAAATGTGAGGGTAATTTAAACATGACTGTTGTTTCTCAAGTTTATTCTTTCTATGAACTTTCTATAAACTGTATAGGACAAACCAGCTGGCCCTTCTCACAGGCACATGCATATGAAAGCACTTAGATGTAGATTTACTTCCATCGCCATAAAAGGGATAGAACAATATTTTGTATTTGTAAACTAAGTGATATTGATATATTGATTTTCAGTGACAATTTCTTGCTCAAGAGTGAGCTTCTCAGCTTCCTTCTGGCCCACAAGTATCCTAAGATGCTTGCACATGTTCTGTGCTTTATTATGGGTGTTAGCACACTCAGAGGAATTTCCCCTCTTTATTTTTCTTGATTTGAATTCAGCACTCTTTTGCTTTTCTGTCTTGAAGATTATGGCCTTCCTTTGTTTCCCTGGGCAGTTATGAATGAGTCCCTCTAGTATGTCTCTGCTATTCCTTTTACAAAAGCTGAGGCAGGTTTGTATTTTCTTAAAGCCTGAGTTTGTTTTCCTCATTTCTTTGTCTCAATGTTGGGATACAAAAATTACTACTTCTCTGCCACCTGTATCATCTCACATTTCTTTTTTCAATAGCCTCTTGAGCCCTGCCTTTGTTTTTTTTCTGGTCTCTAATTAGAATGACTTACAGTTCTGTATATTGAGCCTGGAGTTCTTGGTGCTGCTGAACACAGGATTTGGAGCAAATGTCAAGTTACTGTAACCCCAAGGAGGCAAAGCATGATGACATGATTTTAACAACTTGGCTTTCAATGGATTTGTTTATGAACAAAGCAGGATAGTATAATTTTTCAATATTAATTATCACTATCAATTAAACATAACAGAATGAGAATACTGTCATCATATTTATAAAAGTAGAACATGGATTTGAGAAAAAAATGTTTATGTGAGTTTGGTACTTTCTTTACAGAGTCTTTGTTTTACATCCTTAATTAAAAAGGCCTTGTTTAAATTTATTAATTGACAAATAAAAGTTATGCACATTTATGGGTATACCATGGTATTTTGTGATATGAACACATTGTGGAATGGTGACAACAAGTTAATATGTACATCACCTTACATAGATACCATTTCTCTGTAGTAAAACCACTCTAGCAATTTTCTTTTCTTTTTCTTTTTTTTTTGAGACATGGTTTCAAGGTTTCTCTGTGTAGCTTTGCTCCTTTCCTGGATCTTGCTCGGTAGACCAGGCTGGCCTCGAACTCACAAAGATCCGCCTGCCTCTGCCTCCCGAGTGCTGGGATTAAAAGCATGCGCCACCACCGCCCGGCTTCTAGCAATTTTCAAGTATAAAACACATTGCTATTAACTTAAGTCAGCATGTTGTACAACAGATCTCTTGAATTTGCTCTTCTTATCTAATTAAGGATTTGTATCCTGTGGTGAACATCTCTTCAGTCTCATCCTCTGATAACCATCATTTTCTTCTCTTCTGAGTTTGACTTTTAAACATTGTCACATGTAAGTGAGTTTGTGTGGTATTGTCTTTGTATGCTTGGCTTCTTTCTCTCAGCATGATGCCTTCCAGTTTCATCCATGTTATTGCAAATGTCAGGATTTCCTTCTTTTTAGAAGATGTGTCATACATTTTTTTTAAAGGATAAATGCTGTGCATATGTGTGTTATTATCTTTATCCATTTGTCTGTTGGACATGTACATTGATTCTGTGTCTAGGTTTTTGTGAGTAACACTGTATAAACATGGCAGTGCAGATGACTCCTTGACATACTGATTTCATTTTCTTTAGATATACAGATGTTCCTTGATGTATGGTTGGATTATATCTAAGTACTCCCATCATAATTGAAAATGCCACAAATAAAAGTACATTTAACATATCTTGTCCATTGAACTCTCAACTTGCCTATGGTGCATTGTGAAGGGTTCTTCGTTTACTCTCCTGATTGTGTGGCTCTCTGGGAGCTGTAGCTTGCTGCTGCTGCCCAGCATTGTTATAGAGTGTCATACAATATAAATACTAACCTGGAAAATGATCACAGTTTGTGGGAATGCTCCTATTGAATATGTTTCACTTTTATGTCATTATGAAGTTGACATCATGAGTTGGAAGCTATCTGAATGCTGAGTAGTGGAAGTCTTGGTTTACATTGTACTGATTTATTTATTTTTTGAGACAGCCCTGTCTGTCTATATAGCCCTGGCTGTCCTTGAACTCATTATGTAGATCAAACTAGCCTAGAACGCATAGAGATCTGCCTGCTTCTGCCTCCTGAATTCTGGGATTAAAGGTGTTTCCCTACCTTGGCTTTATATTATTTCCTTTAAAGGTTTATTCCCCATATTTATTGAGATTTAATTTTCATGCAGTAATATGCATGTATTTTGATATTACATGGCAGTACACTTGTTTATATGTTTCAATTTGTTACTGTTGTGTCCGAGAATTCATTCCTGCTGTGTAGCTCAGGCTAACTTCAAACTTGGCTATTGCAGTCCAGGCTGGCCTCAAACTTAGGCTCCTCCTGCCTCAGCTTTCCTAATACTTACGTTATACTTGCAATGTGCACTGTCATGTGTGGTCTTCTGCTTCTCATAGCCAGTTCTCATCCGCATCCTGCTGTGCACAACTACTGATTGAAAATCTGTCACTGGGTTAGATTTGCCTGCTGGGGTACTCATACACATGTCCTTATTACAAGTGGCTTCTTTTGTCAGCACACAATTTTGCTATTCTTCATGTTCTTCTTTGTTGCTGACTAACTCCCTTTCCCATTTTTCATGATTTTCTAATAAAAAAATTAAAAGACTCAGGACCGCTTGGTAATGTGGTGTACTGAAAGAAAATGCCCCCCATAGGGAGTGGAATTATTAGGAGATTTGACCTTTTTGGAGACCTTTGTGGAGGTGGGCTTTGAGATCTCCTTTGCTCAAACTTCACTCAGGGAGACTGTTCTGTTCTGTTGCTTGAAAGATGTAGTTCCTTCTCCATTCTCAGCTCCTTCTCCAGCACCATGTCTGCCTGCACGCTGCCGTGTTACACTATGATGATAATGGACTAAAGCTTGAAACTATAAGACACCCAATTAAAATTTTCGTTTTATAAGAGTTGCCATGGTCATGGTGTCTCTTCACAGCAATAGAAACCCTAAACTAAGCCAGGTGGTAAAATTTATTGTACTTTCTTATGTCCTCTACCTTGCTAGTCCAGTTTAGGGAATAATCTTAGTGATGTTCATTTTATATACGACCCAATGCCAGTGAGTTTGCTGCCAATCTACCTTATTTTCACTTTAGTTTCTATGTAGTGAGCAAAAGTGGGAAGTGCTCTGGTTATATGTGTATATGCTAGCATGAAATTCCGTAATGTTTTTTTCTCACCATGCAGGGATTTGCTAAGCTTGACTGACACTTTGTAAATTTGTCCCCCACCCTTGATCAAGAGCCTAGTTGGGTGTTCTGATAAAATTTATTTTTACCTACTTTCATGGGAAAGACTAAAATTGTAGAATTAAAGCCATAGGAGAATATCAGAAATAAAATTCTAACAGATTTGTAAAATGTAATGAGATTAATAACAACTACTTAGATCAAGAATACAAGGGAATTTATGAATGACCTCGAGAGATATTTAAGTCTAAACCAGAAATAATGATAAAAATGGTCTTTCCGGACCTCATTCTTGCCAGGTCCCAAGTTCATGTAAAAGCTCGGTCTTGTACTGCTGGAGTTCTCCCTCCTCCAACATTTGTATGTCTGGTAGTATTCTCATACTGTTTGGAGTATTCTGTTTAAGAAACTGTAGATTGACTTCTTGCCACATAGGGAGCTCAATTTAGTCCTTCCCTTTTCTGACCATCACACTTTCCTCCTTCCTCTTCTCTAAAAACAATAGATATTCCTTTTTTGGTTAAGCTATCTGTGCCCCTTTATTGTAATTATGTAAATAGTCACATCTGAGCCATTGCATGGCTGTGTTTCCTTCTGTGCAGTTTGTTGCCACCATTGTTCTCCCTGGGGTGATGAGGATGGCCCTGTCGCCTACTTCTGTGTAGGAAATCCCCCTTTGCCCATTTCATCTGTGTTCTGGTATAGATGGAGCAGCATTTCTCAGAAGTTTGCTGATTCTGTCCATGCAGTGTTTATTTTGTGAGCGCTTACATGTGTGAAAATGTTGCCATTCTTTCTTCATGTTCAGTTGATAGCTTTGCTGGGAAGTAATTCTCTCTCAGATTCTGAAGAGGAGTGTCCTTTAGTCTAATTCACCAAGTTTTGTATAGGCCCTGATGTATTCTATCAAAAGCTTTTAGATCTTCATCTTGTACCTACCACTTCTTGCTCTCACTTTCTTGGCTGTCTGTGTATCGCTCTTTCCCTCTCATTTTCTAGCTCTTTCCTCCTGTCCCCTTCCATGTGTCATTCCCTTCTCCCTTTTCCTCTAAGAAGGGTCTCAAGAAGGCCAGACTGCCATCAAGCTCCTGGTCCTCTTGACACAGCCTCTTCCCATTTGTCTTCATTACTTCGTTTGCTTTTTCAGTTTGAGAAATAGTTTGCACTAGGAGTTTTTATTTGTTAAAATTTCATTAATATTTTTCTCTGATATATTATGAAAATAATTTTCCTTTCCTTCAGAATTCTTCTTTGGTAACTATTGAATTATAGATCAATCTTCTAATGTTTAAAAATCTTGTGCATGCACATGTATCCACACCCTTGGAACATCTTAACTTTTTTATTCATTATCAATTTTACATCATTTTTTAAATTTCTAAGAGTTTTTCATTTTCCAAAATTGTCATGTGCTGTTTTGTTTCTTTGATGTAATCTTTTCTTATTTTTCAATAAGTATGTTAACTATAGTTAAAAATCTGTTTTCTGTATACTTTCTCTTTTACTAGTCCCTTCTTTTCATTCTGATACTTGTCAGTCCTTTTCTTTTTTAATATTTAACTAAACTACTGTTCAGTTTTTGCCTTATGTTTATGCTCTAAAGACTTGACTTGTCAATCCTTCCTATGGATTTCCTGGTTGTCTGATGATTCTTGGCTGCCATTTGTATGCAAGGGAGCTGATTGGAAGCTAAGAGCAAATTGAGAGCCTGTTTTCTGTGATAGTAGGACTCTCAGTTTCTTTCTTTCTTTCTTTCTTTCTTTCTTTCTTTCTTTCTTTCTTTCTCTCTCTCTCTCTCTCTCTCTCTCTCTCTCTTTCTTTCTTTCTTTCTTTTTGGTTTTTTGAGACAGGGTTTCTCTGTGTAGTTTTGTGCCTTTCCTGGAACTCACTTGGTAGCCCAGGCTGGCCTCGAACTCACAGAGATCCTCCTGCCTCTGCCTCCCGAGTGCTGGGATTAAAGGCGTGCGCCACCGCCGCCCGGCCTGACTCTCAGTTTCTTGAGTGAAAAGTCAGATGCCTTTAAACTTGAACCAGATCACTTTCCCAGAGGGAATGCCCTTCCTTTCCCTGGTTGGTGCTGAGAGGGAAGCTGTCAAGTGTTATTGGAGTTGAATCATTGACAGTGCTAAGGGCCTAGGGGCCCTAAGGATTATGCTGGTTACTAGGCTCCCCTTTGACTACTTCTTCATGTTTTTCTTTGGCACTTCTCACCCTGCCTTCAGCCATACCTACCATTCCTTGGCCCATATTCTTGCTGATTGTCCAGATTTGGCAATTGCTGGCAGAAGGACTCACCTGCCCGTGTGGCTTGATGCTGGTCCTCAAGATATCCCTGTGGGGAGTCTGAATTCTTTAGTTACGCCTTCCTTGTTCTGCTGCTGCCCTTCAGTGCAGCCAGACCCACTCTAGGTTGAGGCACTCAGGCTTCTATGGCCTGCTAACTTCCATCCACCTTCTGTCTAGCTTCTAGAATTGTACTGTGATTTTCTGTTTGCTCTTCCCTCCTCTGTTTTTTTTTTTTCTTGATGTCCTGTTTATAAAGAATCTCTTTGCTTTTACCATGGTGGAATTGCAAGAAGCAATGGTGAGGACTAGAACCGTCTCTGTCGGATTTTCTCTACCCCCTCCATGGCGCCATACCACCATGCTTCTCAAAGGACATCACAGATTCCTCTTATCCATGACTACTTTCTTTACATGAGAGTTCTATAGAAAGCTGACTTAGATGTTATGAAATTATAAAATCAGATTAGTTGTTTTCTTAAGAGACCTTCTGGCCCTAACAGACTATCTTCACTTTTTCCATGCTTGTTAGACAAATATTGAAGTTTCATTTTACAGTAATCAAAAGCATAGTCTCAATAGTATGTTCACCCTCAGTTTTTCATTGAAGAAGAATACAGGTTTTCAGGAGAAACAGACACATAGACTCTCTAGGGTGATGGGTATGCCTCATACTGTTAGCAGTTTGGATCATGTAGGTAGGTATACATGGCTGTCAGGATGTACCAAGTCTGTACTGGAGTTGCAGTCACCTTAGGGGAAATAGAGACAAAACTAAACAAATGTGAGCTCCAAATAGAAGCATATGCTAGCACCGTCAACACTGTTTGAAAGCATTTATGTGATTTGTAGATGAAAACGAATTTAAAAATCCCGCCCTGCCGTCCCCCCCCCCCAAAAAAAACCAAAAACAACAACCAAAAAACCAAGCATGGCAGCACATGCTAAAGTCCTAGTGCTTGGGAGAAGGAGGTGATAGTATCATCAGGTCAAGGCCAGTGAGCTACATGAGACCTTATAAGTTTTTAAATATTCCTTTTTCATGTTTTAAACATTGAAAATTTTATAGGGTTGAAAATAGAAACTTAGTTTTATGATGTGATTGTTATTATTGTCCATCTCCCAATCCCTTTTATTCCTAAACTTCTCTACCTTTAATTAAATTTTGCATGTGCAGTAGTTAGAATGTACAGGTATACAAAATGCTGGAGATTGTCTATTTAATATCAAATTTATTAAGTGATTCTTAAAATGGGAGGCAAAAATCTGTCATGTGTCTTTGAGATTATCTTTCCATGTGTTTACTTTTTTTTCAATGTTGGGCCTAATTTTATTATGGTCATTTGGGAAGAGCACTGAGATCCTTGGTCATAAACCTTGGCTGGAGTTCTAGAGCTGTCAGCATGGGCCATGTGGCCTTCAGCTGCAGGGGAATTGGGGAAGGAATACTAGAGCTGAACTGTCATACTGATCATTCCCCTGTTTAGGTGGATCCACATTAATAAAGTACTTCATATTTCCAGAGTGCCTAATATTCATTGTAATTATTTCTAGATTCACTCAAAGGTATGCTAGAAGTAGTTTTCTCATTTCATGGGAGAGAAAATAGAAACACAGAGAGGTAATGATGCACCCAAGTGACGAGAATCAGGATTAGAATTTAGCAGGGGCACCAACTAAAGGGAATAAGTGGGAGGGAATTAGGAACTGTTACATACACAGGACCAGTAGGGAATACTAACCATGTTAGTGGTTTAGGCTGGCAAGATTTTGAGTTGACTGAGGATCAAATATGTTTTGTTGTAGGTAAAAGAGAATCTACTTTCCTGCAAGATGCTGTTGCACTGCAAACGGGATGAACTTCGTAAACTATGGATTGAAGGAATTGAGCATAAGCATGTCCTGAACCTGCTGGATGAAATTGAGAACATAAAGCAAGTGCCTCAGAAGCTGGAGCAGTGCATGGCCAGCAAGCACTACCTTAGTGCCACTGACATGCTGGTAAGAGCAGCCTGCGCCAAGATATCAAAGTTCTCTTCTTTCTGCATATAGTATGGTACAAACAGCTCTTGGGATTCTCAAGCCATCGAAGGGGAACCCTAGCTACTTCTCTTCCTATATAGTGTTTGAAAAGTTAGATGGTTATGAAATGATAATAAGAGATTGTTTTTTTTAGCTTCAGAGGAAGAGCATGAATCTCATTTTAGTGGATGAAATCTATGTGACATAGGCCTGAAGATTTGTAAAGTTAGGTGTTCTCTAAAGGTTTTGAAGTCATTTTTGGATTGATTATAGCTTTGTTTTGTTCCTTTCACCTGGTAGAAAAGAAAATGACTTCTTTGATACTAATTTTAGAAGTAACTTTACAGAGCTGGAGTGCTCTGTGACCTGGCCTTTACTGTTTCAGTCCATGGTGTTCTGATACCTTTTGAATTAATGGAAGTTCCTGGAGGGTGCAATCTGTGGTGAATGTCAAGCCAGACTTTGCTCCCTCTTGGTCCTGACTTTTCCAGGGCAGGTGGCTTTTCTGGATGGCTGTCCTGTCGTCTTGCTCATGTACACAGATCCGTATCCACTTTGATCTCTGTAGATATCCACAGAAGCTCTCAGCAGCTGTGCTGGATTTGAAGTTTTCTATTTTCTATGATGGGGGCAAGTTCTTTTTTTTGTTTTATGAATTACATTCATGAAAACACTATTGGACTTGGTGGGGACACTGATGAAATAATTCATTCACTTCTATTAAGAATTTTGCTGTAAGTAGTATTAAGGAATTTGGTTATCAAAGGGTGGGAAGTGGATAGTATTTTATCACATATTGGTTATAAGTCAACTGAATCATCAGTTTTATCAGTATAAGGAGTATTGGTGTAGTAAAGGAGTCTTGGCATAGTAGAAGAATTAGGTTTTTTTTTTTTAACTTTCTATGCATGGTTATTGGTGCTTTTTTTTTTTTTTTTTTTTTTTTTGTATTTGTATTTGTCATTGAATGTAGGGCCTTGCATATGATTGGTAAGCATACTGCCCTCTACTACTAATCTGTGTCTTCAGCCCTTTCTCTATTTCATTTTTTTCTCCCCCAAGACAGGGTTTCTCTGTGTAGCCCTTGCTGTCCTGGAACTCACTCTGTAGACCCATCCTGGCTTTTACCTCACAGAATCTGTCTGTCTCTGTCTCCCGAGTGCTGGGATTAAAGGCCTGTGCCACCATGATTGGTATTTATTCCAGTTTTTGGAGACAGGGTCTTATTCACTTGTCAAGGCTGTCTCAGACTCCTGGAGCCTGAGTGAGCCTTGGATTTGTAGTCTTCTTGCTTTAGCCTTGTGATCAGGCAGGATCACAGCCCTGTACAGCCAGGCCCAGCGTATTTCCAACATCTTACCAGAGTGACATCCTAGTTCATAATCACTGGGCTGTCCAACAGCCAAAAATTACTTTTTAGTGTTAGTGTTGATTTAGGTATATTTTTGCTGAATTATCAAGGTTTAGCAATTTGAATAGATAAGCTTATATGTGTTAGTGGAACATAATACCCAGCTGCTTTTCTTATTGAGTCACTGTTTTGGTGTGCATCTGCTCTTGATAAAATGGCATATATTAGAATATACCTTTTCCAATACTCAATCTAAAAACTGAATAACTAACAATATTTAAAGAACTGATAATGTGCACTGTGATTACTTTAAATCTTTCAATAAACATCAGAGGTATATAGTATCTTAACTCAAACATTTAGTAAAGGTAAATGGCCACAAGCCATGCTGCTGTTAAGAGTTAAAGCTAAGATTCAAGTCTAGGTCTTACATACTGGCACATATAGTTCTCAGTATCATCGAACAATATCATCGATATGAACTGAAAATACTACAATATTTTTATTATAGGATTCTAGAAAACTACTCAATTAAATAGCTGCCTTACTCTCTTATCTCAGATAGGGTCATATTTTCAAAGTGTACGTAAAATAACTCCATTACACAGTGCTCACAGAAAGGCATCCCAAGATCCTCTGGGGAAAAGACAACTATGTAAATATGTTATTATAATTATCATAATAATCCTCATCTGACTATATAGCTATGGATTTTTTTTGTAAAGGCATAAAAATAAAGACAAAATGATTAAAAAGACATTCAAAATCTCTACAATCTTAGGCTTAGAAATGAAAATTTATTTTAGTCACAAGCCTTGTGTGACTGTCAGCTAAAGTGCTTCTAAACGACTCACAGAGGCTTGGTTTCTACTGATTGAATGCAATTATGAATTGACTTCTATGGCCGATAAATCAGAACTTGTGTAAGTGGTTTTCAAAGCACTCCCTGCAATTTTCATATGATGCAGACTTCTACACACAAATTGTCCCTGGAAAAAAAAGTTTATAAAAATATTAACTCTCATGAAATACCTTCCTGGTTACTCATGCCACTGGGAAGAAGCTGCTATTCTCATATTAATAATTGTTTCCAGAATTAATCAGTCATTGTACATTAAAACCAGCAGCTGGAGTGTTTTGAGTGATAATGAAACCTGTAACAAGGCATCTTCAGCCGTCTTTTCAAGACAATAAGGGAATTAAAATTTCAATTTAAATGCAGAGGTTTGAAACACGCTTCACTGGCAAAATTACTTCAATTAATGTGAGTGGAATACAAAGGACAGACTGCAGAAATGTGATGCAGCAACCAGAAATTATGTCATTAATGTGCTTGCATCAACCCAGCACAATACTGCAAAGGTCTAATTTAAACCATACATATCACAAAGCTACAGGCTACAATATTAATCAAGCTCTGATTTCTGTGTGGCTTCTTGTTGGATCATTTTTAGCTTTTCATAAGCCCACAGCAACTGTTTACCTTAAAGAAGGAAACAAAAGGCTGGGCCTATTTGCAGACATTACCTGTCATGACAATTTAATTATTTTGTGCAATATTCTGGTTATCATATCAAAAGAAGAAATAAAATTCCACCTAGAAGCCAAGCCTACAGCTATAAAACAGGTCAAATTTTAAAACAGGAATAGCAGGAGGTGGCAAGAGCCATGGGTCACCACTGATTTATTTACTGTGGGTTTATTAACCTATACTGTGGAGGGATCAAATTACTACATATCTGTATCTGCACCTGCCTTAAAATGAAAATGCAAAGTCTTCTGTCAAACAAATCCAAGGAAAGCAGTGGGGCTTGAAAGACTGGATGGTTTTCCCTTTACTTTCCTCTGATGCATTTTAGTGACGATTTCTATTTGGAACCTGCAGATTTCTTAAGTAGATTTTACTTGTAACAGCACGTAACCATGGAGAAAAGAAATTGTTTTTCATATGAGGTCCAGCAAAAGAGTAGTTGCAGACCTTATACTACACTCTTCTATACACAAGACTGTTGAAGATTATTTCCAACCTTTTGTGGACAGAATGGACAAATTGTTGTACATTTGGGCACACCAACTTCCTGAATCAAGCACAATTACCTCTTCTATAAAATAGTAATGATACCAGAAACCCATCTATCCCAGCTCTAAGAGTGAAGGGAGTTGATCCATTTCCCATACTTAAAATATCAGCACAAAGTAGGTCTATAATCATATTAGCTCTGTTGAAATTGTTTTTGCTAATTTAAATATTACAAAAGGTTAGAAATCAGAGTATCTTGTTCACCAACCAGAGGAAATAAAGCACAGCTCCTGAAAAAGAAATACCTTTAAGAAATGTCATTTCCTCTATGTATTAAAGTCCTTTACATAGTTACCCACTTGGCTAATGATTTGTTAACTCTGACTCTATCAATGTCACTGTGGTAGGAATGGGGCAAAACTGGATAAGATATAAACTCCATAATCAATGATCTGCCACATAAATAAAAACAATTATATGATATAATCAAATTTATGTAGCTTATGAAAACATAAAGAAAAGCATGTAGTACCTGAGATACTCAGAAAGCTGAGTAAATTTAAGCCAAGTCTAAGAAGATAGGATTGGAAATCACTCCAGGAAAATATATAGTCAATTAATAAAAATGAAAAATCAAGCCAACAAATGGCACAACAGATAAAGGCATTTGTTGAAAAGAACCTGGCAACCTATGTTCCATCTCCGGCTATACATGGTAAAAGCATAGACACTACCTTTGAAGGCTGTCTTTCGATGCACAACAGTAGACTGAGACCTTTATAGAAAACTGCAGCCTGTAGAGTGCAGAAAACTATGTGGAGCCCAGTCCCAGCTGATATATCCACAACACAATTCCTGTACCGAAGGCTCAGGGACCACAGTGTGAGGGAGCGGACAGATGACAAAATGCAAAGAAACAGGGAAGCTTGCTGTGAGATTTTATCTCCTAGAAGTGTCAGAGAAGATACACCCAAGAAGTCTCACCAAGGCAATTGCCTAAACAAGACCTAAAGAAAGATGACTCCAACAGACATGCTAACAGAAGGGGGAACTCTCACAGGGCCTTCACCCTAGGCAACAAAGGTTCCCAGGGAAAAGCCCCCAATTTGGTTATCTCATAACAAGTGGTCAGCCCTGAAGTCATATGCATATAAGTAGCATTATAAAGACTGAGCAAGCCAGGCAGTGGTGGCGCAATCAGGACACACAGCCAGACAGATCTCTGTGAGTTCAAGGCCAGCTTGGTCTACAGAGCGAGATCCAGGACAGGCACCAAAACTACACAGGCATATTCTTTCTTCTGCTTGGTTTAGTCTATTGTTGAGACTAGAAATTTCAAGTGAATTTTTAAATTTTATGTTATGGTTGCCATTTCTAAGATTTCTAGTTCTTTTACAAGATTTCTTTCTGCTGAATCTGACACTCATCATGAATTGTTTTTCTAATTTTGTTTGATTATTTGTATCTTCTTAATTCTCACTGATTTTCCTCATAAAAAAGTAGGCATTTCTTCAGTGTCATTTTCTTTGTAATTTGTTGATTTTTGTTTTCTTTGAAGGCATCTGTTACATTGTCTTTTTATATTTCCCATGATCCCACACTGATATTTCCACAGTGGGTAGATCACTTCTTTTTGTTGTTTTTTGCATAAGGTAGCTTCTATTGTAAATAGCTTTCTTCAGATTTTATGTCTTGGGGTATTTGGTTGGTTTTGGTGCCAGATTGGGCACCATAATGTAATCTCTGCAAAGCTTTTTTGGCTGTAACTAATAGCTTTAAATGCAGTATGTATTGTAACAGGTTAGACAGACCCACTATCTGGAGGGGCTATGTTGGGTGGTACACCCTGTCATTGGGGTTGGGTGCCTCTTTAGGGCTACTCCAAGGGTGGGAGTGTGCTAATGTTTCCTCAGGCACTGCTGAGTCAGCTCTGCTCTTGTCAAGGCCTCTTGCACCAGCAGGCACAGTAGGGATGGGGTCCTGCAGCACTTTGCTCTCAGACCCAATGATGGTGCAGATCCAAGAGAAGCTGGCTGTAGGTGGGGGTGGTGATGGGAGCATAAAGCAATCACTATATCAGTTCTAGTGCTGGTGCTAGGGAGTTGGCCACTAGGGAGTAGCACACTTGCTATTGGCAGTGGCTTGACTAGCTTCTATTTGCTAGTCAAAGGGACTCTTTTGTTTGTTTTTTTTTTAATTTTATACATCAGCCATGGGTTCCCCTGTCCTCCCCACTCCCTCCTCCACCCCCACCTTCCCCCCAGACCCTCCCCTCCATTCCCATGTCCTCCAGGACCAAGATACCCCTGGGAATTCATTTAAACCTGGTGGATTCAGTACAGGCAGGTCCCGTCCCCTCCTTCCAGGCTGAGCAAAGTGTCCCTGTGTAAGCCCAAGGTTCCAAACAGTCAGCTCATGCACTAAGGACAGGTCCTAGTCCCACAGCCTGGATGCCTCCCAATCAGATCAAGCTATTCAATGGTCTCACTTATCCAGAGGGCCTGATGTAGCTGGGAGGCTCCACAGCCGTTGGTTCATAATTCATGTGCTTCCATTCGTTAGGCTATTTGTCACTTTGCTTTTTGCAGTCTTGGATTCAACAGTTCATGCTCTTACAGTCCCTCCTCTTTCTCGACAGTTGGACACCTGGAGCCCCACCTGGGGCCTAGCTGAGGATCTCTGCATCCACTTCCATCACTTATTGGATGAGAGTTCCAAGACGACTGTTAGGGTGTTTAGTCATCTGATCACCAGACTAGGTCAGATCAAGCTTTCTCTCGACCATTGCCAGCAGTCTACAGAGGGGATATATCATTGTGGATTTCTGGGGACCTCTCCAGCACTCTGCCTATTCCTGTTCTCATGTGGTCTTCATTTATCGTGGTCTATTATTCCTCATTCTCCCTTTCTGTTCTTGATCCAGCTGGGATCTCCTGCTCCCCTAAGCTTTCTTTCTCTCAAATCTTGCCCTTCATTACTCCCACTGTCGTCCAAGTTGTTCATGTAGATCTCATCCATTTCTCTGTCATTGGGTGATCCCTGGGTCTTTCCTAGGGTCCCGTTTTCTAGGTAGCCTCCCTGGAGTTGTGTAGCAGTCTAGTCATCTTTGTTTTACATCTAGTATCCTCCTATGAGTGAGTACATACCATGTTTGTCCTTCTGAGTCTGGGTTACCTCACTCAGGATGATTTTTTCTAGATCTATCCATTTGCCTGCAAACCTCATGATGTCATTGTTTTTCTCTGCTGAGTAGTACTCCATTGTGTATATGTACCATATTTTCTTTATCCATTCTTCAGTTGAAGGGCATCTAGGTTGTTTCCAGGCTCTGGCTATTACAAACAAAGCTGATATGAACATAGCTGAGCAAATGCCCTTGTGGTATGATTGAGCATTCCTTGGGTATATGCCCAAGAGTGCTTGCTACAGCTGGGTCTTGGGGAAGATGGATTCCCAATTTTCTAAGGAAGCTCCATATTGATTTCCAAAGTGGCTGTACAAGCTTGCATTCCCACCAGCAGTGGAGGAGAGTTCCCCTTGCTCCACATCCTCTCCAGCATAAGCTGTCTTCTGTGTTTTTGATCTTAGCCACTCTGACAGGTGTAAGGCAGTATCTTAGAGTTGTTTTGATTTGCATTTCCCGGATAATTGGGATGTTGAGCAATTCCTTAAATGTCTTTCAGCCATTTGAACTTCCTCTGTGGAGAATTCTCTGTTTAGTTCTATAGCCCATTTCTTCATTGGACTGTTGCGCATTTTTGATGTCAAATTTCTTGAGTGCTTTATATATTCTGGATATCAGCCCTCTGTCAGATGTGGGGTTGGTGAAGACCTTTTCCCATTCTGTAGGCTGTTGCTTTGTCTTGTTGACCGTGTCCTTTGCTCTACAAAAGCTTTTCAGTTTCAACAGGTCCCATTGATTGATTGTTTCTCTCAGTGTCTGTGCTACTGGTGTTATAGTTAGAAAGTGATCTTTGGTGCCAATGCGTTCAAGAGTACTTCCTACTTTCTCTTCTATCAGGTTCAGAGTAACTGGATTTATGTTGAGGTCTTTGATCCACTTGGACTTAAGTTTTGTGCATGGTGACAGATATGGATCTATTTGCAGCCTACTACACATTGACATCCAGTTATGCCAACACCATTTGTTGAAGATACTTTCTTTTTTCCATTGTACATTTTTGACTTCTTTGTCAAAAATTATATGTTCATAGGTGTGAGGGTTAATGTCAGGGTCTTCAGTTCGATTCCTTTGGTCCACATGTCGTTTTTTATGCCAGTACCAAGCTGTTTTTATTACAGTAGCTCTATAGTAGAGCTTGAGGTCAGGGATTGTGATGGCTCCAGAGGTTGTTTTATTGTACAGGATTCTTTTGGCTATTCTGAGTTTTTTGTTTTTCCATATGAAGTTGAGTATTATTCTTTCCAGGTCTGTGAAGAATTGTGTTGGTAATTTGATGGGGATTGTGTTGAATGTGTAGATTGTTTTTGGTAAGATGGCCATTTTTACTATTTAATTCTGCCTATCCATGAGCATGGGCGATCTTTCCATTTTCTAACATCTTCAATTTCTTTTTTCAGGGACCTAAAGTTCTTGTCATATAGGTCCTTCACATGCTTAGTTAGAGTAACCCCAACGTATTTTATATCATTTGTTGTTATTGTAAAGGGTGAAGTATCTCTGATTTCCTTCTCAGCCAGTTTGTCTACTGTATATAGAAGGGCTACTGATTTTTTTGAGTTGATCTTGTATCCTGCTATGTTGCTGAAGGTTTTTATTAGCTTTATCAGTTCCTTGGTTGAATTTTTGGGGTCACTCATGTATACTAACATGTCATATGCAAATAGGGAGAGCTTGACTTCTTCCTTTCCAATTTGTATAGCCTTAATCTCTTTATCTTGTCTTATAGCTCTGGCTAGAACTTTAAGTACTATATTGAATAAGTAGGGGGAGAGGGGACAGCCTTGCCTTGTACCTGATTTTAGTGGTATTGCTTTGAGTTTCTTTTCATTTAATTTGATGTTGGCTGTTGGCTTGCTATAGATTGCCTTTATTAATTTAGGTATGTTCCCTGTATTCCTGATCACTCCAAGACCTTTACCATGAAGGGGTGTTGGATTTTGTCAAATGCCTTTTCTGCATCTAGTGAGATGATCATGTGGTTTTTTTCTTTGAGTTTGTTTATATGGTGTATTACATTGACGGACTTTCGTATGTTGACCCACCCTTGCATCCCTGGGATGAAGCCTACTTGATCATGGTGGATAATTGTTTTGATGTGTTCTTGGACTCTGTTTGCCAGTATTTTATTGAGTATTTTTGCATCAATGTTCATGAGGGAGATTGGTCTGTAGTTCTCTTTCTTTGTTGCATCTTTGTTTGGTTTAGGAATCAGGGTAATTGTAGCCTCATAGAAGGAGTTTGGTAATATCCCTTTTGCTTCTATTATGTGGGACAATTTATAGAGTATTGTTATTAAGTCTTCTTTGAAGATCTGGTAGAATTCTGCAGTGAAACCATCAGGTCCAGGGCTTTTTTTGGTTGGGAGACTTTTAATGACTGATTCTATTTCCTTAGGGGTTATTGGACTATTTAAATGGTTTATCTGGTCTTGTTTTAACTTAGGTATGTGGTACCTATCCTAAAATCTTTTAGATTTTCCAGTTTTGTGGAGTAGAGGTTTTTGAAGTATGACCTGATGATTCTCTGGATTTCCTCATTGTCTGTTGTTATGTCCCCCTTTTCATTTCTGATTTTGTTAATTTGGATGCTCTCTCTCTGTCTTTTGGTTAGTTTGGATAGGGGCTTGTCTATCTTGTTGATCTTCTCAAAGAACCAACTCTTTGTTTCATTAATCCTTTGTATTGTTCTCTTTATTTCTATTTTATTGATTTCAGCTCTCAATTTGATAATTTCCTGGCATCTGTTCCTCCTGGGAGACTTTGCTTTTCCTGTTCAAGGGCTTTCAGGTGTGCTGTCAAGTCACTAGCATGAGATTTCTCCAGCTTATTTATGTGGGCATTCAGTGCTAAGAATTTCCCTCTTAGCACTGCTTTCATAGTATCCCATAAGTTTGGGTATGTGGTGTATTCATTTTCATTGATCTCTAGGAAGTCTTTAGTTTCTTTCTTTACTTCTTCCTTAACCCATTGGTGATTCAGTTGAGCATTATTCAGTTTCCATGAGATTGTAGGATTTCTGTAGTTTTTTCTGTTGTTGAAATCTAACTTTAAACCATGGTGGTCTGACAGAACACAGGAGGTTATTCCAATTGTTTTGTATCCGTTGAGATTTGCTTTGTGATCAAGTATGTGGTCGATTTTAGAGAAGGTTCCATGGGGTGCTGAGAAGAAGGTATATTCTTCTTTGTTTGGGTGGAATGTTCTCTAGATATCAATTAAGTCCATTTGAGCCATAACATCAGTTAAGTCCATTATGTCTTTGTTAAGTTTCAATTTGGCCCATCTGTCCAGAGGTGAAAGTGGGGTGTTGAAGTCTCCCACTATTAATGTGTGGGGTTTTATATGTTTCTTAAGCTTGAGTAATGTTTCTTTTACATATGTGGGTGCCCTTGTGTTTAGGGCATAAATGTTGAGAATTGAGACTTCTTCTTGGTGGATCTTTCCTGCAATGATTTTAGTTTGAAGTCTATTTTGCTGGATATTAGGATGGCTACACCAGCTTGCTTCTTAAGACCATTTGATTGGAAAGTCTTTCCCCAGCCTTTTATTCTTAGGAGGTGTCTGTCTTTGAATTGAGGTGTGTTTCTTGTATGCAACAGAAAGATGGGTCCTGTTTTCGTATCCATTCTGTTAGTCTGTGTCTTTTTATAGGTGAATTAAGTCCATTGATATTAAGGGATATTAATGACCAGTGATTGTTCATTCCTGTTCTTATTTTTATTTTTTGGTGGTAGTGTGTGTGTTCTTCTCTTCTTTGGGGTTTACTGCTGTGGTGTTATCTATTGCCTGTGTTTTCATGGGTGTATCTGCCTTCCTTAGGTTGGAGTTTTCCTTCTAGTGCTTTCTGTAGGGCTGGGTTTGTGGATAAGTATTGTTTAAATCTGGTTTTGTCTTGGAAGGTCTTGTTCACTCCATCTATGATGATTGAAAGTTTTGCTGGGTATATTAGTCTAGGCTGGCATGCATGGTCTCTTAGTGTCTGCATTATATCTGTCCAGGTCCTTCTGGCTTTCAAAGTCTCCTTTGAGAAATTGGGTGTTATTCTGATGGGTTTGCCTTTATAAGTCACTTGGCCTTTTTCCTTTGCTGCTCTTTATATTCTTTCTTTATTCTGTACGTTTAGTTGTTGAATTATTATGTGGCAAGGGGACTTTTTTTGGGGTCTAGTCTGTTTGGTGTTCTATAGGCTTCTTGTATCTTCATAGGCATTTCCTTCTTTAAGTTGGGAAAGTTTTCTTCTATGATCTTGTTTAATATATTTTCTGTGCCTTTGAGTTGGTATTCTTCTCCTTCCTCTATCCCTATTATTCATAGGTTTGGTCTTTTCATGGTGTCCCAATTTTCTTGGACATTTTGGGTCATGACTTTGTTGCTTTTAGTGTTTTCTTTGACTGAGAATCTATTTCTTCTGCCGTATCTTCAACACCAGAGATCCTCTTTTCCATCTCTTGCATTCTGTTGGTTATACTTGCCTCTGAAGTTCCTGTTTGTTTACTCAGATTTTCTATTTCCAGAATTGCTTCTGCTAGTGTCTTGTTCATTTTTTCTATTTCCCTTTTCAGGTCTTGGACTGTCTCCCTTGCTTTTTCATGATTTTCTTTCAAGGACTTATTGTTTTCTTCCGCTTTAATTGTCCTTTCCTCTAGTTTTTTATAGTGTTCTTCCCATTTTTTGTTTGTCTGTTCCTCTACTTTATTTTGATTTCTTCTATATAACGCTCTAGCCTCTTCATGATGTTACTTATAAGGTTGTTTTCTTCTTCTTCTTCTGTTCCGTGATGTTCAGGTCTAGCTGTTGGAGAAGGGCTAGGTTCTGGTGATGCTGTATTGCTCTTTATTTTGTTGTATGTACTTCTGCCTTGACATCTGCCCATCTCTTCTTGGGTTCGTTCTTGGTCTTATCAGTGTACTTGGTCCAGACAGAACTGATAGATTTAGGGAGCCTCTCTCTGGTCCAGATGGAAGCTCTGGGCTAGATTGGAGCGCTGGTCCAGATGAGAGTGCTGGCTGGATAGGAGCTGGGGGGCTGGACTCTAAGTCTTGGGAAGTCCCTGGGGTCTCCTTATTTTGTCCAGATGGGAGCTCCTCTTGTCCAGATGGGAGTTCCTCTGGTCTCTGGTCCAGATGGGAGTTCCAGAGCAGGATGGAAGCTGGGGGTTGTTCTCTGATTCTCAGGAAGTGGCTAGGGTCTCAGGCAGATAGGTGTGGGGGCAGGGTGTGGAGACTGTAGGGTCTGCCTGCAGTCTTGGAAAAGGAGAGCCTTCCTGCAGTGACTGCTGATTGGCCGCAAACTGGGGCCAAGTTGGGCAGGTCCTCCCTGGATGGCCTGTGTCCAGTGGTGGGACCCAGGGGCAATTGCCTCTCTGGCTATAACCCCAGGCACTCACCTCTGGTCCAGATGGCAGCTGGGGGTTGGTCTCTGAGTCTCAGGAAGTGGCTGGGGTCTTGGGCTAATGGGTGTGGGGGCAGGGTGTGGAGACTGCAGTGTCTGCCTGCAGTCTTGGAAAAAGGGAGCCTTTCCGCAGGGCCCGCCGATTGGCCAGAAAGTGGGGCCATGTTGGGCAGGTCCTCCCAGGATGGCCTGTGTCCAGCAGTGGGATCCAGGGGCAGTTGCCTCTCTGAGTATAACCCTAGGCACTCATAGTCAAAGGGATTCTTAAGAAAGCAGTTCTAGTATTCCTTAACACATGCACAGATGGATGATCAAGATCCAAAGTTCTGTGCCATATTTCTGGGATTTGTTGTGGATAGAATTCAAGTTCTCTATCATTAATTTCTCATTCAGCCTACATCAAATACATTTTCATGGGAAATTCACTTCTCTTGTAATTGTAAGCAGTAGCTAACTAAATACTCTAACCTGTTAGACATCAAAGTTATATATAAACCAGTTTCAGGATTGGAAATGGCTTATTAATAGTATTGATTTGAGTGTTAGCTGGTATCAGCTATTCTTTTTGGTTTAGATCTCAGGAATGATGAACCATAGAGGTTGCTCTTATTTGTACCAGTGAAGTTGAAATTAGCACACATACTGAACTTACTTTCTCTTCTTATTGACTGGGAGGAGGTGATCATGCATTGATTCTCAAATGATTAATGGACAAGTAACAAAACCAGGCAAACATAAATCCATTTTCCCAGACTTGAGAGTTTTTGTTTTTATTATCACTCTGTGAGGGCTCTTGATATGAAAGCATCTTGGATATAAGGAGTTGAACATATATTGGGATTATGGATATCAACGTAATAGTGGTTCAGTGACTGCACAGACATTTCAGAACTCAATCTGGGTTTGTCTGCAGCACAATAAAAACATGTCAATGAGGAGTACTGCTAAGGCTCTTGTGTTCCTGATTTCTGTATCAACTTTTGAGGCTAACATTCTATAGTATTAATTTGTCAGGAAAGAAACAATGTGGCACAAATTTAGTAATTGAATAAAAGATTAGAGTTTACTACATTTAAAGCTTTATGTCATAGCATTGGTGTTTTGCCTGCATGTATGTCTTTGCACCTTGTATGTGTGGTGCTCACACAGGCCAGTAAAGGACATCAGATCACCTGGAACTCAATTTACAGATGGTGATGCCATTATTGATCACTTCCATTGTTGGCATGGTTGTCTGTGAAGGTGGTCTCGATCTTGGAAGAGGTCATGTGCTAGCAGCAGTGTGAGAGATGGGAAATAGTGTTCATATCGTGGTAAGGACATGCAGAAAGAAAGGGATACTAGGGAAATTGGGGCAGGCTTAATTTGGCTTGTTATTTTGGGGTAATCATCTGAGGCTGCTTTTAACTTCATTTGAAAGCGCTCATTCCCTCAAACATCTGTCTCATAAGTTAGGAAAAGCTAAAAACAAAATTAGTGACCAAGTTGGCTTTTGTGTGCCAAATTAATGAATATGTTTGTGGTAGCTGCAGTTTATTTTTTATTATAGAATAAAAATGCAGAGCTTTGTAGTAACCATTTTTTCATGCTGCTCAAACTTCTTTTTATCTATATTTGGTTTTGATGACTAGGGTTTCTAATAATCAGATGATTTGGTAGGTATCTTCATTTTTGCTTCTTTTAAATCTGCTATTCATTTACCTCTTTTATTTTTAAAATCAACAGAAATTCCATTTCATTTCGTGACCCCTTATGAAGTTTAGTAATTTTCATTTACCTTGTCTGGAGCAGTGATTCCTAAACTGTGCATTGGAGGACCTCCCAAGAATTCTAAAGTCTAGGCCACAACCCAGACTGGTGAAACTGAAGTCTCTGGTGATAGGCTGCTGGCTTTGGTTGTTTTTGACAGTCTCCAAGTAATGCCAGTTTATAGTCAAATTTGTAATTTCTGGTGTAGGGTTTAGTTTGTGCTGTTGAATGGAGCAAGACTGATTGTCCTTGCCTTTGTTTAACACCAACTCAAAGTATTAATAGTTGCAAAGCAAGTATTTGTGTAAAACTACAATGGTGATATTTACATTCATGATGACCGTCTGGCTTCTATTCTGGTGTTACAGGCAGATTATGTGGTTTAAAAGAGTTTAGTGTACTAGTTAAGCTAGGCAATTCCACAGGCTTGGACTCTGTACTCTAATCTTGCTTATGTACCTCTTGAATCTTTGCTGTTGGCCTGACTTACTGCATGGCTTTAATGGATTGAAATTGGGATACAACTTTATTAATTGACACATGGTGGCTGTGTCAGTGTGACAAAGTAGGAACAAAAAGGGCTTCAATCCAAGATGTTTTAGATTATGGTCCTGCCTCAACAAGTCACCAGTGCTTTCAGTCTAGACAGGTGAATCACTTTCTGGCCCTGAATCTTAGTATCATTATGTATAAAAATGACAAACATTGAATTGTTGAGAGAATAAAGGTGAAATATTGCATGCAAGATGGACTCTGTCAAATGTAAAGCAGTGTAGAGTTTTACATTGCTGTAGGTGCCATCACAGTCGTCATCATTACCAAGTGCCGAGTGAAAAGAACAGATGGTAGTCCTGGACTTGTTTACACTGCACCAGCAGCATTTCTGTCCTGATGCCAGTGTCACTAGGGTACACATGGTGTTTAGTCAGGGAAACCACACAAGTGTTCACACACTTGAGTTTAGAGGAGAATGGTCCAGATTAATGCCCAAGTTATTTATTGTCATCCATTACATTTGGGTTTCTGTTTCACCTATGGGCTTCTCTGAACAGATATTTGACTCATTGGTCTTCAGCCAGATGTGAGCCAGATCTTTGTGCTAGTTTAGATGATGGCAACCTGTGTTGTTGATAGATGTATGTGTGTCAACCTGATTATGATCTGATAATGCTTAGTAATTTTTACTTACCTTGACAGGCTAGAATTAACTTGTTACAACGTCTGTTTTCTCTGAATTCATTCTGATTCTAATTAGTGTGTTTCCCTAGCTGTTAATATGAACTGCCCCCTTTCCTTTATGGAATATTCAGAAGGCTTGTTAGTAAAGGGCTGGTAAGACTGCTCAGCATTTCCAGTGGTTTTAGGGACACATGCAGAATACCCTTGAAATGTCTGGATTAAGTGTGAGTTTGAAGAGATGCCCTGAGTGCTCCTAGCAGAGTTGTTCTAAACTTTTTCTTGTCCCAGGCTAGCAAGACACTAGGTAAGTGACAAGTGATTAGGACCCTTGTTAAAAGAGAATTTCTAGGTTTGGGGATTTAGCTCAGTGGTAGAGTGCTTGCCTAGCAAACGCAAGGCCCTGGGTTTGATCCTCAGCTCAAAAACAAACAAACAAACAAACAAACAAACAACAAAAGAGAATTTCTAGGCCAGGCGGTGGTGGCACACGCCTTTAATCCCAGCACTTGGGAGGCAGAGGCAGGCAGATCTCTGTGAGTTTGAGGCCAGCCTGGGCTACAGAGCGAGTTCCAGGAAAGGCGCAGCTACATAGAGAAACCCTGTCTCAAAAAACCCAAACAAGAGAGAGAGAGAGAGAGAGAGAGAGAGAGAGGGAGAGGGAGAGGGAGAGGGAGAGGGAGAGGGAGAGGGAGAGGGAGAGGGAGAGGGAGAGGGAGAGGGAGAGGGAGAGGGAGAGGGAGAGGGAGAGGGAGAGAGAGGGAGGGAGAGAGGATGGATGGATGGATGGATGGATGGATGGATGGATGAATTTTTTTCCTAGTGTTCTGCCCCAGGAGAAACTTACACTTGAATCCTCTTCATAGAGTGCTGGTGAGAACTGAGAATTGAAAGGAGCACAGGACCCAAAAGAGGGAGCCCCTTTCCTTGTATGCAGTTTACAATTTTTCTTTGTGTTCAGTCTCAAACCCTGGGACAAAAGGCTAACCGAGAAGTCCATTAACATATCAAAACATATCAAACAGATGCTGGCCTAGGTGCCAAGGTCTCCCAGCAAGTCCCTCAGTGTCTATGTATTTCAGGGCCCTTCTGGCAGGCAATATCTCATGCATTCCCTGAGCTTCTCTGTTCTCTAGCCCAGAAGCAGGGCTGCCCTCCCTGCTCCCTATATGATCCAGCCATTTTGGTTACCTGGTCTTTTTCATCCACTCTCTTGGCCAGTCTCTTTGTCCAAGCCACCCCCTCTTGGTCTGAGGCTCCTTTCTTGCTCTCTCCCTCTCTCTCCTCACATGACCCAGCTCAGTCTGGTTGGTCATGTTCACTCTGGACTCCCCCAGATGTCCCTGCCTCTGACTGTGTTCTCCCTTGTATCTCCAACAAACTCCCCACAGTACCAAGGAGTAGTCATGTCTTTTTTCTTTCTTTCTTTTCATTCAATAAGATGTTAAATGTAGTTTAATCAGGAAAGTAAGACATTTATTTATTTATTTGTTTGTTTGTTTGTTTACTTTTGGTAAGGCTTTTTAGAATACAAAGATTCTTAATCTGGTTTTATGCCACAGGACCTCTGGATTGGAATTCTACTTGTCGAGTTTTATGTTAAGGAACATTTTTCAACTATTCTGTGTTCAGGAGCACCTGTGTTTATGTTTTTATGGATATAGCTATTTATCACAGTAAGATTTGTGATAGACATTTGCAATGAATTACAATTAGGGAATTTATCTAAGTCATTTGTGATGTACTCATAGTGTGAACTGGTATGATAGCACAACACACTCATAGGTTTTTATTATGTGCTAATGTTCCTAATTTATTACAAAATGAAAACAAAGACATGCTCAAGAACTTTGATGAATGAAGTACTTCTTTGTGATTTTTTGTGTCTTTCAAATTCCCTTGATTAAACATTTATTACTTTTGAAATGTGGAAGAAAAATAAAGCTTAAGAAAACAATATCACCCCACCCCCATAACATTAATAGGCACCTCGTTAACCTTTAAAGATCTCATATAATAGAAGGTTTGTACGTTTTATCTCTCAGCTAAGGTCATTCTGTGACGTCTGGCCTGATGAATATCTTAGGAGACCCAATTGGCCTTACTTTAAGACAGAAAAAAGAAGAAAACTTGCTTTAATGAAATCTGAGAGTTATTTGTGGCAGAATCCATGATAGAGGGGCAAAAAAGAAACAAAAACGTAGGAGGAATGCTTGTCCAAACAGAGTTTGAGAAGAGCTTAATGAGAGTATGGGCTGTATGGTGCCAATGTGGTGAGGTCTTGATGAAACTACAGTACCTATGTGGCATCTTTGGACTTTCGTTTTCTGAGATAGATTTGAAAGAGTCTAAAGAAGAAATTCACAGATGGCCTTTTATTTGCTGATATTTATCTTACAGGCCCTCCTTCCTTTATTCACTTATCAATAACTTCCTGTTATTTGCTTTATTCTGTAAATTTCATTATCTCTCAGGCAGTCTATTGCATTAAGCCCTGAGTACCCAATATCACCTCATTTACTTGAGGTGTGCTTGACCTCAGCCCTTCTTCTCTCTTTGTTAATGCACCAACAAGCACTGATATCTCTCTGGAGCATTATCATTTGGCTGTTAGCTCAACTAATAACAACCCTTCATTTGAGCTGATGAAGTTTTATTAAATAAAAACATGCAATAACCCTGGCAGTAATGAAAGGAGAGTGGAGCTAGACAGTGTCCTGTTTGTAATGATGAGAGCCTGCTGAGTCTGCATTGTAGATACTGGGCTTCCAGAGGGAGATGGGGCCCTGAATAGGTCAGATCAATGGTATGTTATCAGATTGGTTTAAGAATGGACAGTTTTGATTGTCTGACCTGATCACTGTTAATTAGCATACAGACTGAGGACTTGGTGAGGAAAATATGTTCTTGCTCCAGGCACTTGGCCTTGCTCAATGGTGCATCTATTTTGAGAAGTCTGTTTAAGTAGCAGACTGTTAATAGTCCCGAGGCCTTCAGACACTGGCAATGTAGAACCACAGAGAACCCCAAAATTGGTTTCTGTATGGAAGCATCAGAGATTGCTTTTCCTATAAACCCCAAAACCTCCCCAAAACCTCATTATTGCTCTGAGCCTTGAATGGATTCCTTTGAGTCTCCTTTACATACACCACACTCTTACTCCTACCTAATATTTTTTTCATGGAGTAGCTCTTGTAACCACAAGAGCTGTCAAGGTATAGCCAAAAGTTGAGTGGGTGATGTCACTGAGTTTACATCAGCAACTGAGATTTACTTTTTATACTTCATCGATGAACTTGGATTTTGAAAGGATGAACTGTGCTAGTGGGTCGGCGGGTGCCTTGGAAAAGTTACGAGTCATGGCTACGACTATCAGAGTTAGAAAGAAACCAGGCCTGGAGAGACGGAGCAGAGCAGAGAGGCCACAGAAAGAGAAGTGCAGAGAGAGAGCGTGGGGGTCCGTGTGTGGCTTTTTACGGTGGTACTTAGTCACCTGCTGATGACTTTAGGCACCAGACAAGACCCCGAGCTGCACATGTACAGAATCCTAACATTCCAGACTTTTGCTTATTATAAAAAAGCAAGTGAATAGGAATAGAGGTGTGGTTTCTCCTGGAAAAACTGCCTCCAGCTGACTTGATGGGCATGGTTGGCTCTTAGGGGGAATAAGGAAGTGAATCTTCCGAGGTAGACAGTCATCCTGGGATGGTGAGTAAAGCTGTCCTGCTGCCCTGGAGCTGTCCATCCCTCTTGGCTTGGCACCCTGGCTGCTTTTGTATTTGACAGGATGCTGGTGAGATAGGAAAGGCCTGAAGCAGATCCTACCTGTCCAGATGGATTTAAGCTAGTTTCTGGAGCTTGGGAAAAAATTTGAACATGTTAAGAAGCAGCCATGAGAAGATTAGTGACCATTTGTGGTGTTTAGTACTCTGCTTGTATTGGTTAGTGTTAATGAGAGAGACATAGAGATTTTAACGTGTTAAGCTTTATCAGAGACAGATTATTTAAGGCACTTGTTTCCTTTACTAGTTTAGCATCCAGGAGACACAGATGATCAATTGTTGAGAGCATTTAACAGTAATAGATGGTAATATATATATATATATATATATATATATATATATATATATATATATATATATATTTGAGCTGAGGATCGAACCCAGGGCCTTGCCCTTGCTAGGCAAGCGCTCTACCACTGAGCTAAATCTCCAATAGATGGTAATATTAAAGTCTGTTTTTGTAAAGCCCAGACACTTTTGGGTCTGGGGGTGTAAATACCTTTTAGGTGTTGCAGTTTCTTACTTGATGACCTCTGGACTCCAGTTCTGTGGTGGTCCTGTACCATTAGCTGAGCAGTGAGTTAGAACAGGGGAAGTGGGAAGAGACAAGCTTGTGGTGCTTGAGAACTTATTTCTTTGAAATTAGGGACAAGGCAGAGATCAGGGCCCTGTCTGCATGAGGAGGAGAAGCATTTCTGACAGGTCTAGAGTGAGGCACATGGAGGAAGCAATGAAATGAAAGCTCCTATCTTAGCTGGAAATCTTTTCTCATTAAGTAACCCTGAAAGTACAATTAAGTCTGACGAGGGGGGTAAGGCTATCCTCCCTACCCCGACAATAGGGAAATGAGGAGAGGTGACATCTCCAAACTCCTAGGATTGGGTCAGTGCTCTGGTGTCCAGAAGGAAAGAAACGGATCACTTCCATGCAATGGTCTGGGTTCCCTGTGAGCCTGTAGCCAAGCCTATACAACAGTAGAGAGCTCACCCACTCATTTAGGAGTTGAGGTAGGGTGGGTTAAAGCCTGCCCACTGCCGGAGAGTAGAAAGTGGAAGTCAGATAGACAGAAATGCTTGCACGTGGCAGAGAAAACATCAGAAATGGGGAGGGAGAAGGGTTCAGAGCTTTAGCAGAAAGCTGGAGGATAAAGTAACTCTTTTCATTTGCCCGTTCCCTGGCAGAAGTTCCTGAGAAGCTGTTATGTGGCCAAATTTACTGGTATCTGCCAAATTTACTGGTATCTGCCCCTTTGTCCCATGGCTGCAGCCAAGAGAGAAAAATAAAAAAATAAAATAACAAACCAGTATCAGACTCGAATCACAGGCGTCTCTGAGGCAAGAAGGATCTATGAATCAGCACAAGTTACCACGTTGTGAGTAAAGGCTGGGAGCGTAAGGAGCACGTGTCAAGATAGAATGTGTCCTTGCATGAGCAGTCTGAGCACACACACCCCCCACCCCCTCCAGTGAATAATATACCTCAGGCTACAGGGCAGCAGGAGCGGTGTTGGCAGCAGAGCAAAGACATGGCGGGATGTGGCTGCAGTGGCGGTTGCATGAGCACAGTCGGTGGCAGCAGTGGGCAGTCGGTACAGGGGTTCCCCACAACACTCAGCCCCTGATGCTGGGTGTGAAGAAAACTTACTATCTGAGATCCAAGTCCATGGCATCAATGAAAGGACAAACAGCTCTGAGAGCCAGGCCTGGCAGAGGGAACAGAGAGAGGAAATACAGGAAGACAGGGGCAGAGAGAGGGCGTGGGGATCCATGTCAGCTTTTTAAGGCTGTACATAGTTGCCTGCTGATGATGTAAGGCACCAGACAAGACCTCAATCTGTGCATGTACGGAATCCTAACAGATTTACCTTTTATGCTTCATATCTCTTACTTATGGTGTTATAGTCTATTAGTAAAAATATTCCTAATTCATCTGATGCAGTTAAATACGCAGAGCTGTGTTACATGTGTATATTTAGCAAAATGGGAATTCATTAAGGAAAGGTTTTAGTACAGATTTCAGGAAGAGTTATATAAAGGACACAATATTTTGCAATAGTGCTATGATGTTCCAGATACCCTAAAGCTTTCAGACTTGCTCTTGAAATTATTAGGTTTATCACACTAAAATAATAAAAGGTAGAACAACTTTCCAAATGTATTTACTCAGGAATAATATTTATACCTGGCCACACATGCTTTGACAAATCACAGGCACATTCAAGGAGGCAAAGACTAGACCTTTTCAAAGTTAAATTAGGAAGGTTATCAAAATTGTTTCAAAACTATTGTCAGCTCAAGTCTGTAAACAGGTAGTTGCTGGACAGGAGGTTAAGCCAAAGTATATTTTTTTGTGTGTGTAAAGTTGATGTGCTCCTATGCAGATTGTAGTTTTCAGAGTCTTTGTAATTTTTTTTTTTTTTTTTTTTTCATTCTTAGTCCATTTGGCCTCTATGCTCTGTTAGATTCTGGTATAAATAACTTACTTGTGGGAGAAACTTTGCTTTTAAAGATTTTATCAAAAGTAGTGCTGACAAGGATTCCTATTTTCTGAAACTTCTCTTTCCCCATTGTGGAGGAGCTAGTCACTCACACCAGCAGGATGATTCACAGCCTAAGACTAAGAGTGAAAAAAAAGATTACAAAGACTCTGAAAACCACAATGTTGCACAGGAGCCTCTCAACTTTACACACAAAAAAATACTTTTGCTTAACCTCCTGTCCAGCTATCGCCTGTTTACAGATTTGAGCTGACACTTCTGTGATTAGTGATCCACCATTTAGGGATAATAGATAGAAGCCTCTTAGCCCTTGGTGTGCTTGTAGACTGGTTTGGGTTCTGGTACACCCCTTTTTGAAAAACAGTTGCTTTTCCAGGTCACTTTTGCTTTGTTTGCATGTTTCTTTGTGGGACAGCAAGATTTTTCTTTGTTTCTACCAATTGTGAGTCTGGGGATTTTCACAGGTTGAAATAAGCTAAATAACCAATATTTGATCTTTATGACCTGTGAAAGCAGTAATAATCTGAAACTTTAAAGCTTTGTTCAGTTGCTTTTTTTAGTTCCTGTCTGATAAATACTTGAAATTTTTCAAATTAACTGCAGTAAGGTAGAAGCATTTGGAAATAGAATGATGTAGGATTCTTGGTCTCACACTTGCTTAGAGGTCTGAACCAGGGCATCTCCACAGAGAGGCCTGGAGGTAGATGTCTCTAGCCATCTACAGCTAGATGGACACTGGGAGTTAGGGTCCATCTGTGGGGAATGAGGGTGAAGGCTCCTGCTTCTTTTCTTTTCTTTTAGCTTGTATCTTAATTTTTTTTTTTTTAGAAATAGTTGCTAATTTCATATACCTATGCAAATCTCTCCTCACCCAAATAAAAAAATTCCTTTATAGCATTTCTTTAATGAAGTAGTTGCTAAGAATGACCATCTTCCAAGTGTCCCTTAAAATGTTTCTACTGATTCACAACAGAGCACAAAAATTAGATTTTTGTTGTTGTTATTGTTGCTTAAAAGTTTAAGAGTTCCTGAAGATAGTCAATTACTATGAAATAATATATAATCTTAAGTTCTTGATGCTAACATCAAAATGAGAGATAAAATGTAGGAAGAAACAAATGGCCATGGCAGTTATTTGTTTATGAAGAGGAAAACTCCAGAGGCCTGAATAAGTTGAATGGAATATTAACCTCCAGCAGAACTGTCCCAAGCAGTTTAGCAGGAAGTAGCCTCGATCTCCAGTTGGTTTGAGTTTTTAAGGCCAAAACCCACAATTGTGATCTACAGAAAGGCAGCTCTGGACATCTACAATAAGCAAGCCTTGTTTACAGAAGCAGAGAGATAGAGGTTAAATGGTCAGGCAGTTAATCTTTAGCTGAGGGTCACATTTTATAGGAATTTAGGGCTGGTCTAGAGACTAGTTTGGTAGGAAGGCAAGCATTGTTCTGGAGTAGTAGCTCTGCACTCACATCTGATACTCAAGTTGCAGGCAGAGAGAGAACGACTGGTCCTGCTGTGGGCTTTTGAATCCTCAGTGCCTAACCCCAGTGACACTCCTTCTCCAACAAGGCTTCACTTACTAATCCTTCCCAGTAGTTCCACTAACTGGGAACCAAGCATTCAAAAATATGAGCCTATGGGCCATTCTCATTCAAAACACCACATTCCACTCTTTGGCCCCCATAGGGTTGTAGTCATATTATAATGCAAAATACTTTCAGTTAAACTTCAAAAGTCCCCTTAGTCTTTCATTTTCAACACTATTTCAAAAGTTCAAAGTCTCCCCCAAGACTGAAGGCAATCTCACAGGGGAAAAGCAGTTTACATACTTCCAACATACAGTGGCACCTAATATACATTACCATTCCAAAAAAGGAGGAAAGGGGGCATAAAGAGGAAATACTGGACAAAAGCAAGACTGAAATCCAGCAAGACAAACGCCTCATCCAAAAGGGCCACACCTACTAATCCTTCCTAGGCAGTATCACTAACAGGAGACCAAGCATTCAAACATATTCTCCTGTGGGGACATTCTCATTCAAATAACCACAGAGACTATCTCTATTGTCTTTTTTGTTGAGGATTTCAAAGTTCTAATTTCTATGACTACCCTTGATTGTGTGTGTGTGTGTGTGTGTGTGTGTGTGTGTGTGTGTGTGTGTAAGAGGAAGGGAGGGAGGGATGAAAGAAGGGAGAGAGAGAGGGAGAGAAGGAATTATATTTGGTTTTAAGGAATCAGTCAGAAAGCTTGTTGTGTAAATGATTACAATGGTGTGCTGAAGAACACTTGCTTAAATGCTGTATTGAAACACCATGTAAATCTATGAATTTTCTCTATCCTTATAGTAAATAGGTACTGTTAAAAATGTCTTCCGTGAACATTGTTTGCTAGGCATGGTATTGTTTTATCTGAAATTTAAAAATTTTTTGATTGTCTTTGGAAGTTGTCTTGTTATGCAATTTTGTATTTGGGATATGAATTAAATTGCGAATTCCTACAAGCAAGTCAAGTGTGGATGTGCAGTGGGTAGTTTTTAAGCTTAAATATTTTGGCTGGATTTAATTACCTCAAGGATAAGGCTATATGATGGACCAGTGGTTTACCAAATTATTTTTTATTTTCTGGATCTAGATGTCACTGAAGGTTAATGCATCCTCTTTTCTTCACTAGAGACTTGAGTTAAAATCCATTTTAGGGCATGAGTATAAATGCATTTGTTGTTGTTTTTCCTCCTTAGGGACACTTTGGTCATTTTATGAGTCTGTCTTTCCATTTGGAATTACTGGCAGCTTGCACAGGGCCCAGGGGCTGTCATAGCAGGGGCAGTTGCAAGTCAGTGTGAAAATGAATGGGCAGGCTTCAGAGGGCAGAGCTGGCCCAGGGCTTGTCAATCTTCCATTCCATGATTCTTTCTTGCTTTAACTTAAAAAAAAAACTTATTTGCTACTGACATTTGATTATAGCACATCACAAAACAAGTGATGTGTTTATGGGTGAGCCATTGTATTTTATTATTAGTATTTTAGGTCATTTTGGGCTGGTTTGTATTTGACAGCCATAGAGCTTTCTGTATTCATTGTCTACAAGCTCCCAGATGACTCCATGGACCGCTGTAGATCTGTGACTAATAGTTTTGATTACCAATGCATTTCATGACTTTTATTAACTATTACTTTTATGTGAATGATTTAGTTTTTAGGGTCATATTTATATCCATAATCAGGTTTAACGTGCTACCCAGTTGTAAATGGTGCTACTATTGACTTTAGCTACACCTGTCTGAAGTATTGAGAAGCATAACCTAAGTAGGGAATAGTCATAGACCTTAGTTCCTCAGGGAACTGGGTTTTTTTTTTTTTTTTTTTTCTTCTTCAGACTTAGCTTGCAGTCACCATTTTTTCCCCTTCCTCATCTTTCTCTCCCACTTTGTAGCCTTCAAGTTCCCATCACCTTTTGCCTCACTCCTGAGTAATAATACTTAGAGTATGCCCTTCACCTTTTTTCTTTCAAAATATAAAAGAGCATTATCACATAGAGAAATAATTGAACTTACACAAAGAAATGAGATCATACCACATGTGCTCCTCTCCACCTCCCAGTTATCACTTCATTTTTTTATAGTCAGTTACTTTTGATTCCCTGCCTTTCAACTTCTCTATTATAGTCATTCCTGTACAATTTGATTCATTCACTCCTTCTTGTCTTTAATATCTCTTAAGCCATCTTAAGAATATCTCCTTTGTACTTTATCTTCAGTTCTCCATTTCAGTCCCCTCTGTTTATCAATCAGATTGGCTCAGGCTATCGAGAGGTCATGATTACTACTTCTCACCTGTAGTATGCATGCCAAAGTGCATTTATGTCCATATGCATGTGCATGTGAGAAAAATGAGAGAGATAGCTTGGTTCTTTATAGATACATATGTGACCTTAGCCAACCGAGCTCTTGATTATCATGAGAAGGAGCTAATAAAATGTTTATGCAGTGTGCCTTGACTTAGTCTTAGTTAAAGAGTAAGTTTTATTAAAAGTTGATTCAAGTCCACATGGTGGTTCAGTGCTAGGGATCCTAAGGCAAGAGGATTGTGAATTTGAAGCTACCTAGGGCCACATAGTTAGACCCTGTCTCAAAATAAATAACCCAAACTAAAAACACCCTGCCCAAAAGAAGTTGATTTCAACCATCAGTATTTGAAATTCTAGTGAACACATGAATTAATATAGTTATTTTACATGTGTACTTGGGCAAGCAATGTGTATGACAGTAAATAGTACCTACAGCTTTGCTGTGGTGCCTTACATGGCTTTATGTATTCTTTTGTCAGGTTTTCCTTTTATTTTTGTCTTTTGTTCTATTTATGTTAACAGAACCTTAACAGCCATACTAGGTTAATCCACATGCTACTCTGCAGAGTCTGATATTGCATACTCAGTTCTCAGGAACTCCCATTCTTTCTTTCTTATGGTTTGGCTAGACTCTAGCTGTACTTACTTGGTTTTCTTTCCTATTTCAGGTGTCAGCAGTGGAGTCTTTGGAGGGTCCACTGCTCCAGGTGGAAGGACTCAGTGACCTCAGGCTGGAACTTCACAGCAAGAAGATGAACCTGCACTTGGTTCTCATCGAGGAACTGCACCGACACCTGTACATCAAATCCACAAGCCGAGTTGTGCAGCGTAACAAAGAAAAAGGGAAGATGAGGTTGGTTAAGGAGCCCCTCTACTATAGTGTCTTGTGGCAGTGACATTATTTGAACATACATACTTTGTATTCCAGAATATTATGATTTATTTTCCTTATCCTATAATGTACTATCTCTCTGAACTCATGGATGCTTTAATACTAGTAAATATGCCATACTAGTAAATATTCGGAGAGGCTAACATCAAAGTTTGTTCATTCATTCATTATTTATTCTGGTCCTCTTCTGTAAGGGTGTGTAAGAAATATCTCTGGTGGGCCTGTTATATATGGATCAGAAACACTCTTATGCTCTCAGAAGGAAGTGAAAAAGAACTTCTTAAATTGAACAGTGAGGTCAGCAATAATAAAAATTACAGAGATATATGAACTGAAGTTCTAAGATTTACTAGAGTCTTCTCAGCTTTAGCTAATTCATTTTGGAATAGCTCAGGAGAGATTTAAAGAAACTTTGCTTTGATTCCTTGATTGTTTGTATCACAGCCCAATTTTTAACAGTCTAGGTAGGCTCAAGAAAGCCATTAAGTGACCTGGTATGGAGTGAGGCTAGATCTTAAGATAGCAGATCATGAGTTATGTGGTAACTACACATGATGGGTGTCCTTCCGGCATTCCTAGAGAGAAAAGTAAGGTTTTTTTTCAGAAGGTCTTGCAAGCACTATCTTCTGAAATACATGTTTATGCCTTTTCATCCAGATGTATACTAGGAGAGCACTGGAATAGTACATGCTGGGAATGAAGTCTTTAAAGTCCTATGCTGTTTGAAGAACAACAAAGACATCATTATGTGTGATGCTTCAGTATAGCCAGAGACTCAGACATCGAAAGAGAAATTTCTACTTCTCTTTAGTAGATGGGTACTAGACAAACTACTAAGCCCACAAATTGAGCAAACATGTACTCCAGAATTAGTTCAAGGCTTGTAGCCATAAGTTTTCTCTGGTCCTGTGCAGCCCTCATTCAGAGGCTTAATATTAATTACCAATTGCATAGCCTGTGTCAGGTTTTTTGTTAGCTTATAACTTAACCCATTTCTGTATAGATTGCCACGTTGCCATGGCTTTACTGGTCTGCTGGCATCTTGCTGCTCCGTAGGCTTCTCCCCTTCCTTTCCTTTCTGCTCTCTGTATATCTGTTTGGATTTCCCAGCTGCCTCTAAGTTGCCTTGCCATAGGCCAGTGCAGCTTTATTTATCAGTCAGTCAGAGCAACACATGTTCACAGCATACAGAAAGACACCCCACAGCACTTCCCCTTTTCTGTCTAATCAAAAAGGAAGGTTTAACTTTAACATAGTAAAATTACATAAATAGAACAGCTATCAAGCAGGAATTACAGTTATAATATCTAGTCTATCTGTATTTGGCAAAGTTAAAGAAAATATTCTATCTACCCTGTATTTGTGAGCCTAAGGTTTCATATTTAATTTATCTTTATCATAACCAAGGAAAATTATAACTATTTAGTCTCCAACTACATAAAAAAACCCAAGAAAGATATAACATTACCTAAGTAAACAGGAAGTATATTGTAAGCAACTTCCAAAAATGTAGAATGACAGAGATATCTGGCTTCCTGGACAGTTACCCAAAGTTCCTCTGCAATGTTGGGGCATCTATCTTCAGCCTGCAGGTTTAGAGTCTCTGGCATAGATTTCAGTGAAGCAGGAAATTTTAAGGACTGTCCACCCATTCTGGGAAAGTTTGTCAGTTGCTTCTCCCGGTGTCCTGTAGAATGTCTGGCAGTTTCTTCTGCAATGCGGGAACCTGAAGGACCATCTCATCTTCAAAGTTCACTGGTCACCTTCCTATGGGTCCTGTATGTCCAGTTTATACAGCATCCTGTCTACCAGTTGAGGCAGGGGCAAATTTTGCCCAGTAGATAACTTTTGCCACAAAGGAAATAAAGTCCATATGGAGTTTCTTTGATGCTCATCATCTTCTTTGAAGTAATTGGTGCTGTCAGGAGCAGATGTGTCTCACTGTCCAGAAAAGTCTAAGTTCTTAAAAACATTTTAAATACCATATTCTGCAGGTCTTTGAAGTGTTTAAAGATTACCTATCTATCTGAGATATATCTCTGCATATCTAGAAAACTAATTACTGTGACTATAAGTTTGACTATTATAGATGACTATTAATTTGTATTTTTTAATTATATATTACGTTTAAAATGAACTGCATAAGTATAATACCCTAAACAAGAGTAGAAATATACATACTGTATAACAAAATTAACTTTAAATTTCTATCAATAAACTACAATCCATAGCAATGTAAAACATTTCAAATAAGTTGTTGCTCTTTAAAAGTAGATTCAATAATCTATCTTTTCATCCTATTGTATTTGTATCCCATTTTCTTCTTTACAAAGAGATTGCATTTATAATCAACCTTCCTTAAAAATAAACATTTATAAATAATATTTTGGGAATTTGGGCATAGCTTCTCATACTGCTTCTTGCTGGTTGAGGATACTGGCAATCTTATGGGGATCCTGAGAAAATTAGGAATTATAGTTAAATCTTGGCTGTCATAGTCTGTGAGACTGTATCAATCTTTCTTGGTGTCTTGGTTGATCAAATCATATTAGCCTGGAAGCAATCCATAGCTTCTCATCTTCTGTGGAAACAAAAGAAGAACCTCTTTTCCAAAGCAGTGTATCCTTAGACACAATTTTGAAGTCAAGATACCTTTAATATATATTGGTTTAACTCAGCAACCTTTTCAATCATTTGTCTTTCTGCATTTAAAAGATCCCAAAGACAGTATAATCCAGACTCTGTGTGATTTCCATATTTACGTAGTTTATTTTTTATATTATTTTTACTGTGTCTTTAAAGACTTTATTTTTTAAAATTATCTATTTTTTTATCTACCTGTCTATCCTCCTCTTCCTCTCTCTTCCAATCCTACGTACATTTATATATATATTGTAAACATCTGAATCTGTCTTTTATGTATATACAATCCTTTTCTGATCATTGCAAACTACAGTGTGGCTAAGATGGAAGTGGCAGTCCTGGCTGCTGACTCCACCCACGTCAGCTTCCCAACATGAAGGTGGTACACAGGAGAGTCACACTTACCCCACCAATTCTGGGGTCCATGCTAGTTCAGCTATAGTGTGCAGCTGGCCCATAAACCCTTTTTGACTGTATGAGTAAAAGCTAAATCTGCCATGCAGTGTGCTGTGCAGCTTGGAGACAGCTTTGTGTACCGAGGCGGGAATCTGCCATGCTGTGCTCAAGCCCAAGTGCTGCAGAGTCTCTGTACAGATGCGTATGAGATATGAAGTAGGAAACTATTTTTGGCTCCGTTTTAGAATCTCTTATTAACTTTTCTCAGGTTTTAGGTGGAAACTTGAGCCAACACCTTGGGCAGCCAAATGTGGCCTGATGTTTCTCTAGTCCCTCCTGGCTCTGGGGTCCCTTAGCTGCTTATAAAATAATCATTCAGAGGCTTAATATTATTTACAAACTGTATGGCCTATGGCAGGCGTCTTGCTGGCTAACTCTTACAGTTTAACTAAACCCATAACTATTAATATATCCATCACCACGTGTTCCGTGGTTTTACCTGCATACCATTACATGTTGTTCCTAGAATGGCAGTCTGGTATCTCCTCTTCCTCTCCTTTCTCTTCTCCATATATCTGCTTGGATTTCCTGGCTGTTCTAAGCTGCCTTACCATAGGCCATTGCAGCTTTATTTGTCAACCAATCAGAGCAACATGTATTCACAGCATACAGAAAGATATCCTATAGCAAAGGCTAGATGTAAATAGTGTAACTGTCAGTTAGCTTTTTAGCAGTGTATTTTACTGGGGTCAGTGTGAGCAAGAGAGCTTCTTTCTAGTGTCTGGTGCTGGATAAATAATAAAATAGAATCATTATGAATCTTTTGTAAATGACTGTGAAAAAATGATCATTGCTTTGCTATCTTAGGGGAAGGGTATTTATTTAAATTTTAAAAAGTAAGAAAAATTTGGAGACTTCAGGTTGAGATTTCTCAATAGCTGTGTGAAATATCCACAAATATTTAGATATTGTGTTGGTTAATTTTGATTGTCAACTTGATTGGATTAACAAATGAATAGAGTATTATTGGGATATACCTTTGAGTATATCTGTGATAGTATTTCCTGAGTGGATGAAGTATTAGGAAGATTTATTCTGGTAGCATCCTATGGGCTGAGATTGAGATTTGAATAAAAAAGGAGATGGAGAAAGATAAACGAGCATATGTTAATCTGAGATATGAAGAATCCTAGCCACATGCTTCTCCACTGTGGAGCCATCTGCTACCATGCTTCCCCACCTTGTGCTGTGTGTCCCACTACTCAGAAGGACTATATCTTTATCAACCATAACAACAAGAAACTCCTTTTTTTTGGGTCTGGTTTTGGACCAGTAATGAATGTTCAAAACAACTTCCCCTCCTTCCTTTAAGTCAGATGCATGCATTTACTACACTTGGTTTGGTCCTTTGCTTTTGTGAGTCATTAGGATAAATGAGTCTGTCAGGATCTTGAAACATATTTGTGCTGAGTATGTTCTCTTTCCTCTGCCATTGCCTTGCTGTACTTGTCCCTGGAGAATGAGGTGATAGATGCAAGGAACCAACCCAAGGTCTACCCAGCCTGGCTCAGAGTCACCAAAATATTTGCTTATTGATGAACATTTCTGAGCTTTATAGTTGTATGCAGCAAGCATGCAACAACTTCTGTGAAACAGTGTGCTCCATGAACAGAGACCCTAAACAGGATAACAACATGAAGTGTCAGAAAATAAAAAAGTAAATAAAAAAATGTAAGTCTTGGTTTAAAATATTAGCAAGAGAACTGGGCATGGTGGTGCATAACTTTAATCCCAGTACTCAGGAGGCAGGTAGATGTCTCTAGTTTTCTTTCTTTCTTTCTTTCTTTCTTTCTTTCTTTCTTTCTTTCTTTCTTTCTTTCTTTCTTTCTTTAACTCTTTGTGGTCCTGCCACCCAGCTCCCAAATAAGTACATGGAGACTTATTCTTACTTATGAATGTCTGGCATTAGCTTGGCTTGTTTCTAGCCCGTTTTTCAAATTTAAATTTTCTCTTTTCTCTTTAACTTCCTTTGCTTCTGGGCTTTTTCCTTTCTTTACTCTATATATCTTTCTTTCCTTCTTACTCTGTAGCTGGATGGGTAGCTGGCCCCTGGAGCCTTCCTCTCCTCCTTCTCTCACTCTTCCCTCTTCTCCAAATTTCTCCTATTCATTCTTTCTGCCTGGCAGCCCTACCTATCCTTTCTCTTATGCCTAGCTATTGGGCAATCAGGTCTTTATTATACCAACCAGGTGTTTTAGACAGACAAAGCAACGTAGTTTTACAGAGTTAAATGCAACATAAAAGAATGCAACACATCTTTGCATCATTAAACAAATCTTCCACAAAATGAACAAATGTAATGCATCTTAAACTAATATTCCACAACAGATCTCTATGAGTTCCAGGAAAACCAGAGAAGCTCTGTCTTGATAAAGCAAGCAACAACAATAAACAAACCGAAACAACTCCCCCCAAACCAACCAACCAACAAACAAAACATTAGCAAGAAAAGTTGAATGATTGTATGTGTGTGCCATGAGGTCAGAGGACAGATCAAATAAGTGGATTCTCTGTTTTCACATGTGGGTCCCAGAGATTTAACTCAGTGCTTCAGGCTTGGCAGCAAGTGCCTTTACCTGCGGAGCCCTCTTGTTAGCCCAGATTTTGTTGTTTACCACACTGTTTGTGCCACTTTGTTATATGGTTGTCTATACCAATGAATAATCAGATGTTCAAAATTGTGATTAGAATGCACATAAAGTCCTGTTTTTTCTTAAATTACATTTTAAAAGTAGCTTAGAAAATAACTTTTCATACATCCTTCAGTTTGGTTAACTTTCCTTCCCACTCTTGCATCTCCTATACCCCTGCTTCTATCTCCACTTACACATCTCCATTCCATTATCCCCATCTCTACTTTGATATCACATATGAAGAACTGAGGTCTTTGTATAGGCTATCGACTGGTTGACTATATAATGATTTTTCCACCAGCTAAAGAGTGAAAACACTGTCTAAAATACAACAGAACAAGACAAACAAGCACCACTACCACCACCATTGTAAGTAGAAGGATGGTTTAGTAGTGTAGAACATTTTCTATAAGAGGACCCAAGTTCAGATCCTCAGCATCCATATAAAACAGGCTTAGCTGTGTATGTCTGTGACCCCAGCATTTGGGACAGAGACAGACAGATATCAGGAACTAGCTGGCCAGTCAGCCAAAGCAGTATTGTTTATTTATGCTCAGCGAGAGAAACAGAAGGTGGAGAAGCAGTAGAGGAAGACATCGACTGTCACCCTCTGGTTTCCACATTTGTGTACACATATCCCTGCATGCATGGCTGTGTGTGTTCTACACATACGCAGAGTAAAATGAAATGAATATCACTGGGTAGGGGGAGAGAAGGAGAAAAGAAGAAAGGAAGGGAGGAAGGGAGAAAGAGAAATAGTAAAAGTTCATTGGAAGAAATGAACAAATGGGAAGATTGCCATGTTCTCAGCACGTAGATTTCTGTTCCATTTAAACCTAGATGATGTGTTTGAAACTCGCATCTGAAGTCTATTTAGAAAAATAAGTGTAGCCAGGTGGCGGTGGCACATGCCTTTAATCCAGCACTCAGGAGGCAGAGCCAAGCGGATCTCTGTGAGTTCAAAGCCAGCCTGGACAGGCACCAAAACGACACAGAGAAATCCTGTTTCAAAAAACCAAAAAAAAAAAAAAAAAAAAGAATGAGTATGTAATAGTTGTCCAAAAACACAAGACCAAAACCAAATGAAGACAGGAAGTTCTGGGGAAGGCTTTCCTTCTTGTGACATTAAGTATATTGTAATGCTGCTCGAAGCACAACAGTGCAGAATGAAAGCAGAAACATTGCTGGGACAGAGTTCTTAAACTTTAGTATTTATTTTTGACTTTTGTTCAGGTCAGCACAGGATGGGACAGGAAAAGTATTTAGAATACCTGGGTTGAGGTAATTTAGCTGTTGATTTGAAGAAAATTTAGATGCCTGTCTTTTACATCTAAAAAATTCTAGCCAGATTAGGAAAAAAAAAAAAAAAAAAAAAACCCTAATGGTAAAATTGATAGGCATTAACATATGTGTAGAGAAGGCTTTTCTAAGCAATAACAGTTCATAAAAAATAATGTTAAATAATTTATCCGTTCCAAAACAAAATATATTTTCAGTAAAGTGGAGCCAAAGTTAAAACATAGACTCAAAAAATATGTATTAAGGTTTACTGTCTATAGAGTGAAAATACTCTTCAGAGTAATAGAAGGGAAATGATGTAATTCATAGATTGAAATATAAATAGATAGAGACATTATTAGAGAAATACACATTTGAGAATCAAATATGACATTTAAAGATCAGTTAGCCAAAACCATCCATATTCTTGGTAAGGGTGGTAGAAATGAATAGTTTTCTCTCTTTGGTTGAATAACCATCATGCCTTTTTTTTGCAGAAAAAACTTTATTCTTTCTTTAGCCATGGCATTCCATTTCTAGCTTCAGATCCTATTTAAATTATTACCAATTTATGAAATCATGTAGTGGGATATTCGTTGCAACATTATTGTTACGAACAACATGAAAACCCACATAACTAAGCTTGGTGCAGTAGAACATGCCTGAAATTCTAGCACCTGAGATGGGGAGGGCTATGCTGTCCCTGTCTCAAGAATGAAATGAAATATATCTGCCCCACAAAAAGGGAAACCGCCAAACCAACTTCCTTGCCCCCCACAAAACTCCATATACCTTTAATGCTCATCACAAAGCATGGTTGAATGAATTACATATTTGTTTCATGTAACACAGCGGCTTAAAATGGATGACAAAGATAAATCTTGGTAAGATTTCTGAGAATTACTATTGAACCCTTAAATCAAATTGAAAACAGCGTTATTTATATGAGCATATTTATCTTTAACATACAGGCATAAATATTTGTAGTTATCTAGAACGATCCAAGAAGGGTTATGTGTGCCGGGTGGTGGTGGTGCACGCCTTTAGTTCCAGCACTCTGCAGGCAGACACAGGCGGATCTCTGTGAGTTTGAGGCCAACCTGGTCTACCAAGTGAGTACCAGGAAAAGGCGCAAAGCTACACAGGGAAACCCTGTCTCGAAAAACAAACAAATAAACAAACAAACAACAACAAAAAGAAGGGTTATGTGCAACATTCATTTTTGTGGAAGGTAGAAATAGGGAGTAAAGAAGCTTTTAGTGGGTTACTTTCTTCATATTTCTTTATAGAACTTCGGACTTTATCATCATATGAGATCATTGCAAAATTATTTAAAAGATAGTTCTTCCTTTGACACATTGTACCTGGGTCAGTACTTGCTATGACTTCATTTCTTCTTTTTCTTTCTTTTTTTTTTTTTGTTTTTGGAAACAGGGTTTCTCTGTGTAGTTCTGGCAGTCCTGGAACTCACTCTGTAGACCAGCCTGGCCTCAAACTCAAGGAGATCTGCCTGCCTCTGCCTCCCTGAGTGCTGGGGTTAAAGGAGTGCATCACCACCACTTGGCCTGACCTCATTTCATTGCACATATTCAGACGTGCTGTATTGGTAGAGGAAAACACTGTAGATCCCATGAGTTTGCTATACTTGCTTTTTGTGCACAAGTGTGTGAGGAATGTTTTGGATTCACTTGTATTATGTGCTTTCTATTTTGTCCTTTTTATTTTTTCCTGTTATATATTCAGTTTTTTTTTTTTGTTTTGTTTTGTTTTGTTTTTTTAAGACAGGGTTTCTCTGTGTAGCTTTGCACCTTTCCTGGAACTCATTTGGTAGCCCAGGCTGGCTTCGAACTCACAGAGATCCGCCTGCCTCTGCCTCCCGAGTGCTGGGATTACAGGCGTGCACCACCACCGTCTGGCTTGTTTTTATTTTCTCTTTTGTTAGATGTAAATTGCTTAGCTTCATTCCATTTTATTACTATATCTTCACCCTGGATCTATCATTTGAGGGCTTAGCTCTCTTTTTTTCCTCAATATTTTTTGAGAACCATTCACTATTATTTCTGTATTTTCAGCTAGATCTCAAAACTATATGGAATTACTATGCTAGTGATTCCTGATTCATTATTTGTTTAAGATTTCTTACTCAGGGCATGTTATCTTTAATGGCTATTTTGCAGCTCGGTCTGATTTAACCAACTTTTATGAAGATTTGCTCTATGACAACCATTGTACCAGGTATTCTGGTTATAAATGTGAATATATTAGGTATTAGATTTATAGTGTGTTGCTTTCCTCACTTCCTGCAGCCTTTGGCAATAAAATCCACCAAATGAGCTGGAATGGTAGTTTTGTAAATAGTTGAACCTATATATACTAATCCAAGGATTAGCAAATACTAATCCAGTGAACAGAAATATGTTGTAATTAAGAACAAATGTTTTACAACCTGGAGGATTTCTAACTGTTCTTTTAGAAAAATGAAAGAACAGTTTTCATGGATTTGAAAATCAAACATATATTGAAGATCCTAGCAAGTTAGGTGGTTTATTGTGGCCAGAAAGTCCTTTGAAAAATTATAGTGGCAGTGGGATTGGGTAAGTTATGGTGGCAGTAGGTTTTGGTTGTGGTGTAGTGTGAGTTGATGCATAGTTTTCCTATCTTGCGCCATGTTGATTATGTAACCAAACCCATTTCACTCACAATACACATTAATGTGCATCAGTTGATGTATTGTGAGTGATTCTGAATGGATTAAAAATAAAAGTTATCATGTGTATTTTAAAAAATAACTTCACATTTCTTTCAAAATATAACAATTCAGAGCATTCTCATTAATTAGAATTTTCAAGAGATCAGTCTTTTACTTTTGTTTTCTAAAATAACTTACAGAGATTCAAAGACCTTTGAGGAAATTAATTAATACCTTTTCAATTTTGTCTCTGATGCATGGTGAGAGGAGGCCTTTTCTCTCTTTTGAAATGAAAACTAAGGTCCATTTAATGTGATGTGCTGTAATAGCACCGTCCTTTCTGCTGAGATTCATTTTTCTAGTCAGTAAATAAGTAGGTGTGGAGACTTGTTTTGGAATTTCTCAAGCCAAGTCGTTCTGTAGAAATCCATGAAGAGGACTGGAGAGATGGCTCAGAGGTTAATAGCACTAACTGCTCTTCCAGAGGATTTGGGTTCAATTCCCAGCAACCACATAGCAGGTAACAACTGTCTGTATCTCTAAGATCTGACACCCTAACACAGACATACACGTAGGCAAAACACCAATGCACATAAAATGAAAAGAAATAAATTATTTTAAAAAATCCAAGAGAAGTTGGCATAGTGGCACACGTTTTTAATCTCAGCACTTTTGAGGCAGAGACAAGGAGGATCTCTGAGCTCGAAACCAGGCTAGTCTACATAGTCATTACAGGACAGCCAGAACTGTCTTTAAAAAAACCAAACAAATAAAAATGAAGTCCAAGAGAAAATTAGAAATCATTTTCAGAGTTACTTGCCCTTTAATTAATGTTCACAGAGAAGAAAATTAAGGCCTAAGGGAAGAGGTGTGTATGTGAGTATATGCGTGCGTGCATGTGTGTGAGAGAGAGACAGAGAGACAGACAGCCAGCCAGAACCCACTAGGTCTAAATGTAATTTTTCAGTAAATTGGTTTTCTGAAATTTTGTTGAGGGTCCTTCTGGCTTTGATTATAAAGTTGGGCAGCTATGTTTTTTAAGGTAGCAAGCCATTTATTACCCTGTGTTTGTCAGAAATATACTTTTATGTTTATACTGAGAAAATAATTGTAGATTATGGTCTAAAGTGAATCCCATATCATCTGTGTTGATAGAGGTATGCACAGTTACACTCTCAGTGTGTACATATCAGCATTCACACCCAGGCACTACCTGTACTGTTTATAGTATTCTAGCTGTACATAAGCCTCTATCTTCCTGCTCATTGGTATTTTTATTTATCCTGCTATACAAGTGACTCCTCCAGGTCTTTAAATATTTATAATATATGTATATAAATTTCCTGTCACTTAAAGTTGAAATTAACTTTTTCAAAATTGCACAGTAGCACTATACTCTTCAGTGATTACCCTGTTTCTATGGCCTGCATATCTGAGGACTAGGGAGGTATACAAACCTCATTTTCTAGTTGGGATAAAATGCAGGTAGATGAGTTAGTTAAGAGTAAAAAATTGAGAATAAAAAGTGATGTGGTGGTACATGACTGCTTTAGAGGCTAAGGCATAGTAGGACCTTGTTTAAAAACATGAAAACAACTATGAACAACAGATTATTGGACATATAGTCTGTTGGATTTACTTAGGATGATTTAGGTAGTTAGAAACTTGATGTTTTATATCCATAGAGATAACTATGCCAGTTCATTTCCTATTACCTATATACCTGAATTGAGTTTTACACTAGCTGGGAGTGATGGTGTCTATTAGAGTGAGTGATGTTTGCTTTACTTTAGTCACACTTTTATTAGCAGCACTTATCATAGTGCCAACCACTAACATATTACAGAAATTATCTGGATAATGATCCCCTCTCACCTTGGTCAGTAAAAAGGGAGTAGTTAAAGATTGCCATATTATCCTGAAGTTCTAGGATAATGGCTCATACGTCGTCATCATGGACTAAAAGTAATATTACTACAAATGATAGTTTTTTTTTTTTTTTTGCTAGTTTTACTTTTTAACAAAACTTCTTTCAAAGGTTTCTGAAATATTGTCTTTTTCTTAGTTAAAAATGCAGGGATACAGCTCAGAGGCAACGTATTTATATAGTAGTAGGTGTGATCCCTAATATTGTAAAAAGGGAGGAAAAGGACAGGGAGAATACATACAATATTTAAACCTAGTGCTTTGGTTCCAGAAGAGTCATGGAAAGAGGGTGCGGAAAAATTATAGTGGAGGAGGATCTAGATCAGTGATTCTCACCCTGGGTTTTGTGATCCCTGGGGAGGGGAGTATATCAAATGACTCTTTCACAGGGATCACATATCAGATAATCCTGCATATCAAATATTTACATTATGATTCATAACAGCCATTATGAAGTAGCAACAAAAGCAATTTTATAGTTGGGGTCACCACAACATGAGGAACTGTATTAAAGGGCCGCAGCATTAGAGAGGTTAGGAAGTAGTGGTCTAGATGTTGTTCCCAGTTGGATTTGTCCCCCTGAAGTCTTTCCAGTGGGCTTGGTTCTTTCTTTGTATTCTTGGGTTGAACTTAGAGAAACTTCTGCAGTTCAGGGTATGTAGCTAGAGGATTCTGTTTCCTATGGCCAGAGTCCAAGTTGCACTTGTCTTGACAACCATGAAAATGTAATTGTTGTTTATAACCTTTTTTTTTTTTTTTTTTTACTAATTTATTTTATGTCTGTGTGAGAGATCTCTTGGAACTGGAGTTACAGAAAGTTGTGAGCTGTCATGTGGGTGCTAGGAATTGAACTCAAGTCCTCTGGAAGGACAGCCAGTGCTCTTACCCACTGAAAGGAAGCACTCCTCTGCAACCTTCCCTTGTTGTTTATAATATTTATGTCATCTATAATGAATTTATTTATTTTAATGATATTAGATGATGAACAACTAGGTTTTATTGAAAAACAATAATGCTGAATAAGTCTGTTTTAGAAAGTATTTATCGGCCTTTATTATAGTGATTCTTGACTTGTCAATACTTATGAATCTGTTTTAAAGAAAATAAAAGGGAATAAACTCCTGAAAAGTAAGTAAAAACTGAACATGAAGAACACAAGTTTAAATGAGTGTTTAGTAGTATTAAAGCCTCATTTACTTATCATGTCATGGTGTCACTTGAACTTTATTTACTCATAAGTAGTCTTCACTGCAGCTACAAAGGGGGCCAAGATAGTTGCTTGGCATCATTTTATTGTAAGGTAGTCATCTTACTTTTTGTGTTAAACACTTGAGACTCTTAGAGGACACCTTCAAACCTCCAGTTGTGGCAACTGCTACATTTGCAATGGATGTATGAGGTGTTTGAAGTTACAGTGTCGAGAGTTGGGCACTAATGGGACTTCAGTTGGTTTTGGAGAAAATGGTAACTGTTGCTTGCTTTCCCACAGCTCTCATGGCAAAGATGCCTCTCCTGGTCCTCTGGTGGATGTTACAAACATCCCTACTCCACGCAAATTCCTGGATGCCACTCAATATTCTGCTGCTGGCAGCTCAAGTGGTAAGTTATTTTTATCATGTGCTACAGTCTTAGTATACTAGAAAGCATAGGCAAAGACCTGTGGTAGCCTGTGATGTGCCCTTTGGGACTCTCATGGGAAATAGATATAAAACCATTGGCTGGACCTATTGCATTTTAGAGGGTGATAACTGGCAGTTAACTGGCTTGCCTGCAAAATCTAGCTGTGACTTCATTTTATTTCAACGGTACTGTTCAGTTTTCAAAACTTGCATTTGAATGCTCTTTGCTAAAATCTGTACTTTTCTTTTTGGTTGTAATCTCTATTGCTTCTGTTGATATCAGATGGCAGAAATATAGAAATGAGACGAAGCCATATATTATGAACAAGACAGCTAAGCTTCCTTTAAACTTGGTAATTGTCCATTTGTAATTGTCCATGAGCACAGTTTCAAAGATGTTTCCTTTCTGGTACATCAACATTCTGGCTTTGAGGTTTGTAGACTGGCAGACATTTATTTAATCCACTGCTCAGCTCTCCTTCTGTTATGGACATTTCCTTTTTGTTTTTGTTGTGTCTTTTTTTTTTTTTTTTCAAGACATGGTTTCTCCATGTAACTTTTGGAGCCTGTCCTGGAACTCACTTTGTAGACCAGCAGACTGGTCTTAAACTCACAGAGATTTACCTGCCTCTCTCTCCTGAGTGCTGCCACCCCCCAATCGGCCGTGTCTTTCTGTCTTAGCTTCCCAAATGCAACTGTTTAGGTATGTGCTATTGTGCTTGTTGATAGTACTATCTTGCACAGACACCAGATTTTATGGTAAGGCTGAAGGATGTTAAGTGCATGAGCTGCCTTATAGCACGTGTGCTTAAATAACATAAAGTCAAGGTTAACACACACTAACTTCAAGGACTTATTATTGTTGTTTGTTTTTATTCTTTTGTGGGGCCTGCCACCCAGCTAGCAGCTCCTCCCCCTCCTCCTCCTCCTCCTCCTCCTCCTCCTCCTCCTCCTCCTCCTCCTTCCTTTTTCATCCTGGAGTGATTGGACAGCCTGGGAATTGAACTGGCTCCTCTGGAACATCAGTCAATGCTCTTAACTGCTGAGCCATCTCTCTCCTCTTCCCAGCTTATTCTTAATTATAAATGTCCAGCCATAGGTTGGCTTATTTCTAGTCAGCTTTTCTTAACCTAAATTATCCCATCCAGCTTTTGCTTTTGGGCTTTTCTGTTTCTTTATTCCTGTATACCTTTTCTTTTCTTCTTACTCCATGGCTTACTGTGTAGCTGGGTAGCTGGATAGCTGGGTGGCTGGCCCCTGGGCCTTCTTCCTTTTCTTGTGCTCTTAGATCTCTCCTTCCAGATTTCTCCTTCTGTTAATTCTCTCCCTGCCAGATCCACCTGTCTTTTCTCCCGCCTCAACATTGGCTGTTTGTTAGACCATCAGGTGTTTTAGACAGGCAAAGTAACACAGCTTCACAGAGTTAAACAAATGCAGCATAAATAAAAGTAACACACCTTAAAATAATACTTCCCAATAGCTCATTGGCCATAATGTGTAGTGTAGTCCTGGGCAAGGTGGCATCAAATATTCCACGTGTTCACATAGAGATCGGAGCAGAGTGTGGCTCAAAGATTGAGGCAGCAAAAGGGCAAGGAGATGGAGATGCCAGGTGATATGCTATAGTCAGTCATTGTAGCCTTCACATTTCTGCAAAGTAACCTCTAACCCGCATGCTAGAGCTGTTAGCAGTTGGGGGGTTTACTCTCTTTGATGATAGCCTCTCCCACCATTGCCATTTGTGTCCATTTGAATCCCACTATTTTTAGTTTGGCTACCATATAAGGAGCAACTTATGCCTACTTGTGTAAGCCTTCTGATCTTGTGGTCTAATATGTTATTTTGTGACAAAAATACTGAATGTATATTTTTAATGAGTATCAAATTAGGGACTCAATGTTTATTTACCCTTTGTTTTTTGAGGTGGCTCCTGACTGCCTTCTTATGGGCCTTTATTCCATTGTTTGATATGTTACATTGCATCACTAGTCTTCAAGAGCTTTTGACTATAGGACTCCTGCCTTGTAACATGGCTCCTTCTGTATCTTCCACTGGCTTCACTATTTCCAAATGCACCTGTGCCTCTGTGCATATACTTATTAGCACATCTTGAGGAAATATCCACAAGTACTTTTTTTTTTTTTTGAGCAACCTAGTATTCTTTGAATAAGATGAAGGCGTGTCATTTTGTTGTATGTTTAAAGTTGACTGTGGGAAGACTGACTTTGCTTCTGAATATAAAGTTTTAGTGGATTCTTCTGGAGTGGCTCAAACTTGACTCTTTGCAGAGTACAGACTTGGGTCCACTGCACAGGGAGGGTTTTTGTGACTTCATACCTTTTGGTTGGGTAGAAGAGGAGTGGATGCTTTCTGTGGACTTTGTAGGTACCCTCATGTAGCAGCCAACGTCCTCAAAGTCTTTACAAGAGAGTGATGCTTATTGTCTCCTTTGGATAAATATTAGTTCATTGTTATTGAGGATTAAGCCTAGGGCCTGCCCCATGCCAGAGAATTACTCCATTAATATCCTTCCAACTCTCTTTTTACTTTTTATTTCTGAAACAGGGGCTTACTAAGTTGGATAGTTGGCCTTGAACTCACTCTGCATCACAGGCTGATTGCCTTTCTGAACCTCTTGCTGCATTGTTCCCCCTTCCTCCCAATTACCTGCCTATACTTAAAGGACTTTGGCTCTAGTCCTAGTGAAAAAAATAAAACGTATAGCACTTTGAAATAATTTAAAAGAAGAAAGGCTAAAAAAGAATTGGGATTCAACTAGTCATTTTATGTAACTAATTGAAAGTTAGTTACTGGGACATGCTTCACTGAAAACAATCTCATTTAAATTAGAGTCTTTTAGGTTTGTGATCTTGATGTTTGTTACTTTTACTATAGAGAACTATAAAAATCATGTTTTTTTCTTTTCTTATATTGATTTATTTAGTTTCCAATTTTTCCTAAATCTCTAACACTAGTTGTTTTTGTTACACTGTACAGAGGTTTGTACTCAGTCCCCTTACATAGTTCAGAAGGCTTTTCCTGTCATTTTGACAGTGTTTCTTTTCTTTGAGCTTTTGATACTTCTGTGAGGGTAGAGATTCTTCCGTAGAGTCCAGAAGTATAAAATAACATACATACCTTTAGTTTTGGTTTTTATTTTATTTTTTTTTGGAAATTGTTAGTATATCTTAATTTTTAAGTAAATCATCCTACTAAGCCTGGTGCTGTGGATATCACTCTGTATGCTGTCAATGTGTTGCTCTGAATTGTTAATAAATAAAGTGCTGATTGGCCAGTAGCCAGGCAGGAAGTATAGGCAGGACAAAGGGAGAGGAGAATTCAGGGAACAGGAAGGCTGAGTCAGGAGTCGCCAGCCAGACACAGAGGAAACAAGATGTAAAGATACTGGTAAGCCACAAGCCATGTGGCAAGGTATAGATTTATAGAAATGGGTTAATTTAAGATGTAAGATATAGCTAGCAAGAAGCCTGAGCCTTTAGGCCATACAGTTTTAATTAATATAAGCTTCTGTGTGTTTATTTGGGTCTGAGTGGCTGTGGGCCAGGGCTGGACTGGAGAAAACACCAGCTACAGACTGGTTATATTAATTTATGTCAATGATGCTGAGTCATTGTTGAATTGAAATAAAAATTTTGTTTATAAAGAAATTACAGGTCAACTTTGTAAAATGAAAGTGCTATCTATATACATTTCAAATAAGCTAAAAGTGCCAATTATAGCTTGTTACATGTGTTATTTTTAATAAGACCACTTTTACTTTCTGATGGGCATTTTATCCTGTCAGCTCCCGGAATTAACAATGTCATACACTGGAATTCATGTTCCTGCAGTGACTTTTGTTGTTATTAGAAAACTCTGGAAGAACCTCATGCTGGCTTAAGTGGAGCCAGGATCATTGTGGAAACCACATTTGGAGATCTGTAAAAGTCTTTCTCTTTAAAAAGATTTATTTCCTGGACTGTTTTGGATACTGTTGCTCTTATGACTTTCCTGGGTGTGAATGAAAAAGAATGTACAGTTATAATATTGATTCATATTAGTAATAGCCTAAGCTACGAAGTATTTATTGCCTGCTAGGTGGAAAGCAGTGTTTGAAGTGCTTTACTTGAATCAACTGAGATGGGTATTATTAGTAGCTTCATTTACATACAGGAACACTGAGGCACAGCAAGTTTAGTAATTGGTTTTAATTTTCCCAGCTGATTAAAAAGCATCTAGATTTCCATGTTGGAGCTGAGTTTTTAAAATCAGTTTGCTGTTGTTGTACATAAACAAGCTGTGCATTGTGTGTTTGTTTTCTGTACATAAACATGGCTTACCCAAAATAAATTTATTAATTATCTTAAAGTCTTGTAGGTTAGAAATCTAACACGAGGAGCTAAGAATATAGCTCAGCAAGTAAAGTGCTTACTGTATAAGGTCTGAGTTTGGATCCTGAACACCATCTAAAAGCTGGGTACCACAGCCAGGTATGGTGGTGCACAACTCTAATCCTAGCACTCTGGTGGCAGGGGCAGGTAGAGCTCTGTGAGTCCGAGGACAACCTAGTCTACAGAGTGAGTTCTGGTATAGCCAGGGCTACACACAGGGAAAGCAAAGAAAGAAAAAAAAGCTGGATACAGCAGCATGTGCCTATATCTCTAGAGTGGGAGGAAGGGGTGTGGAGACAGATGCCAGGGGCTCACTGGCTAGCAAGTCTAGCAAAACATAGCAAGTTCCAGGTTTACTGAGAGAATCTGCCTTTAAAAAAAAAAAAATGTAGCAAGCCATAGAAGACATCTGATCTTGACCTCTGCCCTCCATGTGCACAAGCATAAGTGCATGTGCATGCATGTACACACGCACACACACACACACACACACACACACACCCTAACATGAAGCTGGTTATCATGGTAAATCCTAGCACTCAGGAGGTAGAAGCAGAAGGATCAGGAGTTCAAGGTCAGCCTTGGTACATGGAGAGTTTGTGGCCAGCCCAGGCTACATAGGACTCTTAGGAAAAAACAAAACAAAACATAACGTGTCTCATTGGGCCCAAATCAAAGCATTTATAGGACCATGTTTCTTTTTGCAGGTTCTGGGGATTCTTTTTCCTTGTCTTTATGAGGTTCTAGAGGTTGTTACTTTATGTGACCTCTTTCTCCTTTCTCAAAAGCAGCAATGGTGCTAGGGGACAGTTTTCCCTCCTGTATTTCTCAGACCCACATTTCTGCCTTTCCCCTCCCTTTTAAAGGACTTCTGCGAGAGGACTGAACTCACCAGGGTACTTCAGGCTAATCTTGATATCTCAAAGTCTTTAACTTTAATGATATCTGAGAGTCTCCTTTGCCATGTAAGGTGACCTACTCATAGGCCTTGCGGCTTAGGCATGGATATTTTGGAGATCCATCATTTTGCTAACCATACTCTGCAAAGCTGTTTTTCTGTCTTAAGTTATCTTTAGAAACCAATGTGTGAAAAATTAGACATTTTTGGAATTCTATGGTGAAATCTTTTTAAGTCATTGCCATTCTAGTCCTTAGGACTCTATTAATCTGAATCACATTCTTAAGAAATTGTACAAACAAAGAAGATATACATTATGGAGAGAGTACATAAAATGTTACTAAGAATATATAAAAGCTTGGGGCTTGTGAAATATGCCACAATAAAGTGCAGAAATTTTGTCTAATTCTTGGTTCAGAACAGCAAGTCTTTCGTGTCTATTTGTGGAATTCTCCACAAGTCAGCTGAGAAAGTAATAGACATTTTCAGCAGGGAATTTAACATAGGCTCTTAAACCTCCCCTCTCACCTTGTGAAACAGTAGGATTGAGGGTGTAATCCATTAGAACTGACACTTTCATAGAGGAAGTTCCAGTAGGGAATCCCTAGGCAGAACGATTTCCCATTGGGGTGCCATAAATTAAGGTTGGAGGTGATTCCTGAGAATGTTCAGGTTATTATTAATTAAATGAAAATTCTGATTGCTTGTGGATGAGTCTTTCTCAGACGCCTAATTTAGAGGTGGAAGTGTGACTTTTCTCTGAGAAGATTTCTATCATAGTTTGTAAGTGATGCTTTCAAAGCTGCATTTTGTTGTTCAATGGATGCAACAGTGCTAGGAAGTCATTTTAGGGCAGTTTTTTTTTTTTTTTTTTTTTGTTATTACTACTATGAATGTCGCCTTTATATTCATTATACTTAGGTATATTTAAGAAACGTTGTTTGGAATTACATGTATGTATGTGCTATCTGACTAACTAAAGTACTCATTTATAAATTGCAAAATCGAGGCACAGGTTGGCAGAAGCAAGTAACGTTAAAGACAAGTAATTGGAATTCGCATTGCTTTCCTACTACATATGAATCAGATTACAAATGGCATAATAAAGAACAGGGAAGATTATGGAGAACCAGAAAGAAAAGTTTATACCTAAAAGATTATTTATCTGTTAATCAATAAAACAAGCTAGTAGAACAAAGGGAAAATATGAGCATGCGTTTTCTTAAGGGAAATCTCATGCTAGAAATATATATAAAATTATTAGTTAATCATCTATTATTTCAAAAAACATTTTCCAATTCAGAAAGTGATTCCATTGAGATCTAATGCTTGGTTCAGTTACATCCAGGTTCCATGGCTTCACTTGGCCTTATGGTGTTTCCATTCTTGTATAGTCTTTGTCATGTCATTACAGTATTTTATAATGTATGGGAAAACTACTGTCTCATTTAGATGTAATAATTCATGTAAAGAATTAGAAAGACTGGGAGAAAAGCCAGTAATTGTAGTAAAAATGTTGGTTTAGGCTTTTAACTCCCAGTATATCCTTCCATTTGGCCAAGAGCCTTTGAAAAGTTTGAGACTGAGCAAGCACTCCCAGGCATTTCATTTGTGGCTTCTTAATCCATTTTATTCATGCCCTGGTGGGCTACTATGACTTTTTACTACTTTCATTTTTTACAACATAGATCAAATAATAAAACTTAAAAAAGAACACAGATTTAATTTTTTTTCACATTACTGCTTTTTTCTTGATGTGCATCTTATTTCATATAATCTCATCTAAGACTTAACATTGATTTGAGGAGTCAGAGATTTGACATTTTAATAATTCTCTCAACACAGAGTGGGAATTGTATGTTCCAACATAAGAGGACATGAAATTTTTTTTATAGAACTCACATGTATAAACAAGTTTACCAAAATGGTAGGAATCTTCTCGAATTACTTCTGACCTTAGTGAATGAAGTGAGGAAATGGTCTCTCCTAGGTATGGTTGAGGAGAAAGTTTTTATTGTAGATAGAAGGGAATAAACATGACTAGCAGATTGAACCATGCCATGAAAGGAGAGAGAGAGAGTTAGGGAGAGAGAAAGAGGAAGAGAAGAGAGAAAGCAACACACTAGACATAATTCTTTGCCCCTTACCCACTGCTCTCCTTCCTGGCAAACAGTCCCTTGACATTCATGTCTTATACACATATTTTAAAATACATGTAGAAGAGAAAACTTGTGGTGTTTGTCTTCCCGAGTTTGCTTTTTTAAAATCTAATATGGTTATCCCCCTTCCATCCGTTTCCCTTTCAAAGAACATTGTCTTGGTCTTATTTAGGACAGAACACAACTTCATTGTGTGTACGGACCACATTTTTGCTGTTTGTCGATGACTGATTTAGGCTGGTGTCTTTTTTATAAATCAGGTGACTGTAGATATGTGGGTTCATTCCTGGGCCCTCTATTCTGTTTCATATGTGTGTTTTTGTGGTACTGTCACTCTGTTTTTTTACTGTTGCTTTGTAGTGTAAATTGAAGTCAAATATTGTGGCATCTCCAGCATCTCCCTTAGATCCTTTGGTTGTTTGGGGATCTTTTTGATGGATATTGTATTGAATCTGTAGATGGCATTTGTTACTGCAATCATTTTTACACTATTAATTTTACCAGTCCTTTAACTTGGGATGTCTTCCCATTTATAGGCTATTCATCAGTTTCTTAAAGTTTTCTTCATTGTAGAAGTCTTTTACCTCCTTGGGTATACTATTGGTTAAATTATTAAGGCCACTCCATGTAGTTAAAAGGGAGGTTTATTTTGTGGGGTAACTTACAAATGAAGGGGTAGGTTACAGGGTCTGGCAAGGGTATAGCGCAGTCCGGCGGTGTTCTCTGGAGAACTCTGCTCGGTCTACCTCCAGCGTCCAGAGTCCGGGAACCAAGAGACAGAGCTCTTCCCGATCCTTCGTCTTCCGCTTCCTCCTCTGCCCCGCCTTGTGGGCGTGACCATTACCGAAGCCTCAGTGGGGGTTGGAACTTCCAGGCCAATGCTGGGATGGCTACCCACTACATCTCCCCCTTTTGTCTAAATAAGAAAGCTCTAACCTAATACAAGACTATATACAAAGAGATGCTTATCAAATATTGTCTAGGAGTAATGAGGGATAATGACCTAGATAAGTTGGAATTACAATAAGTACAAACAATATCAAGCAAAAAACACATAGTAAAATCCAGGGAAGTCTAGGGCATGGGTAGGTGGCGTGTTACAAAGATCATTCCAAAAGGTGTCCTATCCTAAAGAACCTGAGTCTAATACTTAATATATCCTATCTAAGATATTATATATGTATATATACTAAGTTGTAACTATAACTGCTAATCTCCAACCTCATCAAAGACCTGAGAAGGAATATAATAATACCTGAGAAATGGGAGAAGGATGCAAGCAACTTTCGGGAGTCTTGCAAGAGTAGACAGAGACAGCTAGCAGCCTGGACAGTCACCTAATGTTTCTCAGCATCGTTGGTGCATTCAAATTGGCTACAGGCCTAGAGTATCTGACAGACCATTTTAGAAGCAGGAATTCTGAAAGACCATCTTACCCTGTCTTGGCAAAGTATAGTGGTCGCTTTCCTTGTGTCCCGCTTGTCCAGAAAGGACAGCATTTGTACTGTCAGCAGTTGAGGCAAGGGCAGTTCTTTGCCCAGTAGGCCATTTTGTGCCAAGAAGACAAACTTCCAAATGGAAATGTCTTAGAAGCCCAACATTCTCTCGGGAACCAATTGGTGCTGCCAGGAGCAATTGTGTCTCACGTCAACAGAATTCTAAGTTATTTAAATGCCATGTTCTCTAGGTCCATGAAGTGTTTGAAGATTACCTGTCCATCTGACCTATGTATTTATTAATCTGGATGACCTAACTAACATAATTATAGAGATGACAAGCATAGGTGACAATAACTAAGTAAGTCTTGTCTACCTAAACAACCTAAGGACTAAGCTTCCTATAAATAAGGCAAACAGTCTGTAAGCAAATGCACAGTAAAAGGACAATGACTTTAAATTGTGACAATACACAAAATATCTTTAACAGAGGTAGGAATGTATAGTGCAATATGCAATATGATAATAATCCTAAATATATATCAGTATACAGAATATCTTAAACAGAAGTAGAACATACATACAGTATGACAGATATAAATTCACATTTGTATCAATATACAAATATTTCACATAAGAGTAAAAATATATGTACAATATAACAAACATCGTTCTGTATTTGTATCAATATACAAATTATCTTAAATAGGAATGTAAAAAGTTTATATTTGTATCAACATATAAGAATTCATAACAGTGCAAAGGCTGGTATATTACTAAATTTGTTTACTAATGTATATGACAGTCTACCATAATATCTTATACCTATCCATTCCATTTCTTCTTTTCCCTTTTTTTTTTTTTGAGACATATTTTCTTTCCTTAGGGAGAGTACTGAGTTTAACAGTTTCTTCCACCCCCAACCCTAGAACCATTATCCATAACCCTGAGAAATATGAAACCTTAGGGAGAAGGGGCGTCGTTTTCTTAGAATTGCTTCCTGCTGTTTAGGAAGCGATGGTTTCTCTGTTGGGTATTGTGAGAAAGCTCAGATAGTTAAATCTCAGTTAGACTAACTGTAGATTCTGCATCAACTCTCAGAGTAATGGGTAAGATTGTCTGAAATTTTGGCAAGAAGTGTAATATGATGATGATTACCATGGCATCATTCTGGATTGGGTAGAGTTGTTGTTGTTGGGGCCCCATCTTCCTTCTGGAGACTTCAGAGATTGCTATTGGAAAAAACTTATTTTTTTATCAGAATGGAAGGTTTGGATTTAAAGATGTCATGACATGTAAGAAAGGATTCCAAGAAATCAAGAGTAAGCATGGAGAGAATTAGAATCTTGAAGATAATGGTCCCTTATAATTGGTTTTCTTCTGTCTCACACCAGAGGGCTCTTCTGATATGGGACTGAAGAATCTCTCAACCTTTTCTTTTATCAATATGCTTGGGTTTAGAGAAGGAGTGAGCCAGTTCCATCTCCAAATCCAGCTTGGTTTATAATTAAATTGGAACCACAACTATTCTAGATTGATAGAGATATAGATGTTAGACAGTGATATCTTACCCTGTGTAGATTGGTACCAATAGATTCTTTCTTTCTGCTGTAAACATCCGGATATCCAAGGCCTTATGATTTCTGGAAGATGGGTATTTCCATTATCCTGGAAAGACAAAACAGAAGCCTACCCCAACCTTTGATTGTTAAATTTTTCTTACAACCTGAGGAGATGTCACATTGGTGGATGATCTTTTATTTCTCCTCCTCAAGGGGTTTCTCCTGTTCAAATCGAATTTTTATTAATTTTGTTGGTATCCATAGCTTTTCTTCTCCTGTGGAAACAAAAGCAAAACCCCTTCCCCAACGTAGGACATATCCAGGTTTCCATTCTGAGGTCAACACATCTTTGAAATAAACCGGTTGGTTTAGCTCAGGAGTTTTGTTTGTCGTCCAATGTCTCTCCGCAGCTGTTGTTCCTTTCTCATCAGCATTGAGAAAATTCAAGGTTAATAAAGCACTATGCAATCTATTTCTAGGAGTCATTGTTACCTGTTGCTGTTTATTTAGCATATCCTTTAAAGTTCGATTAGATCTTTCTATGACTGCTTGGCCTGTGGGATTGTGTGGTATACCTGTAACATGCTTTATATTGTAATAAGCAAAGAACTGTCTCATTTTATTGGAGACATATGCTGGGGCATTATCTGTATTGATTTGTACAGGTATTCCCATGATGGCCATAACTTCTAATAGGTGTGTAATCACAGAATCAGCCTTTTCAGAACTCATAGGAGTTGCCCACTGAAATCCTGAATAGGTGTCAATGGTATGGTGTACATACTTTAATCTTCCAAATTCTGCAAAATGAAACACATCCATCTGCCAAATTTTATTTCTTTGTATACCTTTTGGATTGCTCCCTGCAGGTAATGGAGTTTGGTTATAGAAGGAACAAGTAGGACATTTTTTCACAATATCCTTAGCTTGTTGCCAAGTAATGGAGAAATCCTTCTTCAAACCTTTGCTATTTACATGGTGTTTCTTATGAAATTCTGAGGCTTCTAGCACATTACCTATTAGTAACTGATCAATCTCATCATTACCTTGTGCTAGAGGTCCTGGCAGACCTGTATGGGATCTGATATGTGTTATATATATAGGATGTTCCCTTTTTCTGATGATTTCCTGCAGTTGTATGAATAATGAAGTTAATTCTGTATTATCAGGAATAAATTCAGCAGTTTCAATGTGTAAAACAACTCTCTCTGCATATTGAGAGTCAGTGACTATATTGAGGGGTTCTGTGAAGTCCATCAGTACCATAAGAATGGCATACAGTTCTGCCTTTTGTACAGAGCTGTATGGACTTTGTACCACTTTACTTAAGTCTCCTGATTTGTATCCTGCTTTCCCTGATTTATTTGCATCAGTATAGAATGTGAGGACTCCAGAAATTGGCTTTTGTCGTACAATGTGAGGAAGGATCCATTCAGTCTTCTTTATGAATTCTATCCTCTTGCTTTTGGGATAATGGTTGTTAATCTCTCCCAAAAAGTTACTGCAGGCTCTCTGCCAGTATTCATTATCTTTCCATAGTGATGAAATTTCCTCATTAGTTAAAGGTACTACAATTTCTGCTGGGTCCATTCCTGTCAACTGACGAAGTCTTAATTTACCTTTTTGAATCAAATCAGAGATCTTTTCTATATAAGTCTTTAATTTCTTATTTGGTTTACGTGGTAGGAATATCCATTCCAATATAATATCTTCCCTCTGCATCAAAATACCTGTGGGGGAATGTCTGGAAGGGAATATGACAAGAATGCATTTAAGTTCTGGATCCACACGATCCACATGTGCTTCTCGAATTGTCTTTTCTACTAGAGCCAATTCCTTCTCAGCTTCGGCTGATAATTCTCTAGGACTATTTAATTCTTTGTCCCCTTCTAGAGTATTAGCCAAATTTTGTAGTCCATCTTTGGGTATTCCCATGATACCCAATAAGTTGGAAATGCTTCCTAACAACTTTTGAAAATCATTAAGAGTCTTTAATCGATCTCTCCTCAGTTGTACCTTTTGGGGTCTAATTTTTTGTAACTCTATCTTATATCCTAAGTAATTAATAGAATCTCCTCTTTGTATTTTTTCAGGAGCAATTTGCAGTCCCCAGCGAGGCAAAACTTTTTTTACTTCTTCAAACATGCTTTCTAATGTGTCTAACTTTGGATCAGCTAATAGGATATCATCCATATAGTGATAAATTATGGATTGTGGAAACTTTACACGAATTATCTCCAATGGTTTTTGCACAAAGTATTGGCATAAGGTAGGGCTGTTTAACATTCCCTGTGGGAGGACCTTCCATTGATATCTCTTGACTGGCTGAGAATTGTTATAATTAGGAACTGTGAAGGCAAATTTTTCTCTATCATTTTCTTGTAATGGTATGGTAAAGAAACAGTCTTTTAAGTCAATAACTATTATAGGCCATTCTTTGGGTAGCAGAGAGGGCAAGGGCATCCCAGTCTGTAGGGAGCCCATTGGCTGAATTACTTTATTAATAGCTCTCAGATCTGTCAGCATTCTCCAATTACCAGACTTTTTTTTAATAACAAATACAGGAGAATTCCAAGGGCTGGTAGATTCTTCAATGTGTTGAGCATTTAACTGCTCTTGAACCAGCTGTTCTAAAGCTCGTAGCTTCTCTTTTGTCAAAGGCCACTGTCCAACCCAGACAGGTTTATTAGTTAGCCATTTTAAAGGTAAGGCAGTTGGTACTTCTGAGAGTTCAACAGCAGTTGTGCTCTGTTTGTGTACAGCCTGAATGGTTGGTGACTGGTTTTTATAGCATGTTATGATATTATTCCTAGAAACATGCATTGGCCTGTATTCCTTTTCTGAGAGTGTAGGAATTTTAATCTGGGTATTCCACTGTTGTAACAGATCTCGGCCCCATAGATTTACTGCTACATTTGCTACATATGGCTTCAGCCTTCCTCTCTGTCCTTCTGGCCCTATGCATTCAACCCATCTCGAACTCTGTTTTATCTGAGATAGGGTGCCAATTCCTAAAAGTTGGACATCTACCTCTTGAAGAGGCCAATTTGGATGCCATGATTTTGGTGTAATTATAGTCACATCTGCACTTGTGTCTACCAGGCCCTCCAGAACCAAGCCATTAATTCGAATTCTAAGCTTTGGTCTTTGTTCATTTATGGAAGTCTGCCAAAATATTTGTTTTATTGTGTTCTTTGTAAACTGTGATTCATCTATCAGAGCTGTTTTATCATCCATTGCAGTATTGGTTTTTACAATAGGCATTGGTTTATTCAGTTGTCCTGGAGAGGAATGTCTTCCACAGTGGCCGGGAATGTTCTTACCACATTTGATTTGGGGGCCTGCAAGAGGCCCCCTGAGGTGTTTCCCGCCAGTAAAGGGTTGCCTCGTATATCTATTTTTGATCTGCACTCACTGGTCCAATGTCGGCCTTTGCCACATCTTCTACATAATCCAGGAGGTGGTTGGGGTCTCCTGTTTAGGCTATTCCTAGAAGGAGTATTACTTCGAGGATTACCCCATGTACAGTTTTTACTTATATGACCTGGTGTACCATATCTAAAACATTTGGTACCACGGGGCCTTCTTTCACCTCTGGGATTTGTCTCTCCTATCCAAGCCTCATTACTGTAGTTAAAAGATTCAACACCATTAGTATACTGAATCCATTCTTCCAAAGGAGCTGATCTGATCTTTAATGGTGTAAGTATTCTTTTGCATTCTGCATTAGCATTGTCAAATGCCAAGTACTCAGTTAATACTTTTCTTAATTCTTTATCTGATACAGCTTTTGTTATAGCTGTGTTCAGCCTTTGTAAAAAATCAGTGAAGGGTTCATGTGGTCCCTGAAATATCTTTGTGTATACCTCAGTTGCTTTTCCAGGTTCTGGAATTTTTTCCCAAGCATTTAGAGCTGCTGTACGGCATAGGGATATTGTATGCTCATCATAAATGGCTTGTACATTCCTGTCAGCAAAACATCCCCTCACCAAGTATTTTATCTTGGGAGATCTCAAAACCTCTGAGTTTACCTTGTTGTTCTAAATTTCTTGCCTCTTCTCTCAACCAGCTTTTCCACTGTAACTGCTGGCTATATTCTAGAACAGCTGAAATTAACTGATGCCAGTCATCTGGAATGATTCTATGTGAGGTAGACCATGAATTTAACATCTGTTTTACATATGTGGAGTGTATCCCATATGTAACTACTGCTTCCTTTATATTTTTAAAGTCCCTTGTTGAAATTGGTTGTAATGTATATGTCGTATATGGCTCGGGGTGTGTGTCATCTGCTGGCTCCTCATGGATGATAACAGGATAAGCCATTGTATGAGAGCCATTTGGAGATGTTACAACCTGTATGGTCTTGCCCTTCTGCTTATTAGGTCCCTTGTCATGTTTATTGAGAGTTTCCTCCAGGGCTTGTAAACGAGTTCCTAGGGTCTGTTCCAGGGAGTAAACCTCCTCTCTTGTAAGGGATTCCAGATTTTTCATGGAATCATGGAAGTTTTTATGTTCTTCTGAAACACATGATTCCATGGACCTTATCTTATCAAGTAATGATAATTTTTCTTCCTTATATAGTGTCTGAGTAGCTACAACTTCACTCTGGAGAGTTAGTGTTCTATCCATTAAATACTCATATTTATTATCAGTAAAAGCAATTTTGGGTACAAGCTTGTTTTGTAAATTCTGGTTAGCAGATTCCAGAGAGAGAATCTTTTTATGTAAGTCCTGGCCAGCAGATTCCAGAGAAAGAATCTTTTTCTGTAAGCCTTCATTGCTATCTTTTAAAACCTGTAATTCCTGGTTAGCAGATTCCAGAAAGAGAATCTTTTTATGTAAGTCCTGGTCAGCAGATTCCATAGACAGAATCTTTTTCTGTAAGCCTTCATTGCTAACTTTTAAAGCCTGTAAATCCTGGTTAGCAGATTCCAGAAAGAGAATCTTTTTCTGTAAGCCTTCATTGCTATCTTTTAAAACCTGTAATTCCTGGTTAGCAGATTCCAGAAAGAGAATCTTTTTATGTAAGTCCTGGTCAGCAGATTCCATAGACAGAATCTTTTTCTGTAAGCTTTCATTGCTAACTTTTAAAGCCTGTAAATCCTGGTTAGCAGATTCCAGAAAGAGAATCTTTTTATGTAAGTCCTGGTCAGCAGATTCCATAGACAGAATCTTTTTCTGTAAGCCTTCATTGTTATCTTTTAAAGCCTGTATCAGTCCCAATAATGACTCATCTTTGTTCTTATTATTAAACCAGTGTTTGAACACTGTGTGAATTATTACAATGAATGTCAAAATGGTACAGGCCAGATATGTCTTAGGGAGGTCGTATATTTCCAGGAAAATGTCATTCAGCATACAGGCAAAAAGGTTATTAAATTCTTGTGAGGTAATGTTGTCAGCCATATTACAAGAATTACTCAAAATTTGTTAGTCAGTTTTAAGGTGTAAAATTATCAAGTACTTTTACTTGAAAGAAGCTTACCTTTCCGTGGTTTTTGGGGGTGCAACAGCACTTGTCAGCCAGCAGGAGGCGTTGGTATAGCTCCAAAGCAGGGCCTGCTGGCAACCTTGGCTGGCGGCAGCTGAAGGCAGGAGCCAAGATGGCGGGGAAACGGCACTCGGAGGAGTGGGAAGATCTCACTCACAGCGGTTTTCGCTGGTCTGGGGGATAAGCTAGGGAACTGAGACTGGACTAGCTGCTCCCTTTTTCGGGAATGGAACCGTGTAGGTGTCCCCTGGTTAAATGGAACTTTGCAGGCGGTTTTAGGTACCCGCCAGCCGGGGAGGAGGCTGAGGGAGGGAGCCGCCTAGGCCTTTGGAATTTGCCCCACGTGAGCGCCAGATATTGGTTAAATTATTAAGGCCACTCCACGTAGTTAAAAGGGAGGTTTATTTTGTAGGGTAACTTACAAATGAAGGGGTAGGTTACAGGGTCTGGCAAGGGTATAGCGCAGTCCGGCGGTGTTCTCTGGAGAACTCTGCTCGGTCTACCTCCAGCGTCCAGAGTCCGGGAACCAAGAGACAGAGCTCTTCCCGATCCTTCGTCTTCCGCTTCCTCCTCTGCCCCGCCTTGTGGGCGTGACCATTACCGAAGCCTCAGTGGGGGTTGGAACTTCCAGGCCAATGCTGGGATGGCTACCCACTACAGTATACTTATTCACATTTTCCTTCTGCTTTTATTGAATGTTGTAAACTTTTCTGATTCATTTTTAGTATGTTTATTATTGGTATATATGATGTACTGAATTTTGTTTGTTGACTTTGTATCCTACTACTTTGCTGAAAGTATGAGATATGAAGATTTCTTGTGGCATATTAGGGTCCTGTAAGTGTAGGATAGTGTGCTCAGTATATGGGAATACTTTTCTTCTCCCTTTCCTGTCTCTATCCCTCATCTCTCTCCTTAGCCTAAAAAATCAAGCACTGATTTGAGTATGCATGGAACATGTGGACACCCTTGTCTTATTCTTGATTTTAGGGGACATGTTTTTATTTTTTCCCCATTCAGTATACTGTTAACAGTAGGTTTGCTATGTCTTGCTTTTACTGTGATGAGGTATGTTCTTTCTATTCCTAGTTTCTTTCTTTTTTTGGAGGGTGCGGTTTCGAGACAGGGTTTCTTTGTAGCTTTAGAGGCTGTCCTGGAACATACTCTGTAGACCAGGCTGGCCTCCAACTCACAGAGGTCCACCTGTCTCTGCCTCCTGAGTGCTGAGATTAAAGGTGTGCACCACCACTGCCCAGCTTATTCCTAGTTTCTTTATGGCTTTTATCATGTGGGGATGGTGAACTTTGCCAAAGATTTTTATTGCATGTTTTGAGAAAATCATGTGATGTCTGTCCCTAGACCTCTTTATGTGCTATATTATACTTACTGTCTTACATATGTTAAAACCATCTTTTCATCCTTTGGATAAAACCAATTTGGTCATAATATATAATTCTGAATGGTCTTGATCTTTGATTTGTAAGAATTTTCTTGAAAAGTTTTGCATCTGTGTTTGTCAAGAAGTTGGCCTATAATTTTTTTTGTTTTTCTTTTGTCTTTATCTGGTATTGTTGTCGGGGTAATACTGACATTGTAGGAAGAGTTCAAGAGTATTCCTTCCCTCTATTTTTGTAATGGGATACTTTGAAGAACATGCGTGTTCTTCCACATTCTTGAGCAGTGAATTCTGAGTTTTTCTTGAAACTATTACTACTTTAATCTCATTGTTAGTTATCAGCCTGTTGTTTTTTTCTTTTCTTAATTTTGCAGGTCATATATATCTAGAAATTTATTCATTTCTTCTAGACCCCCCCTTTTTTAAGTATTTCAAAGAATTCTATAATTGTTTTCTGGATGTCATTGATATCTATGGTAATGCCCCCTGTTTCGCTCCTAATTATATTTCTTTGAGATTTTTCTGTCTTTCCTTTGGTTGTTTTGCTGAGGGTTTGTTATTTACCTTCTTGTAACTAACTCTGTGTTCAGTGCTTCTTAGTGCTGCTGCTTTCGTCTCTGTTCCATTAATTTTTGCATTGTTCTTTATTTTTTTCTGTCTGCCTATTTCAGGCTTAGTTTCTTTTTTTGTTTGTTTTTGTTTTGTTACCTCAATTTTTTTAAGATGTAAAATCACATAAACTGTTCTCTTAGTACTGCCTTTAATGTATCTCAGAGGATTTGAAAAGTTGTGGCTTTGTTTTCAGTTGATTCTTGGAATTTAAAATTTTCCTCTCTGATTTCTGTGACTCATGATTATTCAAGAATGTATTAATTAATCTCTATGTGTTTAGTTAGTTTTTCTTGTTATTAGCTTCTAGCTTTTTTTTTTACTATGATCAGATAAGATAGAAGAATTTATTTTGTATTTGTTACTAATTTTTTTGTTACTCATACTGTGTTCTATTTTGAAGACACTTCTGTAGACTTCTGACTAGAAATTTACCATCTTCACCATCTCTAAGTTCAATGATTTATGTGTATTTACCCTGCTGTGCAACTTTTGTCTAGAGCTTGTTCATCTTTCAGAACTGAAAGTCTGCGCCTATTGAGCGATAGCTCTTCCTTTCCTCGCCTCCTTAACTCCTGGCACGGCGCATGAGTTTGCTGTCGCTGTGATTTTGAGTACTTGTACACTGTGTACTAGTGGAATCACAGTGCTTGTCTTTTGTGACTAGTTTGCTCAGCATCATCTTTTAAGGTCAGCCCATGTTGTAATGTGTATTACAATGTTCTTCCTCCCCAAGGCTCAACACTGTTCCATTGCTCAGATACTGTGTGTTGTTTGTCTACTCACCTGTTTATGGACTCTGGGGTTCCTTCTCCCTCATGGCTACTGTAGCAGTGTTGTGCTGTAAATATTTTCTTTGTCATCCCCTTTTAGATCTTTTGAGTTGGTGTCCAGAAGTAGACTTCCTGGATCATATGGTGATTCTATTTTTAAGTTTTTCAAGGAATAGTCACAGTGTTTTCACTGCAGTTACACTTTTTTATGTTCTTATCAACAGTGCATATGGGTTCTGTTTCTTCACACTTGTCATTTTCTTTCTTAGGTTTTGATAGTAGACATCTTAATTGGTCTGAGGTTATATTTGATTGTTGTTTTAATTTGCATTTCCCTAATGATTAGTGATGTTGAGCATCTTTTTGTGTGTGTATCGCCTATTTGTTTGTCATCTTTGAAACTTGTTTACTCATGTCCTTTGCCTACTTTGTAATTGGGTCATTTGTTCTCTTATTGTAGGTGTTTTTTATTTTAGATATTAACTCTTCTTCAGATATATGGATTCCAAGTACTTTCTCTTGTTGGTTTTATTATGTTGGTTGTGTCCATTGTAGACCTTCATTCAAATTTTGATGAAGTCACTTTTGTCTTTCCTTTTTTTGCCTGTGCTTTTGGTGTCATCTGTAGGGACGCCGTGTTAAATAGGTGTCTGAGCCTTTTGTTCTGTTCTCATCAATGACTTGTATTGTGTTAGATCTTATGCTTAGGGCTCTGATCTAACTTTTTGTGTGTGGTGCCAGGTAAGGGTGAGTGTCCACCTCTAGTTCAGGAGGTGTGTGGAATCGTCCTTTATCAGAATAGTGCTAGGCTGCTTTCTCATCACCAGTGTGTGGGGCTTGTTTCCCAACAGCTTTTCTAACATGACGTCTGCCGTGCTTTCTTGTTTTTAATCTAATAGATAGAAAATAGTAGTTTGAGCAGCTGGCCTCAAGTCGCCTCCTGTTCAGCCTTCTGAGTACCTAGGACCGCAGGGCCATGCTTGTGTAACCTGCTAGATTTTCTTTTTAATTTGAGACATTTATTAGTTTCACCTAGGTACATTTTAGAGTTGATTATTTGGCATATATTTTCCCAGATACCCAGTAGACCTTTGTAAGTTAAAAAAAAAAAGAAAGAAAAGAAAAGAAAATTTGTGGTAAAATCTTGGTTTGTAATTTTATATAATGAGTCTGTTTTAGTGTTTATTTTTGTCTTTTTCATGCTAATGTTATTTTTTTCTGTGACTTGTTTTCTGTTAAACTATTTTCTCTTTGGTCTTTTAAATCTTATTTTTCCCTACCTTTGTCTGAACCATTTTATCTGAAATATATTTTAAATTTTCTCATGGACATTTTATACTTTTAAAACATGTATGAGATAACTGTCTTTTCATTTTACCTTTTCCCTGACTTTGGTCACCTTTTACATCTCCCTAGATTTTATTCATGTCTATGTTTAAATTTTTAATTTCTGGCAAAAGGTAGCTTAACGTTTCTTCAGATTTTTTATTTAATATATTATTTACGTCTAGTGTGTTGCCTTCTTGTTTTCTTGTGTTTTGTGTTTTTTTTTCTTTTATTGTGTGCATTGATGTTGGGTTTTTTGACTGTTTTATGGTATGCCAGTATGAATTGTTCAATATTTTTTTTCATTGTTTTTGTGGCACAGAAGTAAAGACTTTTCAGTTCATTGGCTCCCTCTTCTGTTAGTATAACAAAGTCCAGATATATTTATGGATTAAAAAAAATTGTTTTGGTGGTGGGGAAAGGTTGTATATTGTCTGAATTTTGGCTCTCTGGTATGAGTCCATTAAATTTTTAAAATTATTTCTTAACTGTCCATTAGCCAGAAGGCATTTCTCTCTTCTTCTTTGTCTTAGTCTTACTGCCCTTCTTTAGAAGCTATACTTTAAAATCTATTCTTTTGGTTTGTGCTTGTCTTTAAATCCCTTCCCTTGTAGTCAATGCACCAATCTACTTGTATAAGATTTTTGTATTTGTAACCACAAATAGATGTTGTCTTTCATGATGATGACTTTGCAGTGATTTTGTATCATCCTTAACATTACGAAACATTCTTTTCATTATAGTTATTTACCATTTAGTTTTGCCAGCTACAAAACCTGTGGCAAGGTCTGTGAGCTGGCTCAGGTAAAGCTTTACAACTGTGGCGAAAGCCTGGCAACCAAATGGATTTAGTACTTGGAGCCCATTGAAGGAGATAAAACAGACTCTACAGAGTTGTCCCCTGACTTCCCCACTGCCATAGGAGATTTGTTTCCCCAGTGTCATGCATGCACACACACGCACACATTGACTGTGGCAGTGCAAAGGCCGGGCTGAGCATGAGATGTGCTTTCTAGGAATATTATTTTAAGTTACAGTTTTGAATTTGGAGCAGTTTTTCTCCTTTCAAGTTATCTGCCTGTCTATCTATCATCTATCTGTCTGTCTGTCTGTCTGTCTATCTATCTATCTATCTATCTATCTATCTATCATCTATCTATCTATCTATCCATCCATCCATCTATCTATCTATCTATCTATCTATCATCTATCATCTATCTATCTATCTATCTATCTATCTATCTATCTATCTATATCATCTTATCTATCATCTATCTATGTACCTATTGATGAATTTTGTGTGGTTTGTTTATTCTTACTGTCCTATATAGTTATTGAAGAAAATACCAAGGGATGGGGTATCTAACAGTCACATTGCTAATCTGGCAGTTCACAAAGCTGAAGTTTGCGATGTATATACCCTTTCAGTATTTTTCTTGTTGTTGAGTTTTGATATCATACTATTTTATTTAAGCACAACTCTGTAAGATTGATAATAAAATATCTGCAGATGAAAGGGTAGAGATCATGGAAGATTAAATAATTGAGCGTGATGTCACACCTGGAAAGTATAGAGATAATCAAAACTAGAATTATATGGCTTTAAGCTCTTACTCTTTCCCCCTATATCCTGCTGTTTACCTAAATAATTGGACTTAAAGAGTATTGACAATGGATTGCAATCCAGTACATTGTTTTGATTATCAGTGTGAACTCTCAGTTGTTTTATTCATCTGTTCTTACTCCTCCCTTTATCCTGGATGCCAGTTTTATTTTAGCAGCCTCTGTGACTGTTACTTCTGGATCTTCAAAGGTCCTTGCTCTAAATGAGTTAATGGGTAGTAAACTCTGTTCCACGATAATAGGATTCAGTAGATTATTTGTTTTGTTTTAAAATACTTTTTATCATTGCTTTAAACAAATTTACTATCTTTCCCTCTTGACCAACACTAGTCCTTAGTGTACCTGTGTACATTCAATGCTTTCAGGTCAGCAGGGTGGATTAATATTCTTGTTCTGTCTACCTCAGATAGTTTCCTTTTTGGCAGCCTCTTTTCTGGAGTGGGGTGTTTTATTATCTGTAGGTTTCTTTAAGGTAATTTAATCTGCACCTTAGGGGTTCTTAGCTAACATTTTTGAAGTACCTTAATCAGGAATCTACACTCCAGGGGTAGTTAGTTAACATTTGAAAGACCCTAATCAAGATTCTGTACTCCAGAGGCAACCAGTGCTTCAGTTACTGTTCTCCTCTACACCAGTGGGTGCATTAATTAGAACAAAACATGTAAGGAGTCATTTTTCACTGGTGAAAGGAGTGATACTAAGATATATATTTGACCAAGAATTTCTGCAGAGAAGAATGGAGGATGAGAATTGGGGAGGTCACCTAGCTTTCTAGCTGAATTAGGAGCTTGCTTTGCTCCCAGGCTTGTGGCACCCACAGTGAGTGGATTTCTCAGGCCAGTGGAGCACTAGCTAACACAAATGGGCCAATCCTAGCTTTCTTGTCTGTCTAGGAGATCACTGGCTCCACACCCTGGCTCTGTTCATTGTTCACCTTTCCTGTCTTCAGCAGTGTTACTGTTTGTTTTGAGCCAGACTATGTCCTTTCTATTTCAGGAATTATATTTTATGTGTAATTATGTAATAAGCAAATTGGATATCTCAGGAATATGAGTTACGGTGTGATTTTTCTGAGGCACACAAATTATATTTTAGTGGCGATTTCTTACTGTTTTCAAGACTATTGTCAAGATTGCCAGGTCCCATCTGTGGTGTAGCACTGTAGACATGTAATTTGTTTGATACTTTAGTGCTCCAATTAGGAGCTAGACAACTTTTCAAAGGCTCGTTGATTTTTCTTACTCCTTTTATTTTTTGAGATGATATAAGTACATCATTTTCCCTTTCCTTTCTCCCCTCCCAACTCTCCTGTGCACCCTCCTTTCTCCCTTTCAAATAAATGACCTCTTTTCTATTTTTTTAAATTAATTGTTGTTATAAAGCTCTTCTTTATATTGAATTCTGCTCAGTACTGGCAAACAGTTCTTTTCTTATACAGAGCTTATATTGTTTAAATACAACATGTAATTCAAATTACATTTATTTAAATCATTTACTGTATAATAACTTTACACAATTTGTATATTGTGCATAATATAATGAGTGACATCTGTCAAGAGTTCCTATAGTAAACACTGCCATTGTATCATGCCCTAATTAACGTGAACAAGCAGTAGTGCTAAATGATACGATATGGCATATTCAACAATGAATTAAAGGGCCTTGTCTTCTGCAGTTTTGTCATGTGTGTGGTAAGCCATGATACAAATTGCTGATTTTTGTCTTACAAATATTGAAGAAAGAAAGCAGCCATGGGCTGATGGGCTAGATTTTTTTCTATATTCATTTGCGAAGTCATTAAACAAAAAGTATTTAGCTTCATGAATAGATGATTCACCTTGTTTGCTTGTTATTTTTTTGTTCAATTTCTGTGGAATAGTGTCTTTCTGTGTATCCCTGGGTAGTCTTCGTCTTGTGGTTATTTCAGGTGTGTGCCATCATGCCCAGGCCTTTATCTGCTAATTTTTTTTTTTTTTTTATGTGCTGTTAGTAATACAGGTATACATATAACAGGCTCTAAGCCATGTAACCAGAGATGGAGGGTTCATGTGAATGTGGAAGTCTAGAGCTTGAGAAGGTCTTAGCTATCTTCTCCTTAATTCTTTCATCCGTCCAGTCAGGTGAGACCCTCCTTCCGTGTTTGCTCTCAGCTGTCTCTGTCTGTTTCTACCTAAGTCTGTAGAAACAAAGTAGTGTGGAAAGTAATAAATACTTGGAGCCAGCAGGGTTGTAGGACGAAGAACAAGTTAAAAGTTATCCTCATTCTTTAGTAGGTTACATTAACCTGTCAGGCAGTAAGATTCTAGAAACTGCATTTGATTCATCTTCAGTTGTTAGGATCTTTCAGACAATATAAAGTTGAGGATAAGAGAACTGGAGAAGAAAGTAATATATTTCTAGCTTTAAAATATCTAATAACTATATACTGGGTATCCGCTATTGCAATTTAGGTGCTTGGGAATGATGTGGACATGAGGAGTTTGGAAAGATGCACAAGTGTGTTATGAGTATTGCGTGAAGCCTTATTGAATTTCAGTTAAGTTATTTTTTTACTTTTTTTTCTTAGTGATATTGTCTGACCTTGTAGATGTTTGTGAATATTAGACTAGTCACGTTGGTTATATTACCCTTTTACAATGCCTTTTAATTTTCAACTGATGTAAGTGAAATAGACAATATAAATCAATTAATATTGAATCTGTTAAGTATTTATGCTTTAGGTAATTTCAGGAGACAACAAAAAGCTAAATTTTTAAACAGATGTGATGTTTATGGCCATGGCATTTCATAATTTATATCTTGCTTATGTGTTGCTTTTTAATGACCTAGTTCTCATATTAGTGTGTGTATAAGTAGCTATATGCCATGTCATTGCAGGCAATATTAACTTAAACTGTATTTACCTTATCATCAGTCACCCTAGGCAGGGAGCTGCGATGTCTAGGTGGCTCTCTGTATGTGTCCTGTTTGTGACTCTCAGGGGTGCTTTTTACAAAGAGCATTTTGGGCAGGTACATTTCCCTTACTTTTCTTCCTGCCTGAGCTCTTTTTGTAGTTCAGCCTCATCTCCTCCTCTTCCATGCTGAAGTGAGACGGCTCCCTGCTGCTGAGTACTTTTCTTGCCTTGCTGTGGGGATGGATTTGCTAGATAGAGTATTTCTGTGGCCTGAGGTATCCCACATCTTGATGTATAAAACAAAACCAGGAACTGAAACATTAGATTTGGAAGTATTGATGATATTTTAAAAACTTGTCTTCAGATTTTTTATCTTTTGAGGCTAAGCCTCTGGGTTCTACTTCCAGTTTCATTAGTATAGACATTATTTTTATTGAGTACTGTATCATTAAATATACTCTATTGTACTGAATGCCCTATGAATATGGTCTCTTTCTTTCTCACTTTCTGGGAGCCTAATGAGTTTAATAAGACATCATAGACAAATTATATAGAGGATTTATTCATAAGAATGAGCTTGCATAAGTAACTATCTTTCATGTTACTAAAATACCTTTGGTTCATATTTAAGTATATATTTTACGTTAAAATATACACATCATTAAGCTTGTATTTTAGTCATTTAAAATGTATAGATCAGTAAGTAGTATTTAGTACATTCATAGTGTGTGCCGAAAGTACCCCCATCCATCTGCATAGCTTTTTATCTTGTAAAACTCAAAACTCAGTATCTACTAAGAAGTAACTATTCTTTTCTTCCTTTTCCTTGTCCCTGACAAACAACCTTCTACTATGTTTCTGGGAATTTTGATCCCACTAAGTACCTCAGTATTAGTGGAATCAAGAAGTATTTGTCTTTTGATAGTCTTATATCACTTAGCATGATGTATTCAAGATTCATCCATGTTGCAGTGTGCTAGGATTCCCCCGTTTTAAAGTGGAATGACATGCCACTATTTATGTAGATCACACTTTGCTAATCTGTTCATGTATTGGTGAGCACCTGGGTTGCTTCTAAATTTGGCGATTATGGGTAATGTTGCCATTATAATAATGAATGTTGTGAATAATGAATCGTTATGGGTATATAGATATGTACTTGAGAAATATGGTTCATAACAGATACTGGTTTAGTTTGTAGCTTTCTTGTGCTGTCTTTGTTTGGCTTTGATATCTACAGGCATTTTCAGGGATATCTAGGTTGTTACATGGATGCTAGAACACAGACTCCAGTCCTCATGATTGGTGAGCCATCTCTCCAGCCCTAATATGGCTTTTATCATGTGGTTCTTAGTAGTGACAAAGTTCTCAGATCATTAGGTAATCCTCTCCACCTACTCACAGGGGTTAAGAACTACTGTGGGAGGCTATGTCCTCCTTTTTAAGAACAGATGGTTTGGGTAAAGGTTATAGTATAAAGAACTATAGGGATATTTGGCATATAATATAACTTGTCAGAAGGTTTTCATTGATTATAACAAATGTCTGTGAAAACACACACACACACACACACATACACACACACACACAAATACAAATCTCTCTGTCTCACTTTCATAAACAAGGTCTCATTATGGAATTTGCTACCTAGCCCATGCTCACTTTGAAATGCAATCCTTATGCCTCAGCCCCTAAGTAGCTGGGATTGCATGGTGTGGGTCACTATGCCAAGTCACACATATGTTTGAAGAAAAATATGGTTTCTTTGGCAGTTATTCAGTACCTCTTTACTATTATATTTTTCCTCAACTCTTCTCATATGTTTTCTTATACATATGTTTCTCTTCATTTCTTTTTTTGTTGTAGTTATATACTTTCTCCCCTACATATATTTATAACATTTTATTCCCTCTGTGTATCACTTTTATCTAATGAGTGGGAAGTTGAGACTGGGCTGTGAGTCCTTAGAGTTCTCCTGAAATACCATGTATGGTATTTTAGAGACAGCATGTACTTAATTATCAACAGACTTGGGTCAAAACAGTCTTTGTAAAACTGGATATTTGCATCTTCATATATAATTGCTTGTACATTCATTACTAATCAATTAGTTTGAATTGAGGGCTGCTGCATATTACTGTGTAACTTAATGTAATAGAAAATTTCTCTGATTCCTTTAAGAGAATAATCAAAGCAGTGATTTTTATTAGTCTTGCTATGCTGTTGAATTAATGTGGAAACTGGATTTGATATTTCTGGTGTGCTTTTCTTTTGCAGTGAGGGAGATGAACCTACAAGACATCAAGGAGGACTTGGAGTGTGATCCAGAGGAGAACAGCACTCTTTTCATGGGAATTCTTATCCAGGGACTGGCCAGACTGAAGAAGATCCCTGAGACAGTTAAAGCCATTAAAGAGCGTTTGGAGCAGGAGCTAAAGCAGATTGTGAAGAGGTCAACCACTCAGGTGGCAGACAGTGGCTATCAGAGGGGAGAGAGCCTCACTGTGGACAATCAGCCAAGGTAGACGAGGGTGTAGTCTGGTGTTGGCTTCTCTTTTTCTTGTATACTTTCTAGGGTGGAGAGTAAATAATTTATCTTCAGATGGGTTATTTTCTTGAGCTGAGAATCCACACATATTCAGGCCAGGCATTGTCTATCTTGCTTTGATTTGTTGAGAAAATTGAGGCCTACTGTCCATATTCACAGACATTGAATGAGAGATACAAGCCTGTTTCTAATGAAGAGTGTTTATTACCACACATGTTAATACATCAAAGGCAAGAAAGAATGGAGCAGTTGTTGAACATGTGTTAGGTACCAAGCTGTCTCTGAGATAATTTGTGTGTATTATTTCATTTAGTTTTCACTGTTTCTCTCTTGCGAGTTATCAGTGTCCACATCTTATATTTAGAATAACTGATTGTAGTTAGCCAATCAGTTTGGAGGCTGGCTGGTCTTGGAATTGAATACATGGCTGCGTGATTCTGAAGTCTGTGGTCTTTCCTCTGTCTTGTGTTTTCCTCTTCATCTTGTGGTGATATTTGTGAATAGGAAAATAGTAGATATTTCTGTAGTAGGAATCTTAAAGGTACTTGTTAATGAAATCAAACCTGAGGCCAGTTATTGGGATGAATGCTGGAAGATCAGAGAAGCAGAACAAGCCACAGCTATCTTGCTACCTTGCTAGTTCCTCAGGAGATCCTGTTTCCTCAGGCTGGCTGGAAGCTTGAGTCCTTCTCCACATGAATCTCAGCTGAACTGTGTTGCTCCAAAGCATGAATGTTAAACCAGCCAAATGCTTAACTTACTCTGGTGCTTGGTTTTCACGCCTTATATATCTTTCTTTTTCTGCCCCCACTCCCTGGGATTAAAGACTGCTTTCTGAGATAAAAGGCGTGTGTCACCATGCCTGGCTGTTTCTCATGTGCCTTGAACTCAGAGATCCAGAGGTATTTCTGTCTCTGGAATGCTAGGATTAAAGGTGTGTGCTACCACTGCCTATCCTCATGTTTAATATTGTGGCCATCCTGCTCTCTGACCCCAGATAAGTTTATTTTGGGGAACACACAATATTTCGGGGAACACAATACTGAGAGAAAAAAAAATTAAAGATACATTTTACAATTGCTAATTGCTGATTTTCCCTCTGTAAACTTGCTTGCATTAGGCACTGACCCATCCCCTCCCTGGAAATAAGTAAAAAGTTTTAGAGTCCATACACCGGCCTTGGGATAAGGTCTGTAACTGTAGGTAGAAGACAAATGAGCTTAAGTCCCTGTTTGGAAATTCCCCAAATGGGACCCAAGATAAGGACCATCTGGCAAGTCCAGCAAACTAGGTCAAATGTCAGCCAATCACAAGCCTGTAACTATGTGAACTCCCCTTCAGACCTTCCCTGAGCCAACCAATTTACGACGAGTGTTACAAAATTCCCCGCGTAACAAAATGATTGCTGAAATATGTAGTGATTTTTAAATTGGGCCAATCCCGGAGCACCTGATGTCTTATGCTAATTTTATGGTTTATGCCTTTAAAAATGCTTTTAACCGCTGCTTGGGGCTCTCTAACTGATGGGGCAGAGAGTCCGCTGGTGCCAGCACTGAATAAATTCCTCTTGCTTGTTGCATCTGCTGGTTTGGAATCTTGGTTTCTGGGGTGCCCTCCCCCCTCCCGCGCAGATGAAAGTATCCCAGGGGCCTGGGGTCTTTCAAATACCACCACACATTTCTACATTTCCTTAAAAGAATAAATAAGATTTGAATTTCAAAGTTTTTGTTTTATAGGATAACATGGCAATGTGATGGTATTGTGTTCCCCACAATATTGAGCACCCTAACAAATTTATCTGGGGTCAGAGAACAGACAGCCATTAGAACAAAGCCAAAAATGGTGGCTAGAAAACAGGTCAGAGCAAGCCATAGCAGAAGTTGGGCGGTGATGGTGCATGCCTTTAATCCCAGCACTTGGGAGGCAGAGCTAGCCAGATCTCTGAGTTCAAGGCCACTTTAGAAACAGCTAGGCTTGGTGACACACAATTAAATCCCAGAAATCCAATCTTTAATCCCAGAGAGTGGGGGACAGAAAGAGAAAGATATATAAGGTGTGAAAACCAGGCACCAGAGTTAGTTAAGCTTTTGGCTGGTTAAGCTTTTAGGTTTGAGCAGCGCAGTTCAGCTGAGAGCGATTTGGATGAGGACTTAGAAGCTTGCAGTCCGAGGAAATAAGACTAGCTGAGGAACTGGAGAGGTGAGGAAACTGTGGCTTGTTCTGCTTCTCTGATCTTCCAGCATACACCCCAATAACTGGCCTCAGGTTTGATTTCATTAATAAGACCTTTTAAGATCCCTGTTACATCTTCAGATCCCTAGAAGTGGCTATAATTTCCTGGGAGAATGTGTTTTTCAAGTCAGATTTTTGGAAACAACTGTCCAGTATTGTATGGTAGTGTTTGAAATTAGGAGTTAAAAAAAATGAGATTGACTGTAAAGTGGATCTCTTAACTCTTGCCTCCTTCACATCTACCCTTCTTCCCCAACACACACCAGGCATATAAGGCTGCTATGGCATGGGAGAGAAAAACATCAGTGAAGATTTCAGTTTCTTTGGAGAGCAGAAGGCAGATTGATGTGGTGGTGTGTGCTTATAGTCTCAGTGCTCAGAAGTCTGAGGCAGGAGGATCTGGAGGTCATCGGCAGCCTAGGCTACATAGGGAGACACTGTCTCAAGGGGGAAAAATCACATGAGAAAAAAGTAATTTTCTCATTTGTTTGAATGGATGTACATGGGAGATGGTAATGCATAAAGTGTTATACTTTTCTTGATATGCTACTAAGGAGATTCTGTCGTTTTTACTTAACATGCACATCATTGTAAAAACAGATACTAAGCAGAATTAAGGAGAAAGAATACTAACTCAGCCTAGATGGTCTCAGACTTATTTTAATATTTTGGAAAAGCTAATATATTCTATTCATATTTTCTGAAATTTTTTTGGATATTTAAATAATACTGATGTTGACTTAAAAATCTTTCAAAAATAATTCTCTTACAAAGTTCATTTTGAAGTACTATAACTGGTAAAGGAACAACAAAAAACCCTTCAAACTACTATCTACCTGTCTACCATTAGGGGATGCATCAAAACAGATAGTTGATGAACATGGATTTTGGAGAGCAGATCTGACAGTATTGTAGCTCCTGGTACCTTACAGGGTTGCCTGCTTTAGATGAGGTTAATGGTTATAATGCTTAGTTAGAACATCATACACATGCATTTACATACCAATGCATATGTTTATTATTGGTGCCTTCTTCAATCTTCATGTGTTTGAGTACTCATGTTGTGATTCAGAGATTCAGAATTGAACTTCGCTTTTCTTCTTTCTTTGCTTGGTGCCTGGATTTCTGCAAAGACCTTTTGACTCTTTGCTAATGAATACACTAAAATTCTGCTTTGCTATTTGCTGTGTTGTTGCAAGTGCCCAGATGAATAGACTGAACTTTCATAGGGAAATAACATTACTCTAATATATACTGGAAATAAAGCACAGGGCACAGATCAGTAACTTTCCTGCAGCTCTCATTATAGTTGCCCTAAAAACAATGTCTTTCATAGGATTTTGACCTCTTTCTCTTCTATTGCCTTAGCTGTTTCCAGAATTTAGGAGTGAAGATTACATCAATAGAAGTAGAAAGTCAGCTCCTTGCCCCAGGAAATTCTAAATGGTTTTCTGTGAGGAATGAGTCAGCAGTAGTAGAGGCCTTTTTCCCCTTCTCTCTCTCTCTTTTTCTTCTTCTTTTTTTTCATTTTAAAGGTCTGTCCTTCCTTCCTTCCTTCCTTCCTTCCTTCCTTCCTTCCTTCCTTCCTTCCTCCTTCCTTCCTTCCTTCCTTCCTTCCTTCCTTCCTTCCTTCCTCCTTCCTTCCTTCCCTTTCTCTCTCTCTCTCTCTCTCTCTCTCTTTCTTTCTGCAGAGTACATTTTGATACCGAGAAGCAAACAAATGTTTTTGTTTTTCTGTATAACATAATTCCATTTTATAGAAGCCAAAATCTACTTATTTTTGGCCAGAATCCTTTATTACAAAATAGAATATTACAGAGAAAATAATCATTTGGGGATAAACCATGTTATTAGATCAAAGACTAAATTCTTGGATTGGGATTCCAAATGACTGACAATTCTGAGCTGACTTCTGGCTGCTAGTTTCTGATAGTTGTAAGGTCCCTTAAAACTCCTCAAGAATTAATTCCCTTAAGTTAATCACAGTCATTCTGAAAATGATTAGCAATTGTTGCTTCCAGGGGCTTGGAACTTTAGAAAGGATATTATCAAATTATTCCATGAGGCATCCATGATGCTTATGTGTTGAAGCTTTCCTGAGATATTAGTGACATCTGTTTCAGAAGGAAGTAAAACCACAGTGACATTATTAGTGTCATCATTATTGTTATTTTATACCTCAAGCCTATTATTGCTTGAGATAGAAGAATCTGTTTTCCTTAAGCAAAATTGGAATATAGGAATAATCCCCATCCATTCAGAACATGCATATTCTCTGGCTAACCCTAATGAAATAAATTATTCTAAAACATTTATATGCAAATGCAACTCTGAGGCAAGGCATCAGTACTGTAAGTTTCCCTGGAAGTTTCATTGTTCATCTCCATCTTGTTAAATATATTGTGGTTGTAATGCATTGTAGGCCTGTTTCCATTTGTCTTATGCAAAGCGAGTTAATGTTGTGTGGTATTTTGCTGGAAATGGAGATTGAACGAGGCTATTGAATTTCATCTTGCTTTAATTTATACAAAGCCAGAATACTTTTTCCTTCATCAGTTTAAAAAATCATTTTGGTGACCTACTTTTTATTTTTTATTTTCCAAACTACCCATTTATTCATATTCATAGGAGAAATATTTTATCTTTTTGGTTCTTCCACTACCTTTAATGTTTATAAGCTTCTTTACAATGGTAAAGGGAAATGTCCAGCCGTTATTTGGCTGTTCTTACTGACTTGGTAAGTGTTAACTTGGTGGTAAGTACCTTGCTAACCTAGTGCAGCCATTTGCTGCTTATTGTTCCCCTCAAAGGCAAGGCAGTGTCTTCAACTTCAGCTGGCCAGTGTGGCCACAGCCTCTGCAGGTTAGAACCAATTTCTTCAATTTTTGCTGTCTTGTTGATTATTCCCAGAAATCTAGCTAATGAGATTTTTCTTCTTCTTCTTTTCTTCTTCTTCTTCTTCTTCTTCTTCTTCTTCTTCTTCTTCTTCTTCTTCTTATTATTATTATTATTATTATTATTGTGTCAAAGAAGCCAGAAGTTCTATAGTAGTTCACAAATACTAAAAGTGAGAGGAAAACATTGAAGGAAAAACGTGTTCTCATGAGTGTTGGATCTTGTCAAGAATAAGGAAGTGAGCCAGAGGAGGTGGTGGTGATTGGATTGTATATGACAGTTATTCTATTCGGTGTATATCTGAAAGCAAAAACTCATTGCAGAGAGATGTTGAAGGCCTGATCCACTGGTAAACTGTTGACCTGGAAGAGGATAGGAAAAAATGGATGAGTTTATAGCTTCTATGGGGTATGGACCAATCATGAAACTAAATTTTAGTATCGCAAAATGTCATAGATTCATAAGGCTTTGTTTTAAAAAATATTTTTTTATATATAGCTATCTGTATATATTTATTTATTTGTTTATTTTTTATTATACCTAGAAAGAGACTACTTTGCCCCATTTGGTCTATAATTTTATATTCTAGTAGAGTGCCCACTGAGCATGTAGTAAGTGTTGAATGAAAGAATGAATCCTACATAGAGTGAATATTTGCTATGGACCAGACACTAAACTAAAATGCTAAACAGTCAGACATGGTGCTGTCTGGAGTTTCAGGGGAAGAAAGGCACCCTCAGATCAATACCTTGTTGCAAACTATAATAAAGGTGCAGGGACAGGCAGAAGGTAGCTTGGAAGCATGTGCTTAGGTACATGTCTGGAAATGGCTTGTATCACTGTTGTTTTGAAAGTAAAGTAAGGCAGCAGTCATTGCTTACACTAGTTGTAGTTGTCCACCCATTTGATAGCACCAACTTGTTTCTCTAGTTGTGCAGTCAGCATGATAGCAACATCTCAAATGTGAGAAGGAAAAGAACCAGACCTTGCCTTGCCCTTTTCACAGTTAGTGCTGACCCTGGTGGCTTATTAAATTTTGATGAGTACTGGCAAGTGTACTTTTCTTTGAGATGCACATTTCCATGTTAGGGATAATGTTTTAGGGTTGTGTATTCCCTTGCCAGTACATTATATTGTTAGATACTTTTATATTTGTCAATCTGAGAGGTAAAAACTGACATTTCTAGTATAGTTTGGGTTTGTTTTTTCTTGTCATGAGTGAGATTACAGTTTTCATTTGTAGAACAATAAGTTTTTATGCTGTCTGGATTATGTCTGGATGGATGCCTCAAAATAAGCTGGGTGAGAAGAGGTGCAGAACACAAAGTCAGACCAAGGACACTTACTGAGTCAGGGTGCTGGGTTATGGTTCTCCATTATCTTCTTACTTTCAGATTTTCTGATGTTTTCCCCTGTATACATACAGAGGCCACACGGAGTACAAACAGCTACTAAGTGACTAACAGTTTATTTATTTTTTGTTTTTTAAGACAGTGTTTCTCAGTATAACTACTTTGGCTGCCCTGGAACTTGTTTTGTAGGGCAGGCTGGCCTTGAACTAACAGAAATCTGTCTGCTTCTGCCTCCCTAGTGCTGGCATTAAAGTGCACCACCACACCCAGCTTGTGGCTAAGTTTTTAAACAGAGTAGATATTTTAGATAAGGGATCTTGCTGCTCAGAAATGGTATACAGATTTAAAACTCTTGAATCATTTCTCAAATATTATGTATCATTTTAGGATTGTAGTTGACCATGTGTAGCTGATAACCACAGAAGGAAAACCACAGATATGTGAGGACTGCTCTAAGTCTACATGGTTCTGAAGGAGAGCTACATACATTAAATCAGATCCTACTTATTGTGCTGGATCATAGTGTGCTGTTCCCTCCTTTTATCTCTTTCTGCTGTGTGTCTGTCCTGTAATTGATTGACAGGGTAGTTCTGTGCTTGCTGAATAATTCTAACACTGATCATTACCCGCTTTATAGTTGTTTCCAAGGTTAATATTCATCTCATTTCCCACCACCTCCCCCATCTCTTGTCCCTCAGCCTATGAAGACAGCAGCATTTTCAAAAATGCATAGGATTATTCCTATAAAGTTTGAAAATGTATACTTTTACATATTTTAAAAATCTGGAGTCTAGAACTCAGTAGAAGGACATGCTTATAAAGTGGTTTTATCTATGAGGAGTCGAAAGGCTCATATTCCAAGGTTAACTTCATAGTACAAGTACAATATTTGTGGCAAGAGAAAAATGAAATATTTCTCCTTATTTAGACCTATGGCTGGTATCAGGCATGTGTTTCCCTTTCAGATAATAGCATTTTCTTTCATCTCTTCTGTCTGTATTAGTTACTCTTCTTCTGAGTGTTTAAAACGCAGGACCTGGTAGAAATTGGTCACTTTACTTTGCAGAAAAGTCATTTGAGAGCAGCTTTGAAGCAGGGTCAGGCATTTGTCCTTGTGGCTTCTGGTAGCCATCGCCAGGCATTGCATGTAGCACCTGGACATGCTTAGAATCAGGAAGGGCCTCAATGTGATTTAGATGAAGAGTTAATTCAAATCAAAGCAAGCAGGAAGCAAGTAAATTTAACCTCAGTGATTATGATTCCATTTGATTGAATCTCTACTTTTGATTACACGTATCAGTGAGAACATGCTTTAAATACACCCAGCTATTAAACATTGAAGGGTATGAAGAATGAACTAGGGACATAGTGAAGAAAATGCACCATTCTTTAATGAGCATGTATCATTCATGACTGTACTATTTGTTTTTAAACAAATGAATGGAAATAGTTGTTTTGAGTGTGGGACTTATTGTTAACTAAGGTAGATAGACAATCCATTACCATGGATGATCTTAAGTCTTGGTACTTTTAATAAGACTTAAATGTTAATTACTAACAGCTCTATAACAGATGAAGTGAGGTAGAAATATCAGTATGTTCACAGTTACTTTGTAAACATGAAGTTGGATTGCTGTCTTTCTTGTTGTACATTATCCTTTGCTTGTAGTCTCTAGAAAAAGGGCTTGTGATCGAATGGGCTGGAATTACTTCTCAATAATAAATTTCTTAAAGCTTTGTTTACATTTGACAGAGTTAAAAAACAATCTGTTCTTGCTGTCTCTTGTGTATCAGGTTTAAATTAGAGATTGGACATGTTAGGGGAATAATGTTTAATAATAATAATAAGGGAATAAAGTAATCTCTTTCATGGGTTATTGTAACTGTATTTCAGTGTCACCCTTCCTGCTATATCAAGGTTACCTCACAGATGGACAAACACTGATCAGTTGAGAATTTCCTCTTGGTGATGAGTAGGAGCAATGCAGGTGTGATCAAAACCCCTTTATGTATAGCTCAGGCTATCTGGACCCTCGAGCTTTGGCCTACCCCCTTGTTATGGCCTAATGAGTTTGTAAGATGGGGGTTAACTTTGTGTTTGTAGTGTGGTTTATGATCATGCCTGATTCTTTTATTTTATTTATTTTTTATTTATTTATTTATTTATTTTATTTTATTTTATTTTATGTTTTGGTTTTTCCAGACAGGGTTTCTCTGTGTAGCTTTGTGCCTTTCCTGGAACTCACTTGGTAGCCCAGGCTGTCCTCGAACTCACAGAGATCCACCTGGCTCTGCCTCCTGAGTGCTGGGATTAAAGGCATGTGCTCAGCTGCCTGATTCTTTTAACAAGTAAATAGCTATGATAGAGAGACAAAGAAGAAAGTATTTTAATAGGAAGTGGGGAGTGAGTAAACTGGGGTATGGGTGGAGGGCCATAAGGACTCTGGTAGGTGATTCTGAGGCATGTACTCAGGTTTGCAAAGTAGGCTGCCATTTGGCATCTCACCTGAGTCAGTCTCACAGTTGGCTTCATCACAGGAGGGATATTATTACTAATCCCAGATTTGTCCAAAGAGATGTAAAATCTGAAATAACTTGACAGTTCAGAAAGCTTACTGGTGGTAGATTTAAGATTAGAAGTGGCCTCTTTCACTGTGTAAGTTTGCTACCTTATATACATGGGTTTCTACCTCCTTTTCTGGACCTGAATTTGATTTTTCTCAGATTGAGGAACTCTTTGTACTGACATACCCATTCTCTTGCTGCATGCCCCCTGCATTGTGATTCATGGTAGGCTTTCAGAGGCTACTGAATTTGTTCAGAAATGGGATCTGCAGCCACAGAGGAAATGGGTCTTGAGACTCAAATTTAGTTACCTCAAAAATTACTCAAGTGGCCTTGTACATTTGTACACTGAGAGTCACATACAACCAAGTACCAAGAATCCTGAACCTTAAGGTATATTATCACACAGAAGAAGGTTTATGGGTAGTTGTTTTTAATGTTCTGTTATGAAGTCTGCTTTGGAATAGGGAAAATGCCTTTAAAAGAGCAACTTTGAAATTTCAATTTCAAAGGAAGAAGGACCGGACCTATTTTCTAATTTTGGCCACTAACTTGCCACACATTAGAATTAGAAGTTGATTCAAGGTCATTTCTCCTGAATTCAGAAGCCTGATTTGACAAGGGGGGAGGGATACAGGGAAGAACTGACTAGAGCCAGGGCCATTCATTGCTAGTCTTCATTCCCTGTGTATCCTTAATAGTGCTGTTCTGTTCTTTTCATAGTACAGATGGAGAATTAGTCAGCATTTTTCAAATAGTATCTTTATTTTTTACTTGAAGTAATAAATGATAAAATTCATCTCTGACTCTTAAAAGTAGTTTTTAGATAACCTTGAAGATTAAATAGAGGTTATGTCCTGTTTAAAATGAAAGATACTAGGTTATCAGAGCTCATTAAGAAAATGTTTCTGTGAAATACATGCCAGCAAATCTAAGACCATCTTGATATGATACAGTTGATGACTGACTTGTTTTAATGTTCATAGGAAATATTAACTCTGAGTGTAGTACTTTCTTACCTTCTAGAGCGTAACAGTAGGGAGATAAATATTCTGTGGTTATTGCCTTTGTCTGTCATTTGGAAAATGGAGAACCCTGATCTTAAGGTCTCAGCAGATAAATAGTAGAACAGAACCAATTTTCTTCATTGTGTCTGCTTTGTGACCAAGTAAGGCAGCTCCTTGGCTGCTAATATGAGTTTTCCAGCCAAATGACTAATCCAAGGTTCCCAGGATGTTAAATTCAGATTCAGATAAGTCTTATCTCACCTTAAATATTGAACATTTTCACAGCTTGATGGAATGCCTTTGTACCATGGGTTCTTGTTGTCAAGGGTAAGTGATGCTCCCTGACAGTTTCTTCTCAGCTCTCCGTATTTTTGCATAGTGGCATTTGAGGAGGGGAACCACAGGGATATTCCAGACAGGAAGTTAGGAGCAGCACTGGGAGAGTTAATGTTTTCCTTACACATTTAGAAGAAGGCTGGCTTTTATTTAATATTTTATTTTAGCTTTTTGAGACGGCATCTCTTTACGTACTCCCAGCTGTTCTGGAACTCACCATGTAGACCAGGCTGCCTCTACCTCTACCTCCCAAGTGCTGGAATTGAAGGTGTGTGCCACCACCGCCTGGTGGGCAGCTGTTTTTAAGACCTGCAGGTAACTGGATATATGTTTAAAGAATGAATGTTTCTATTATGACACTTTCTTTGTGTTTTTATTTAAAGTATATTTTATTTCAGTATTATTCAAGTTAGTTCTGAATGTGCATCTTTCTGGTTATAGAACTGTACTTCCTATGTTCTCATGTTTTGGTTGATAAACTTACATTTTTGAGAACATAATTTAGTGAGGAAAACTTTATTATGGGCTTCTAAAATTAGGAGACTAACATATGGCACTCATTTTTAAGCCACTTATTGTAATCTGCCTCCTCTCACTCCTATTCTGGGGACTTCAATTTTCATTCCTTCATGCAGCAACATCCCTTACTAGCTGCTGGGTATTATGACAACTACTAGTATGCAGCCGCAAACCAGAAGCAGTGAGTTAATAGTCTAGAAGATCAGAGGCAGTGTTGGAGGAAAATGTACTAGTTTGAGGACTGTTCTCCTAATTCTTAGATGAGAGATTTTCAGAATGTAGGAGGGTGACAGTGACAGTAGAGTGAAAAGACTTACAGGGATTTGGTGAATATTTAGATCTGAGGGAGAAGAGGAGGTGAAGATTTCTCAGGAAAACTGTGACTACTGATGTAACATGGAGAACTAGGGTTTGGGGATATGATGGGTTCATTTAGGTCATATTAAATCTTAGGTATATTGCTCACCTATGATAGTGATCTAAGAAGTGTGCTCACAAGTCCTTGCAGATGATAATGAAATCACTGTGATGTGTGCACTTACTAAGAGAGACCCGAGGGTGGAGAAGAGTTTGTGTCAGCTATTGAAGAAGCTTCTAGAAGGTGCTGGACAGGAAAGTAGCAGTCTTGGAATGGGAGGCCAGGAAACTACTGGAGGGTAGAGAGTGGCCAGTGGAAGCAACGGCTGCAGCCCCTTGAGTGAAGGGTATCTATCCTACAGCTCTACAGCAACCAGAGCAAACCGCTCACTGCTACCACAGCAAGAGGTGTTTTAGTAGCTGAGCAGCAATGGAACCCTGCATGTAGCAAGGAGGCAGGGGCAGGGCAGATAGTTCTCCTGGCACTTGTGCAAGCCTTAACTCCCTGGAATTGTAGTCCAAATGTCTCTCTGAGCAGCACTGATAAATTATTTCCCCCTTTCCCCTAGAAAGAAACATTAGGATAAATAATTTCCTTTGCTCTATTCTTGTCTGTGAGCTTTAGACCACTCCTAAAGTAGGGCTCAGAGGAAAAAATGAGATAATCAAACAGAATTTTTAATGCAGTTCCTGGAATATTGTAAGTAATGAGTAAAGAGAGGCTGTCATCATATTCGTCATCTGTATGTCAGCACCAATTATCATCCTTAACTTTGTCAAGGTTCTCATACCTCTGGACAGCCTTTGCTGCCTGTCACAAATTGAAGGAAGAACTCAGATTGGCATCTTAAATCCTAGACTTTTGATAATATTCCAGTCCTACATTGTTCATTTTCCCTCTCATTTCCTTATGATTTGAGATGCTACAAACGTTGACCATTTTCTCCATCCTAGACTTTGGGCCATATGTTAACAGGGAGGTATAGTTACAAAGAAGCATAAAATATGGCTCTGTCTTCGTTTCTGGCCCAGTGGTATCTACCCAGGAGGCTATACATACGTGTGTGTGTGTGTGTGTGTGTGTGTGTGTGTGTGTGTGTGTGGTGTCAGTGTCATAGAGGGGGGTGGACTCTTGAACTTCTTTATAATTTTTGTTTGGAAAGGCTGCAGGAACACAGAGGAAGGAGAGAACTAGCTTTTATTAAGTCAATCTTCTTTTGGCCATATGACAGAGACCAAATTCTACTAACTTAGTCATTTTGTAGGTAGGGCATTTTGATTGAGGAACCCGAGTGAAAGTCCCATGGCTCTTCTGTAGCTAGCTGGCATTTAAACCTAGCGTTCTCATGGGAGTGCTCTACCCTGGCACTTAGGCTTTCTGCCATCCCGTCGCTCTGTTCATACTTACTTTCATGATGTTCTATAGGCCTGGTGCTGTGTTCTGATTTATATCTCTAGGAAAATCAACCTGGGAAGCTGTTTTTTTCCCCCTGAATTGAGAAATTGTAGTTAATTGAAATGTAAACCTCCACGTTTCTACAACCTCTTCTTGAGGAGTTCAGTTTAGTAAGCAGAATCAGGTAATTTGTCTATTCTATCTGTGGTGGAGTCGAAATCCAGACTACACTTGTGCAGCTGAGCTAACTGCAATATGTTTTGTTTCTTCTTCTAAACATTTGCAGTCAGAGTGGAATGGAGAGTGATTTTATTGGGGCTTTGTTGAGTGTTACCTTCATCCCAAGTGTGTTTTCCCAGTCTTGTGTTTATTTCTGGTAGCTTTAAGTTGGGCAGACTAGCACAGACTCATGTACTGCTCATGTGAGCAACTTCTTGTCTCATTTTTTGCTCATGGATACCCCGTGGAAATATCCTCTTATTGTTAAAGTTCTCCTGTTTTAAGAATAGTGCATGTTGGTTAGGAATGTGTCTTATCTCGGAGCCATTTGCTCCTGAGTTCACCTTCTAGTGTTGCCCTGAAACCCTGGGGGACCTGTAAGTTCCAAATTTCTCTTTCCTTTATCTGATTTCTCTCAAGCCCTTGACTTTGCTGATAATTCTCTCCTCCTCTGTCTTCTAAAAATATTTCTGGCCTCCTTCCTCTCTGGCATCCTCCTAATCATCTCTTTTGAATGCTCCCTTTTCCACAGTGTTGGCTATATCCCCCCCCTTGCTATCTAACTCTGCAAAGTGTCTCTGCCTCATGGCACCTTTCAAATATATGTATGTTTTACATTTCTGTTATATGTTTGTTTCCTGAGCTCCTGACTTGCATATCAGGTATCTGAAGGCATGCTCCGTGAACTTAATATGTCTAGATCTAACCCAACAGTTTCCTTCTAAATTTCTACCTTCACTTTAATCTCCCCACTTCTAAATCCCTTTCCCTTCGTCTGTCTCCTTCCTGCTTCCTCTCTCACAGGAAAGCCAACATCATTGGTGTTACTCAAGCCATAATCCCAGACAAAGCAATCTGGAGCCCTTTGCTTTCTTTGTTACCGTTCTGTCTGTCCTCGGCTTGCTGTCTGTATTCTAGTTTGATCCTTATGGCATCTCTGTGAGGCTTCTAGATCAGGTAGTATTTCTTGGTTTTACAGTCGGAGACTCTTGGAGGAGTTGATTTTTTTCATTGTGTATAGTGTGTGTGTGTGTGTGTGTGTGTGTGTGTGTGTGTGTGTGTGTAAAATAAATTCTGGAATTCTCATGTGAAAGAACACATGTAATAGTTGTCCTTCTGAGTCTGGCTTTTTTTTTTTTTTTTTTTTTTTTTTTTTTTTTTTGGTGGAGCTGAGGATTGAACCCCGAGCCTTGTGCTTGCTAGGCAAGCACTCTACCACTGAGCTAAATCCCCAACCCCGGGGCTGGCTTTCTTCACTTAACGTTTTCATCCATTTTTCTGAAAACTGAATAATTTCATTTTTTTATTTTTTGTTTTTCTTGTTTTTGCTTTTTTTTGAGAAAGGGTTTCTTCTGTGTAGCCCTATATCATCTGCACCTATAATTGGCAGAATAAAGCATCATTATAGGTGGTGATGATATAACTCAGTGGGTCAGAGTACTTACTGTGAAAACATAGTAATCTGTATTTATTTCCTGGAACCCACATAAAGCTTGTAGGAGAGAACTATCTCCACAAAGTTCTTTGATCTCCACACATATTCTGAGCATGTCTCAGCGCACCCCTCCCACACACACACACATACAGAGAGAGAGAGAGAGAGAGACAGAGAGGGAGAGAGAGGGAATTAAAATAAAGCTTTCATTGTGTTTATACACCACATTTTCTTTATCCACTCATTTATTGATGGGCATGGGGGTGATCTTATAACTTAGCTATTGTGAATAGTGCCACAAGAGATGTGAATGTACAGATGCATCTTTTGTGGGCTGACTTATATCCCTTCCATTACAGTCTAAGTGTCATCTGGCTGGAGCATACGGTTGGTAGTTCTACTTTTATGGAGGAACCTCCATACTACAAATATTTTATTTCTCATATACTATTTATGAAAGAATGATAAAAAATCCAAATGAGTTAAAAAGTTAATTTCTTCTCAGTAGTCAGAATTCAGAGGAATAAGTTTTCAGTATAGTTTACTTTTTGAGGTGCTGATTTTCTTTCTTTGCTCTTCTGTGTATTTGATATTTACCACAGTAGAATTGTAGACTCTTGTCTCTTTTTTACTTAAGACATAGCTATTATTCTGTTAGATCTTAAGCTGTTTTGTAATATAATTCAGATACTTTACATTTTCACTTCTTGAATGCATATAATTGTTAATTTTGATTAGACTAAGAAATACTTAGACACTTAGTATCAATCATATATTCTGGATATGTTGACATTAAATTTCAAGAGTTCTGACCTGAACAATGGATTGATCTCTTTGTGGATTCATAATATGATGGCATTGTTGGGAGGTGATGCAGCTATAAGGTGGAGGCCAGCTGAAAGCTGTAAGTCACTAGAGATACTTCTTCAGGACTGTGTTTTGTCTGTGTGCACTTTTCTCCACTGACATGAAGTCTGCCCAAGCTCATGGGTCTACACAACCCTTGGATGAATCCTTGGAAACTGTGAGCCATAATGAATCAACATTTAAGTCTTAATAGTAGACCTTCTGTCAGAGTGATTAGTAAAATGTTTTTAACATAATGACGGGCTTTGACGCTATCACCACTGTGTGGTTCCAGAATACCCCCTTTCCTACCACACACTATAAATTCCCTATACTTTATGAGTTCCTACAATGAGAACCACTAGTATTTCTGTGATTTTTTTCTGCCCTCGAGATGTTTCTTATAAATAGGCAGCCATCTTTGACTTTTTCTTTACCAGAATATTTTAAGTTTGTTCCATCTCACAGATTGTTAAATTTCTTACCTATTATCCAATATATGCATCTTGTTTATCTGTTTATCTGGAAATAGACACTGGATTGTTTTGATTGTTTGTTGTTGTTACTAATACTACTGTGAACATTTGTGTTCAAGTTTTTGTTTGTCTATGTTTTCTGTTCAATTATGTGTGTATTCTAGGAAGGGAGTCTCTGTCCATATGGTAACTGTGTATTAATATTTTTGAGAAACTTTGAAAACTTGTTCTGTGGAGAAAGTGCCAGTTTACAATCTGACTAATATTGTCATAGTTATGTTTGTCTTTTTTATTGTTTTTGTCTGGTAGATCAAAATGTTTTATCATTTTGATTTTCATTATATTTCACTGATAACTAATGATGTTTCACATCTGTGTATTGCTCAATAGCCAGTGATATGTATTTTTTTTGCCATATTGTGTATTTAAATCTGTGCCCATATATATATATATATATATATATATATATATATATATATATATATATATATATTCAGCTGTGTATAATAAAGCTACACTTATTAAGATCAAGGAATTTTTCTAGAGGGAAGCCATTTATTGTGCAATATTTGGTGTTATTCAGCTTTTAATATGCAGCTGTTTCTTGCTATGAAATTCTTGTGCTCTCATATACTACTAGGACATACAACAAAAGCATAACCTTCTCAGACCTACTGCTGATCTACTAGGTAACACTCCTACAGAACCTAGGACACTGGCAGACTGTAGATGCATACCTTTGTTTCTTATGCAAATGAAGCTTAGCCTTTCCTTCCCCAGATTAGCCAAATGGCATTTTAGAGCATTTGACTTAGAACAAATGGTTTTTGCATATCCCGAATTTCTAACTGGTCTTATTAAATAAAATTTGGAGCCAGAAATTGGGGTTAAAGCCTTAGAGAGATCAGAGGAATAGGAACACCCACAGCTAACCTTACCTCATCAACTCTGCAACTTCCAAAGAGTGAGATACTTCCTGTTTACCCATGTCTGTATGCCCTGCTGTTCTGCCATCTGATTTCCTCTCTCTGTCCAGCTACATCACTTCTTCTTCCTGTCCAGCTCTTTCATGTCATGTCTGTACAGACCTCCAGACCTCCAGTGGTTAACTAGTGTTGGAATTTAAGGCATGTGCCACCACATCTAGTTCTGTTCCCAGTGTGGCCTTGAACTCACATAGATCCAGATAGATCCCTGCCTCCCAAAGATTGGATTAAAGCCGTGTGCTAACATTGCATGATTTTTGTGTTTACTTATAATGGTTGGCTTTTCCCTCTGATCTCCAGGCATGCTTTGTTTATTAGAGCACAAATAAAATATCACCACAAGGTAGAGAGAAGGGTGGGGCAGGATGCCTGGTTCTGCTGGAGTCGCACAGCCAGGGTGAGAAGAGAACAAGGCAGAGTTTCTGTAGATGTGTAGGGCAGAGTCACATTGCTGGAGAGAAAGGAGCAAGGCAGATCTTTTGTAGAGAATAGGATTGGTTCAGGTCAAGAGAATAAGAAGAGAAGAAATGAGCATGGATGGAGAAACTGAAGACGAAGATGAGATTGAAAGCATAGGAGCTTACTAAAACTATGAGAGGATGGAAAAAGAAGGGACGGGGAACTGAGTGTCAGGATGGAACTGAAGCTGTATAGATAGAATTTTGTCTTAGAGAAATAAAGTAAATGGACAAAAGAGTATCTTGTACATAGATTCTTTTCCCTCAGATAACCCCACACTTTATGTAGCATCTTCTCCAGGACTCTGGGAGGAATCTTCTCAGGGCAGGCCCCTGGGAAAATTCAGATAGTCCTCTATGAAGCTGTGGTTTTTAGTTTTGCTTCTTATTTTGTTGGTTGAATTTTTCCTTTATTAATGATATCACTTGAAATCCAAAAAACAAAAAATAAGGTTTTTCACTGTAGCTGTAGGGCCATTACTTTTTACAGTTGTATTGTTGTAAAGCATAGCTGAGCTTCCCTCTGTTGAGTGGATTCATAGCTCCAAGTAGGTAGAACTGCCAGTAGAGCCTTCACCAGTCTGGCCCATCTCTCCTTCCAGCTAATACTCCACCTTCCTCTTCTTTGGAGCTGTGATGTCCACACTATAATGGCAGGCCTGCCTTGACCTTGAGTGTACAGGAGTGGCTGAAGCTTACCCTGTGTTAGCATTAATTTTTTAAGGGTTATTATTTCCTCAATGTAAATAGAGACTGAATCTGATCTTCTTCTTTTTTTTTTTTTTGGAGCTTAAGATCGAACCCAGGGCCTTGTGTTTGCTAGGCAAGTGCTCTACCACTGAGCTAAATACCTAACCCCCTGATCTTCTGTTTTATTTCTCTTTTCTAGCAGAGCACTGTTTCTGCTCATTATGCTGCTCTGGTATCTGGCAGATAAGGTCACAGCTGTGGAGGGCAGTGGTCTTGAAGATGATCACTCTATTAGTGTAGTTTTTTTCACTTCCCATGTTTCCGCTCTCTTGCTAGTTCATAGTTTATGACCCCAGAACTTCAAACTACTGGAATGCTGGACCACAATGTCCTCTAGACTTCTGAATGTCATTGATTAATGTGTTTTCAAACACTGTTAAGTATAACATGACCATTAAAGTTTCTTTTTGTCAGAAAGAACATTGGGTGATATAACCATCATCGTGACAGAAACAATAACAGAAATATAACAACTCTGAGAGTTTGTTATCAAGAGTTGGAAAAAAACAGTTATGAAAGTCAATACATTGTTTTAATGTTTCTTATTTTCTTATCTCTGAAAAAACAATGCATATTGTTTACAGATTCATACTTTAGAGCTGTAGTCTAATATGCTTACCAGCAATTTTAAGTAGAAATTGGCCTACTTCAGTTGGCCCACTATTTTCTGTGTATGGTCCCAGTTATAAGCTTTATATCAATTATTTTTTTACCACTGAAGTAACTGTTTTGGCTGTTATGCTTAGTTAGCCAAGTCTTCTTTCTGCTGGTACTTGGGGCTCTCCAAAACAGAAAAATGTGGCTGGCATATGTGGGTATAAATCTGAGCTGACATTGAAGATAAAGTTACCTTTCAAATGGTAAGATGGCTCCTGTTTACCTACTCAATGTGTAATTTCTAGATTATGCAAGTATACTACAGGCAAGGAGCACTCCATAAATTCTATTGATTCTCTCTTGCTGAAATTGCAATGTCAAATAGATATTAGAGTTTTATCATAGGATAGTTATGGGCTGTCACATTGGCTCATTAATTATAACAGTTGGGCAATAAAAAAGCCACAGGAATGGCTAATATACCGTGCGTTTTTTTTTGTGAGATTATAGTTGTAACCCCTACTTATGGCAGTAAAGTCTTGTTAAATGACACTGCCATAAAGTACTTTTGCTTTGCTGTTCTACTTTGAGGTTGGCTTATCAGTCTGTTAAGGATCTGGGAATTGAGAATCGTACAGTGAGGCTCCCATTCCAAGTTATTAAGCCCTCATTCATGATATAGACATTAAATTTATTCAACAAATATTTGTTAAACATGCTGTAAGTGCTCTTGAGTACAGGAATATATAATGTAAAATCTACTCTGAAAAAGTAATAATGGAGAGGGGAGGCAGAATACCTATATAAAGGTAAATGTGACCCATATTTGTTAAGCAACATGTGGTAAGTTCCTTAAAACTAGGTTGAACTACTCTCCAAGTTGAGAGAAGGGAATAATTCCAGGTCTAAGTGATCAGTGAAACTATAAAGCTCAGTGGTAGAGGAATTACTTTGTATCATGACAGAAAGCTCGGAGCTTTCTCTAAATATACGTCTGTATTCTAGAGTGGTAGTGAGAGGTAGGTGGCTAAATGCACTGGCTTGGAAATCAACTTTTGTTCTCAGAACAGCTGCTTTGCAACCTCACTTTGTGTCCTTGAGTATATAGTAGTGATGTAATAATATGTGTCCAGCATATCTCACTATGATAAATGAGATAATGTGGATGCCTAAGCTGCTCCCTGTAGTGAAAGTCAGATTGCTTAGCAGGTGTCTATTTTTTTTCTTCTCAGACACCTTAGGCCATGCATTTGAATGATAGTAAGCACAGCTTCCCATGACTAACAAGATTAGTGTCCTTACCAAAGCACTCTATTTATTGCTGGGGAATAGCATATTCTGTGTGGCATTTGAACTGCTGTCTAAAAAATTAGTTAGAATTTGTTGGAGACCACCTATATGAATACAGAGTAGCTGTGATTCTATAACCTCAAATATGCTAAAAAGGAAACTGTGCTTATTAGGCTGCCAGTTTAGGGACTTTACATTGGATTTATAAATTCTTAAGTCATCTTCATTTAGTGACAGTAATCTGAGACTAGATAGATTTAGAAGATTACTTAGATTGTGTAGCTATTGGAAATCACATCTGTTGGAATGTGATATTTGTACTGTCTACATGATGATGTGTTGCTCACTGGAATTGATAATTTTTTCTTGCAGGCCAGTGTAAACCATTTGTGTATGGCTATATACATTTTGTAAATGTTATTTGTTTGTTTTTCCACAGGTTACTTCTAGAACTGCTGGAGCTGTTGTTTGACAAGTTTAATGCTGTAGCCGCAGCGCACTCTGTGGTCCTGGGGTACCTGCAGGACTCTGTTGGAACCCAGCCAATGCAGCAGGAAGAGATTAAATTATATGATATGGCAGATGTGTGGGTGAAGATCCAAGATGTGCTGCAGGTAAGGGCTTTGTCCAAAGGCTGTCATCTTGATTGGGGACAGCAGTATAGAACAGTAGTAAACAGTGATGTAAATTAGTACCTTAGGAAGCATAAACTGGATGAGAAAGCTTTCAGTGAAAGGGGAATGACATTAACTTCTACCATCTTTAAAAAGGACTTCAAATAAACTTTATTGTTATTATTAATTATTATTTTGGTCAGGCTTTAAAATAAGAGCTGATTCTCAATATGTAGCAATCAAAGATAGATACTGTCACATTTCTATTCACAAGTTCTTTATTCCATTAAAATTACACATATGGTTAGCTAATAAATAACTTGGGTGGTTAATAGAGGAAGATCATGAGTTTGAGGTCATTCTGGGGCTTATGGAGAGTTCATTGCTGGCCATGACTATGGATTGAGACCCCATTTCAAAAGAAAGAAAGCAAGGGCTGAGGGGAGAAGAGAGAGATAATAATAAATATTAAAATGTTTTAAAGCTATTTCATGAACACAGTTGAACTTAATTTTACTGACTGTTTTCTTATCATCACCTTTTCCATGCATTGGGTTACATGACAGGGCAGGAGCTTATTCTGAGAGATGAGAATAAATCTGTGGGTTGGAAAAGTATCGCTTTTATTTGTTGAAGATCGAAGGAATTGCATTACTGTTTGATATGATACTGCTGACATGGCATTTAGAAAGTACATTATATTTTTTCTCTTTGTCAGCAAAATATATTTGATTTGTCCAGATGAAAATTAGAAATGCAATTAAGAGTTAGCTGAAACAAGTTTGACGTAGCTAAGTAGAAATGGTAAGATCTACTTAATATTAAAAAAGGTAAGTACATGTAGAGAATTGAAAAATGTAACTGTTGAAATGAAATCACTTGCACAGAAAATGGGAATGTTTGCAATGATAAATAAATCATGAATGCAAATTATAGTCATTTTTGAGAATATATGCACGCTTCTGGTAGATTGAATAAGATTGATTCTTAGTAACTCATTTTCTAGACTTATTTTTGGGAGTGAGGTGCAGTGTATTTGTCCTGTTTAGATGTATTGAGTCTACTTTTTCTGGATTCCTTTTACTAATATGTCAATTCTGATGTTCCTTTAGTAGGTGCTTGAGAAATGCATATATTGGATTAAATATCTTTGTGTGTTGGAGCTGCTTATTTAACACTTTCCATCCTGGTTTGCTTATCTGCCACATAGAAATGAAATGTGCCTTTCATGTTATAAAATAACATATTAAAGCAATTTCAAATATTGTTGGACTTCTAGTTCTGGCCATGTTGAAATTACCTTTTATAGTGAGTAACTATAAACCTGAATGGACTTAGGTAATGCAGTTAGCAGAAAGGAATTGATGAGGTTAATTTCACTTTCTTCCTGCTTCCTTTGGTGGATACTCTTAAGCTATTGCCATAGAGAAGTGAAGTCCAAAAGACTATCTTAGCAGAGGAATCAGGGAATAGAGTTCAGGGATGTAGAGGTTTCTGAAATTTATGAATTAGGATACCGGAGAGGAAGAAATTGCTTACAAAAGGAGCCCTAGAAAATTTAAAGCAGAGTTGTCTGAGCTTTTGCTCAAACACAGCACAAGCCTTAGCAGAAAACAGACACTGTAGTACTGATTGCTGACTGGAGGTTCTCAAAGGGTATGCAAATGCTTAGGAATGGAGAGAGAACATGCTAATGTATCCTGTGCTTCATGCCTTAGGAACATAGCCCCTTAATCATAAAGCAATGGTTAATTCCCCAAAGGTTAACCCCCAAAGTTCATCCTGAATCAAGGCGATCCACTTGATAAGTAATTGACTGACAGATATAAACTCTGTCTAAAGTCAGATAAAAGAATCCAGATTCTCAATAATGATGCACACCCACAATGTCTTGAAGTGTGATCCTAATTAGTCTTATTAAAAAAAAAAAAAAAAAACCCGGAGTCAGATATTAGGCTGAAAGATCAGAGAAGCAGAGCAGCAGCGACTCAAAACTTCTTACCTCTGTGAATCCTCAGACTGAATGGTTGCCCAAAATCCTGTCTCCACCTCCCTAGTGCTGGGATTAAGGTGAGTACCACCACCTCCTGGCTCTGTTTTTTTTTTTTTTTTTTTTTAGACTGGTTCAATCTCCTGTAGCCCAGGTTGGCCTTGAACTCCTGATCTTCCTGCTTCCTCCTCTCAACTGCTGGGATTAAAGGTGTGTGCCACCACTGCCTGGCCTCTATGGTTAACTAGTGGCTAGCTCTGCCCTCATATCTCCAGGCAAGCTTTATTTGTCAGAACACAAAATAATCACGCAACAGTGTCTAGCATGCAGTTATAATACTTGTGCAAAAGTCTGAGACTATCGCGCATAAGCAGAATAAAAATGCACAGAAATGAGTATCTGAACTGAAAACATAGCTAGACAGAGGAAGTTGTGAATTGTATACTCTAGAGAGGATCAGTGAACTTGATGGTGGATTAATGTAATCTCTCGAAACCAAAGCACAGTGTAACAACAGTCCAAAACAAAAATAGATAAAGCCATAGTCTCCCTGTTATAGTTTCTTTCAGTCTAAAAAATATGTGGTTGTAGTGGTAGAGGGAGAAGAGACAGATTAGGGCAGCAAATTATCAGGAGAAATACTGGCCAAAAATTGTTGAAAAATATAGACCCATAGATCAAGAAGTCCAACCAATCCCAAGAAAGATTAACACAAAGAAAATCAACACTAGATATGTTATCAGTTTCCTGAAAAACAAAAGGCAAAAACCTTAAAAGTAGTCTGAGAAAAAAGGACCTATTACTTGTAGGGGGAAAAATGATAAACATCATCACTGACTTTGAATCAGAATCTGCATAAGCCAGAAACCAATGAATGTCATCTTGAAAGTGCCAGGAAAAAAAATCCAAAAACATTGTTAATCTAGAATACTGTATCAACTGCATGTAAAGATAAAACAGACATTTTCAAATGAATTAAAGCTGAAAGAATTTAGACCTGCACTTAAGAAATGTACAAAGTTTTTTAAGCTAAAGGAAAGTGATATCAGATGGTAATTACTGGAAAAAAATATGTGGGCAAGGGTGAAATACCATTTTCCTTATTTGTTGATTTATCTTTTGATGAGGTTTCATTTATGTTTAAAGCAAAACTAATAACCATATATGATAATTTTATAACATATGGGGTAATTACATAACAATGATTTCAGAAAGATTGTATATCTGATAAACAAGTCTGTGTTGGCAGCAGTTTCACAGAATATGTGAAGATGTATAATATTTAGGATAAACTACGATAAGTTCAGAATTCATAATTTAATCCTTCGGGCATTAAAACAGAAGAATGAGTATATAGATAAACAGCTTGCCAGAGGAGATAAAGTTGATCACTGAATAATTGATTAATTTAAATGAAATCAGGAAAGGAAGAAAATAGAACAAAGATAAAAGAAAATATAAAGAACAAAGCCAAGATGATATGGCTAGGACACAAATAAAAAGATGCATACTAACTATATAATATTAAATATAAATGACTATACTTTCCAATTAAATAGCAGAGATCATACTAGTTTAAAGACAAATAAAAACAAGACTCAGACATATAATCTCAATAGATGTATTTTATTTTATTGTTTTAAAATTTTAAATAATTTTTAAGTTTTCAGAACAATAATTACTACTAAAAGACTACCCTTATGCCTCTTTGTTGAAATTTGCCTGTTGTTAACATTTTACTACTTTATTAGTTGTCCTCATGTACAACACACACACACACACACACACACACACACACACAATTCTTTGAAAAATTTATATCAATTTATGTAACTGTATATATTCTAGTTTAATTGTATGACCCAATAATGTAGCTGCTTATTTTTATCAGTTGTTCAGAGTAAGACATTTAAGTATGACATTGCCATACACAAATACAGCAATTCTTCTGCTCTTGGAGTAGATGGGAGTCTGTCTTTGGATAACTTAAACTAATATTTCTAAGTTCCCAACAACAGTGAAATGACCCTAATTCTGCCATAATGAAGAATCGATTATCGTTAAGAACAGTGCAAACAAGCTATCCTGTCTTCCCTTATTTACAGTGGCTTTAGCTTTACCAAATGTATGTAGTTCCTACACCTTTAAAAACAAAACCTATATTAAAAATGGTGATAATAATGAAGCAACTTAAATTCCATTAGGCATTAATATAGGGAATATACAAATTATTATAATACATGTTTATGGCTTATTGAGTTAATCCTTCCATACGTTAAAAATGGATAATTTGGGGATTCTATTTTAACATGATAAAGTGAGATATTTTAGCAGCTTTAATAGAATACAATTTAAAGTACAGGTTTTATTGCTTCTCAACCTGTTGGCTAAGGTCAACTATAAAGAATAGTTTTCACAGTGTTCTGTGTGTTTAGCGAACTGTGCAGCCATAGATAGAGTCTAATTTTGAGACAAAAAAAACTCTTGAATCTGTTAGTTGTCACTTCCCATTCTCTACCCTAACACAGTCACATTAATTTCTATAAATGGCTTATTTTTATCATGGACACAGAGCCCTCTGGTCTTTTTATTTTTTTAGTATAGATCTTTGGAAATTTTAGTTTAATAGAAAATACACAAGATCTATTCAGGTCACTAAAAAGGTGTCATTTGTGTTCAGAATATTTTTAGCATGCTGATCAACTGGGTCTTTGTAGATTCCTTAGAGGTAGAGAATGTGGGGAGCTGTACCACACACCACCAACTGCACCATTGGTCTTAAGCTTATGAGATAATAGCTGTCATTAAAAGAAATAAAAAAAAATTAATGGACAAGGTTCTTCAGGGATATGAAGAGGAAGATTTAGCTATAATAGAAGGTTTATTTTATGGAGTAGAAGAAAATCTTTGATTTGGTTGTAAGTTTCGGAAGACCCTTAGCATCATCTAGGTGATTTGATTTGTGAATTGTCTTTAGTTTAATAGCTTCTGAAGCTGATTGCCTATCCGATTTGCTTAGGGATTGCTTACCTATACCTTTTGAGTGAGAATCACTGTGGATAATAACTAGATTCTATGCTTTTTAGTTGCTGAGTGTATTCAGATATATCCACTTAATAGCCTATTTGTTATTGACCATCAAAATGCTTTTTGAACCAGTAGCACCAACAATACTCAGAAACATATTATTATGCAAATTCACTCCAGCTTTTGATTTACTGAACTACAGACTTTGAGAATAGTACGGGATCTTTGCTTAGGCACTATTGATTCTTTGGAAATTTTGATTGGATTATGATAAGATGAAGAAGGTTAGCCAGGTAGCAGTGAAAAGCACTGGGAAGATGAGCAGAAGGCTGCAAAATAAGGCAGGAATACTATTTTGGAGTACAGTGGCTTATATTACTTAAGATATTGCTTAATAGTGAAATAAATACAGGCTTTGATGGTAGACAATGCTAAAAGAATGTAAAGATGACAGAAAGAATGTGTAAGTGTTTTGAGCATGTCTTCAGAAACCTGTAACATGATGTGGTTGACCTGTCAGCTTTAGTTTCAATAGGTTGCATATTTCAATTGTAGATTAATGATAAATTATTGGGACTAACTAGGAAATGCTAGTGTGTAAAGATGAACACATGGTAGTCCATGGCAACATCAGAGAGCGCTTCCAATAGTATACATTGTGCAGTCTGAATGACTTTTAACTAGCAGTGCCACAGGAGAGCCCTGGCTGGGAAGTGTCTGGCTGCATGGCAGGTTTAGGACATAGAAGAGATTTCATGTAGAGTTTTACGCATGGGACTAATTTAGTTTTCACATGCTTCTTGGAAGAATGATCTTTAGGTTAAAAATTACTGTTGGAGCATGAAATAATTGAAAATAGCACATCTGCATTTAAGCATGAATGAACGTAAGATGACATGATGAATGGAGTTATAAGTGTTTGAAATTTAGTTTTCAGTGTTTCTTTGGATGGAAAATATTTCTTGCTAAAAAATTAAAATAATTTTTAAAAAAACAGTAAAACTTGAAGAAGAAGAAGAAGAAGAAGAAGAAGAAGAAGAAGAAGAAGACGACGACAATTCTTAGCTTCTGAAGACTTTCTCAGTTGCTTTCTGCTGGAACCCAGGCTTCCCCTGCAGACAGAACCCATCTTTTAGGTGGAAGCTCATTTGTCTCAGCATGTTTGTGTCTGGAGACAGCCAGTGGGGAGAGCAGGCCATGGCTATCACAGTAACAGGTGTGAGCCCTGTGACCACACCCCGTTGCACTCCTTTTTTGGCTCTGCACTCTTTGAAACTGTGGTAATAGTAACATGTGTTTTTACCCTTCTGAGCAGCAGCAGAACCTTCCAAAATGTCACCTACTTGGTGACATGCCTGTCATACCCATGGCTGCACATTTCCAAATGTATAAGACTGGGGTCTACTAAAAACACCGAAGTATTCCTTTCTTACTGAATTCTGTGTAATAGAGAAAATAAGAGGGTCACTATGAACAGTCTCCTCCTCCTAGCTGTTTGATTCTGAAAAGATGTAAATTTTAAATTGATTTCAAAACAACACTGTCCACTTAGCCATTGTTGGCCAAAATTTATAATTCCTTTAGTCTACTTAATAGTGTGTCCAGTGGCTCCCAAATACTCTGTTTACAACTAACAGTCACTCCTGGAACAAGCCATTACTTTTCTAGTGTTTTGTCACATTTTCTAGAGAATGTAGAATCATTTTACATTGGTTACTGCTGCATTAATGTTTAAATAGTGATAAAATTAACCTCATGGAGAGAGAGAGAGTGAGCTTGGAATTTGCTGTCAAGGAAGGAAATCCTTGAAATTATTGGTACTGATCATGACCTAGAGGGGATTTTTGAGAAGACCTACAGTTTCTATTTTGAATCTAGGGCTGGAAGTGGGTTATTCTTAGGCTTTGTTGCATTTAATGTTTTAGTTAACTAAGGATTCCCATCCTTAAAGTGAAACTAGCCTTTCAAAGTATTTCATCCATACAACTTATGAGCGGATTCTTCAGAAATAGTGTTTCTTCATTTCTCAGACTTGAAAGTTTTAACTACTTCAGTCAATGTGGTGGAGCTGTCAGCCAGTGACTGGTTATCCAGAAAGGTGCTTCTTTTTCAAAGTTTTGTTCTAGTCTGCAGTGACAGAATGGCACAGGGCATGTAGAATTCAGTTAACTTTTGAAAAGCCCTTCCCTGACTTTCCTCTAAATTGCAGTCAATTTGAATAGCACTAAGACCCTTCCTGTTCTGTTTCATGTGTACTACTAATTCTTATAGCAGAAATGGATGGGCAGTCAAGGAGATGATTCAGGGCCTAGCACAGATGTGGCAGATACCTGAAGCAAGGTGCCAGACTATCCAATGCTCAGTGATGCCTGGAATAAATGGGGACAGTTAATATATTGAGCCAAACTTTAGAAAATAGAAATTTGGCAGGGGATACCTTGAATTGGTAGATGTGGGAGTAAATCCGTTCTTGAATTTCTAGATAACCACAAAGGGCTACTTGGGCCTGATTGTGGCTAGGCATAAAGAACAACAGGTAGAAATAACAGATCTTCCAACCTTGTATGGCCAAAACACATTCGATAGTTTAAAGGATGAACTAAAAAAAGCCATGTTGTTGTGGAGTGATCCTGTTGGTATTGCTGCATAACATGTGCTCATCAAGCTTTGGTGCTCCTGAACCTAATGAACAGTATGTGTGGGGAGCATTCCCAGAGACCCAGTATGTGCCTGTACTGACTGATAGTAACATCTGAAATATTTTGCTATAGAAGTTCTCATGTGATTTGTGTGAGGTGAGCCAACAGTCATGATTTTCACTGTTAGTGATGATGTTATCAGAGATTTAGAGAATTGGTAACCTTTAAAGTGTTTGTTTGGAAGTATGATTTTTTTCTTAAATCTGTTGACTTGTTGAAGAAATATGTATGTCTGACTTCTTGACAGTTATGATATTTTTTTTAAACTTGATTTTCTGTTACTTGCAAAGTTTGTGGCTTCAATCATCCACATTTTAGTTCCCATAGTTTTCTGAGTCAGGCCTTCTGAGATTTGCCCAACTATTCTAGCTGCATTGTTGACTGGTTAGTATGTGTAGGACACTTCAGTATGAACTGTCACACAGTCTCTTCCTCTGTATGACTTTACAGGGTGCTGATCTCAGGGCCGTGGGACACTTAATGTGATTGTTGGCTTCCAGTGGGACTTTCTGCAGAGTAAGGCTGGAGATCTTTTCAAGCTTAATGTTGGATATGAGATTAACTACTTTCTTTAGGTTGATGGGGTGGCTTGGGTTCAAGAGAAAGGAAAGTAGAGTGCTGTTAGTTATTAAGGAGAGCAGTGTGAAGCAAGGAGTTCGAAGCTGGGTTTTGTTTTTGTTTTGTGTCTAAGTACTGGAGATAGAACCCAGGAGCTTGCACATGATAGGTCAGCACTGTACTCCTTCCAGGTTTTGGCAGCCCATGGCTGTCCTTACTGCACAACAGCACTGTGCAGATCAGATAGATCTTTGGCCTTTATAGATCACCCAGAATCTGACTGGCATGAAGTTACCAAACCTTTTCTTGCTAAATTCTTTTCATTGGTTAGAGAATACTTTAATGAATAATAGAGTTAAACATTTTACCATCTTGAAGATCAAGATACACTTACGAAAATATATGGCTTTTACAAAATTGCTTTGTTCCAGTGTGTCTGTGAAAAATCTTACAGTAATTATACTTTTCTATTGCCTTAGACTGAACACTGGAGTGACTTCTTGTAGCTCACCTTTCCCTTTGTGTTTCTATGATTCTCTCTTGTCATATCCCCTTACTAGGAATGGAGAACTGGGATAATGACTTGTAAACATGTTTTCAGTACCCAAGAGTTACATGTAAAACTTACCTTGTATATCTTCCTTTATAAAACTTTTATTTTACCTTGAGACAGGATCTCATATGGCCTGAGGTAGCCCCAGGATCCCTTTGCTTCCACTACCATGTTGTACCACTATGCCTAGCCTCATGATTTTTAAGTGATTGAATTACAAGCTTGTCTTTTGCTTAAATTTTAGCATTTTAACATTCAATTTAAAAGACTTTAGGATAGTAGTCTTTAATTGATTTATTTAGCTGAAATGATTTTAGTTTTCTTTTTTTGAGACAGGGTCTCTCTACATAGCCCTGGTTGTCCTGATACTGATAACTCTCTGTAGACCAGGCTAGCTTCCAATTCATGGAGTTCTGTCTGCCTCTGCTTTCTGAGTGCAGGGATTAAAGGCATGTGCCACCATATCATGTACCTTTTTTGTTTGTTTGTTTAAATGAGAACTTTGTGTTGAGAAATATTCCATGTCAGACATTTTACTAAGTGTACCATATGGTTTTTGTCACACTTCCCTGTGCACAGGTATGATCATTTTCCTATGGTGAAGAATCAGAATTTCAGATTTACAAGAAAAGCACACACTGCAAGAACTTTAGTTTTTTCTGTTCTAAAATGCCAAGCATTTTGATGGTTACCCTTAGATTGGTTTGGGCTTTTGCATTACTTGAGTCACTTATGGTTTGGGCCACAGCTTTGATGAATCACCTGGATATTCTGAATGTTTTGGTAATCCCAGTGCTCACTAGGCCTCTCTCCATCCTTTTGTACTCTCCAGATTGACTGGTCACCACATTAGGTGTGACTTCTGCTTCCTTCTCTCCCCCTTCCCTCCCCTCTCTATTTTTAGAAGGAGTTGTTTTCTTTGCATATCATGCTTTCATTAAATTGTCATTGGCAGATGGCATGAACAGCTTTTGGTGGTTACCTTTCCTTCCAAGGTACACATCTTGTGTTTGTTCTGTCCTTCTTGTAGTAGAGGAAGAAGCACCTCCTGGGAAACCATACTGGTTCCACAGCTTATGCTCTTGTTCTGGAGCCATGGTGGAGTATACAAAGGAGGATATGTTTGCTATATTATGAGTGGGTGGAATGTTTAATTTAAAAATGGAGTGGAAGTTAAAGGGTCCTTAGCCTTAGACCTGAGGTGAAATACGACATAGAACCTGCTGTTGCAGAATTTCATCTGATGGTGGCCTGCAAAATTTCTAATGAATACGACACTCTAGCAAAGATGCTGTGTAGGTAGGACCTTGTTGCTGTGGCTAAGGGGTGGTAAGAAACGCAGATGCTGTAGCTGGAGATGTGCCCCATATTCTACTAAGTCCTGTTATTTGGTGTGTTTTAAATAATAAACAGTCTGTTGCAGTGTCCTTATTATTGTTTGTTGTGATTATTATTTGTTGCATCTACCTTCTTAAAACAGTGATTCTGTAGGGTATATAGCTACAGTTATCTGTGTACTCCTTCCAGAAAAGAGAGCCTTTTAAAATTCTAACCAATTCTAATATATATACTTCTGGTTCAGAAGCAGGGTTAGCAAATGCTGTAAGTTCAGTTATATTAAAATCAAGACCACTGATATGTGACTTTCCTGGGAGATGTTAAGAAGTGTGCATTTGCCTTATGTAGAGAGGCCATTTATGGCCCAAAGGAAGGGTTCCATTCAACTCCATCTTGGTGAACCAGTGAATTCATTGTAAATTACAGGAGCACAGAAAACTCATGGGCAGCTACAGCACCAAGAGCTCCCGTCCCCATCAGTTGTTTAATTCTTAAATCACATTGACTGGCAACTCATGGAGGAACCACATCTCCTAAAGACCTCCTGATCTTGATCTTCATGAGCCACATAACATTCATCTTTCAGAAGGGAACATGAGTAGACCTGATCTTGTGAGGTTGTCCTGTATGATTTGTGTGACTTATCACAGCTCTTTAACAGTCATGTTCTGCCCAGAGAGAATAGCTATATTATGCTTATGAACATCAATACTGACAATAAAAACATTCAAAATTGAATGTGGATTAATTTTGAAAGGTGTGTCAGTCTTGCACATTTGTGAAAGTGTCTGTGCCCACTACTTAGATAGCAAATGATGATAGGATGAAGAAAGTCCTTGAAGATGGGACAGAGCATCAATATCTGTACTTAATAGTGCTGAGGAAAATTAGGCCATTGTGTTAGAACTGATCTCCATTTGAAGATTTTGGTCAATTTTAAAGTAGTAGCCCAAAGACAGCAAACATAGGTACCTTGTGTTTCTGACCTGAATAGTTTACAATGTTAATAAATAAGTTCTTTCATTCAAGATAAGTTCTGACTGGAAAACAGCACCCCAATGTTAATAGTTATTGTCTCTTTTTTGAAAAGAGAACTGTCCAAGTTGCTTTTCTCTCTTTATTCCCACTTACTACTTTTATGTGTTTTTTTGCATTTATATGTATATCAGTGGGTATTCCCACCTTCCTTTTCAGGTGATTGAATGAAGATATTTCTTCAAATGTTTCTTATGAAATTAATTTTTATTTACAAGGTAGTTAAAATCAAGAATAATTGAGAAGAGTTTGTGACATCATGGAAAATGTTCAGTATGAACACAAGTTCAGGAGAGCACCATAGAAGGGGCAGGAGAGGACTATAGAAGGGCAGGAGAAGACCATAGAAGGGCAGGAGAGGACCATAGAAGGGCAGGAGAGGACCATAGAAGGGCGGGGGAGGACCATAGAAGGGCAGGGGAGGACCATAGAAGGGCAGGAGAATACCATAGAAGGGGAAGGAGAGGACCATAGAAGGGCAGGAAAGGACCATAGATGGGCAGGAGAAGGCCACAGAAGGGCAGGAGAGGACCATATAAGGGCAGGGGAGGACCATATAAGGGCAGGGGAGGAGCATAGAAAGGGAGGGGGCAGGACCATAGAAAGGGAAGGGGGGAGGATCATTGAAGGGCAGGAGAGGACCATAGAAAGGCAGGGGAGGATCACAGAAGGATGAAGTCAGAATGGGTTAAAGTAGTTGAATTGATTGATGAGGTAGAAATTGGCACATTTTAACATGGAGGTGAATATAAATGTGAAGAGACTGTGGGACTTGGGGACATGGAGGGTTGTTGTTAGTTTGTCCTGTAAGACAGTATTACCACCATTACTACTAACCAACCAACCAAACAAGAAAAGTTAGGACAGAATAATTTTGGATTCCATGGAGATCTTTGGACAGCTTTTGGGTTTGGCTCTTTAAGCGCTAGCTGCTATTATTGTTTCTCTATTTTTCTACATTACAAAAATTTTCAAACATGTTCAACATAGTGTAATAGATTTCCATACACCCATTATCCAGCTTCACATTTATCAGTTTATGGCCAAGATTGTTTATTTCTTTCCTACCTATATTCTTTCTCCTATTTTGAAACAGTCTTAAAAATATTGTTTTGTCTATATTTCAATATTTGTCTCTAAAAGTTAAGAACTATTTTTATAAAAATGTAACTATGGCTAAAACCAAAATTCCTTTATCAACTATTCAGTGGTATTTACATTTTCAGTTGTTCACATGTGATAATTATATGCTTTTCCTTTTGTGTGATTCTGGATTCCAATGAAGTTGAAATGTTGAGTTTTTTAAGACTCTCAATCTAGGGGCTGGAAAGATGATGGCTCAGAGGTTGGGAGCACTGCCTGCTTTTCCAGAGGTCCTGAGTTTGATTCCCTGGTAACCACATGGTGGCTCATAACTACCTGTAATGAGATCTGGTGCCCTCTTCTGGCATGCAGGCATATCTGCAGGCAGAACACTATACATAATGAATAAACCTTTTTTTAAAAAAAGACATTTAGTCTATACATTTTCCTTTCATTCTATTTTATTTTTCATCCCATGATATTTATCAGTGAAACTTGATCATTTAGTCTGCAGATTTTCCTGTATCCTAGATTTTGTTGATTGGTTAGTGTCATTTACTATTTTCTTTTGCTTTATAACTTGAAGATAAAGGCTTGATCAGATTTAAATGGATTTGAGGTGTCAGGATTACTTCATGGATGAGGGTAGACACTCTTTTTTTTTTTGTTAAAGGACTACTATGGTTAAAGTTTATATATATATGATTACTCTGGCCATAATGTTCAGACCAAATTGGTGGAGAAGAAAATGGATGGAGAGATACCAATTGGAAGGCAAGTTTAGTCAATGTGTTGCCAAAAAGGCTGGGTAGTAAAAAATAAGGAGATAGAGAATAGAGAACTTTTTGAAAAATGAACAGCTTTCTAAAACCTTTTTACTTGACTCTTACATATGGAGCTCTCCGAGTTAGAGTGAAAATTAGGCTGAGAAAGATGGTGGCCTATCTTGGTTAATGTTGAGGTATTGACAGATATAGCTATAGAACTGTTACAAGCAGCTTGATTGGACATGGGAAGCTGGGATATGAGACCAAGAAGTCTGTCTACCTGGGGTTAATAGCTAAGATTATTCAGATGGGCGTGTCAGAATGGAAGGGCTGAGTGAGGACTAATTGCCCCAAGTAGTATGAAGAGTGAGCTCTCTGTGCTTGTCAGATAGGTACAGTCTGTGGCTGGAGGTTCTTGTGATGATGCCACATTGTCCTCTCTTTTTTGCTGCATGCTTGTTTCATAGGGACTGATATAGAACATGGATGCAAATGCTGTTCAGATTAGGGGTGGTGTCTTCCGGAAGCTGGTGTTTCTTTGGGCATCTAGACTGACCCCTTTGGGAGGAGGAGGTATACATTAGATCCGTAAGTGAGCCTGGAACTGCTAACAAGACAGAGTATGTACGAGGCATTATGGTTGGGGGACTGTTTTTACTTTTCCGGGTGGTGTTTGTCTTTAATACCTGTATTCCCCTGCCTGACCTCCCTACCTCTGAGGACCTATTGGTGAGATCACAGGTTTCTTGATGTCCTCTCTTGTTCTACCAGAACTTAGGAATTGTGGTTCATTAGGAACTATAAAGATTGTGTAAAATCATTAAAAATGCTACCACTAAAAGGATTCTAAAAAAAATTTCCTCCAAAGTCCCTCTTAAACTGCCTAACAGTGTCTGCTCACTCCTCTGTCTTTAGATGCCTTTTGCTTGTTGTAGAAAGATGGCAAAGTAAATATTTGCCATTAAATCTACACATATAATTCAAAGTTTAAAGAAGGGTGACCTTTCTTTATATATGTCCAAATCCATCTTCATTTTTTTGTCCGTAAGATTATGTAGAAAATATTACAACATTTAAAGTACAACTTTTATTTTCTTATGTCATTCTTGGCTTCTTATAATTATTTGCTGGTAATTTCAAAGAATTGTTCACACAAAACAATGAAATACACCCTTTTAGATTAGCTACTTGAAGGTGTTGTATGGTTTGGAAAATATAAAGTGAACAGCAACAAAGCCCATGCTTTGGATATGGTTCCATGGGAAGATGGGGCTGCAGCAGATGACGAAGGCTCAGCACTAAGTAGCCAGCCTCACGGGGGTGATGAACGACGACAGCACTTAGATATGTGTCAGCTGCGGGAGATGGCAGTGAAAAAGGCCAGCACTATTTTTGGCTATGATGTACCAAACAGCATGTCATCACTGAGCTGAGATGATCATCCCTTTCTTCCAGTCCTCAGGAAGTGGTATCTGGAGGCTGCTGTGAGCACTGGGCATGTGTGTCCCCAGGAGATAGGCAAATGGGCGAGAGTCCCAGAAACACCATCGACAGTAACTGAGAACTTCAGATGGGACATATTTTTTTTGCCTTTCCAGAGGAAGTGGCACATTTGAGAATGAATTTGGTATTAAAATGTATTAACCTTTTCAGAGATAGGGAGATGCTGGTGGGATGCTAGCATCCCTGTAAAGTTGTTCATTAGAGTTTTGACTCTTCACTAGTTGGGATATATTTAATATAATGCACTTGCCGAGAGCATACACATACTTCTACAGACAGCCAATTATGAAAAAGAGACTTGTTTATAGTTAGCTCTATTCTGATCGGAAGATGATCATCAGCATTGGCCCTGATGGATAAGATAAGAGGGACAGGAAATAACAGGTGATATACATCTTCCTTGTGAACAATAGGGACTGAATAGTTCTTTGTAGTATTCTTTAGAAATTCTGATATGAAATGGAGCGATTATTTACTTCTCACAATAGGGTAAGCGTGTACAGCAGAAAGAAATTAAGAAATGCAGAATTGAAGTGGAAAGTCAAGGTGCACTTCTGTTTTTTTGGTTTTTTGAGTCAGAGTTTCTCTGTGTAGTTTTGGTGCCTTTCCCGGATCTCTCTCTGTTAGACCAGGCTGGCCTTGGCCAGGGTGCATCTCTTAGCAAAACTACTGGAACATAGGAGATCCTCTGGGAAAATAGAGTTGAATTTTGTTTGACTTGATTTTGACAGAACTGAATGGATCGTAGGGAAATAGGTTGAGTGTTCTTGTAGCATCTTTCACTTGTCCTTTCTCTGATTCTCTGTTATCTCTTTACCTGGTGTTCAGAAAGAAATTTCACATCTCATTTTTAGACACACAGGCATATCTAGATGAATCTCCTCATAGATATGGGCTTAAAACATGAAGGTTCATTGCTGTTGGGTTGACCTGGCAGCTTTTCCTCTGATTTTATGGAGTGACCCCCCTCCATGTAGAATATCCTTAGGTCCCTACTGAAGGTGGTGGCTAAGTTTAGTAGACTGGGTGGTATGTATTAGGCCGAAGTCTTTTTCATCTGTGGGGACCGCCAGCCAGCTTCCATGAGTGGCTTTGGGATCCAAAGAACTTTGGAGGGGATGTCATTGATACTTTCATTTTCTTCCCTTTTTCCAGCATTTTGTTTTCAGGAAAAAGGGTATTTAGCAGACTGTGTGCCCTTACACTCTGTGTGGAAATATGATCATTGTGCACTCCTGAGCTCCTTTGCATGTGGTGATGGCATGCATTCCAGTCTGCCTCTAGTAGTAACAGTGTCTATTAAAGAAGGAAACTGATAATGCCAACTCAACTGTAGTTTTACTGCTTGTACTCTGTTTCTTTGAGTAAGCTCATCTAGTTGGAGAACATTATTTCCTCAGCTCAGCAGTCAGTATCTCCACACTGTGTAATCAGCTCTTAGGTCTACCTGTGCTTGCCGTGTAGTACAGCTGTCTTCAAATCAAATCATTCCTTCCTCTGTTCCCCAAAGCCAGCTCTGTGTTGTCTTTTGGTTGTACTGCACATCTGTCCTATGCCTTTGCCCTCATTCCTAAGCATCTTTTCTCTTGTGAGCCAACCCTCTGCAGTTTATCTGAACCATTCGTTTCCTTTCAGGAACTCTGTGAACTGTTACTTTTAATAATGTACTCATTTGACATATGTGCATTTCTTTTTCTTTAAGAAAGTTTAGGGGTTGGAGAGATGGCTCAGAGGTTAAGAGCACTGACTGTTCTTCCAGAGGTCCACGTGTTCAATTCCCAGCACCCACATGGTGGCTCACAACCATCTGTAATGAGATGTGGCACCCTCTTCTGTATACATAATAAATAAAATTAATCTTTAAGAAAAAGAAAAAAAGAAAGTTTAACCAGATTAAAGCTTGTCTCCTCCACCCAGGGCCATGATCATTTTACATCTTTTAATCTCTCAATGCTTACCCTGGATGGTTTCATGTCAACTTGACATAGGCTAAAGTCATTTGAGAGGAGGGAACCACAATTAACATAATGCCTCCATAAGATCGGGCTGTAGGCAAGCCTGTAAGGCATTTTCTTAATTAGTGACAGATGGGGAAGGGTCCAGCCCCTTGTTGATGGTGCTATCCCTGGGCTAGTGATCCTGGGTTCTATAAGAAAGCAGGCTGAGCAAGCCTTGAAGAGCAAGCCAGCTCCCCTCCAAGACTTCTGTATTATCTCTTGCTTTCAGGCTCTTGCCCTGTTTGAGTTCCTTTCCTGACTTCCTTAGATGATGAACAGTGATCTAGAAGTGTGAGCCAAATAAACACTTTTCCTCCCCAACTTGCTTTTTGGTCATGGTGCTTCATCACAACAATAGAAGCCCTAACTAAGACAAGTTGGTACCAAGTTAATGGAGTATTGCTATGACAGACCTGACCATGTTGTTTTGGCAGGGATTGTGGAAGGACTTTGGAACTTTGGGTGAGAAAAGCTGTTGAATGTTGAGAGCTCAGTGAGCTGTTCTGTAGGAGCTTGGAAGATAAGGATGTTGAGAGCAGTGCAGATGGCAGAAGCCTGGCTTGTGACCTTTCAGAGGGAAGCAAAGACTGCTGCCATTTGTGGGAAGAATATGTGGTATCTTGGCAGCTGGAGCCAAAGAATCAGCTCTGATTAACAAGATCCCAGAACCACTAAAGTAAAACTGTAGCTTTGCTGGGACAGTGGATGCTGGTCAGCGATTATTAAACCAATTGACCATTTGAGAGAAGAGAATATAATTAATTGTTTCCCCACCTGAGTTTGACACAGGTTGTTATGTGCAGTATGCACCTACTAAATACTTAATTGGTGAATGAGTAGTAGCTGCTCAACATTTATCTGTCATTGGTTGGCTGAAGATTTACTACAAACTGTATTTCTATTCCCCCTTAAATCCATGTGATCAGTTCTATTTTTTAATGTGGTGGTATTGCGAGGTGGAAGCTTTTGTGAAGGAATTAGGTGTTTGAGAGTATAGCAGATTCCATGTTTGAATCTGTAAATGGAATCAGTGCCCTTTCACAGGCCTCAGAGATCTTCCTCTGCCATGTGGTACCACAACTAGAATGTGGCTGGCTGTGAACCAGGAAGCAGACCTTCACAAAATACTAGACAAAATACTTCACAAAACCACTAGCTGGTGGTTTGATCTTGGATTTTCCAGCTTTTCTAAAACTATGATGGAATGAATTTCTGTTGTTTATGAGCTACTCGGTATATAGTATTTTGTTATAGAATCCCAAACAAGGATAAAATTGAGTTTAAAGATTTACTTATTTATTATGTGTACAGAAGAGGGTGCCAGATCTCATTCACATAGTTGTGAGCCACCATGTGGGTGCTGGGAATTGAACTCAGGACCTCTGGAAGGGCAGTCGGTGCTCTTAACCTCTGCGCCATCTCTCCAGCCCTAAAATTGAGTTTAAAATGCCTTTTAGGGCTGGAGAGATGGCTCAGAGGTTAAGAGCACTGACGACTGTTCTTACAGAGGTCCTGAGTTCAATTCCCAGCACCCACATGGTGGCTCACAACCATCTGTAATGAGATCTGGCACTCTCTTCTGTATACATAATAAATAAATAAATCTTTTTTTTTAAATGCCTTTTAAATGTGATGAACTTTGTAGACTTAAAAATATTTAGTGCAAGAATCATAAAATTGAAAGTGTGATGTGCTTTAGGAGACCAGTTCTTCCAGCTTTCTCTCATACTAGGCTGCTCTTAAATTCTTCTAAGAAGGTTCCTGGTCTGGCAGCTTGACTTGAGACTGTTACAGAAATGTTACCGTGTAACTGATATTCAGTCATGGGTAAGCATGATTTTCATTATGGTTATGACAATGTACTTGGCAAGATGATGAAACATTTGGTAGTAAGTTGGGCTATAATAACTATCCAAGATTTTTCTTTATTCTTTAGAAAAAGACATTTAAAATTCTGATTTTCATACATTTATTATAAAATTTTTTCTTTATTTCTTGCCCTAAGTGAAACTCACTTGTACTAAAATAAGTCCATTTCTTTCAGCTCTGTATTTACCTTCTTTAGTACTGTCTTTCTTTAGAACCTTTGGAGACTCTCTTCTTCAGTTCTTTGGAGTAAATGTTAATGATGCAGAGCATGCATTTCACAGGAGGCATAGTTACTGGTGAGTAGTGTGGAGGTCTTCTGAGTATGGTTTGCAAGGGGTTTTGTGATTCTCTGAGTGGTCAGGTGCTATTAAAATGTGAGGCTTTTTTTTATTATAACTCCTGGCCAACTGTACAGAACCATGCTAACATTATTGATGGTTCATTCACATAGTCAAAGAATTAAACAAAAAGTCATATTAATTTTCAGCTCCATTAGAGATGCCAGAATCCAAAGGATGTTTGCCAAATGGGAAGGGACTAAATTGGTAAGAGAAGGAAATTTTAATTTCAAGCTTCAAGTGAATGTTACAAATGATGTAGCATAAAAATCCTCTACTAAAAGTGTTCTTTCTAAATACTAACACTGTGGAGACAGGGAGAAGTGGGGAGGGGGATTGTTAGTGTGTGACACTAAAATTGGTAGAATTGGGTCACTTAATTCTAGTAACCTGTTTCTAAGGCCTCAGGTTAAAGCTGTCTGGCTAGCCTTGGCAATTAGTAATTTTGCCATGGTGATTGTATTATCCACTGTTTTCTTGTCACTGCGACATAAGACCTAGCAGAAGTGAACTGAGGGACTGGAGGGCTGTTCTGGCTCCAGTTTCCGAGGGTGCAGTGTACTGTGCTGAGAGGACATGGCACCTGGTGGAGGCCTACTTTGTGACCATAGGAGCTTGCAATATGGCTTATTCACATCTTGGTTGTTGATCAGGAAGCAGAGAACATTATTGCAAGTTACTGTGACTAAAGCTTTCAGAGGCCTGCTTCTACAACCTCCCTAGACATTGCCAACAGCTGGGCATCAGGGATCCAAACACATGAACCTGTGTGTCTGTTTAAATTGGAATCCTAACAGTCTCTCTGTTTACATTGTTTCTGATTAAGCAGAGGTTCGTTCATTTTTTTTTCCCTTACTTGGCACCTATTGAAGATGATGAAAACCCCTTTTGCTTATAAATGGGTAAGTGTAAACTTCTTGAAGAGTGATAGGGCTATTTAAAGCACTCACATTAGGAAAAGTTTGTGTTTTAATTATAAAAGAATCATATAATTTCTAACACCATAAGTAAGCACCATCTCACTATGTATGTAAAGTGAGTAGTTCATCTGAGATCATTATCAGGGTCAGATTGATGAAGAAAGGAATGCAGTGCAGAGCATGAGAAAATCTTGATCTTTTCTGTTATTCTCTTGGTTTTATTGCCTACTATATCTCCCTTCATTCATGGCTTCTGGGATGTAGATAGAGAATAGACATGGCACAGTATTAAAAGGAGCAGGGGATTGGAACCCCAGGACAGTAGCTCTGAAATTACTGAGACTAGGTTGGGCCTTTGAAACTCTACAAATAGTTTAGTGCTCATATTAAAATAAGAACAAGCAACTTCTGTATATATGAAACACACACACACACACACACACACACACACACACACATACACACACACAAATTTAGGAAGGGAAAGGCCAACTGTTCATTCTGTCTGCATTTCTCTGGGGGCTTAATCTGACAGTGATCATTTGGGGTTCTTAAGAAGAAACTTATACTAATACTGTACTGTGTGGGAAAGAGTGGGGGCAACTAAAACTTTCTCTGTAGGGATTGCTTTGCTCTCCACTCCCTCCCTCCCTTCTTTTCTACCATACTTGCACATGAAAATATGATGCTTTCCCTCTGATTTTTTTGTTACCTTTTAATGATTATGGGAGAGATTTATCCTTATGTCTTACTATGAAAAAATTTTCAGGATTCCATCAGGAATGACTTTGGCAGACAGGTGGTTTTTAAAGTGTTAATTCCCAGACCAGCAGCATCTGCATAACTTGGAAACTAGTTAGAAATGCAAATGTTCACATTCTATCCTAGACTACTGGCAGAGAAACTTATGGCTGGGGCTCTGCAATCTGTGCTTAACAATCTGTGGCTGGAGGACACATAATTCAGCACTAGACTGAATTAAAGAAATGCTAGTGTTGTTTCAGAAAACTTCATCCAGGCTTATGGTAGTGAAAGTGACTTGGTTCAAGCTTTACATGTGTTATTTCTTTCAGCTTTCCCAACCCTCCTGGGAACTTGCTGTATATTCTTTTGTTCCAGTGGTGACTGCTGTTTTCAAGCACAGATGATTGCTAAGCATCTGAGCCAGTCTTAGAATTGTGATAATAATTTCAAAGTCAGTTCTCTTTACACTGTTGAACAGGAAGATTTGGAGAAGAATTAATGGTTTTAATTAATTATTCTTGAGACTTTACAATTTGGTTTCAAACCTGCTAGGAAAATTTCTAAGAGGTCAAGCCAGAAGATGTTGCCAAGAGCACTTTATAGTATAAGTGTAGAACTTCACTTGCCTCCAGCTCTGCCCCACTGTCCTATTCATCTAGCTAACCTAATACCTTTCTTCTCACTGACCTGCCTTCCTTCTGTGGGTCTTGATTCTTCGGATGACCTTAACTTCCCTGTAGCATGCCGCCTGTTCTATAGCCAGGCTGTCTGTGTCACACTGGAAAGCTGGCACAGCACTGTGACTTTCAAGGTCATTATCCTCTTTCAGTGCAAGAGCTGTAATTTGGCTCTATTATATTGGTACTGTAAGCCTGCAGATTTGCTGCCTTTCTTTATGTTTTTTTTCCCCATTTATTTTTAAGACAGGATCTCACTATGCAGCTTAGGATAGTCTAGGAATAGCCCAGAATATAATTCCCCTACTTGAGTCTCCCAGTGCTGGGATTACAGGCACTCAGCATGACGTTTTGCTTGCCATTCCCTTTCAGTGTGTACCAACTGGGATTGCTCACTCTTTCCCCTGTGTTATATATATTTAGCAGTCACTGTAAACCCCACGCATGAAGTACTGTTTTGGTTTTCTCCTTTCCTCTCTGCAGTCCTGGTTCTATTTGTCTCAAGACTTGATTCAGTCTGGTGCTATCCTAGAACTCATCTAGCTATTTTTAATCAAGCCAATAGGCAGCAGCCTTTTCCTGCTCTTTCTCTTCCTCTTCCTCCTCCTTCCTTGTCCTCCTTTTCCTCTTCCTCTTCTTTTGTATAAATAATTTTGTTTTCCTTCACATAAAGTTTTACTCTCCTCAGCTGAATTACTGTTCCTTGCAGAATGATTTCTCTCTCTCTCTCTCTCTCTCTCTCTCTCTCTCTCTCTCTCTCTGTGTGTGTGTGTGTGTGTGTGTGTGTGTGTGTGTGTGTGTGTGATGTCCGTGTTTGTATGTATGTAAGTATGGAGGCTAGAGATTGATGTTGAGCATCTTCCTCCATTTCTGTCCACCTTGTTTGTTGATGGAGTTTCTCACTGAACCTGGAGCTTGTCATTTCTGCTAGACTAGCTGGCTCCTGGGATCTACTTGTTTTTGTGTACCCTACACTCAGGTTAAAGATACATGGCTCCATGCTTGTCTTATATGTGGGTGCTAGGTACCAAACTCATGTCCTCTTACTTTCATAGCAAATACTTTTACCCACTAAGCCTTCTGTGTCACTTCATAGTACCTACTCAGCAATTTCATGGAAATATTTAAGTCCTCTTCTTTCCTATAGTCTTTAAGTTTGTTCTGTGTGTTGTTTATCTTTTTTTGTACTTATTTTTGGTGCCATTGGCTATTATTTGAATTTGTCTTCACTAATAAAATAATTAAAAAAATTATAGCTAATCAATTTAATGAACATTAACATACCATTGTGGTTAATATGTCACATATCTTATATAATCTCCACATCAATAATGCCATTTTTATTATTCATAGCTAAAATAAATTCTTTAAATAGTTTTAAATGATTTGCCCAGACATTAAGTGTTAAGGCAGAGATTGAAAATTAGCTCTTGATGCTTATTTAGATAGTTGACTAGAATGCTGCATTTTCTGCATGGTTTTCTTTTTCTTCTTTTCATGTACACACATACATCATATTTTTTAAAATTATGCTCATTTTTAGACATTGTCTTATTGTTTATCCTTGCCTGGTCTGTAACTTCTATGTACTTCTCAATGGTTTCAATTTACAGAGATTCATCTCCCTTTGCCTCCTGAGTACTGTGATTAAAGGCATGTACCCATATACCACCATTCTGTGTGTGTGTGTGTGTGTGTGTGTGTGTGTGTGTGTGTGTGTGTGTGTGTTTTCTCTTTTGAGACAGAGTCTCACTATTAGGTCTTGAACTCACAGCAACCTTCCTGCTTCAGTTCTCCAAGTGTTGGAATTATAGATATGTCCTACAACAACTGACTGGTTTTCTTTTTCTTTTTTTTAACAAAACATATATACACCTTTATGATTTTGCCTAGTTTGATTCATTATGGTATCTTACTCATGTATAACTAATATGTGGAGGCTAGTATGCAGGCCTCTAGGCTGGAGGTCTAACACCTAGAATCCTGGTTCTTCTGCTAGAGAGACCAGATGATGGCAAGGGACATGGTTAGCTAACTTCAGATCAAGTTCTATTTCACATGTATCAAGATGGCTGTGTAGTTCATTGTACTCAACAGGCTGAGGCAAGAGGATCACTTGGCCCTGAGCGTATGGACAAATGGTGAGACTTTGTCTCAGTTGATTAGTTAACTAATTATTTAAAACTTTTATCTCTCATGATTCAAGCCATCTCCTTAAGAAATGACATTGTTTTTGTATATGTTCATACTTACATGTTAACTTAGGTGCCATCTCTACTTAATATAGTATATGGTGAGGTACACACATAGACCTAGGGTCAGTGTTATCATTAGGGTTACTATTGCTGTAAAGAGACACCAGGACCACCACAACTCTTAAAAAGAAAACATTTAATTGGGGTGGCTTGCTTAGAATTTCAGAGGTTCAATCTGTTATCATCATGATGGGGAGCATGGCAGTGTGCAGGCAGACATGGTGCTGGACTAGTAGCTGAGAGTCCTTTATCTTGTAGGCAACAGGAAGTCTACTGAGACACTGGGTGGTATCCTGTGCATAGGAAACCTCAAAGTACCTGCCCACCCCCAGTGACTTCCTTCAACAAGGCTACATGTCCTAATAGTACCATTCTCTATGAGATTATGGGGGCCAATTATATTCAAACTACCAGCTTCTACTCCCTGGCCCCCATAAGCTTGTAACAGTTTCTAATGCAAAATGCATTTAGTCCAACTTCAAAAGTCCCCATAGTCTATCACAGTCTCAACAATGTTTAAAAGTCTGAAGTTCAAAGTCTTTTCTGAGATTCATGCAGTCTCTTGACTATAATAACCTGTAAAAATCAAAATAAAAAAGCAGATCATCACATACTTCCAGCACAGGATATACATTTCCATTCCAAAATGCAGGGAAAGAAGCATCGGAAATACTGAACAAAATCAAGACCGAAAATCAGCTAGGCAAACTCAAACTTTGCATCTCCATGTCTGATGTTGAAATGCTCTTCAGATCTCCAACTCTATTTAGCTTTGTTGTTTGTAACACACTTCTCTCTCAGGCTGGTTCTACTCCCTGTTAGCAGCACTCTTTGGCAGGTGTCCCACGACTCTGGCATCTCTAACATCTTGGGTTCTCCAAGGCAATCACAGCTTTAAACAATGGCTTCTCTACTAGACCTCCATTCAGGGATACTCCTTACAGGTGCCTGGCCTCAGCAGCTTTCTTTAGGTGTGGAGGCAAATTCCATAACCTGTTTTTTCTATCCTTAACTCTAAAGCCAGAACCATGTGGCTGAAGCTGCCAAGTTTTGTTGCTTACTGGAGCTGGAACATGTTCCCCTTGTTCAATTATCTTCATTGGCTTTCTGACCTTCACTGCCTAAGCTTGGCTGTCCTGAAATTGGATCTCTAGACCAGGCTGGCCTCAAACTCACAGATTCTCCAGTCTCTGCTTTCCCAGTGATGGGATTAAAGATGTGCCCCAGCACACCTGGCTCTAAGCTTTTCTTTAGTTCTTTTTCACAAGTTAGAAATTTAGCTGGGTGAGAACTTGCCCTGAGATCACCACTCCCTTTATTATATTTCTTAATCCGCTTATCTTCTTGAACACAGGATTTAACTCCATTCCACTTCCTGGTGCTTTTTTTCTCCTTAAAATTTACATTTTATAATTTACCCCGCTCAGCTTGCTCCTTTTCATTATATACCTTTATAAACATGAATACTAGTAACAACAGAATTTATACTAGGATTTTATTTTTTAAAGAAAATGATTTATTTTTATTTTATATGTATTGGTGTTTTGCCATGGGTATCAGGTCTGTTAGAACTAGAGTAATTGTCAGTTGTGAGCTGCCACATGGGTGCTTGAAATTGAACCTGGGTCCTCAGGAAGAGCAGTCAGCTCTCAACCACTGAACCATCTCTCCAGCTCTATACTAGGCTATTTTGAGATTTCCTTTGCTAAGGGAATTAATTCAAAACTCTTTACTTTAGCCTCATGCAGACTCTTTGAATAGGGGCAAAAGGCAGTTACTTTATCAAAATATCATAAGAATGATCTCTAGGGAACATACTAAAATTCTTCTCTGAAATCTCTTGAGGTAGCCCCCAATAGTTCAAATAACACTTAGCACCTCTTTATTCCATGCTCCTACTAGTATGACCCATCAAGCAGTGCTTAAAGCATTCTATTGCTTTCATAACCCAAAGTACCAAAGTCAAATTCCTCCAAACAAAACCATGGTCAGGCCTGTTGAAGCAATACCCTAATCCCTGGTACCAACTTCTGTCTTTGTTAGGATTGCTATTGCACTGAGGAGACACCATGACCACTATAAGTCATAAAGAAAACATTTAATTGGGGTGCCTTTCTTACAGTTTCAAAGGTTCGGTCTATTATCATCATGATGGAGAGCATGGTGGCATGCAGGTGGACTGATGCTGAAGTAGTGGCTGAGAGTACTATATCTTGAGGCTGCAGGAAGTTGACTGAGACACTAAATAGTATCCCAAGCATAGGAAACCTCAAAGCCCAACCCTCCAGTGACATACTTCCTCCAACAAGGCCATACCCATTCTTACAAAGCCACACTTCCAAATAGTGCTACTCCCTATGAGATTATTTGGGTCAATTACATTCAAACTACCACAGTCAGTTATCATTACACCAGGCTTCTTTCTCTTGGTGTAGTAATTCTGTCATCCAAGTACTAAAGAGGCCCAACACTGCTTAGTTTGTGAAAACAGAGGAGACTGGACATGTTGAGGATAGGCTGGCCATAGACTTTTTTTCTGGTATGTCAAACACCTTTCAGTCTAGGATCTTTGCTTTCTTTCTTTGCACTGTTAAAGATTGAACCAAGAGCCGCGCGCAAGTCAGGCAGGTAATGTGTCCCTGAGTTGTATCTCTGCTCTCAGTCTGGGATCCTAGCACCTTTATATGTACAGTAAATGGTCTTCTTTTATCATGTTCTTTCTTTTTTTATTTATTTGAGGCTAGACTTCTAGTGTAGACTAGAGTATAAGTACAATGGGGAGGGGAAAATCTTTAGTTGAATAACATTACCTTTTCAAATTCTTCTTGATAGTCTTTTATTAAGCCAGTTTTACAGAGAGAGCTGATATCAGAATTTGTGTTGCTCTATTTTGTATATTTTAGTAAATTCTACTTCTCTGAAGTTTGAAATATCAAAGATAACTGGGTTACCTTTAGTTCCTTTTACAAAGCCCTAACTTGGTGACTTGATTTTTTGTTTTGTTTTGTTTTTCAAGACATTGTTTCTCTGTGTAGTTTTGGAGCCTGTCCTGAAACCCGATCTGTAGTCCAGGCTGGCCTCAAACTCACAGAGATCCACCTGCCTCTTCCCACGTGCTAGGATTAAAGGGGTGTGCCACCACCGCCAGACATGGTGACTTGATTTCTAAATGCAAATATTTACATATATTTGGGTGCATGCCTTGTGACTTAATTAGCTTCTGGAATCTGATTAGCAAATCTAAAGTGATATTTAAGTGCTTATTATCTTTTAATTACATTTTATAAATGTTAACATAGATAGCTCACCATTGTTATCATCCTTTAGAATTTGTAAACTATCTACATTTCCAAAGTACTTTATTCATGTGAGTTAGCCAGTCCTCCTAGCATTCCTTTAAATTAAGGCAGTATTATCCATGAAATATTGCCATTTTCAACTTCTGGCTAGTATTTTTCTTTGAGTCTAACATCACCTTGTTAAAAGGGCAAAGAAGCTTTGGAACCACCGAAGGAAAACAAACGTTCCTTGGTGCTCTTGAACACAGAACAGGGGTTAGAATCACTGTAGTGGCTAATATGCTGCTATTAGGTTTTAGTCTTACAAAAATGTGTGCATAATCTAAGTAGATATTTTCCTGAATTAAGGCTACAAATAAGTGAACACATATCTCAGGAAATAGCATAGTACCAGCCTCTTGTAGCTCTTTTCTCAAGACAGGTTATGGATGTCTAAGATTCTTTTTTCTATACTACAGATACAGAAATGAACACAGCTTTTATATTCAGAAACTACTTCCCTTACAAAAGTCATTTCTGTACTTTTCAGAAATGCTATATCAGTATTTTAAAAACTAGGACTGAATGGTCATAGTCAGAGATGCATATAGATTATTTCTTATTAGTGGTTGTCTTAGGGTATTTATTGCTGTGAAGAGACATGACCATGACAACTCTTATAAAGGAAAGCAGATAATTGTGATGGCTGGCTTACAGTTCAGAGGTTTAGTCCATTATCATCATGTTAAGAAGCAAGGCAGCATTCAGGCAGCCATGGTGCTAGAAGAGGAGCTCAGAGTTCTTACATCTAGACTCACAGGCAACAGAAAGTGGTCTGTCTCACTGGATGTGGTTTAAGCATATATGAGACTTCAAAGCTTAAGTCTGCTATGACACACTTACTCCAACAAGACCACACCTACTCCAGCAAGGCCACACCTTCTAATAGTGCCACTCCCTTTGGGGGCCATTTTCTTTCAAACCACCACAATAGTGATTAGGTTAAAATATGCTTGAGGGTATCATGGAAGAGAAGTTGGGTCCTTTCGGACATGCTATACATGGAGGTGGGATTAGAGTTAGACTACCTATTGATGATGGGGAACTCAGAAGACTGGGACTGAACAGAGAGAATAAAGACATGGAGTGAGGTTAATAGAATAATGGTGCATGGAAGATGGCATTTTTTTTTTTGAGATTGTACTGTTATTTCATCATTTCCTCTTTCCTTTGCTCCTTCCAAACTTCCCCTTATACCCCTCCTTGTTCTCTTTCAAATTTATGACGTCATTTTTTCATTAATTGTTATTATATAAATTATGTGTATATGTATGTACACACGTGTTCCTAAATATAACCTGCTCATATTGTTACTTATATGTGTATTTTCAGGGTTAAACATTTGGTACTGGATAACAAATTAGTGCACTCTTCCCTGGAAAGAACTATTTTCTCTAACCTTAGTATTCCTTAGTTTCCTGTAGTTCTTTGTGTAGGGTTGAGGCAGTGTGGTCTTTTTCCTGTCTCCTTCGTATGTCTACTGGCTTTGTATTTGTTCAGTTCTCGTTTAGGCAGTTGTGCTGGTGAGACTTATGGATGTAGCTCCTGACATTACTAGGAGTCACAGTCTCGTGGTAATTTCCCTGATCATCTGGCTCTTATAATTCTTATGCCTCCTCTTCCATAATATTCCCAGAGCCTTAAGTTAGGAATATTTTGTAGGTGTATCCATTGGGACTAGGCTCCACAACTTTCATTTTGATTGGTTGTGGGTTTTGTTTTTTGTTTTGTTTTTTGTAGTCTCAAGTTTCCTTGACGAGTGGTGAAGACTACACTCATCTGCTACTAGAAGGAAAAATGCTTAGATTATTGTTAGGGATTGTCAGTTCTCCTTGAAGATCTAGGACTTCACTAGCACTGAATAGTTGGCTCCATTTCTAATACCAGGCATAGTCTCCCTCTGGTTGAGAGGCTCTTCAGTCCATTTAGAAAGCTGTTAGTTGCTGCCAGGGTGTGTGTACCCTACTGTGCCCATAGAGTTTTGGTGCCATGCAGCCATTGTTGTGGTTCATATGCATCACAGTGTGGTGGGCTTGTTGGCTGCTTTCCCCCTTTGGAAGCTTGTGTGGCACTTTCTGTTACCATGAAAGCTAGTCCTCAGGAAGGAGACATTCAGGTTGGTTCCAGCTCAGGGTCCTCTGTGCCCCGTGTCTGCTGAAGAACATGATGTCTTCAGCCACCTCTGGGTGCAAGCAAGGGCAATAGCAATAAGCTCTATGCTTTGGGAGTCTCTTTGGCAGCCTTGACTAACAACTCAAAAGAGGGGTTCTCATGTCTGGCATTGGGCATTTTTAGATGCTCTTTGGCTCTTGGAGGGAACACTGTTAGTCCAGATAAGAAAAGTTTATTTAAACTATGTATGTGTATTTACAGACAGATTTATGTATCTTATATGTTGTTTTACATAAATAGTTAATAATATGTTAATAATAGTAGCTAATAGTAGTTAAAAATAATATTCCTTATGGCTTTTTGTTATTTTACACCCACCCCTCCTTCCATATTTCCCTCACCTTTCTCTAGAGCACGTCATTTCCTATTTCCTTGATCAGATCACTTGTACCATGCTCTTCCCCTTTACCCTCTTCCTTCCTTCTTTATTTACCTCCCTCCCAAACTCTTAAGAAGTCTCCCTCCCCAGGTGGAGATGTTTCAATGGAACAAGGGTAGAGCGTTTGTGTAAGGCCGCCATTACTATTCAGATGTGTGAGAGGTAAGGTGAAAATATAGTTGTAAGGATCTTGTCAGTTAAGTAATGACTCATAGAAAATACCACTTATCTATCTATCTATCTATCTATCTATCTATCTATCTATCTATCTATCTACTTACTTCCTTCCAATTTCTATGTTGGAAACAGTAGTCATTACTTTCATATGTATTTTGAGTTTATTCTCAGGACAAATAGGTCTGGTGCAGAGGTCGGTGAACCTGAATTCTTGCTCAGCAAGGGTGGAAAATGGAGAGGGAGAGTGAGTGTGAGTATGTGCATAAGCACGTATGTAGAGTGCTGATCTATCAGGTGTAAGATGAGCAGTTAGCTTACACTTGTCTTAATACTTGTATATTCTTATACTTGAAGACCTTGCCCTAGAACAATGGTTTGCAACCTTCCTAATTCTATGACTCTTTAACACAGTTCCCTATGTTGTGATGACCTCCCAAGCATAAAATCACTTTTGTTGTTACTCCATAACTGTAATTTTGCTACTGTTATGAATCATGTTAATATATGATATGCAGGATATCTGGTATGCAACCGCTGTAAAAGGATCTTTACATCTCCAATGGGTCACAACCCATAGATTGAGAGCCATTGCCATAGAAGATAGAGATATTTATTTATTTATTTATTTATTTATTTATTAATTATTATGTTTTAATTTTATATATCAGCCATGGGTTCCCCTGTCCTTCCCCCTCACACTCCCCCTACCTTTCCCCCAGCCCCTCCCCTCCATTCCCATGTCCTCCAGACCAAGACACCCCTGGGGATTCATTTAAACCTGGTGGATTCAGTACAGGCAGGTCTTGTTCCCTCCTTCCAGGCTGAGCATGTGTCCCTGTGTAAGCCCAAGGTTCCAAACAGCCAGGTCATGCAGTAAGGACAGGTCCTGGTCCCACAGCCTGGGTGCCTCCCAAGCAGATCAAGCTATTCAATTGTCTCACTTATCCAGAGGGCCTGATCTAGCTGGGGGCTCCACAGCCGTTGGCTCATACTTCATGTGCTTTCTTTCGATTGGCTCTTTGTCCCTAAGGATAGAGATTTTTGATGGTCTTGATTATTCTATGTATACACTATTAAGAATTCACAGTACTAATACTAAAATGAGTAATTAATATGAACTTACTAAGAACCTAGTTTGTATGCAGCTTAATGTTAGATTTGATGTCCTTTCTGTCTTTCTCTGCCTACTTGACATTTGTTTACTTAGGACAACCATTTAATAAGCTACTTCCTGATGTTTGCATAGGACCAGCTGTTTTAGGTATCCTATTGACTGAAGATTGGTTTTTAATTTTAAAATACCTATATGTATTATTTTAAATTATGTGTGTGGATATGTGTACTTGAGTGTAGTCTCTAAGGCCACAGGCATCACATCGTCCTGGAGCAGGAGATACAGATAGTTTTGAACTGCTAAACGTAAGTGTTGCAAACCAAACTCTGCTTCTTTGCAAGATCAGTAAACACTGTTAACTACTGATCCCTCTCTCCATCACCTAAACGTTTTTTATGATGCTTTCTCCTGTGTTTTTGTCCTTAGAAAGTTTTGATTTTTATGATAGCATGATAATGCCAGATAACTGAGTTTAATTTATAGTTTCTTGTCGACTCTGTCTCTGTTTCAGACTCCTCCACCCTCCTCTTTACTTCTGCATTTTAAGCACAAAAGTGAGAGTCCTTGAGGAATTCCCCTTCAGTTCCTTTCTTCCAGCTTTAGTCTTTCTTGACTATTAGCAATTATCCATTGTCCTTCTGATGTCTCCTTTCTCTATATACCTTCTCTGAAATGTCTTCTCTTGCTTTGTGCTACCTAGTGGGTTAATAGAATGGCTGAGGAGATGGGCATAGAAATATCTGTAGGGGATAGACGGGAAGGTTAATTCTGGAAAGTGAATTGTGTAATAGGAGATAGAGGTCTAAGGAACAGAAGCAGAGAAATGAAAGTGGGAGGCTGAAAGTAGATAAAACAAGCAAAAGTACAAGACCTCGAGGACGGTCACAGGATAGTCAGTCTATAGTCAGAGATTTCTTTTGAAGCCAAGTTGCTAAACTCTTAATTAAGTTATGTAGGAAGCAGCAAAAAATATTGAAATGTCTCTCCAGTTTTATTTATCATCAGAAGATTTGCCGTAGTTTTTATAAGCACTCTGCTCTGTGGCTACGAATTGCTCATCATCACTGTTTGTGTACAACATTGTTTCTTGATGTAATAGGCCACATGTTCTTAATATTGTCAGTCTAGAGAGGTTAAGCTTCTATATAGCAGCTTTTGTCCCAATATTGATTCCACTTTAGGTGTCATTTTCCTTTTCTCTTTCATTTAGTCAGGTGTTTAATTTCTATGTGACCTTAGTCTTAAAAATCATTTATAGTATTTCATGTTCTTCTAATAATTAGAGAGTAAAATATTAGGATGAGGATGAATCTCTTTAATTGAAGATTTAACATAAAGATACCAGTGAGTTTGTATAATGACTCTTGTTGACTTTGTCCAAATTTTAAGTTTACCTTCTTAGTTCTTTTAATCTATTTTAAAAAACGTGTTATTTTAATAGATGTGCTATTTTGCAGTTGAAATATTAATTATCGTTTTAAGGTAATTTACTATCCAAAACACATTAGCTGTGTTTTCTCTTAAGATCTATGGTGACACGTTTTCACCTGACAAAGGAAGTGGGCAGAAAATTAGCTAATGAAATAGATGTTCCAGACTAGTACATAATTAAGAGCTTTGCAAAGCTCCCCTGGGAAACTAGGGAACTAGGAGCAACTTAAAAGTATGTAAGCTATCAATTGTGCTACTCAGCAATAGGTAGTGGGAATAATTTTTTTCTTTACAAAATATTTAAAGGAAAGGCAAACCACAGTTTAAGGTATTTATTCTATGCTATTAAATATGGTAGATCCTACATTACTTTTCCTTTTCTTCTCTTTTGGGAGAGACAGTTTCCTACATAGCCCTTGTCCTTGCACTCATGTAGACCGGGCTGACCTCAAACTCAGAGATCCATCTGTCTCTGTTTTCCCAGTGTGGAATGAAATGTGTGTGCCTGTGGCAGACCAGCCCCCGCATTTATTTACCCCAGAGACTCTTGAGGAATGAGGAATTAGAGACTTAGTTAGAAATAAAGAGGGGAGAGAAACAGAGAGAAATTCAGGATAGCCTAGGTTGGGCCTGTATCCTTATCCACAGGTCTATTTATAACAATGTCAAGGGGTGGAGCAAAAGACCTCTCCCTTGCTTGTTACAGTCAAGTGTAGACCCTCGCAAACACCTGATACTCAGGCCCGTGGTCCAATCACCCTCTTATGTAGTCGTGCTGGGTATAGCCGCTAGGAAACCTAGTGGGCTACAACATGTGCCATTATATTTGGCTTTGCATTACTTTTGATGAATATTAGTTGACACTTCATGCCTGTGTGTGTTGCTTTGTTTGCGGTGTAATAAGAAGCATTGTTGAGTTACTCTTTTAGTTAGGTATAAGGTCAGCCAAAGCATTTTTCTTTCATCCATAGAGAGTGAGTTGTTGACAAGTTCTTTTGGTGATTCTTAAGATCTCCCAAGTCTATAAATCTCTGAGGTCTTCTTCAAATGTAGATTCTTGTTCAGTGTTTCTCAGATAGGGCTAGAGAACTGCATTTCTAACAAGCTTTCAGGTGGTACCAGTACTTTGACAGCCTTTCCCCCCACAATTTTAAATAGTTTTATTTAAGGCATTGCATTTCCACTCAATATCCAATACTTAAAATGTGCAGTGTTATCCACCCTATACCCCTCCCCACTCCGTGCACCCTGTCTAATTTGACATCTTGAAGGACCTTTTCTACAGGATCTACAGTGCCCAAGAACAGGTTAGTATTCAATTCTTCAAATTGAGCTTGGGTAATGTAGATACAGAAATTTATTCCCTTATAGAGAAAATCAAGTTCAATACTGGCCTCAGTACTATAGGAGAGGGTACACTTAGCCCATTCACAAGCAGTATACAGATGAGGGACACCTGCCTTGATTTAAGTGATGTTCTTTTTGTGCTGGCATTAAACTCAGCAATAAAATCATTAACTATTCAGTTGTCAAACTCTTTACCCAAATGTGTGTCTTCTGCTATAGATTTGAATGCAAAATTTATGTCCTCAATAGTAAGGACTGACATATCAAAAGTACTACTTCCAAATAAAAACATCAGCACGTTTCTTTAGGCTCCAACCTTCTTATCTACTCCACAAGCAGTAGTAGCAGCAATGTTTTGTTTTGTTTGTTTGTTTTTTTAAATTGATTCTAACTACATCTTTTGTTCCCTGCTGCTGAGGGTCACTGAAGTAAGCTGCCACTGTGACCACAGCATTGACAACAGTCTTCCCAAGATAGGCTTCTGCAATTTCCTTTATTTTCATTAAAACCCTAGAGTACACCTTTTCTGGGTAGAAAAATTTGATCACCCCTTTTTATTCTACTTAGACCCTTAGGCTGATTGCATCATTCACCACTATAAAGGTCCAGCACCATCACACCTACACCTGATCAGTCAGATGCTCAGCATCAAAAATTGTCTTGGTGTTGTTCATCACAACTTGAAACTTTGTAGCATTGCCAATGAATCATTTTGCTGTCAATAAAAGCAACATAGCCTGGTGTGGTTAGGTTATCCTAGTCATTGGCAATTTTTTCTGCTTTTCTATGATGAGAGGACCTCCCCGCTTCTAACAGTAGATGGTGCCAAGGTCAATGCCCAATGTTGGTTCCTTAGACATGATTGCTTGCATGTATGCCTGGCTGTGCTGATGACAAGAACACACATCCCTGAAAGCTGCTGTTGCATTCATTGAGCTTGACCACATTTTGAATATGAGTAGCAAGACTTTAATACCTGTTTCTAGAACAATAGGAAAAATCCTGTTATTCATAGGAAACATACATCTATTCCTGTTTCCTATTTTATAGCATGGAGGTTTTGGGACCTGTTTTGGGGTCAAGATTCCTACCTCTTTAGTGTCTCTTAATTTCTTTTCTATTGTATTTGAGAAATAACTATTGGCCAGACATCATACAAATTCTGAACTTTTCTAGGTATCAGTGCATTAGATGACGATGAATTTTCCTTAAATTATGAAGATGAGCCAGGCAGTGGTGGCGCACGCCTTTAATCCCAGCACTTGGGAGGCAGAGCCAGGCCGATCTTTGTGAGTTTGAGGCCAGCCTGGTCTACAGAGTGAGTTCCAGGAAAGGTGCAAAGCTACACAGAGAAACCCTGTCTTGAAAAACCAAAAAAAAAAAAAAAAAAAAAGCTTAAGTCACTAGATACCTGCTTGCTTAACTTAGTGATGAGTACTAAACCAGTTGCAATCTCAAGTTGAGCAACCCATGTTGTTCCAAGTCCCAAATGCAGCTCATGAATCACAGAAGTCTTAATGTTTTGCTTTCATACCTCTAAATGCCTTCTTACCTCTTTCTTTCTCCATGGCCACAGCTTTAGTTTAGGGGACCCCTTCTCTCTACATCTCTCTATTATCCCATTCATAGATGTAGCCCTATTATGATTTACTCTTCACATTGCACCAGGACCATCTTTTAAATTAACAAATCTTTCCTTAATATTGAAACTTTAGGTCAAGTTTAAAGTCTTTGGCGTGGCATAAAGACTTCCCTCTTATCTCACTGATTTCCTCAGGGTGAGGGGGTGATCTATTCTCAATTCTCCCAAGATTTTGTACATTCCACTATGATACTATTATTCAACCTTCCATGTTAGTTTCCTGTATTAGTGTTGGGACCAAATACCTGAAAAGAAGCAGTTTAAAGAAAGAAACATTTATTTTGGCTTACAGTTAGAGGACATGCATTTCTTCATGGTAGGAAAGACTTTGCAGAACGGAGGAGGCCAACTGATCATGTTTCATCTAGTCAGGAGCAGAGACTGATAAACACTGCTGTTCAGCTAGCTTTTTCAGCCAATGGAGTGGTGCTGTCCACAGTTAGGTTGGTCTTCCTCTGTCTGTTAACCTCCTCTAGAAAATCCCTCAGTCATGGCCAGTAGCTTGCAGTCCTAGATGATTCTAGATCCTGTCTAACTGACAATCAGTTTACCATCATTTCCTATTTCCTGGGCAATTTTCATATTATTTTATTTTATTTATTTTTTTATTTTATTATTATTATTTTTTTTGTCATTTCTCAGCTTTGATATCAAGCTTTCCAAAAGGCATTTCCTAAACACCCTGGGAAGGTTTGGTACCCTTGTTGTGGACTTCCCTGAATTTTTGTTCAGCACTTTTTATCTTATATCGTTGTCTGTTCTTGGATTGACAGGGAACCTCTGGGGCAAGACTGCGTTCTTGTGCATGCCTGTTTTTGTAGAGCCTGACCTGTACATAAATTGACTGTACAAGAGACTGAAAGTGGTGGAGATGGTTAAAACTTACTTAACTTTGTTTAAAGAAGTATTGGCAATATGTCTGAGGCTATAAAAACTTTATATTAAGTTCATACAACATTTAGCGATCAAATTTTAATGATGTACAAACAACAAATGTCAATAAAATAAAATTTGTAATTTTGCTTTAATATGTAGGCAATGAGCCATATTAAATATGAAGGAGGAGGGAAAAGATCTGGAATAATAATCATAAGATTAATAAATATTTGAGTGGAAATAGAGAGCTTTCCAAATCTGAAAAATGAAATAATTTCTCTTTTGTGGTTTCTGTTTTCATATTATAATAAAATTACATAAATGTCATTCACAAATATTCACATTATAATTTTATAAAATTATATTTTGTTTGCATTTTATAGCCAATGTACCATCACAGGTATTATCTAGATTACAGTTTAGAGCTGGAAAAATGAACTTGTATCTTAAATAGACTCTGACTCCAAATTTCTGTGACTGTCACTATGGGTTGACTGTGATATACCTCTGGGGCATTTTTGAGAGCACAGTTTGGAAACATCATTAAAACACTTAATGGCTTAAGTTCAGAGAGGTAGTAGTGCTTGGATTTGAGAACTCACAGTATCTATATCTGTTAAGTTACTTACTGTTTCTCCATTCTCAAAAGGACTAGAAGCATGGCTTTGCTCCTCATTTTTCCTAGGTTGTAATTTAAGCTGTAGAGAAAGGCATTGGAATTCTTTTTGGTTCTTTCTCATCACCTCATAATTTCATTGTTATAGTTTTATAGTGTAAAGTGTGAAGTAGTGTGAAGTGTTTATGATAAGAAAAACTAGGAAAAGAAATATGTGGGGAGCATATCAGCTGTTAAAGTACAAATTTCATAGTTTACTTTACCTGTTTGTGTCTGTTTATACAGAAATCCTTCATTTAGGCTAATAATCACTTGTATTGACAATACCAGTGGATAAACAAACAAACTGTGACTGGCAGATATGAAATGCTACTTAAGTATAGCTGATATGATTACAATGTCCCTGTGCATAGCTTGCATAGAGGGTGAGAGGCAGTAGCTCACTGCTTCCAAAACCCGTGTTTACAGTATGTTACAGTATATGGAGTGACCCTTGCACTCAGTAAGAAAGGCTCCTGTCATGACCCTACACAGGGCTTGCTTACCCTTTTTTGTTTTTGTTTTTGAGACAAGTGTCGTGTGTCGTCCCAACCCCTGGGCTTGCTTACTCTTGACTTGTCTCCTTGATTGAACTTTAGTGGCCTTCCCTCAGTGCTCTTCCCAGCTTGGTTTTGATGTTGGGATGCTTTGTTCCTCTATGTCCATCTCTGGTGAGTCTAGTTTAGCAGACCTCTTGCTATGCCAGCTTAGGGAGAATGGCTTCACATTTGATATCTGATCAAATGCCTCATCCCCTACCTTTAATGTGTAAGTCTTTCACCTGTTTTTTAGCAAGAATTATGCTAATTTAGTTTGATAAGAACACTCCTCCCCACCACTGTGTCTCCTGTGTATGTTTTCATTACTGCTCATTGGCTGTAAATCACCAGCTTCTTTGCTAGATATGGAATTAGGCCCAGTCTCTCTGCGATTATAGAAGTAGTCTTGAATAAAGATTTCGTTGCTATTTCAACCAGTGACAGAATAATTTTTTTCTTTTAATAGATTCATATCAGGAAAATGAATTCAAATAATCAAGACTCGTTCTACATGAAGGTTAAAGGCATTGTGACTTAAGGGGTATCAGCCATGTGAAAATATGTCACGTTTAATTAAGCTATAAAATAATAGCAATCAGGCTTTGTTCATATTTTACTATTAAATGGCAGAGCTTGGGTTTGAACTCAGATTAGTCTTACAACAAAGTTCATACACTTTATTGAAATATTATATTACTTCCTACATTCTTTTCAGTCTGCCACTATAGATTCAGTATATGTGTATAGTATAGTGATGTTAGCTCCAAGTTGTGCCCTGTTTGGACTAGTCAAAGATGACTGAACTTGGATCAGTGATTCTTTTTTTCTTTTTGCATTTAACTTTGCATATTTCAACATTCACTGGTTTTTGTAAGGAAAAGAACTTTAGGAACCTCTGCAAGTACTTTGTGTTGGGACTGTCTCATGCCAGCAGTTTTCTTGTTGGAGAAATCTGGAGTGATTGTATAAAAAGAGACATGTAATCAAAATCACAAAAAGCTCCTAATTTATTGTATAGCTAAATCATCATCGTCTTTTTTTTTTTTTTTTTTTTTTTTTTAGCTGAGGATCGAACCCAGGGCCTTGTGCTTGCCAGGCAAGCGCTCTACCACTGAGCTAAATCCCAAACCCTAAATCATCTTCTTACACATAGGCTACGTCTCTGCACTGCTCATAAGGAATTGTACCATAAAGTAGCTAATACATACGTGTTTAGCTAAAATACAGTAACATAATGATCAAGTTTTATTACCACACTGTTGAGAATTTGGTTTTCCATAGAAAACTACCGTTTTGTTGGCTCACTAAATTGAGAGAAGTTTTGGCCATGTTAGGTCTCCTCTTTTACTCCAATTCAGTCTCTACAGTTTCACCGCACAAGTGGGAGAAAAGACACACGTGCAAAGTCTGCCCTGCATTGCTGTGGCTGAGCACAACCTTAAAGCAGCCATGTGGCGTGTGACTGGCAAGGAGAAAGATGTGCTGAAGGCCAAGGTTCTGAACTGCTCTTGAGATGTTTCAGAGGCGTTTACCCACTTATGCTTTCATGAGTACTTTGGAGATTGCTGCCTCCGAGCAGTGTGCTGGCCTTCTGCTCTCCTCATCCTGACCCTTGCCTAACTTTTCTTGCTGTGAGCATACTAACAATCGGCCTTATTCAGAGTTGGCAGGTTGTGGTTGTTCAGTTAAGACCTTCTTTCTTTTCTCTATGGTTTAATTGCCCCGGGGAGCTTGTATTCTGAATACAATATTCCTATTGGTTAGCTTGAGAAGTATTGGAAATACTTTCCTTCTCAGAATTCTGGGTTAATCACCCTTGCAGGGATGTGAAGGGGGTGTGGGTGCATGGGTGAAATAAAGTAGTGGACATTACAAGACTTTACTTAGAGGCCTGGTGTCATTGATCTTAAAAGATTCATCCATTTCTTTGATTCCTTATTGTCAATAACCTGCTCATAGGATGCTCTTAAAGCAATGTTCAGATATTTTAGCCTGATATGACAAAGAAAGGGGCTCACCATGAAGAGTCTCAGGGAGTTTCTTCTGGGAGAGGAGCCTAAGGAATGAAATTTTAGCTAACCTGACCCTGCCTTTTTAAAGCTTTTTATTTTTCCCTGTCATCACTCAGTCTACCCTGCTGAGCCCGTATACAGTGAATGCACTTTTGAAATGGTTTTATGCCTGTGAGCACTGCACGGTTAGCCTGTTGGATTCACAATAATGTGCTGGGCATTTGTTTTGTAGTACCACAGAGTCTTCTTATCAGGAATTACATTTTCAAAGATATCAAAGAAGGCAGGGAAGAAAGCATAATATTAGAGAAAAAGCATTTGGGAAATTAGCATTGTGCATAAGGTTATGAAATGAACTCCCAATACAGGTATTTATGTGTATGTGTTTTCCCCCCTTGGTGTATGATTGTGAGGCACACAGAGAGAGAGCCATCTCCTACTTAATTATGTATTAAAGGTGTAGTGATCGATTGTCTTTGTCAAATTGCCTGAATTTAGAATTCTCTAGGGGATATACCACTGGGCATCTCTTAAGAAAATGTGTTCACAAAGATTTAACTGGAGAAGGAAAGTCCACCTTGAATGTGGTAACACCACCCCATGGACTTGGGTCCTCAACGAAAACAAAGGAGCAGGTGAGGGAACCAGCCCAGTACCAGTACTTCTCAGCTTCCTGATGCAGTGGCTTCCTGATGCAGTGCAGTGGGACCAGCTGCCTCCTGTTTCTGCTGCCACACCTAGAGCTACTCTTGTTGCCATGTGTCCCCTTCATGATGGGATGTACCCTCAAACTGTGAGCCATATGAATCCTTTCTTCCTTAAATTACTTTTGTCACAGAAATGAGTAAAGCAATTGGTCCACACAGTCCCTAGAAATGGTAGTAAAATTTATTATTTTGAATGTTTACTAAGAATCAGTAAATATAGAGGATTTAAATTGTGCTAGGTGCACCTCCATGATCTTACTGTATTCTGGTTTTAGACATGTGTACTACATTGGATAGAGCTATTGTCTTAAGATGCTGAAGTTACAGAGACTAATCAATCAATACCTTTGGCTTAGTTTACTTTGGTTTATTTTTGACAATAATCTTTATTTAGCATTATTGCTGACTGTCATATAGAAATCTGATTTTTTTTCTGTCTTCATAAATTTAGCCAAAAGTTGTAAAAAGATTAGTGTAAAACTCATACTTAGTTTTGTAAAAAAACATTTGAACTTCATATCTTTTTAAAAAAATAATTTTATTTTATATGCATTGGTGTTTTGGCCTTCATATATGTTTGTGTGAGGGTGTCAGATTCTCTGGAACTGGAATCACAGACAGTTGTGAGCTGCCATGTGGGTGCTGGGAATTGAACCCTGGTCCTCTAGAAGAGCAGTCAGTGCTCTTAACTACTGAGACATCTCCCTAGCCCCTGAACTTCATATTTTATATAGTTATTTTTCACTATAAGGGAGAGTCTTTAAATAGTTTATGAAAAATATTTGTCAAATATAAGGAGATATTCAGCTTTTGATTATATTTCCTCTTTGAAAATACTGTCTATGGAGTGTGGTCTGTTACCAGGGTATTGTCTTCAGAAGCAGAGTTGAGAATTGTTAACATGTAGTAGAATTGCTGTTGGTGATTTATGCACTCTATAGACATTTCCCATTTTGTGTGCATTTCCTGACTTTTGCCAGTACTCTTAGTCCATCCTCACACCTACAGAATCCTATCCAGATCTTATCGCAGATTATATCTATGGATTTAATGCTTTCAGGGTTCATCCTCAGCAAAAGTAGAACAATTTCTTTGTCTTTACATTTCATCTAAACACTTTGAAGAAAGTCTTCTGAACAATAATGTCAGGACTCAATACCCCAGGGAAGGTGCAAGTTATGATCAGATTATGAGAGACTTATTTTCAAGGTTGGAGAGTATGCTGATTTTAGGAAGGCTGTGTTGTGAGGTCAAGTAGAACATGCCAGTTTATGTGGATCTCACGCAGTGTTGTTTATACTGAAGTTCTTGAATGTAAGTGCACTCCTGAGCCTTTGAGTGAGCAATAGGGGGCTAGAGAGATGGCTTAACAGTTAGGAGTGCTTTCTGCTCTTGTAGAGGACTAGAATCTGTTCCTAGCATCCATGTCAGGAAGCTCACAACTGCTTGTAACTCCAGTTCCAGAAGAATGATGCTTCTGGCCTCTGAAGACACCACAGTCATGTGTATATCCCTCACTTACACATAGTTAAAAATTATAAAAATAAGTCTAAAAAATTAGATGAGGCGTTTAATAACTTGTCAGTGAGTTTGTTTGGAGGGTAAGACTTTTGAGAAGTTGTTACCTAACATCCCTCCAAAGTTAGTCTTGCTTTGCAGTGGGCTGCCTTGGAGAAGATTTTAGATTATTCAGAATTTCTGGTGTGTATCTACCAAACACCTTCAGAATTCAGCTTTAAAAATTGGCCAATATTTTGTTGGCTGACATTGGATGGCAAAAGTATATTGTAATGCTGGGTGTGATGGTGCATGTCTATAATCCCAGAACCTGATGGTAGAGAAAGGATCAGGAGGGAGTTCAAGTCATTTTGGCCTACATAGCGAGTGTAGGCTTCCTGTGTTCACTTTTCATAAAAGAAAAGGGAAGAAGCAGCAACCAGAAAGAAAGTTTTCCTGAGTCACCAACATTTGAGGGGAGAGGTAAACTTCAAGGTTTCTGCCCAGGAAAGCTAGATCCCAGCTAGTTTATGGTTATGCTGCTGCCTTTGGCAAAGAGGTGGCTTGATGGAGAAATACTAGGCAACGACTCTGTGTCATTCTTAGGAGTCTTGAAGACATTGCTGTTACCTTGTATACCTTGAATAATAACATTATTCAGGGTTGAAGTGCGGCCAGTACAAGAGAGTTAGTGTGTGTGCTCTTACAAGAAGGGTGATTGGCATTTTAATCAGCACCAATGTGCATAACCTTTGTGTGATGCCTATTTCCAGCTTTTCCCATTTCCCTGTTCAAAGGTTCAGCACAATCTCAGAGGGGAGAGCTCCATCTACTGAAGACCCCTTTCAGAATGCTCCCTCTGTTGACTCCAATGATTTTCCTTTTGCACAGCTCATTGAATTTTCTTCTGATTTATCAGCTCCAATGAAGATTATGCTGAAACTGGTAATTTGATCATTTCAAACACCAATTCCTTGTCATTTTGCTTAATACTTAAATTCAAAGGAGTTACCAGGGAGTCTTCTTAATTCAGTGTACTAAATAGTGATGTGTTGTTGTGCCCTGTATAAATGAAAAGACTACTCCTAGGAAATTGTAGATGTTCTGTCTATGATCACCCTTAACTCAGCCTTCTTACATGTTACACTTACATTTTATTGGTGATGTTGTAAGAAAAATAGTGAGTTTGTTCAGATTTAGGCTTGATTTTCAGATTTTCCACTTTGACTGGCTCTAGGATATTGTGTAAGGGAGCCAGTTTTATAAACTTGAGTTTATCTTGGGGACATGTCGACTTTGCTTACCGTTTCTGGACATGGTTGGAAGGGTAGTAGAGTCTTTGAAGAGTTTTAAATAAGAGATCATCTTTTAGTTGTCAGTCTATTAGATTGCCAAATCTAGAGAGGACCACATTGCTCTGTTTTGTTTGGTTTGCATTAGCTGATCAACAAGGGAGTAGAAAAACAGGGTACCTTAGACAATTTCTGTCTGTTGAGTGAAATTTTTCTGAGGAGCCCAACAAATATCTGTTCATGCCAGATGTGGCACAAATGACAGACCAAAAAAAACAGTTCCACTCAAGTCTTACTTAATTATTAATTAGCCTTGGGTAGCATGGGTGAGGTGTTACTTAACTCAAAACAGCTAAACCTCTGTCTCTAAAAGCAAACTTTAACTGCCTGTATGTTGTTAGTGAGGAACAGGACCTTGTGAGCTCCTCTCTTCCTCTGTCAACCATTAATGGGCCCAGTCTTGTAGAAGTCTTGTGTGGCTGGTCACTGGAGAATTAAAGGAGCATTGGGCATGTCATGCTCAAAGAACAGTGTTGTTTAAGACTGTCCAACTCTGAAGGGCCATAGCAACATGAGGTTATGATAGGGAAGAAATATGTAAGTAATACATAAAAATTATAGGCCCCCAAAGAAAAGACTTATATTTAATACATTATTCTAAAGATCTGCAATATAACAAAAATAAAAATAAAAACAAAATGAAAAGACAGACCACAGACTAGGAGTATATATTTGAAACTCTTGTAAGTAACCAAAGATAACCAAATCTTGAAAGATGTCATATAAATCTATGACAGAATAAAACAGGTGAAGTATATGACTAGGCAATTGACATGGAAAGAAGATTGAATGGCCAGTTATGAAAATTGTTCACCCTTACTAACAGGGAAATGAAAATCTAAATCCTGGTGAGATTCCATTTTACACCTATTGATTGGCATAACCTAATGAGCTTGATAACACCAAGTGTTGGCAAGGATAAGAAGAAACAGGAACTCTTGTATATTGCTGTTGGAAATAAATTACTCCAACCTTTGTATCAGGTATTCTGGAAATATCTGGTAAAGCTGAAGATGCACAGGTTCAGAAATTCAGTATTCTGCTTTTATGTGTTAGCATAGGAGATTGTCAACATTAATGGAAACAAGGAGAAGATGTGCAAGGGTGTTTACTATAGCAATTCTTTATATGGAAAAAAATTAGAGGAATTGATAAGTGGGGTATACTTTTCAACCATACAATGGAATAGTTAAAAACAAACTGTTCACATGGATAAATCTCAGAAACATGATGTCAAGTAAATAAAGGATGCTGTAAAACAGTGTATAGTACATGTGATATAATCTGACATTATATATAAAGTTTTATTGACACATAATTCTTATAAAATTTGCCAGTTCAAAGTGTAAAATTTAATGGCTTTTAATCTATTTCACAAAATTGTGTCTCTGTCACAGCGGTGTTGTTACTCTTTGCTGTGGTGGGGATTGAATTCAGAATCTTATGCATTTGAGGTGAGTGCTGTACCAATGATCTCCATCCCCACAATTGATATATTTTGGACATTGCCCTTACTTGAAGTCAAGTCCTCTGCAGTCTTCTCTGATGGGCTTCTTGCAGTCAGATAATGTTTTCAAGCTACAGAAGTGTTACAGTATATACACATGGGCCTGATTTGTCCTTATTGCTAGCAAGTGTCTTTTAAACACATCCACTACGTTGTACCTGACCATTAATCTGTGGTGAATTTTGAGCAGTTTTTATTGGCTAACTGTAATCAGTAATGCTTCCATGAATGTTTTTGTACATTCATTCTGTTCTAAAGCTATTGATACTGTGTGTTGGAATAGCCAAGCTATTTTTTTAGAGTGGCTACATGTTTTTGCTGCCCTGCCAGCAGCATTTGAGGCTTCCTATTTCCCCATGTCCTCTCCAATACTTGCTATTGTCTTTTTTTTATATATATTATAAATATTCTAGTGGTTGATATTGTGGGCATAGGAACTTTTTTTTCCTGGAGAAGAATGACAACATAATAGAAGGTCCAGAAATGTCTTGGTACTGGCTTTCATTTTGGTGAGAGATGACATAAAGGAAATAAAATTAAGTTAAAAAAAATTTTAGTTGAAGGATCATTATTAATACTTAAAGCAACTGATAGTTTTCAACAATATCAAATGTTGAATATGAGGTGAAGATATTTTTGTATTGAATATAATCAATAGATCTTTGTATTTTGCTGGGCAGTGGAGGCTTATGCCTTTAATCCCAACATTTGGGTGGCAGAGGCAGAGGCAGTTGGATCTGTGTGAGTTCAAGGCCAGCCTGGTCTACAAAGTGACTTCCAGGACAGACAGGGGTACACACAAATAAACCAAGTGTCAAAAAAATAAAAACAGCAACAAAAACCCAGAAACAAAAACCCAGAGCAACAAGAACAAAACACTTTGTATTTGATAATGAAGGCATTATTAGCCTCCTAAGTTTTATTTTAGAAGTTAGGTTCAACTTCGAATGGTAGAGTATTTGCATTAAATAGATGGCTTGTGAGAGAAATTGACACTGTGTCATAAATACACTAGTGCATTGTCAGTGTGCTGATAGAGAGAAATAGTGCAGTAGACTGAAATGAAATATGTACTCAAGAACCTTGTCTTATACATCCAGTGTGGCATAGTACTTGACCATCATCAATAAGAACAATTTGGATTTCAAAGTGGAGCACTCCAGCGACCCAGCTGTGATTTAGAATGTAGAGGAATAACTTTCTCATTCATATCTTCTCAAGTGTCCTTTGTTTGAAACATAATCTGCATACATGGCTGCTTCTCTTTCTAGCTCTTATGATCCTTTGAATTACGGAAAATAACTTATTTATTTGTCCCACTGCCAAGTGAGCACATTGCATATACTATATGCATAAATAATATACTTAATTTAAAAAGAAACTTTTTTTCAGCAGCCAGATACTCTTTGAGGTAAAAAACCGTGAAGAACATGGAAAGACTAGGTACAGTAGTGTGCACATTGTCCCTAATAATAACCTAATTCATCAATAATGTGTTTCTTTATAGTTCATTTTCTACCAGTGTCTGAGAAGAGGTGATTAGAAAGCATTCCAGTAGACTTGAGGACTGTGGAAAGGAGGCAACTCCACAGTTTTTAAAGAGGGAAAGGTGACTTTTTACTTTCAGGGAGTGATGATAAGGTGATAGTGGAGTAGAGAGTGAACTGAAGAGATACATAGCGAAGGTCCTCATATTGTAATGAGGAAGAGAACAAAGAAGGAGGAGAAAGAGGAAGTAGAGAAAGGAAGAGGATGAGGACCAAGGGGCAATCCATACAAGTAGCAGTTGTTGCATGAAAGGAAAGGGAATAGAGCAGATTTGGCAGTTCTGTGGATGAATGCAGAAACCAAAGCATAATGTTCCAGCAGCAGTGAGGGTTGCTGAATTTAAATGGCAAGTGTCTTGATGTCTTCTGTGAATTTTGTGCTTTGGTAGCTGTGATTGAAGAAGAGCGTGTAGAATTTATACTCTAAAGGAAGGAACACACAAAGCCACAAATGGAAGATTTGATGTAGTCATAACTACTTCCTTTAATTGATTCAAAAAGTTCTCAGATGGATAATTAAATGATTCTTCTAATTGTTTTCATAGAGGAAAGTTTTTTGGCTGAAAATTTGAAGTAATATGGATAGATACCTACCCATTATAAAGAATATGCTAATAAGTAGACCAGTAGTTGGCACCTACTGTTTTGAGAAAGGGATGGGGTTCCTTGTTAATGGGAGGATTCGGAGAACAATCCAGAATGTGGCAGCCCAACTATGTTCTACCTAAAAGCCTTTATAATGCTCAAGGTGTTGCAAAGCTTTATAGAGAAAGACTATCTAGTTTGTACCAAGAATTGAGTAAATATAGTGACTAGAAAAGTCTAGGTAGGTTAGACATCATTTGTAGACAGAAAAGAGACAAGCATTTTAGAATTAGGGAATGTTTTATACCAAAGTCTACCCTCCCATGTTTCCAGCTTTGTGCTCATAGGCTGACAAACAGGTCTCAGTACTATATCTCATGAATTGGTGTGGTTCCCAACCAGTCCATCTCAGCAGTATCATTAGGCTTCATGTATTTTTACTCATTTAAAATTTCACTTAGAGTGAATCACTGTAATTGACTTTTTGAAATAAAGAGTTCTAAATTTATTTGTAGATAAGCACATGTATCAGATTTTTACAAAAACACCACCACCCCTTTTAAAGACTTTTGTGTTCTCCGCCTTTAATCATTAGGAGAATTTTGTATGGTAAATACTGGCTTTCCTCTAAAAAAGTAAAAAATCTTCCTAATTTTTGTTAAACAGTAATTTATCTGTAACTTTCATCTACTCTCCTCACATTGCTACTTTATCCTCCCTGAAAGAACAAGGAACAGCTTTTAAAGGTTTCCTCATTCTTGTCAGAACGTGTCACCAGAGCAGACACATCAAGATGTTTTAGATAAGAGGCAGCATTGTATTTTGTGTTCTTTAGTGGCTCAATGCATAAAATACTTAGTTTATAGACTGTAATCTTTTGTTTTGTTTTTGTTTTTTGAGATAGTATTTCTCTGTGTAACAGCTCTGGCTGTCTTGGAAGTCACTTTGTAGACCAGGCTGGTCTCAAACTCACAGAGATCTGCTGGGATTAAAGGCATGTTCACCACTGCTGCCTGGCTCAGCACCATGACTGTAATCTTATGAGATTCCGTACATTAATGCCTATGAATTTAGTATTGTTTACTGCAGCTTCTCTTTCCTCATCTGTATGAGAAAGGAGTGGTACTATAGCCTGGTTCATAATGTTACTTAGTGTCTTAGTTACTTTTCAACCAAGGCAATTATTAAAAATTCATTTAATTTGGAAATTACTTACAGTTTTAGAGGGCAGTCTGTGATCATCATGGCAGGGAGCATGGCAGCAGGCAGGCAGGTATGGCGCTGGAGCAATAGCCAAAAGCTTATATCTGAGCCATAATGTATGTTTATATATATGTTAACATGTATATGCATATATATACATATATACACATGTGTATATGAGAGCGAGAGAGTGAGCTAACTGGGAATGGCATGGGCTTTTGAAACCTTAGAGACTCCCAATGACACTCTTCTTTAACAAGATCCCTCCTAATCCTTTCCAAACAGTTGCACCAACTTTTGGATCAAGAATTCAAGTGTATGAGACAATGGGGGGGGGCATTCTCATTGTTTACTCAGTTGTCTGGTGGTTTTAGAGAATACTGAATAACTGCTCTTAGAATTACCTTTATCATATACTTCTAAGATATTGCTGTATTAAAAGCATAACCTTCATGAAAAATAATGTGTCTGGATCTACCAGACTATCTATCCTAGCTGTGTCTAGGTTGTTGAAGGCTGGAAAAGGAACCAAAGAGTGATTACATTGGGTATCTTGGAGTTGGGGTGGGGGATTCCCAGTATTCAAGGGGCTATGCTAGCATCTCAGGTTTAAACATTTGCCAATTTATAGGCCTCACTTTATGTGGTTCTATGTAAGATGAATTGCTCAATGTTCGTATTAATAAAAAACCCAGAGCCAGCTATTGGGGTGAAAACTGAGAGATCAGAGGAATAGGACAAGCCACAGCCAACCTTACCTTACCAACTCCTCAGCCTCCAGAGACCTGCTTCCTGTATACCCACACCTATATGCCTTTCTGTTCCTGCCATCTCACTTCCTCTCTCCACCCAGCTACATCATTCCTCTTTCTGCCCAGCTCTGTCACTTCCTGTATGTCTGTACAGACCTCCAGACCTTTGTTTCACTAGTGTTGGAATTCAAGGTGTGTGCCAACACACCTGGCTCTGTTCCCAGTGTGGCCTTGAACTCACAGAGATCTGGATGGATCTCTGCCTCTGGAATGCTAGGATAAAATGCATGTGCTACCATTACCTAACTTCTATGTTTAATTCAGTAGCTGGCTTTTTCCTATGATCCTCAGATAAGCTTTATGAGGATGCACAATATACTAGGGGACACACTATATCACCACATTTCTATGACTTTCCTCCCAAAGATTCTGTATTTTCCTTTGTTCCTGCTTCTATTTTAGGATTATTGTAGTTTATAACATTAAGAATCACATCTTTAATTATTTAGGGATAAGAGACTATTATAATTGATCAACTATTTCATAACAAACTCTTTTTGTGGTGATATTTGTTCAATTAGGTACAATTTTTGGACTCACCACAATAGGATAGATAATGGAATATTTTCTCTGAATTTGTCAAATGTTTAAGGGCTAGACACTGTTGATATATTTATTGCCTGTGTACGTTGTATATAGTTAATGTACTTATTGTATATAATTTTTCTTATGTTAGTTATAACTTTTTTATTTTACAGAAAAAGTGGGAAATATGATATTTTGTGCTTTGACTTGCTCTTTTCTCTTGCTGATCTTTCAGCATTTGCCCTGATATCTGGCTCTAGGTTTTTATTATTAAGACCAATTAAAATTCATGTTATATCTTTTTGCTTGTATTGAGACAGCATCTCATGTACCTTAGGGTGGCCTCAATCTTGCTGTGTAGCTAGGATTATAGGTATATATAATATAAAAAACTAATGTAGTATATAGCATTTGATAAAGACCTCAATAATGGTAAACTTTTAGAATTTTACAATGAAAAAAAAAATGGAGATTTATGGCAATATAAGGATGACATGTAACTTGAGGAAAAGGTGATCCTTGACTGTTTAGAAATCACAAAATGGCTCAGTGTAATCACCTGAAAATAAATTTCAGCAGGATCATACAACAGTGGAAACGATAGGTACTTCTGAGCAAATGAGGTCTTTCTTGTAGGTAGGATGTAGGCAGAGTAAATACAAGTGGAAATGGGTGATTCAAGACACCAAGCTGGTTTACAGTTGTTGGGACATCCAGTGAAGTAGCCAGTAAGAATTGATGGTTATGGAATTATAATTCCAGCAGCATCTGAGCTGTTGTCTGGTTAGAAGGATTCGAAAAATGTCAGGGAAGGAAAAGGCTCATAGCATGGAACAAATTGAGTTTATGGATACAATGAAAGAGCAAGTCTGAAATTTTCTTTTCATCCAAGGATTTATTTATCATGAAAAAGGAATTCACAACTAAGTTTGGAGAACCAGCAGTGAAAATATTTACTACTAGACTATTTTTCTTTTCCTATAAAGGAAATTTTAAAGAATAAAACATCAACAGAACAAAACTAAAAGTCAATCTCCATTTTTACCACATTCCTGCTTAACTGGCATTGTTAGAGATGGTGGGTGCAAAGGAGTTAGAGGGAAAAGATTGGATTGGCTAGATAGATTGTTTTATGGACAATATATTAACTTCTGGTATAAGAGCTTATTCACATCATGGATTTTATGCCCCCACCCATTAAAGTTTTTTTTTTTTTTTTTTTTTTTTTTAAATTTGGTGCTATTGTAAGATGCTTTTCTGAGAAACTCAGAGTTCTCAACTCTGACTTAAAAAAGTTGTTGTGTTCCCCCCTTTAAAAACATTTTATATTGTATTTTGTTATTAGAAGTAGATAATGAGTGGTAGACTGCCATTGTCCCATATCCCCCCAATAGCAGAGTTACTTTGGGAAAGTCAATGAACTATCTTTAGCATCATTTATCTCATATGTAAATTCTGTCCTTTCATATAGGGTGTTGTGTGACTTGAATGAATTAGGATGTAAAAGTTCATGGTAGAGTTTTAAACATTTAAGATTGTAGTAGACTGCTTTTGTAAATGTCTAATTCACAGGGATAGCCTTTTGCTGCCTTACAAGTGGGTGGGCAGAACCCCTTCTTTCTCTTTCTCTTTTAAAACAAAGTCTTAATAGCTCAAGCAGGCCCCTGACATACTTATAGCTGATGATGATTGTGAACTCCTGATCTTCCTGGCTCCACTTCCAAATATTGGGGTTATAGTCATGTCCCAGCACATCCAGCTTTTGATGGTGTCTTTCTGACTATAATTCATAAATAAATAAATAAATAAATAAATAACCCCCCAAAAACATAGATGCTCTTCTCAAACTTGAATACACAGATTCCCCATCTTGGGAATTTGAATTTACTATTTTAAATCAGTCCTTGCTGGTCTAATATAAGGGAACTCAACCAATTATGCGGGAGTAAAATAACTTTGTTCTGTCCAATGTATAACAGAGAAAGCTTATTGCAGAGAGAGGCTTTCATCTGCAAAAGAAAGGAAATACACACACACACACACACACACACACACACACACACACGGCAGGGGAGCAGAGGGAGAAAGGGATGCACATGAGTGCATTTGCTCCTAGAGGCCTGCTACTTTCTTACTAGTGTAGTATACAACTGCAAATCTGTATAACAATGACCCTTTTGTTTTGTTTTGGTTAAGCTATTTTAGTTGTTTTTATTACTTTCAACTACAGAGTAGAAATGAAAATCAATGGATTGGTACTTGGCATCTTTTTAAATCCCCTAAATACCCATTAATTCCCTCCCTAATGTTTACTAATTTGTTTTTATGTTCTTTCATTTATTATACAGTCATCACATTTTTTTTAGGGTGATTTGGAGATGCTGACATGAAGAAATATCCTTGTACCCAAGTTGTTTTACATTTACTCAGGAAAAAGTACATGTAAATGACCAACTTTAATGTTAGGTAAAGGAGGAAATAAGTATATAAGTGATTAGATCTTTAACCTATGCTCAGTATACTTAGACATTAAAGTTTTTCTTTTCTTTTGTCCTTGACCATTTTTTAGGAAAACTTGTTTTTGGACCTAGCACTTTTGCAAGTGCTTCTGAGCATTGGATCCTGTAGATCTTTCCTTATGGAAGTGACTGCAGAGAAATACAATAATACAGGCAAATTTGAAACAAACTAGCTTTAATCCCAGCACTCATGACTTAGAGGCGGGTGGATCTCTGTGAATTCGAGGCCAGCCTGGCCTACAAAGCAAGTTATAGGACAGTCAGGGCTGTTACACAGAAAACTCTAGTCTTGAAAACAGAAAATAAACAAAACTAAAAACCAAACCAAACAAGCAATAAAACCCAGAGACTTGGATTAATTTTTTTTAATAAACTTGATCAATAAGTCACTATCTTGAGATGAATAAGTCATGATTTGAATGCTTATTTTCATGTTTAACCTTGACCTTAGAAGTTTGTGTTGTTTCTCAATGTTTTGTGTCATGTACAGAAAGGACACTTACACATTCCTTGCATTATATAATAAAACTCATACCTTCCCATAAGTGTGCTTTGTTTGCTATACCTTGCATGACATTTTAAAATAGGTGTTCAGATGGAAACCATTCACATATGGTTAACCAGAGAGGACTAATTTCATTTTCTTTCTTTCTTTTTCTTTTTTTTTCTTTTTCAGAATGTAGTTCATGCACATATTCTTTTTAAAAAATTTTTTATTAAGCAATTTTCTATTCACTTTACATACCAACCACGGATCTTCCCTCTTGCCTTTTCCTACCCCCTAGCTTTACCCCCACAACCAACTCCCCATCCCCACATTTTCCAAATCAAGGTTTTCCATGGGGAGTCAGCAGAGCCTGGCACACTCAGCTGAGGCAAGTCTAAGCCCCTCCCCCCTGCACCAAGGCTGTGCAAGAGGACCACATTTTCTTAACCTGGAGGTTATGTAGGTTATATGTTTTACTGGCTCCTGCAACTCTTCAAAATGACCCAGTTCAGAATGACATTCATCTCTCAGATAGCTGATTCAAATGGGCATTTGGTAGAAAATCCCTTGTGAATTTGTGGAGCAATTAAATTTTTTTCCTGGGAATCTCATTTTAATAATAGAAAAAAAAACTATAGAATTTTGGAAGAAAAGTAAAGATTTATGTTATTGCTAAGGAAAATATAGGACATACTTATATTTTGTAAAAGAATAAAGGGGAAACAGCCTTGATTATAAAAATCTCATTAGAGAAAGTAATAGAATTAAGGACTAATGCATGGATAGATTGAATAGTTTTGTTTTCTAGAGTTCCTCTAGGCATTAACTTTAGAAACCTTTTAATATGATGAAATTAATATTGGCTTAGGTATTCATTCTGTCATATCCCCAACCCAAGGTGCTAGCTTTCCCCTCACAGATCTCTGCACATTTGATGTTTGTTGGATATAAGTTACAAACATGCACACATGTGAACATTTTAAGGCCACCCCTTCCAGGTTATAAACTCATTCAGATATCTTTGAGATTGCATTATCGCTATGTGCCCGGTTCCCAGTGCTATCCTTGGCCATAAAAGATACTTAGTAATTGTTGAATGAATGAATACTTAATTTAGTCACATAATCTTCTCTCCTACCAACTTTCCTGAGAAGACATGCTAGAAATACTTAGTCACATTATTAGACTCCTTTAGATTAGATATAAATTTAGGCACTATAAATATGATCACATAGCAACAACAACAATTATATTATTGCTACCTTTCAATTGGACCAAAACTGAAGAGGAAAGGGAATCAATTGCTGGGACTTTCATTTCTAAGCATCAGTCCATGACACACAAAAGATTGCCAGATTTCTCTGGGGATAAAGTTTCTGGTACTTGGGTTGGTGAGCACACAGAAAACATTAAAGGAGTTCTCAAGGCTTCCATCTAAGTCAGTAGTGGCCAGAAGTTCACAAAGGGTGCAATGCTGTTTTCTTACAGCCTGATTGCAGGAGAGGGTAGACACTGTATATCAGTTACAGGACTTCAAGCAGAAGGGATATTGAAGAGAGCTAAGTAGCTATGGAAGCTGCAGGGGATGGAGGAAGATGGCCCAGAGTTACAGGAAGAAAGATGAAGAAATTGGGAGCTCGAGTGTGCTTTCATCACCCTCTCCCCCACAGCTTTCTCGGTCTTGTTCATGACACTTTGGCACATGAGTGTGTCATTGGCACAGCACACCTGCCTATATATGTGTTCCCAGAATTCAGCCTTGCCAGCTGTGTGTAAACCTCTGATACACTGATGACACTCCTCAGTTCTGGTTATGTCACTAAGTGCCACAGTCAGAGCTCTGTGTTATGTCTGCAGATGGCTCTGAGCCTGCCAAGTGAAGAACAAGATAAATATTTTCTTACAGATATGAAAGGAAGAGTTAAACAGTTATTGTTTAGAAATCACGCTGATAAGCATTTTACATTGTCTAAGGCACCAGAAATAAGCAAATTAATTACATGCAAATAACTGTTGCTTATGAAGTGTGGGATAATAATAGTATCTGTTTAGATGTTTATGGCAAGTTTATTTACATGGCAGTTTTCTGCTAATTCTCCTGTGGAAAATTGTAACTATTGGTTTCTTTTTGTCTTTTCCTCCTAAATGTATTGAAAACCCATTCTGTTTCTCTATCTTTGGCATGCCAAAAAACAATTGTAAAGATTGTGAATGGTGAAGGAAAGATGTCTGCTGTAGGATTTTTCTGCCTTAAACACATGGTTGCCATCATTAGCACTATACAACACATGGGTTCATTTTGTTGAAGATTCACACTCAGTAGTTCATCTGGATCTACTTTCTATTGACTTTTTTATGAACATCTTTTGATGCCATGTTGGTGAGCCTCAGACAGCTCCTTCTCTTAAGGTAAACTAGACAGCTGAAAAGCTTATGTAGCCATTGTGATCCACTGTGTGGGGAGATGAGCAACTGGACTCCAGTTTTTCACAGATGGCCTGGCATTTGCTGAGTGCACCCAGATGCCTTTGCACTGTGCTGTGATATTCCCAATTTCTTGTGCGTATATGTCCCTGCAATTATGTTAGAGACCATGATTCTTTTATTTTTTGAGATATTTAGTTCTTCTGGGTCATTAACTTCAGTTGTATGTCAGATACTTCAAAGGCTAGGGACCATTGTAGTTGTGAAAGGAAGAAATTGTTTTTAATGTACAACTTTGTAAGCTGCGTTTACTCACTGTCAATTTTCCTCCATACGGTGTACACTCTTTTATTTATTTGCTGAGTGTATTACTCAGTCTAAGGCATCTATATGGTGTACACTCTTTTATTTATTTGCTCAGTATATTACTAAGTCTAAGGCATTTAGCTCACCTCTATGCATTTTGTCAGTAACCCTGGCATTTACAAAATTACTTTGAAAACATTATGAAATGGAGGACACTATGATTAATCATCTTTTGTTAACATTACAAGAAGTGGAATGGAAATGGACTTCTGCTTTGATTTTTGATACAGTCCAAATTTTAACCTAAAGTCTAAGAGGACAATTATATCTTGGATTGACTGTTTCTTCTGTAACATAGTGGTTTCCTTACATTGAATCATCCAATAATAGACAATATTTTGTCTCTGGAGATCTTTTTGTTAGTCTTCTCCTTTGATTGCCATGTGGAAATTAGTATTCTGGATGGTAGTGGTCAAATATATCCTTAATAAATCTTCAGGTGGCAAGTGTGGCTTCTGTTTCATTGTTCTTCCTTTCAGATTGAAGTTCCCAGGTAGAGAAATTCTACTACCTGCAATAATTCTGCTTGAGAAGGAGAGAAGTTGGTAGATTTTGAGGTGAGATTCTATTTTCTTATTATAGAAAAAGATGAGAGACATAACTACCTTGTGTTTTCATTATTTGCTTTCAGTCTGTGATGCTTTCAAGAGTTTGAGAAATAGGGTATTTAACTTTTCAACTTATGACTGATAGGATCATAGTAAAAGTGCTCCAGTCTAATGGAAGCTTAAAATGCAGCCCTCGGAATCACTGGATTGCACTTGACAGTGGTTTGTGTGTCTATGGATTATTAAACCTCGGCATACAGAATGTTCTGATTTAAAAATTCCCTGTTTTATTCACTCGGTCTGATGTGAGGAGCAGTCATGCTTTCTGTTGTCTTATGTGGTAGATTAAGTTCCGGTCAAGGCCAACAAAACTTAGGAATTCTTCCTTTTGTGGACTTTTCAAATAGAATTGTTGACATTTCTTTTGCCCCTGACCTTGTTCTCTATTGATGGCTAAGCCCTATTTGTTTGTTTCAGCAGGCATAAGCATGTGTTACAGTTGGTATGTGTCCCTCAGAGTGACGACCAGTGTCAGAGGGAACAGTGATTGCTAGGTGTGTTATCTTATTGTATCTATTAAGTGAGCCCTCACAATTTCTTTAAGAAACCTTAGGGCTTATGCAGCTTTGATTAGTTATGTACAGACTTAGAGGTCAGCAGACACAGAGAGACTAGCCTGGCATGAGGTTTTGAAACCTAAATCCACTCCCAGTGACACATTTCCTCCAAGGTCAGCCCTATTCAACAAGGCCACATCCTAATCCTATTAATCCTTTTGAACAGGTCCATTTCTTGGTGACTAAGTCTTCAAATATCGAAGCTTGTGGGGCCATTCTCATTCCAGCCTCCACAGTGTGTTTTGTGGTTGTGCTAGTTGATGTTTGTTCAACAAACGCTTATTGGTAATTCTTGTATATATTGGGTTGTGTCCTAAAGTATACTTGGACTTAATGTTATTTTGATAAGATTACTTGCAGTGAATTTTATATTTTTGTTTCTTATCCTTTATTTTCTTTTCCTGCTTACCAGTTATATTATGAACATTTTGAGGTAGCCATAACTTAAATACTTTATTTGTAATGAGTCAAAATCTGACTGAAGGTGGATTTATGCCAGGAAAAGCTGAAGAAGCTTGGGAGAGTATTAGCCAAGGGAGAGAATCCTGTAGAATGTGTATGAAGGTGGTCAACGTTTGAGTTGGAGAGACTGTAAAGGAGTGGTGGGGAGGGGACTGCCTTAATAAGTGCAATAGTGCTGGAACAATGGAGTCTTAGGCTACTGGGAAAAGAATTGACAGAACACGACTTTTCACGTTGTGTGGTAATCAATTTAATGATGTTTGCCTTAGACCAAAAATAATAAACCAAGTATAAAATTTCTTGCAATAATAATCTGAACATTATTTAAAATATTTCTCTGAGTAATCATCTGATTTCTGTTTCTATGCAACATTTCCTTACTTTTGTTAAGTTAATTCATTTTACTGTATGTTAGGACCAATATCTTTCTGCAACTTTTAAATAATTTGAAATTTAAAAATTAAGACACAATTTTATGTTCAGTAAAATCTATCTAGGCGGTGGTGGTGCACTCCTTTAATCCCAGCAGTTGGGAGGCAGAGCCAGGTGGATCTCTCTGAGTTCAAGGCCAGCCTCAGCTACCAAATGAGTCCCAGGAAAGGCACAAAGCTACACAGAGAAACCCTGTATTGAAAAACCAAACAAAAACAAAAACAAAAACAAAAAACCAAAAACCAAAAACCAAAAACCAAAAAACCCCCAAAACAACAGCAACAACAAAAAAACCCAAAAACAAAAAACAAACCCAAACCAAATAAAATCTATCACTTTTGAAGGTAGTATTAGTATCTCTTAATATGCTCACCAAGTTGTGCAATCATCAACACTTTCTAAAACCAGAACATGTTTTTCCTTCAGAAAGGAAGCTGACCATTAGCTGTCAATCACTGTCATCAGTGTCTCCCATTCTCCTTTCCTCAACCTGTGGCAACCACTAATTTCCTTTCTTCTCCATGGGTCCATCTTTTCTGGACCCTTGGTGTAAATGAAATCATTCATTACCTGGCCACATAGTATAATGTTTTCAAGGGTTGTCATCTTATAGCCTATCTTAGTACCAGTATTCTTACTGCTTCTTATATTCTCCTTTTTATTAGTTCTTTGAGAATTTCATACAATGCATTTTGATCACATTCACCTCTTCCCTCACTTCCCCACATTCCTTTTGGTATCCATCCAAATTGGTAGCTTTTATTTTTTTAATCACTAAAGTATAGTTTGTGTTGCACATATAACTTTTGTATCTATAACCTTCACTAGAAAGACTCTGAGGTTTCAAAACCCCATGCCAGGCTAGTCTCTCTGTGTCTGCTGAACTCTAAGTCTGTACATAACTAATCAAAGCTGCATAAGCCCCATGGTTTTTTTTTTTTAAAAGAAATTGTGAGGGCTCACTTACTAGATACAATAAGACACTGGTCACTCTGAGTGACATACCAACTGTTTAAAGGGTGCTTATGCCTGCACCCTTTAAAAAAACTGACTTTTTCTTCCAGTAGCTCTTAACTGCTAATCTCTCCTTACTTGGAGTGAGAGTTAATGCTCACCTCCCTTCTCTGTGCTGGAATTATGTTTGACCTGAGCCTGCTCAGGTTTTGTACATACTAGCTCAATTGCTGGGAATTCATTTGTGCAACTGCTCTGTGGTTGTTAGAAGCCACTGTTTCCTTGTAGACATCTCCTACCTATGGGTCTTACAATCTTTCCACCCCTTCTGCCAAAATCCCTGAGCCTCAGGAGAAGGTGATGTGATACAGATGACTCTTTGGGGATGAATATATTCTATACTTCCTTATTCTCTGCACCATGATCAGTTGTAGGTCTCTCTGTTAATTGCCATCTACTGCAAAAGGAAATCTGATGAGGGTTGACTGATTCGTCAGTTTATGGATATAGCAATAAGTCATCAGGAACTGGTTTACTATTATGTCCACTTAGTAGAGTAATAGTAGTAGGTTCTCTCCTTGCTCCATTGACATGTCTAGCCACAGGTTCTTGGGCCTGATAACAATGGCAGGTATGGGTTTCAATTTTTGGAGTGGACCTTAAATCTAATAGGAAAGTGGTGTTTACTCCAGTGATATTTTTGCTACTTGCCGAGCCTGTCATAGTAACTCATAGGAGTCACAGCTGGGTAAGATTGTTGACTCCTTTTATCCTCCTGTAGTATACATAGAAATTTTCAGCACTATGGAATCTAGCCATTAGGGATGAAGCTTCCAGGTCAGTACCAGCTTGAATTTTCCCATCTTCTATGACTCCAATAAATGATATTTTCAGCAATATGGACTTACTGCCACACTGGAGGATAACCAAGAGTATTGGCAATAGCCTGTAATATTTTGTGGGGAGGTTGGATCTATGAGACTTCATTTACCAACAACTTCAAAGGAAGTAACCCTTCTTGGTACTAGATTTTTTTATTTGTTGTCCTATGATGTCGAATAGGTATCTTCTTGCCCTGATAAGGGTAACTCCATTTAAACTCCTTTTATGTGCTTAACTTACTCTTTATATATGTATTTACTTATTTGTTTAGTGTGTGTGCTTGTGTACACATGTATACATTATTTGTGCCATGGAACATGAGGTCACAGAATAGTCTGCAGGAATTGGTTCTTTCTTTCAACTCTGGGTTCTGGGCCTTAACCTCAGATTTTCAAGGCTTGTTGAGTGCCTTTACCTACTGAGCCATCTCCTAGACCTCTGTATATAACCTTTTGAAGAAACTACCTGTTTTTGAGATTGGCCCTGCCATTTTACATTTTCTCCATTTTGAGCGTGTAAGTTGGAATTGTGCCTACATACCGCAGAAAAATTAAATTTCTAACCAGTTTCTTTGGACATCATGCATAGTAGAATGAATTATTATGTGAAGCTTTGGAAAGCCATAGAATTTTAGAGCTCATGGGTTCTGATGGGCCCATCTTCCTATTGTAATAAGAGGTCTGTGGATCTTGTTTATTTTGTTTACTACTGTATCTGCTCTGTTTAGAGCAGTACTATAAATAGTAGGTGCTTAGTATATGTTTCTCAATGACCCTGCACCACCTCCTTTATTTATTTATTTTTATTATTATTATATTTGTGTTTTAATTTTACACATCAGCCATGGGTTCCCCTGTCCTCCCCCCTCCCGCCCCCACTCACACCTTCCCTGATTCCCCCCCCCCCTATTCCCATCTCTTCCAGGGCCAAGACTCCCCTGGGGATTCATTTAAACCTGATGGATTCAGTACAGCCAGGTCCAGTCCCCTCTTTCCAGGATGAGCAAAGTGTCCCTGTGTAAGCCCAAGGTTCCAAACAGCCAGCTCATGCACTAAGGACAGGTCCTGGTCCCACAGCCTGGATGCCTCCCAAACAGTTCAAGCTATTCAATTCTCACTTATCCAGAGGGCCTGCTCCAGCTGGGGGCCCCACAGCCTTTGGTTCATAATTCATGTGCTTCCATTCATTTGGCTATTTATCCCTGTGCTTTTCCAGTCTTGGGCTCAACAATTCATGCTCTTACAGTCCCTCCTCTTTCTCAACAATTGGACACCTGGAGCTTCACCTGGGGCCTGGCTGAGGATCTCTGCATCCACTTCCATCAGTTATTGCATGAGAATTCCAGCTCGACTGTAGGGTGTTTGGCCATCTGATCATCAGACTAGGTCAGATCAGGCTTTCTCTCGACCATTGCCAGCAGTCTACAGAGGATGTATCATTGTGGATTTCAGGGAACCTCTCTAGCACTTTGCCTATTTCTGTTCTCATGTTGTCTTCATTTATCATGGTCTGTTATTCCTCATTCTCCCTTTCTGTTCTTGATCCAGCTGGGATCTCCTGCTCCCCTAAGCTTTCTTTCCCTCAAACCTTGCCCTTCATTACTCCCACTGTCGTCCAGGTTGTTCATGTAGATCTCATCCATTTCTCTGTCATTGGATGATCCCTGTGTCTTTCCTAGGGTCCCGTTTTCTAGGTAGCCTCCCTGGAGTTGTGTAGCAGTCTAGACATCATGAGGTTTGCAGGCAAATTGATGGATCTAGAAAAAAATCATCCTGAGTGAGGTAACACAGACTCAGAAGGACAAACATGGTATGTACTCACTCATAGGAGGATACTAGATATAAAACAAAGATGACCACCTCCTTTATAAAAGGAAATAATGCTAGAGAAATGAAGTGACTTTCGGAAAGTCACACAGGGAGTAAAGGAGAAAGCAAAGTCCAGCATTGTGCTCTTGATTTCCTTGCAGTTTTCAGTCAATGTCATTCTCAAATTCCCTTCTCTACCTGAGCACAGTGGTCTTTGTTGACCTGGTATAGGGCTTTCTGGTTGCTTTCCAGCTGTGTTTGGAGGGCTTATTGACATTCAATAAGCGCTTTTGTTCTTGTGAAGTTGTTTACATGTCTACTGCTGAGTTCAGAAACATCAAAGGAGAGAAACATTTAAATAACTACATTTTATCTAAGAAGGATACATTACAGTTGCCCATCAATATTTATTATCAATTTATTATCAATAAATAGATTACCTCCAGAGCTGCCAAGATTATTAGGTTGTAGAACACAACAAACTTGTGCCTTCCTTTGTGAGTCACTTGTTTTAAAAAATTCTCAACTCATTATCTGAAAGAAAGATGGGTTAATCCAAGTTTGTTCTTTACTAGTATTTGTTCCTAATCACCCTGTGAACGGAGGAATACATCTTACTAGCCTTTTCCCCATACTTTGTTTTTATAGAGTAGCATATGTATAAATTAACTGTAGCATAGTGTAAGTGAGCATTACTTACTCTTAAGTGAAAGCAGTGTTCTTGGAACCACATTTGCATGGTAAGTGGAGTTTTGTACTTGGAAGGATAGGTTTGTAGACTGGTTGTGTAATGAAATTGAGATTTCACTGTGTGAAGGTTGTGGTGGAAATCTGGAGCCTTGGAAGACAGGGGCACATATTTCAGTTACTTTTTAAGAATTTTTTTTATAAGATATGGAAAAAAATAGGCATTCTGGTTACTTTATTTAAAACTCATTTTGATGGTATTTAGAATTTCCATTTTCTCTGGTAATTTTTCACTACCTGGTAATACCTGGTATCAAAATAACAGGCTTCAAATTCCATAAATTCTGGTTATGTTTTTCCAAATTTGTGGGATGCATACTAAATAGGATCAGAAATATATTTATTTCATAATTATATCATAACTATTCCTTCCATGTAATGTGTAGGTTGACTGTGAGAGAATATAAAAGAAATCATTCTTTTCCTTAAGGTACAAAATAAAGCATCATTGGACAGTTAACATGGTGTTATGAGGAAAAAAATTCCCATAGGCTTTTATTTAGATTTACATTCAAAATCTGCCCCTATGATAACTTGTCTAAATCACAGATCAAGGCTCATTCCCCTATTTTACAATGTGAATAACAATTCTGTTTCTTGGCAGTTCTGGTGAGATGATATATGGAACACATAGTGAATATTCAGTAGTTGGCAGTGAACTGAGTCACACACACACACACACACACACACACACTCACACACACACTCACACTCACACACACATACACTCACACTCACTCACTCACTTAATCCTAATAGTATTTAACTGGTTATGTGGTTGACAAATTAGCTCTTCAATGTCTGTTGGTAGTCAGAGCATTTAAACCTGATTATAAATGTTGGTTTGAGTTGCCATATATCTGCTTGTGAAGTTCTGCCTATGCTCTTCCATTTTCTGCTAATGCCACCACTATTGTTAGTGCTATCCAAGTTGGAAACCTTGGCACAATCTTTCTTACTTCTCATCTCTTTGTAATTTTGCTGCCTAGTGGTTACCTATGCAAAGCTAATATTGCATAAAATATTAGTACCTGTTATTAGGTAGACAGTTCAGGGAGTGCATGGACCCAAACACTAGCTTATATAATTACTCTGATCACTCTGTTTCTATAATTGTCTTTTGTCAGCATGTTTCTGACTTAGAAATTAAATATAATTATCTTTTTACAGTTACTTTTCCTGTTTAATGTCCATTTTTTGATGGTCCCATAAAGGGAAAGCATACATAGACAGGTCCCCCCACCCCCCTTGACCTAGGTGGTGTAGTGAAGACAGACTGTCTTAGAATAACATTAGTATCTGGATATGAGGTGTAAGCCACTAGCCACCCCTCTAGACCTGTATCAGAGAGTGGTATATTCAGCAGATACTCATTTTCTAACTCAGCTCAGCACCCCTTTTCCACCTTCCTGGGAGCATTATGAGCCCTTGCTCTTGACATTGGGTTTGGACATATGACTTCCCATGACCAATGGCCTGTTAACAGATTTGCCACAGCAAAAAGCTAGACATGTTCTTATGCTTTTGGACTTAGCCTTTTGTATTTCTATCAGTTGTCATGAGTTAGCGTGCTCTTAAGTAGCTACTAATTGATGGAGATGAATAACCAGTGCTGGCTCTGATCTGTAGTTTTTGTACCGAGTCCAGCTGAGCCTACTTACAGCCCAGTCCTAGATAACCAGTGTATTTATGACCAAGAAGGAAGGGCATATTGTTTGCTGCCGAGCTGTAGGGTAGTTTTTACTCAATATTGTTGTGGCTGTAGCTAAGGAATACAAGAGGATACTGTTTCAAAGATTGTTTTCTTAGGCACTGATTTCAGATCATTGTCCTTCCATGTAGACTCAGGGCCTTTACCATTTCATAGCACTGGTATGTCACACAACCAGCATCAAAGTAGGTGCCATTCAGGATGGAAATTGTCACAAGGGGTGCAAACAGTACAGATCTGGAAGAAGGTTCTGGTTGACATTGGATGTTTCTCCAAGCCTGCCTGTCCTTGGAAATTGTTTATAGGAGATTGTTAGTGGCTCCCTTTTTTTGTTGGATAATATAGTTGTGTTTTCTTAAGGGAAGTGAATCCACATGGTGTCCTTAATTATGGAAAGAGCCTATTAAAATTGTTTTGTTTTTAGAAGTAAACATAAAAGAAGCTAGAGGAGGTCAAACACCTTTTTCAAAATAGTGGTTGTCTTGAGTTAATTCCTTCATTGTGCCTTCAACATCGTTAGATTCCAACCCTACTGTGTGTCTCATTTGCAGTCAAACTGAAAGGAAAGGAAAGCCTGGGGTGCCAAAGACCTCTCTAAAGCAAAGGGCTCAGAAACCTGGTCGTTGTTTAACCTGCTTACCCTCAGCAGTACTTTTATTTATTTTCCCTCAAGCTGGGCCAAGAGGTGGATGGGGGCCAGGACAATATTTCAGTATGTATTGTAATACAGCCTTCAAAAGAGAATACTAAAAAAGAGAAAAAGATACTTTGTCAAAGTCGCGGATTTCTTAGCATTTCTCATCTTGTGCACATAATCTTGATCTTTCCCTTTGCTCTGAGCTCCCCCCTCTGGCATTCATGGCATATTTCCTTTTCTGTACTTGCAAACTTCAAAGCTTTCCCACCAAGTCATTTTGCCACTGCTGTAGATTGTACAGTGACAGTAAGGGTGTGTTTGTTTCTAGAGAGTAGGGTAGAATAGACTATTGAGGCAGAGAAACAGTCTGCAACATTTACTAACTTTGAATCAGTGCAGAATAAAGTAAAAAATACAACACACCATTTATGTTGCTTTAAAAATTCTTTTGAGCTTGTTAACTATTTTTCTGTCCTTGTGTGCCAAGTCTCTTGTGAGATCATGGGCAGATGCATCTGGCTTTTTGCTTTCGTAATGGAATATTTATCATTATTCTGCCTTGTTATATTCTCATTCTCATTCTCTCTCTCTCTCTCTCTCTCTGTCTGTCTGTCTGTCTGTCTTTGTATCTGTCTGTGTGTGTGTGTATGTTTCTGTCTCTCTTTTTGTGTGTTTTGGAGACTTTACTAAATTCCTGTTGTTTTCTGCTATGTCATATTTTCTTTTAAAAGATTGGTAACCCCCATTTTTTGTTGTTGTTTGTGTTTTTCATTAAAGTACTGTTTTAGATTCTGATTTTCAGTATAACTTAAATTTCCAGAAACAGAATTTTACCTTTTAAGAGTAAACATTGTAACAATGGAAATTGTGCGCTCTGCAGTTTTCTAGTTTGGTCTTTTTGCCAATTGTGGCATTGATGCTGAGAACCTTCAGATTTTTCTCTTTTCTATTTCTCATTTTATTGAAGATAAACTTTTCCATACAATATATTCTAATCACTGTTTCCCTGCCCTCATCTCCTTCCAGATCCTTCCCTCTCTCTGCCCATCTAACTCCATGCCTCTTTCTCTCTCTATTTAGAAAAAAAACAGGCAAATAAAAAACCAGTCAAACCAGAAGAAAAAACAAACATAGAAAATGAAAACAAAGAAAAAGCAAGAGACACACAGACAGACACACAAGACTTATAAAAACACAAATTCAGAAACCTTAATGATTGATATGCATCGTCTTAAACTTGGTAGTGATACTTCTCTTGAACTTTATCAACATTTCCTTTTGTGAGTTGTTTAGAGTAAGTCAAAGACACCTTTTCATTCATGGAGGCATGCATAGTTTCTTCTACCCAGAACTATACTCGCCGCCACCCCCCCAAGTCTTTTATTTCTTTTTAGTCTCATTTTGTCTGCTTCTCATGCAATCTTTTTTTTCCTTATGTTGTTTGACTGTAGATCATCCTATCTAGTGACTTCCATTTATTTGTCTTAGAGGAGCTTTTCATGTTTTTAAGTTGCTCAATTACTGGGATGTAAGTTGCAAAGATAGAGAACCAAGCTATTTAGCAATGAATGAAGCTGTGATTAGAAAACATTCCATAGTATCAAATATGTTAGTTGCTATCTACTGACTATGTACCATATACGAATTTGCCCATGAGATGTTTTTGCTTTTTTTTTTCCTTGTTGTTGGTTTGGTTGTGAGTTTTTGTTTTGTTTTGTTTTTGTTTTTGTTTTTCAAGACAGGATTTTTCTGTTTAGTCTTTCCTGTCCTGGAACTCACTTTGTAGACCAGGCTGGCCTAGAACTCAGAGATCTGCTTGCCTCTGCCTCCTGAGTGCTGGGTTTAAAGGCGTGTGCCACCACCACCCAGCTGAGATGTTCTTTGATTCCCATTATTCTGAATGGTCCAGGCTGCTAGGTAAATTATTACCTGCCAGCAGGAGAACTTATTTAAAATCCTTTATTGTAGGGTTCTATATTTCAGTCCTTTCTGCCTTTATTTGAATTAGTTAAATCTTAGGTGCCCCATGGATATCCATTTCTGGGAAAAATACTCCTTTATCTTATTAATTTCCAGGACTATCTAGATTATGTATATAGTTACTGTTGTCTCTTTGTAATGCTATCTCAGTTTTGTTGAATGGATAAGTAAGTGGATATATTATTTCATTTTTCTGTTGCTGTGAGAAAATACCCTAACAAATCCAAATTAAGTGGAAAGAGTTTATTTTGACTCACAGTTTGAGAGTCCAGTCCATTATGGCAGCAGGAGCTTGAGACAACAGATCATTATTGCATCCATTGTCAGGAAGTAAAGAGAGATGAATGCTGGTACTCAGTTCACTTCCTTCTTTCTATTCAGTTCAGGACCGTAGCTCATGGAATGGTACCACCCATAGTTAGGGTAGATGTTCCCAATTTAGTTAATCTAAATTAGACAGTCCTTCACAAGCAATTTGTAACTTTTCTCCTAGATAATTCTAGATTGTGTCAAGTTGACAGGTTTAACTGTCACAGTGAGCAGTGATGCTTTTGACACTGAAGCATGTGTCTTCTCCCCCCGACCTTCTTTAATCACATATCTGCTTAGACTCTTTTTACATTTAATAATTTCTTATTGATCTTTTCCTACCTGTGTTAGATATTATGAAACATTAGAATTACTTAGTGGAGATAATTATTATTAATTATTATTGTTATTTAGCAGGTAGAATTACTCATGGAAGTGATTCAAGAGGTTGTTGCTCTTGTGTCACACATTGTGTTTATACTTCTCTTTTGAGACACGGTGTCACTGCAGTGTGTAAGTTGGGCAAGCTTGTAATTTTCCCATGTCAGCCTCTCAGATACTGTGACTACGGGTATATAGGTATATACTACTGTAGTAGGCATCTTGGTTATTTTCAAAAAATGTTTGTTTCATCCCCAGCATTTGTAGAAATTTACTGGAGATGTACTAGGTCAAGTTTACAGTGTCTTACACCTTCATTGTACCTATTTTCTGTTTTCACTGATATGTCTATAATCAATTATTTGGCCTCTAAATGAAAAGATTATGTAATATGATTCAAGATGTGTTTTTTAGAGCTGTTATTATTTATATAAATGATTTTATATGTGTCATATCCCTTTGCTTTATATGAGTCATGTATATGTATATGGCTTTTAGTTTTGTTTGATTGGTGTGTGGTTATTAATACATACTATGTGGAATGCACTATGATCTGTTAAAAAAATGAAATTCCCCTCAGGTATACTTAGAAAAGTTTCATGTAGGAAATGCAACATGTAGTTGTTTCAGCTTATGTTTTTAATTACTTCAGAACTGCTTATGGTCTTTCCCTACTAGCTTAATGTCAACCTCCTGGCAGCATATTCCTCAATATAAATTTGTCCATTCACACTATTTATATACTGAGGATGAATTATTAACAGATATTTCAGCGTTTTGACTATGATTAGATTGTGTTGGAATGTGAGATGCCTTAACACTTTATTAGGCCAAATGATCATTATGGTAAAGGTGCTTTTTAGAGTTGTGTGTCTTTAATTTTGCATATTCTCTAAATACTCAGTAATTTATTTTAAAACAAAATACTGAAAATATTTGTCCAAATTTATATTATATATTGTGCTTTTTGATATTTTAAAAAAGTATCTCAAATATTCTGCATTATCAGTGTCTTTAGGTATTTTTATTCCAATTATTTGTTTTTTAAATTATCTTTCAGATGTATGAGTACTTTGCCCTTTGCAATTGTTTTATTTATTAGAGAAAACAATTCCCTGGTGGTGCATTTTTTTCTGCAGAGAAGACATGAGGTTTGGAAGCATTTCCATTGCAGCTCAATGTGATTTCTCATGTTCTCTCTGGGATTATGTATTGCTTGCTCTGGACTCTGCTAAGAGTATAAGAAGCATGCCTCTAGGCTCCTGGAGCTCATAGCCTGGCTGAGAGTGTCACTAATTTCACTACTAAAACCCAACATTTCTCTTTCTAACCATGTTAAGACTGATAGGCTATTTCATTATTTTTGCCCTCCACTCAGATTTTACTGTTTCCCCATTTTTCTGTGATAGTTCCATAATGAGTTTAAATGAGTTCACAAGTGTGTGAGTTGAATTCTCTTGAGAGGCTCAGCTTCCCATCACCCAGGGCTGCTGATTGGTGTGAGTTCAGTTTTGTCAAGTGTTCCACATCTGCTTTTTGTCATTCGCTATTTTTGCAAAGTCTTCATTCTCTCTAATTATACAAATATGTCTTCTTCATTTTTCTTGTCAAAGACAAATTAAAAAGAATTAGTTTCTGTGCTAGTTTAGTCTTCATTAATTCTGTGCCCTACTCTGTTTTTAGCAGCATTTTTCTTTTCCTAGTCTTCCCCCGACTCCTTAATAATTTTAAAAGCTTGTCTCCTCATGTCTGCCTTACTTGAGTAGCATGAATTAATTTGCTACTTCTGACTCTTTTCTCTAAGTTTTAGCTGACTGTGAGAAGAGACTTTTTCACTTTTCTTCATGTTTAGTTCAGATCTGTCTTTGTGATATTTGAAGTGTCATTTGTGAAACTACATTAGGTGTTTCTTGTTCATTATCATTTGCCCCAAGAGGAATTTAATCCTACGTGATAATTATTTAATTATCCTAATGATGTCTCATATTGTACCCTGGCCTCTTGCACAGTGATGGAATTACCCTTCATCCCAGGGCTCTTCAGAGTTCTTGATTCTTTAATCTTTGTGCATTTATAGTTAAATCGCTTTTGCATTTACATAGTTTATAACTAACTTTCTGTGTTTTCCTTTTTTCCCCTAGGTTTGTGTCTCCTTTTTCAATTTCTCTGGGTTGCTTATATTTCTATTTTTTATTTGTGACATTTACACTTTCCCGTTGTGTACAGTGCAGTGCCTTTTGCTAATGTGCTCTGGCTTTCAAATTTTAGTAATGGCTATGAGAATCACCTGGAATGTTCAAAGTCCAGATTCTTGGGTCCTAGCTTTAGAGATTATCATTCATTTTGTTAGTCAGGAGCCTTGATTGCTTCAGTGTTAACCCAAGATGTTTGAGTGGTTATAACACCAACCACACCATTGTATATTGCCACTACCTGCTCACTGGTTTTCTGCCTGGCCTCCTTTTACCTTCAGTGCAACAGCCCGGGTTTCTTTCTTGTATATTCTTTCATAAATTCTTTTATAATAGAGCTATCTGTAAGATATCATGTTAGATATTCAGAGTATCACATTGTGCAAAGTGTTTAGGGTCTAGGTTTTGCAACATTTCATAATATATTGAGTTGTTTCTTTATGTCTTCAACTCAAAAGCTTCTTTGTTTTCTTGGCAAGTGCTGGTGACTCAATGACATTGAATTAGTGTCTTAGTACTTTTCTGTGTTGCTGATGACCCTTAGAAGCTGGCACCCGGGGCCTTGACTTTGGAGTTGTGGTTCTAAGCTCCCTTCTTTGTCTGTTTGCTTCATTTGTCAGATGAGCACAGGTTGACTGTACCACACATGGTGCTTTCAGTCAGTGAGCTTAAGTTGCCCCCTCTGTCCTCAGGGTCTTAATGTCAAGTTTAGGGGAAATTTACCACAATTAACGAGTTCTAATATACTAGATCTCTTACTTCAGGGAGGTTAAAATGTAAAACAATGTGCATTGTATGATCTGTGAAACTCAGTGCTTACACTTGTGTTTCTGTTATATTTATGAGAATATTGTACCATGTAGAGCTACCTTCTGATTACTGACACATGGGACCTGGGAACAAACAAGCCCATCTCGCTGTTGTACTCCCAAAAGAGTCTCAGTCTCTCTCCCTCTCTCTCTCTCTCTCTCTCTCTCTCTCTCACATACACACACACACACACACACACACTCTATTTCTCCCCCCATCTCTCTCCTCCCCTGTCTCCCTCTCCCCCCTCTCTCTTTCTCTCTCCTGTGTGTGTGTGTGTGTGTGTGTGTGTGTGTGTGTGTGTGTGTGTGTTCACAAGTGGGCACATGGGTAGGTGTGAGTATGATGATTCATTTGTGCTTGTTTGGTGGCCAGAGAGTTGTTATATAGCTTATCTTTCTTAATTGTTCTCCATGTTGGGTTTTTAGACAGGGTCTCTTATTGAAATATGAAACCTACTCACTGGCTAAGCTGGTTTGCTGGTGAGACTCCCATCAATCACCTTACTGTAATCCCCAATGCTGGGGCTATAGATATTACCCTGATGTCTAGCTTTTTTGTGAGTCTTGAGGATCCAAATCTCAGATTTCTGGGTTTGTACAGCAAGCATTTTGCCCACTGAGTCACCTGCTAGGCTCTAGTTAGGATTTATTAAATGATAAAAAGCTAGGATTCAAGAAGATAGAACATCAGTCTCTCAGCCCCAATAAACCTTCTTATACTTTCCCTGGACACCCCTCACCATTGAATCATGACGTGTGTAAAGATTCACAATAGTAATGTGACCAATGGGACTATAATTCAGTGCAGCTCTTCATCTACTACTCTGTCCTGACATCACTGAGAAACCAAATTCTTTTGAATGGTATAGTCACTTACCTGCAGTCCCTAATAACACATGCATGTAAACTATTTCCAAACCAGGGCCTAGAGTGGGTAACTTCAGCTACATTTTTAGCTTTGTATGAATTATAGCCTCTAGAACTTGAAGTCCTGTTATTTCTCTTCATATTTTCATGTGTTTTTATGGGAGAGAGGATAACATATCTAGAGAGCAAAAGGAAAGCAGTACAACCAACTCTGCACTTAGGAAGCTCCCACACCATTATTCTTCCCATAAGTTACCACTTCCTCCTTCTCCAAGCTTGGAATTCACTTCTCATGCTACATCTGGTCATCAGTGTTCATGATTCATATTGAGGTTCTACTGGCAGATTTTGGCTGAAATCTTCTACCAGAAAAGTCGTAACATCAACAGCTGGTGATAAATGATATGGACCGTAAGCATCAGAGGTATTAAAACAAAAGGAAAAAGTCTTCAACTTTTTAGAAAAGACTTCAACAATAGGAGTGGCTTTTGTATACAATGATAAAGTCAATTCTGAAGGAGGTGTATCAGAATAGATTGTAGTAAGAAAGAACATACTAGGGGAATGGTGGAGTATCAAAGGGCCAGAAGAGGAGGTAGACGTGTGTGCAGGGGAATCAGTTTGAGACTTATGGAGGATACAGAAATCCCACCAAAGGTTATTTTCAGTTTTACATTTGAAAAAGCAAGGTTTACCAGCATCTTGACGGGGGCTATCCTTGGCTAATATTGCTAAATCTTTGTACATGTTGTATGCATATTTCTGTGTATGCAAGTGCCAATTCAGTATGCCCACTGACTCTCGTTCCTGAGATGGGATCCTTGAGCAGAGTGGAATAGAAGGGTGTGCTGTTTCCCTGTTTCTCTTCACTGAGTATTCATAGTTGGCTGTGTGAGAGGAAAGGAATTTGACCTCAGGTCTCTGTTGATTACTAAGGATTGACCACTGACAAGGCTTGTCATAGCATTGAGGGAACATTGGAAGTTGTGTTGTTGTTGTTGTGTGGGTGTGTTTTGCATTTATTTCATTGTCTGCTGTTTTTAAACCTCTTTTAAGATTGATGGGGATTACTGTCTTAGAAAGGATATACTGGCATAGTTTTCATGATTAAGTGGAATGTAATAAAACTGAAAGTCTATTTAAAAGCTTTTCTTGAAAAAAGTAGTATGAGATGGAGAAGGACAATTTAAGGACAGGGGGAAAAAGGGTTATCTATTAGAGAGACTTATGTCAGGACAATTTATTCATTGCATATACTTCTCCTGGAATATATTATACTATGGGGGATTTAAAGTTATAAAACTTTAGTGGTGTGCTTTAAAGAGCTTCCACTATTAGATGTTTTTACATGCAAAGAGTGATGACATGTTTTGTTTGATGATGGGATTGGGTCAAAGAGCCAGGGAAACAGGATGGAAGGAGTCCTCAATGTAGTGGGTGTGATGAGATGATAAGGCAGCACCATAGAGGGCTGTTAGTTAGGCTTTTTTGTAAACTGAGGAAAAGAATCTAGTAGGGGTTGATAAAGTTAACCTAAAACATGCCCTTGACCAAAAAGTAGTGTATCTTTTTTTTTTTTTTTTTCTGTTGCTGTGATAAAACACAGATGAAAAACAAACTTTGGGAGAAAAGGGTTTATTTCAGTTTACAGGTTACGATTGTCATCAAAGGAAGTCAGGTCAAGAGCTTAAGACAGGAATCTGAAGGCAGGAACTGAATGAGAGATTATGGAGGGAGACTGCTTAATGGCCATTTGTCTTATAAAACCCAGGACCACCTTCCCAGGGATTGCACCACCCATAGTGGGATGGGCCTTCCACATCAATTGCTCCCTCCCACCCCCAACAGGGTTTCTCTGTGTGACAACTAGCTGCCTTGGAACTTGCTTTGTAGACCAAGTAGACCAGGCTGGCCTTGAACTCATTGAGATCCGCCTTCCTCTGACTCCCAAGTGTTGGGATTAAAGGTGTACACCACCACCACCACCACCACCACCACCACCACCACCACCCAGCATTTATCAAGAAATGCCCCACAGACACAGCTTGATGGAAGCAATTTCCTCTGGGGTCCTTCTTCCCAGGTAACTTTAGTTTGTGTCAAGTTAACCAGAACAAACAAAATAATGAACATACAACAACACCCAGTCCAGTAAGGCCCGTAGTGGGAATATGATCTATGGGACTCCAGGGTTTGTGATGGGATGCATTGAGAAGCAAGGAATGAGACTTAAACACAGTTATTTGCCTGTGGGCTTGACTTCACAGGTGCTGTGAACTCAGTTTTTCTCCTGTATTTTTGTGTTTTCTTATATCTCAAGCATAGATGTAGCTGTGGAGCCTCCTCCTAGCATATGGGCTATATGTAATAGTAGAAGAAAAGCTGTATTTTTCAGCTGAGGACTGAGGAGAACCTAGAGAGGCCTTGAGCCATAGGCTAAATGAACACTAGAAACAAGCCTGTAAATAAAGCTCTTATATGTAGTACATAGTGTGAAAATTTCACATCTTTGTTCATTAGAGAACAGCTAAGTAGCCTTCAATGAAACCAGAAACCAGGCCTAAAGGGTAAAACTTGATATGTGAAATGCATCGCAGCTTTCTGTATTTGTCATTAGTCATTCTGTGCTAGAAATTCAAAGCTCACAAACCCTATGTGACTTCCCTAGCTACAGTCAGTTAGAGGGATATAGGATCCAATGGATCTTCTCTGACCAACTGTTTGTTTCCATTGCTCTATAGATTATACTGTTTGCTCATTCTGTCCATGGTGGCATCAGTGGGTGGTATGAAAGTTTACTCGTTTTCTTGGATTGATAAAGGGCTAAGATTAATCATAGTACCTATAGGGTAAAAGGGCCAAGGAAAGAACATCCTGACCCTGACTTGACCCTGAGCCCAAGACCAGGGCCAAGTGTGGTGATATAGTGTTCCCCCAAATATTGTGTACTCTAATAAACTTATTTGGGGTCAGAGAACAGAACAGCCACAAGACATAGACGCCAGAAAATGGTGGCACTCACACCTTTAATTCTAGCATTCCAGAGGTAGAGATCTCTCTGGATCTCTGTGAGTTCAAGGCCACTCTGGAAACAGCCAGGCGTGGCAACAGGAGCCTTTAATCCCAGCAAGTGATGGCAGGAAGCAGAAAGGTATATATGGTGTGAGGACCAGGAACTAGCCTGATTAAGCTTTTAGGCTTTTGAGTAGCATTTCAGCTGAGATTCATTCTGGATGAGGACACAGGATCAGCTGAGAAATTCGTGAGGTGAGGAAGCTGTGGCTTGTTCTGCTTCTCTCATCTTCCAGTGTTCACCCCAATGCCTGGCTCCAGGTTTGTTTTATTAATAAGACCATTTAAGATTCATGCTACAGCCAAGAAACACAAGCCACCAATCCATGAATTTGCCTCAAGATCAAACTACAGAATTCCAACTGAGCTTGCCCCAGAGTCTAGTCATAGAACCCTACCAATCCTTAAACTTGCTCCAAGATCAGGCCACAAAAATCTCACCAATCCCAGACCACTCTGGGAAGCTCTGCCCCCACTTAAACGAAACGAAACAAAACAAAACAAAACAAAACAAAAGAAAAACCCACCAAGAAATCCTACATAAAGGCTGCCTTCTGTTCAGTTCATTTCTGCTTCTTTCTCTAGGAGAGGCAGCTACCCTCCTGGGGCTTTTCCTCCCCAATAAATCTCTTCTATGAGGTGTGACTTTGTGGTATTCCTTTGCTCCTGATTTCCAGGATACCTTTCAGAGCAGAGCTGTAACACTTCCATAGGGAAATCCTTTCTCTTCAGAGTGTAACACTTACACTACCTAAAGCCCCTAAGACACCATTCTTATTTCTTTCATATCTCTACAAGAAGGTCAGCTGAACAGAACCTCTTAAAAGGGGAATGTGTGGGTAAGCGAGGTAGGGTCTTGTGAAAGACCCCCGAAGAGATCTCCCTTCAGGAGAGACCCCCGGCTCAATGAGCACGCAGCGACCACCGATCAGATGCAACAGCACGAGGTTTATTCAAACACAGGTACCTGGGGCAACAAACCCTCTCGGAAGACCTGCGCGCCTCTGGGTTGGTGGGATGGGTTTTTATAGCAAGAAGCGCGGGAAAGCATTAGTCAAAGGGTTCTGATTGGATAATTTAAACAAGGCGCGAATGGTTACAAAGCTCTGATTGGACAATTCAAGTGAGGCGCGAATAGTCAAAGGGTTCTAATTCTAATTGGATAATTTAAACAAGGCGCGAATGGTTACAAAGCTCTGATTGGACAAATCAAGTGAGGCACGAATATATAAGCATAAATCAAATGGGGCGTGAATTTAGGCTCAGGGCGGTTTGTGGGTTTCCTTGGTAACCAGATATGTGTTGACTCAACCCCTATCTAGAATTCCAGCTGCTCTGGCCCTCCCGCACTGACGCCAGGCAGTCTGCCCCTGACATCCTGCTTATCTCTACACTTTTGCCTTCTAGCTGAATTCCTTTGTTCCCCTACGTGCCTCACAAGCTGGGGATTTCTAATGACTCTTAGGGGGTTTGCACAACAGGGCATTGACGAAGGTCTGGCTGAGAACAATCAGTATTAATCATAGGGTTGAGCAACATTTCTTATCGGCTATCTGGGCTGCGGTGGGGCCATTCTATTTCCTGGAACTGTCTTTTGTTCCCTTATAAGCCTTGCAAACATAGCATTACTATAGGGGTGCGGGGGGGGGGTCTTTCACTTGTATTCATGAAAAGTACGAACTATCTAAAATGATCCTAGCCAGAGGATGCTAGGATGAACCATAGCCCTTATTATGGACATTGCTCCTGGACCAAGCCTAAGTTACAGGCCTCAGATACTGTGTGGTTTAGGGAATTATGAGGACTTTATCTTTTCTTGAGTCTTGAGACCTGGGACCAAAATCTGAGCTGCCAGCCAGTCTTCTTAAGAGAAGGGTGTGTTCGAGCAGGCTTGGGACTACAGAGTGATGGTATAGATAACAGAACTGAAAACCTTTGGTGGTAGTAGAATCCATGACTTTACTTTTATCTAATCTCTTCCATCACCGCTCTGGGTTTTGGCCTTGGTTATACATTAGAATCATCTTGGGAAGCAAACCAAAAACCAACAAAAATCACTCCCTTGCCTCATTCTAGAGGCCTGGAAAATGGTATTTACAAACAAGACAAAAATCCTTTCCAGACAATTCTAATGTGTGGAGTGATTGTGAGATTCTATCCTGTATACCATGCTACTTTTTTAAAATGGAATTTTCTTAATTCTGAGGGATTATTGAGCCAACAAGGACACTAATTACCTTGGAAAGGAGACTCCCACCTCCTTTTTCTAGCAAAGTCTAAAAGGGAGCATTTATTCAAAAGAATGAGATTTTACCATTTTCAGGAAAATGAATGGACTTTAGAGATCATTATGTTAGTGAGATAAGACAGAAAGACAAGCATCATGCATTTTCTCTCATGTGAGATCAAGATCCAACTAATACATATGCATATTCATATATATGTATACACACATACACACACACATGATAGAAAACCAGAAGAAGGACTATATATTCATTTTAATAATAATTCATGCTTTTCTCTTTATAAATGTAGTTAAATGACTATTTTAGAGGTCTTTGGAAAATAGAAATTTGAGAAAAGTCCAGAACCTCACACTCCTGGAATATTTTTATCTTTTACTTTATTTTTATGTTTACCTACTTACTTTGAAGCATGATTAATACAGGTCCAGTCACAGAATTCAGAACAAACAGAATTAATTAAAATCTAATAATAATTCAAATAGATTAGTATGGGATTTAAAGATGTGAAAAATTATTTCTCAAGTTCCCAAGGAAAACGCACAAATAACAAAATTACAACTTATGTTTATATGTTACCTTTTAGAGAAAGAGAAAAAAAATGCACCTTTGATTTACTAAGTCTGAACTGCTTTACGAAATGTGTTTAAAATAGTTGAGACACTGTCAGTAAGTGGTTGAAAAGGATGATATTGGTGTTGCCTAAAATACTTTGGTTATGACTCAACCTCTAGGTAGAGGACCCCAAAGGAGGTGCTGCTCAGGGGTTCTTGTGGGGCCTGCTGTTTTCTAGGCTCTGCATAACATGCCTCAGCACATTCTAACCAGTTGGATTACTAATGCTGGGCCTGCGAAAGTCATCAGAGGATCCCATGTTTCATAACTCCTCCTTAAAGTTGGAATTTCCACTCCTTCTTGGGAGCCTTAAGCGTTTCCCCTGTAATGAGTAGAATTGTATTACTAACCTGTGAAACTGATGCCTCTGGCCATATATAGCTCCACAGGTCTTCCTCGTATTTATTCAGAATAAAGTGGAATTATACTGGTTAAGGTGAATCATGGGGATTTGATTATTGAGACAGGGGACACACAAGAAAAATGATATTTATCAGCAGAGGAGGAATGTGGAATAGTATTTCCATAGGCCAAGGAATGCAAAGCATTGCTGGCAACCCTCAGCAACAGGGAGATTCAAAGACCAGTCCTCCCCAAGAGAACTAGAAACCATGAAATAGTCAGGGAGCTTTCATCCCCCAGAGTCACAAACAACATGGTCCTGATGATACCTTGATTTCAGATACTCAGTTTCTAGAGCTGAGAGGATGCGTTTCTGTCTTAAGTCACACAGTGGACTTCGTTATGCCAACTGGAGAAGCCTAGTAGACTGCCCCAAACATGGAACTCTTGTTTTCTGCTCTCTAAAATGTGAGGGTTTATTTTGTTTCTAAAGCACACTCTTTTCATTTAAAAACTCTATAGACATTGTTTCAGAGTTTTCTGCCTTTTAGTGTTATAAAGACTTTGCAACTCTTCAGACTTTTGTTCTTTTCATAAAGTATTTTTTTTATTTTTTTATTATATTTGTGTTTTAATTTTATACATCAGCCATGGGTTCCCCTGTCCTCCCCCTCCTGCCCCCACCCCCACCTTTCCCCCAGTCCCTCCCCTCCATTCCCATCTCCTCCAGGGCCAAGTCCCCTGGGGATTCATTTAAACCTGATGGATTCAGTACAGCCAGGTCCAGTCCCCTCTTTCCAGGATGAGCAAAGTGTCCCTGTGTAAGCCCAAGGTTCCAAACAGCCAGCTCATGCACTAAGGTCCTGGTCCCACAGCCTGGATGCCTCCCAAACAGTTCAAGCTATTCAATTGTCTCTCTTCTCGAGAGGGCCTGCTCCAGCTGGGGGCCCCACAGCCCCTGGCTCATAATTCATGTGCTTCCATTCATTTGGCTATTTGTCCCTGTGCCTCTCCAATCTTGGTCTCAACAATTCATGCTCTTACTTTCTCAACAATTGGACACCTGGAGCTCCACCTGGGGCCTGGCTGAGGATCTCTGCATCCACTTCCATCAGTTATTGGATGAGAGTTCCACCACGACCGTTAGGGTATTTGGCCATCTGATCATCAGACTAGGTCAGATCAGGCTTTCTCTCAACCATTGCCAGCAGTCTACAGAGGATGTATCATTGTGGATTTCTGGGGTCCTCTCCAGCACTCTGCCTATTCCTGTTCTCATGTGGTCTTCATTTATCATGGTCTGTTATTCCTTGTTCTCCCTTTCTGTTCTTGATCCAGCTGGGATCTCCTGCTGCCCTAAGCTTTCTTTCCCTCAAACCTTGCCCTTCATTACTCCTACTGTCGTCCAGGTTTTTCATGTAGATCTCATCATTTTCTCTGTCATTGGGCGATCCCTGTGTCTTTCCTAGAGTCCTGTTTTCTAGGTAGCCTTCCTGGAGTTGTGTAGCAGTCTAGTCATCTTTATTTTACATCTTGTATCCTCCTATGACTGAGTACATACCATGTTTTTCCTTCTGAGTCTGGCTTACCTCACTCAGGATGAATTTTTTCTAGATCCATCCATTTGCCTGCAAACCTCATGATGTCATTGTTTTTCTCTGCTGAGTAGTACTGCATTGTGTATATGTACCATATTTTCTTTATCCATTCTTCAGTTGAAGGGCATCTAGGTTGTTTCCAGGTTCTGGCTATTACAAACAATGCTGATGTGAACATAGCTGAGCAAGTGCCCTTGTGGTATGATTGAGCATTCCTTGGGTATATGCCCAGGAGTGCTACAGCTGGGTCTTGGGGGGAGATGGATTCCCAATTTTCTAAGGAAGCTCCATATTGATTTCCAAAGTGGCTGTACAAGCTTGCATTCCCACCAGCAGTGGAGGAGAGTTCCCCTTGCTCCACATCCTCTCCAGCATAAGCTGTCTTCTGTGTTTTTGATCTTAGCCACTCTGACAGGTGTAAGGCGGTATCTCAGAGTCATTTTGATTTGCATTTCCTGGATAATTAGGGATGTTGAGCAATTCCTTAAATGTCTTTCAGCCATTGGAACTTCCTCTGTTGAGAATTCTCTGTTTAGTTCTACATCCCATTTCTCAATTGGACTGTTGGGCATTTTGATGTCTAATTTCTTGAGTTCTTCATATATTCTGGATATCAGCCCTCTGTCAGATGTGGGGTTGGTAAAGACCTTTTCCCATTCTGTAGGCTGTCGCTTGGTCTTGTTGACTGTGTCCTTTGCTCTACAAAAGCTTCTCAGTTTCAACAGGTCCCATTGATTGATTGTTTCTCTCAGTGTCTGTGCTACTGGTGTTATATTTAATAAGTGCTCTCCAGTGCCAATGCATTCAAGAGTACTTCCTACTTTCTCTTCTATCAGGTTTAGAGTAACTGGATTTATGTTGAGGTCCTTGATCCACTTGGTTTTGTGCACGGTGACAGATCTGGATCTATTTGTAGCCTTCTACACATTGACATCCAGTTATGCCAGCACCATTTGTTGAAGATGCTTTCTTTTTTCCATTGTACATTTTTGGCTTCTTTTCAAAAATTCATAGGTGTGCCGGTTAATGTCAGGGTTTTCAATTAGATTCCATTGGTCCACATGTCGGTTTTTATGCCAGTACCAAGCTGTTTTTATTATTGTAGCTCTATAGTAGAGCTTGAGGTTGGGGATCATGATGCCTCCAGAGGTTATTGTACAGGATTCTTTTGGCTATCCTGGGTTTTTTGTTTTTCCATATGAAGTTGAGTATTATTCTTTCCAGGTCTGTGAAGAATTGTGTTGGTAATTTGATGGGGATTGCATTGAATCTGTAGATTGCTTTTGGTAAGATCGCCGTTTTTACTATGTTAATCCTGCCTATCCATGAGCATGGGAAGTCTTTCCATTTTCTCACATCTTCTTCAATTTCTTTTTCAGGGACTTAAAGTTCTTGTCATATAGGTCCTTCAGATGCTTAGTTAGAGTAACCTCAGTGTTTTTTATATCATTTGTGGCTATTGTAAACGGTGATGTATCTCTGATTTCCTTCTCAGCCTGTTTGTCTATTGTATATAGGAGGGCTACTGATTTTTTTTAGTTGATCTTGTATCCTGCTATGTTACTGAAGGTTTTTATTAGCTTTATCAGTTCCTTGGTTGAATTTTTGGGGTCACTCATGTATACTAACATGTCATCTGCAAATAGGGAAAGCTTGACTTCTTCCTTTCCAATTTGTATCCCCTTAATCTCCTTATGTTGTCTTATAGCTCTGGCTAGAACTTCAAGTATTATATTGAATAAGTAGGGGGAGAGGGGACAGCCTTGCCTTGTTCCTGATTTTAGTGGTGTTGCTTTGAGTTTTTCTCCATTTAATTTGATGTTGGCTGTTGGCTTGCTGTAGATTGCCTTTATTATGTTTAGATATGTTCCCTGTATTCCTGATTGCTACAAGACCTTTACCATGAAGGGGTGTTGGATTTTGTCAAATGCCTTTTCTGCATCTAGTGAGATGATCATGTGGTTTTTTTCTTTGAGTTTGTTTATATGGTGTATTACATTGACGGACTTTCGTATGTTGAACCACCCTTGCATCCCTGGGATGATGCCTACTTGATCATGGTGGATAATTATTTTGATGTTTTCTTGGACTCTGTTTGCCAGTATTTTATTGAGTATTTTTGCATCAATGTTCATGAGGGAGATTGGTCTGTAGTTCTCTTTCTTTGTTGCATCTTTGTTTGGTTTAGGAATCAGGGTAATTGTAGCCTAATAGAAGGAGTTTGGTAATATACCATTTGCTTCTATTGTGTGGGACAATTTAAAGAGTATTGTTATTAAGTCTTCTTTGAAGATCTGGTAGAATTCTGCAGTGAAACCATCAGGTCCAGGGCTTTTTTTTGGTTGGGAGACTTTTAATGACTGATTCTATTTCCTTAGGGGTTATTGGACTATTTAAATGGTTTATCTGGTCTTGATTTAACTTAGGTATGTGGTACCTATCCAGAAAATTATCCATTTCTTTTAGACTTTCCAGTTTTGTGGAGTAGAGGTTTTTGAAGTATGACCTGATGATTCTCTGGATTTCCTCATTGTCTGTTGTTATGTCCTCCTTTTCATTTCTGATTTTGTTAATTTGGATGCTCTCTCTCTGTCTTTTGGTTAGTTTGGATAAGGGCTTGTCTATCTTGTTGATCTTCTCAAAGAACCAAGTGTTTGTTTCATTAATCCTTTGTATTTTTCTCTTTATTTCTATTTTATTGATTTCACTCTCAATTTGATAATTTCCTGGCATCTGTTCCTCCTGGGAGACTGCTTCTTCCTGTTCAAGGGCTTTCAGGTGTGCTGTCAAGTCACTAGCATGAGATTTCTCCAGCTTCTTTATGTGGTCATTTAGTGCTATAAATTTCCCTCTTAGCACTGCTTTCATAGTGTCCCATAAGTTTGGGTATGTGGTGTATTCATTTTCATTGATCTCTAGGAAGTCTTTAATTTCTTTCTTTATTTCTTCCTTAACCCATTGGTGATTCAGTTGAGCATTATTCAGTTTCCATGAGATTGTAGGATTTCTGTAGTTTTTTCTGTTGTTGAAATCTAACTTTAAAATATGGTGGTCTGACAGAACGCAGGAGGTTATTCCAATTGTTTTGTAGCTGTTGAGATTTGCTTTGTGACCAAGTATGTGGTCGATTTTAGAGAAGGTTCCATGGGGTGCTGAGAAGAAGGTATATTCTTCTTTGTTTGGGTGGAATGTTCTGTAGATATCGATTAAGTCCATCTTAGCCATAACATCAGTTAAGACCATTATGTCTCTGTTAAGTTTCAATTTGGCTGATCTGTCCAGAGGTGAAAGTGGGGTGATGAAGTCTCCCACTATTAATGTGTGGGGTTTTATATGTGATTTAAGCTTTAGTAATGTTTCTTTTACATATGTGGGTGCCCTTGTGTTTGGGGCATAAATGTTCAGAATTGAGACTTCATCTTGGTGGATCTTTCCTGCGATGAGTATGTAATGTCCTTCATCATCTCTTTTGATTGATTTTAGTTTGAAGTCTATTTTGCTGGATATTAAGATGGCTACACCAGCTTGCTTCTTAAGACCATTTGATTGGAAAGTCTTTTCCCAGCCTTTTATTCTTAGGAGGTGTCTGTCTTTGAATTTGAGGTGTGTTTCTTGTATGCAGCAGAAAGATGGGTCCTGTTTTCATATCCATTCTGTTAGTCTGTGTCTTTTTATAGGTGAATTAAGTCCGTTGATATTAAGGGATATTAATGACCAGTGATTGTATGTTCCTGTTCTTATTTTTATTTTTTGATGGTAGTGCGTGTACTTTTCTTCTTTGGGGTTTACTGCTGTGGTGTTATCTATTGCCTGTGTTTTCATGGGTGTATCTGCCTTTCTTAGGTTGGAAGTTTCCTTCTAGTGCTTTCTGTAGGGCTGGGTTTGTGGATAAGTATTGTTTAAATCTGGTTTTGTCTTGGAAGGTCTTGTTTACTCCATCTATGATGATGGAACATTTTGCTGGGTATATTAGTCTAGGCTGGCATCCATGGTCTCTTAGTGTCTGCATTATATCTGTCTAGTTCCTTCTGCCTTTCAAAGTCTCCATTGAGAAAGGTTGTTATTCTGATGGTGTTACCTTTATAAGACACTTGGCCTTTTTCCTTTGCTGCCCTTTATATTCTTTCTTTATTGTGAACTTTTAGTAGTTTAATTATTATGTGGCGAGGGGACTTTTTTTTTGGGGTCTAGTCTGTTTAGTGTTCTATAGGCTTCTTGTATCTTCATAGGCATTTCCTTCTTTAAGTTGGGAAAGTTTTCTTCTATGATCTTGTTAAATATATTTTCTGTGCCTTTGAGTTGGTATTCTTCTCCTTCCTCTATCCCTATTATTCATAGGTTTGGTCTTTTCATGGTGTCCCAAATTTCTTGGACATTTTTGGTCATGACTTTGTTGCTTTTAGTGTTTTCTTTGATGAATCTATTTCTTCTAACGTATCTTCAACACCAGAAATCCTCTCTTCCACCTCTTGCATTCTGTTGGTTACACTTGTATCTGAAGTTCCTGTTCCTTTACTCAGATTTTCTATTTCCAGCATTTCTTCTGCTAGTGTCTTCTTCATTTTTTCTATTTCCCTCTTCAGGTCTTGGACCGTTTCCGTCATCTGTTTCCTTGCTTTTTCATGGTTTTCTTTCAGGGACTTATTGTTTTCTTCTGCTTTAATTGTCCTTTCCTCTAGTTTTTAACAGCATTCTTCCCATTTTTTGTTTGTCTATTCCTTCATTTTATTTTTGATTTTTTTCTATGTAAGGCTCTAGCCTCTTCATGATGTTACTTATAAGGTTGTTTTCTTCTGCTTCTTCCATTCTGTGATGTTCAGGTCTAGGTGTTGGAGGAGAGCTAGGTTCTGGTGGTGCTGTATTGCTCTTTATTTTGTTGTATGTACTTCTGCCTTGACATCTGCCCATCTCCTTGTGGATTCATTCTGGTGTTATCAGTGTACTTGGTCCAGACAGAGCTGACAGATTTAGGGAGTCTCTCTCTGGTCCAGATGGAAGCTCTGTGCCAGATGGGAGCTCTGGTCCAGATGAGAGTGCTGGCTGGATTGGAGCTGGGGGCCTGGACTCTGAGTCTCAGGAAGTCCCTGGGGTCTCCTTATCTTGTCCAGGTGGGAGTTCCGGGGCAGGATGGAATGCTGGACGCTGGTGTCTTAAGTCTCTGGAAGTGGCTGGGGTCTCTGGCAGATGGGTGTGGGGGCAAGGTGTTGAAGTTGTAGTTTCCACTGGAGGGTGTCTCTGCTCCAGATGAGAGTTCCAGGACGGATGAGAGCTGGGGGCTGGTCTCTGAGTCTCAGGAAGTGGCTGGGGTCTTGGGCAAATGGGTATGGGGGCCTGGTGTGGAAAAGGGGAGCTTTTCTGCAAGGCCCGCTGATTGCCCGGAAACTGGGGCCAAGTTGGACAGGTCCAGGGGTGGGACCCAGGGGCAGTTGCCTCTCTGACTATAACCCCAGGCACTCACCTCTGGACCAGATGGGAGTTCCGGGGCGATGGGAGCTGGGACCTGGTCTCTGAGTCCCAGGAAGTGGCTGGGGTCTTGGGCAAATGGGTATGGGAGCAGGGTGTGGAAACTGCAGGGTCTGTCTGTGGTCTTGGAAAATGGGAGTCTTCCTGCAGGGCCCGCTTATTGACCGGAAACTGGGGCCAAGTTGGGCAGGTCCTTCAGGGATGGCTGTTGCCCAGGGGACTCTTTTTATAAAGTCTTTATTCTGCTCCTCTCCCCACTTCCAGTGTATGAGGTTGCCTTACCAAGAATATGTTCCTAGCTAATGTCATTCATTGACCTGATTACTCTAAATACCAAATATGGCAAACTCTTCTGTTTTATTCTTAACATTTTTCCTTCAATAAATATTTTCTCATTCTTATTCATATTCTCTGTCCCCTTTCCTCCTCTTCCTCTCTCTTTTTCTGTTTCTGTAATTTTGAGCCTAAGATCCTGTTCGCACAGTCTTCCTATTTACTGTCCATTCTCAGTCTTTTCAGTCTTATTATTGTGCTTCCCATGTTCCTTGGAGAGCATAACTGAAAATTTTTTGTACCTCTGATTTTATTTTTTGTGATATCAATTATTATTAACCTTGTGCCTCTATTGTGATTTTTGTTATAACATTTTTTGTTTTCCAGGCAATCCTTTTTAACTTTCCTTGGCTCCCTTTAATTTTATACCAATAACTTTTTTCAGCTAGCTTTCCCTTGAAAGGTTTCTTTTACTATTGCAAGAAGCTATTTGTTTTATGTGCTACTATGGCTGTCAGGGTTTACTGAGAACTTCTTGACTCTAGTATGTTGAGTGGGCAACCCCCTCCTCCCATCACAGACTTTCTTTTTTCTTGTTTACTCTCTTTCACAGGATAACAGCTCTTTCTAGACCCTTTGTTTGCCCACTGTTGGAATGCTTCTTAGCTTACTGCCTAAATAACCAGGTGATAATTAAATAAATTATTTCCTGAGTTTTGCTGTTGAAATCAGTTTTATGAGTATACAGAGAAAAACCTGAGTATTCAAATAAAAACCAGTTTTCATGATTGCTTTTTATTTATCTATGATACTTTTCAAGAGGTGATTATATTGTCAGGGTTCTTTCTTTGCTCTTTTTGCCTTCAAGGAACTTCTTTAGTTTGAACTGCTCTTCCAATGGACATGGAACAGTTGGTGTTTGCATGAGGAGGGAAGTGAGCAGGGAGGGCCAGTTGCCTCTCAGGCTGGTGTCAGTGTTGTTCAGCATTGCTTCTTTGGGGTATAGAGAAAGCGGGGGAGGCCTCTACCTTTTCTACACAGGCAGGTGGCTTTCTCTTGGAACAGCATCATTCAATCACTACATTAAGCTTTAAGTGTGTTCCAACAGCCTTGGACGTAGTGGGGATTTATTAAACATTCTGGCAGTGGCTGCATTTGGATCTAGATTTTGGCATTGTGAGTTGTTTTTATGTTTTTTTCTTTTTCATTTATAAGTCTTTTAATGGGTGTGTGGGTAAGATTGTGGAGTTCTACTTCTCATTAGATTACATTTTAACATGTAAACTTCTCTCATTTCAATTGTACATTACCAATTATGTTGTAAATTAGAAGAATATTGACCTTTATTTTATTTTCTTTATCCATAAATGGGATTTTAAAATTTATATGTGTATGGTAAACATGGGCCAACAAGTTTAGGAAGTCAGAAATGTTTCTAATCTTTTATATTAATATAAGAAAAATTATATTCTTTTTTTATTTAACATATATTGGGGGTTTTGCCTGCATATATGTCTGTATGAGGATGTCAGATCCCCTGGAACTGGAGTTATAGACAGTTGTGACCTGCCATGTAGGTGCTGGGAATTGAACCTGTGTTGCCTGGAAAAGCAACCACTGAGCTATCTCTCCAGCCCCGAAAAACTATATTCTTAAATGACCTTCTGCATTTTATAGGTTCACGATAATAAATATTTTCACTTTATTTATATGTTCTTTACACATTGTGTGAAATTAAAATTACATTGTATGTATATAGGTATTTTGTCTGTATGTATGTCTGTGCACCATGTGTGTGCCTGGTGCTCACAAAGGGTAAAAGAGGCCATCAGATTCCCTGGAGCTGGAGTTACAGATGTTTGTGAGCCATCAAGTGCATCCTGGGAATCAAGCCTGGATTCTCTAGAAGAGTAGCCAGTGCTCTTAACTGCTGAAATCTTTCTCCAACTAATAGGCATGGCTTATTTAAATACCCTGGGCAAGGTAAGAAGGTTGGAGATTTCAGTGTTAGAATGGTTACTTAGGGAGAGTGGCTTGGTCCTGCCTCAACTTAGTATGCTAGACTTTGTTGGCTCCCCAAGGGAGACCTTACCCTCTCTCAGGAGTCAATGGGGGTGGGATGGGAGATGCTGGAGTGGATGGGAGAGGAGGAGGAAGGGGGAACTGGGATTGGTATGCAAAGTGAAAAAAAATTTTTAATGAATGAATGACTGAATGAAGAAAAAACACACTTTAAAAAAAAGATAGGAATTTAGACTCATCATTTGAACTACTAGCTTAGGAACAAATGAAACTGTCCTCTGATGCTGATGTCTGTTCAGTAAGATTCCCAGCATGGTGCTAATTTCAAGTTTGTTGTTAGTGTGGACTTGCTCAGTTCATAACTCATGAGTGGATGGAGAAAGGTCAGTTGTTTTGAGTGAAATGACAACAGTATGCTGTGACAGATACAGAGCTGTACTATTTGCCTATTTCCTTTCTTAGTTAAAATATTTTTTGATGGGGCAAAAAAAACCATGCAACCAAGTTTATAGTCTAAATCACTGCTTAGTAGTGTTGATGTTATTAACAGCATGGTTGCCTTCTGTCTTCCTCACTGAGAGGAATTGAGGGTCTGGTTATCATCCTGGTTGCTGATTAGTTCTTCTGATGAAAGGAATTCAGGAGAAGCTAAAGGCAGAACAAGAAAGATCGAAAACATTGGAAGAGACTGAAAAAATGGCCCCCATATCAATAATATCAGCATGTCTCTCTTGTGTACATTTAGAAAGATGTTCATTTTTAGGTAGTTTAGGTAGCAAGAGAATTTGTACCTTAGGATATAGAAATGGGGGGGGGTGTTCTGTGTAAGCAGTAAATCTGAGGAGAAATCTGATGACTAGAGGGGAACAATGTTATAGCCCAGGCTTCTAGAAAACATAAGAATCTTCCACCTTCAACACCTTCTGCCATCTTCCTATCTCCACTAACCTTATGTTCTCTGCCCATCTTTTACATTCAAGTTATATATCTATATCCATATATTTATATCTTCTCTATAAAAGTTATTTTTAAGTAGGTTGTCTTGATTCTCCCCTATTGTGGATTGTTGACAGCAGCTGACAGTAAGGAATGTACCCTGTGGAAACATGTTCTTAGTAATAATGACAGAATAACCCACAAAATGTTATATATGTGAACTACTAACCTTTGTTTATACTATGAGGAAATGAGCAATATGTAGACATTTGAAATATATATCTCTTTAAAATTTTGTCATGAGAGTTTAGTTGTTCACTTCTATGGTCCATTCCTATTTTCCCCTCTGTTATAGTGTCTTATAATAGCATCAGTAATTATTCATCAATCTTTTTTCCATTATGTAGAGTCTACCTGTGTCCACCCCGTCAGTCTCTAAGCTTATCATGACATATGTATATGAAAAGGAATGTTACCTTTTCTGGAAGGAGCATAAGCTATAAATATGAACGAGGCTTTAAAAAGAGCCTTACATAAATCACTAAGAAAAATCTGTAGTCGACCACGAGACTATAAAAATCACCGTGAATTATAAATAATGCAACAAGGTTGCAGAAATCATTTCATGTGAAAGCAAACGTATATTTCCACTTGCTACAGTAAGGCTCAGTGATTTTAATAATATTGGTTGACCAGATTATAGAATACTATATAGTAGAAATCTGCATAGTAAAAGTTCTTGGTGATAATTGATATGGAACAATGATACTTACTAAATAGTGCATCTTGCATTTATTCTGAATTGCTGTGAGGTATCAAAATAAATCTCTCTGTCACTTGCTGATTATAACTTTGTGTGTGTGTGTATGTATAAATCATATGTATAAATTATATAAACATACACTTTTTTTTCTTGGCAAGGTCTATTTTGTATAGTTCAGGCTGCCTTCAAACTTGCTCTGTAGCCAGGCTCAAATGTTTGATCTTTTCTTCCTCAGACTCAAGGTCCTGTGCTTGTAGGCATGTACAACCATACCTGGCTTCCTCTTTCTGACTTCTCTTGGTTAGTAGCATGCAGATTCCCCCCCCCCCCCCCCCCCCACCCCCCCGAGACAGGGTTTCTCTGTGTAGCTTTGTGCTTTTCCTGGAACTCTCTCTGTAGCCCAGGCTGGCCTCAAACTCGCAGAGATCTGCCTGGCTCTGCCTCCCAAGTGCTGGGATTAAAGGCATGCGCCACCACTGCCTGGCCCTAGTATGCAGATTTTAAAGTCCTTGAAAATCAAAGTCTGTATCCAAACCTTCTTCTTTGATTTAGTTGAAGTTATTTTTCCCTAAAACTAGTGATGACTTTTATGGCACTTACATATAAAGAGCCCAAATAGTTTCCTTAAGCATTTATTGTTTTTTCCCCATTATAATTACTTAAGTAATATTTTCTTGGGGAATTAATCATAAATAGATGTTTATAATCTTTTAAGCATGTTGCAAAGAAAATAGTCTTTATTAAAGACATTCTATTACCTCTTGGGTACCAATCAAGACATTCTTTCTTGAAGAAAGTTTTGCTTGTAGTATCTAACTTTAATATAATTTAAAGTTATATGTTAAGTATTGTTTATTGTGAAAGCAGGATGATTTTCTCTATTAAAGCACTTTATTCTTGACATTTGGATTGAACAACTTCAGTTAATATAGGTGATAAAGCACAGGTGTAGGACACAATGTTTTTTCTTAGATAGCTTCCTGGCTGAGATCAAACTAATTCCATTTTTAACAGCACTGGCATTTCAAAACAATATATGATTAAGTTCAGATTTCTATGATTCAGACTGTTTTTAAATGTCAATCTTAAAGGAAATCAGAGTAGGCCACTATTACACTTCTGCTGTTACTCACTTGTAACCACTGCAAAGTCTCTGAATATTCAGTTTCTAAGAGGTTAGGAAATGTTGTTTCTGACTGGAAATTTCCCCACACTGAAGCAACCATTTTATTTTTTTTATTACATTTTAAATTTATTTCTTTTTAGTAGACCTCCTGTTTTATTTGTGAGCTGAAGGTTATGAAAGATAAAACTCCCTCTTGGAACAGAACATATTTCTAAGATAGCAATATGTGACATATAAGAAAACATACTTTTAGTTTCCATATTTGTTCCTTATAGAACCTTTCCTATTGCAATGAGTCTGGGCTACGTTGAGGCTGTTCCAGAGCTGAGGAATCTGAAGGTTACCATGGCAGATACAGAAGTGAGTTGTTCCTCCTAGGTGTGGATGTCAGAATAGATTAAGTGCTGACTCTCATTTCACAACTATGTGTGAGATACAGAAAATTGGAAGCTCACAAATAAATCACTGCTATTTTGACTTAAAAATCAGATCTATCTATAGTGGTAGTGATGTGTTAAACATTAAAAGTAAGAGAATTTTATGCAATATAAAACAGTTTAGTTGTTAGCTTGGCCTTCATATGCCAAATCATAAAATAATATTATTTTTTAATTTAAGAGTCATCTTCGTAGATTTAGCCTCTGAGAATGTACAATGTAAGAAACAAATTATGAGAGCTAGTCTGTTTCAGTTTTGTCTTGGTCTAAGTCAGGATGTCCTTGTGTTATACTTTCTATATCCAATTGAGGAATATTCGATCTTTGCCCATGAGCCCTTATTCAAAGATAGTTTTACCAGTATAAAGTAAATGTAAAGGAAGTGGGCACTATTCCTAGCTCCATGTTGTCTTAATTTCTGCTTGTATATTATTAGAACTGAATTGTAGAACCATCATATTTAAATGGCTCACCAGATTCTACTGAAGCCAACATGTAGCTAGAAAAGTTTTGCGTTAATGTTTAATGGATTCAGAAAAAAAGAAAAGTTGTAACAAAGCCAACAAATTGGCCAATAACAGTATCTACATAGTGCGAAAGCATATTACTCTCAAGTCTGATAAACTGTTAACCTTTTGCAGTACAGAGTCATAATTGATATTTATATGATCAGATTATCAGGGAGGCTTAGATGGCAGGGGGACTTCAAATGAGCTACTTTGGTAGATTGGGTAGTTCGTAACTGCTGTTGGAGGTATCAGCAAACTTAGGTGACTGTATGAATGAAGTTCCACCATCCCCTATAAATAGTATGGGTAGTCATTTTGAACTGAATGGTAGATGTGACTTTCCAGATTCATATAGCTTAGAGTTGGGCAACAGCTAGTGCTACTAGGGAGCCAGATATCTTAGAGCCCAAGATGAGGCACATAATAGGTGATTTGGAGATCTGAATCAACTCGAACTAGCATATAGGTGACAAATGGAAGTGCCTGGTTCATAGAAAACATTAATGAATACTATTTCTACTAATAAATGGATTATAGGAATAAGCCACAGAAAATAGAGACTCGAGATGAGCTCCTAGTTACTGGCTGGAATCTGCTGGTGAGGTGGTACTTTGAGTGTGTTGTTGCATGATTATTTATATGTAAGTGAACGGAGAAACAAAATGTCATAATTCTTTGGAATAGAAGAGCCCTGCAGAGTGCTGAGAACTTCATTTGTGTGAGCTCATAACCTAGTATGCTATCTTGCATACCTTGCATATGTGTTATAGAATGAACAGAAATACCAGTGAAAGGTTGATGATATTCATGTTGGGGCATGAAAGGAGAATGAAATTGACTTTGAGGGAAATGCAATGTGTGTGTGTGTGTGTGTGTGTGTGTGTGTGTGTGTGTGTGTGTTTTAAATTAGGAAGAATTAGTATAGTGACTTGATTTGGTGAGACAGCAACTTGCTAGTCTGATTAGAGGTCTTGTTATTGTACATATTGTAGTGATGATTGATTATTAAGAGGTTTTGTTTTGTTTTGTTTTTGATGAGACAAGGTTTCTCTGTATAACAGTCCTGGCTGCCCAAAACTCATTCTGTAGACCAGGCTGGCCTCCACTTATAGAGGTCTGCCTGCCTCAGTCTCCCAAGTGCTTGGATTGAAGGTGTGCACCACCACTGCAGGGGGGGGGGGCGCACCCCTACCCCAAGAGTTTGTTTTAAAAGACCAATTCCTGGAAAACTTACATCCCCTGCAGCTTTCTTTTCCTCTCTCCCTCCTTTCCTTAATTGAAAATCTGTCCTGATTATCTATTTTATTGAGTAAACCTGATTTTATAGAAAAAAAAAGCCAAGCTTGTAGATTTCATTTACATAAAACTATCATTAGATCTCTCTCTCTCTCTCTCTCTCTCTCTCTCTCACACACACACACACACACACACACACACACACACACACACAGAGCAGAGGTTGTATGAGGAGAAGAGAAGGGAAGAGAATGGATGTAAAAACTCTTTTATCCTTTGAGCTCATATAAAAAGAATGTGAGACATCTCTACTGAGAAATTCTACGTGTAGACTAATCTCACAACTCTGATCCACAGCCATTCTAGTTGCTGTTGTTACAAAAAGGATCTAGTAAGGGTTTGTGTGGCAGCCCAAAACATTCATATCCTCCTGGATAGAGTTAGTTCACATTGGGGTGGGGGGCTTCTGTCAGTGAATTGCATCTCAAAGCTTTATTGACATTTGTAGGATTGAATCATCAGAAGTAAAACTCCTTAAGGCTGTTCTCTGGAACAGGGAACCTCTCTATTAAAGGTGGTGCATCTCACTGTTCTTGAGCTGTAATCAAAGACTGTTAAGGACATCTCTAGTCTAATAGAGGCATTTTCCAAAAACGGTAGTCATCTAAGAATTATTCCCTTTCCCAGTACCTCATTTTTTTCTTCTTAAGCTCCCTTCTTAACTGTATATATGCATGCATATATATATATATATATATATATATATATATATATATATATACACACACACACACACACACACACACACACACACACACACATGTAATCTTGCCCTTACATAACCATGCAGTACTTTGTCATTTAGGATTTCTCTAAAATTCAAGTGCTTTGTTTTGTTCTGTGGCAAATTTAATCATAACAGTACGTACCAAAAATAGAGACACCAGAAAGCATTCTAATAGTAGTGGTAGCTGTAGCTTCAACAGCATTGCTAAGAACTCAGACTTTGTAAGACAAACAAAGTAGTGTTGGGGGTCATTTGTGTTGAGCAAACACAGAATTGTTTTTTCAAACTTTTAGAAATGCAAGTGGAAAATTTGAAGTATAATTAGGGACAGTAGAGTTTTTGAAGCTTTTTTTTTCATAATGTTTACCTGGATTAAGGAACATTTGTTTTTCCTGGCTGGATAGTATAATGCAAATATTTTATGATTATTTGAGCCCTGTAGTTATTTTTTCTGGAGCAAAATCTTTTCATCTTATTACAGCATCTGCACTTATACCTGCTTCCTCTTCAGCTGGAGAATTGAGAACTGGAGAAGAAGTATTAGAGAGTGAGTGAGCATCAGCCTGGAGCTTAGGATTCCGTTTATCCTATTGCAGAACATAGGCCCTCAGAAATTCTGTGAAGTGTACCCCAAAGACATGGCTTTGCTTTCAACTGTGATGACACTGTAATTGATCAAATAGATTCTTTTTAGGAATCATAAATTCTTATTGGAGTTTGAGGAGATGTCATGTTCATTTGTCAACATGTCATTCCAGGGACACAGGTGCAATGAATTTATGGGTAAGTGCCTCATGTTTCTCCCAAGCCACATAAATATAAAACAAAATTGATTGAAAAACTGTGGCTTTGGATTACTTCTCAGATGGAGAGCAATTAAGATCTTCCTGTAGATGGCATTTTCCTGTGATTCTCAGGTTTCCTTGCAGCATAGGTGAAGATCAGGTGCAAGGGGACAGCAGAAAAGGTTTGGAGACCGGCAGATAGATGTCTTCTCAGGAAAGACTACTACAGCAGTTCTTCTGTGGCAGAGAGAATATTCCACATTTTAGTCAAGTGCTCGATTAACTTTGACATTTGGAAATAGAACTTCATACAAAAATAAGCATGGTAGTTTTGCATGTTTAATTAAGATGTTTAGTTCTTGTCAAGGTTGATATTCCCCCCTCCCCGTGTGAAGGGCAATATATTCTCAACTTCTGAAATTTCAGAAACCTGTACTTAACCTTTAATCGTCATTCCATTTACATGGAAATCTGATTAACAACTTTTAAAGTTCATGAGCTCCTGGTAAATGCAATTAAGACCTTTTTGGGGTTTGTTATTAAGAGATGGCATTTAAAGAAGACTAGGATATGGCTACTGTTGCTGTCTTCTCTATAGCAGGATGTCTTAAGCAATTAGCAGAGGACATGAGGTACATGAATTATACTGTATTGCTTCGGCGTTAACATGGTTGGTATTTAAATAGTTTGATATCTTTTCCTTCTTTCTGACTTGCTTTCTAGTATGAACGTATTACAAAGTGGGAGATCGGTGCCAAGGCTAGTTACATGGAGGTGTGGTGCTCTGCAGAAGTGTACGTGTTAGCTCAGCCCTCCTCCACGTGGCATTTTCAGCTTGTGTTTACAAACGTTGGGTCTGACTTTCATCATCACCCTTATCCAGTTTATACTGTCCGCCATTATTGGAAAAGTGATTCAGGTGTATCTCTATTTTAAAGCTCAAGTGTTTCAGATATTGTCCTTGGGTTGTAGGTTCAGGAGGAAAGATGGTTGGTACAGGCACACGTAATATAATTTATAGACTGAGGTTTGTGGTGATGCATACAGGTTGGGAGGCAAGTCACTCAAAGTGGAAAGGGTTATATTGGCTCCTAGGCTGTCTATGAAGTACAGTTTATTTTTACTGTAACAGAATTGGGCTCTCTTTGATGAATGCATGCAATTAATAAGGTGCTTTATGTGTGGGTGGGAACTGCTTTTTTGTACTTAGAGATGATAGGTAAAATGAGTCCAGATATGACAAGAGGCAAATTAACAATGTATTGCTATAAGTACTGTTAAAGAATACTCAAATCTTCATATTATTTTTGTAATGTGGAATTTTTATGTGTATTTGAATGAAATAAAGTTAGATGAGAAAACATCTAAAATAATTAAATTTTTACAGTAGAATTATCAGTTCTCCATTTTGGGATCCTAGAGTTTCTGTATACTACAAACTAATTTAAACTATCAATGTAGCACATTTGATTAACCTTTTAATTTATCATCATCTTTATTTGTAGCAGATAAATAAAGTAATTCAGTTTTGTGTTTTGAATAAATGCACAACTCCAGTAGAAATAGCATACAATTATAATATACCTATTATAGATCTAAAATTTTATTTTTGAGGTAAAATCTTTCTTGAAAATGCAAGCATATACGAAGGCCAGAAGTGAATGATTTCATCTGGGTGTAAGTTATAATTTAGAAAGGGTATTTGAGCTTTATGTGAGAAATTCTGGTAATATAGGATTTCAGGCAAAGTGCCTTCTCATCAAGTCATATAAGGACATTAAGTGGTGAATAAAGGTTAAATGCCCATGTGCATATGGTTAAATGCCAGTCTGGAAATCATCTGTGGTGGTGCTGGCCATCCTGGGAGGACTTAAAGGTACAGTAAAGGGTTTATGCACAGAGTGGTACCTGACTGATTCTTACAGGAGCAGGATGACATAGGCACCCGTAAGACCGTGTTAGTGGGACAATAGGCATATATATATTCAGAGCAGGGGACTTAGGAACGTGATTCAGGGTGAGCCAATTGAGGTTTTCTTTGTGGACTCCTTAAAGCAGGGAGTCTCTTTATCTCTGTATCCAGGTGCTATATCTTTAGTGCTTTCAAACTTCATTACCTCCAGTCTTACCAGTGTTCCTCTCAAACCCCAATAGGATAATACTTAACATAGGTCCTAGCATTCTGTAGATACAAAAATAAATATTAATTGAATCTGTGCCTGTGCCTGTTATTTTTGAGATCTCATTTTGAATGAATTATAAGCAAATTTTAATGTGTGTCAATAATCACATGTTACAGATAACCAATATGAAAGAGTCTTTAGTAACTAAACTGCTAATTGAAAATGCTGTGTCTTGGGCACTTAATTGAATAAACTGTCTCCAGAGAGCATTTTGGCTTTTTTCCAAGATGCATTAACTCTTTGGGGTCATTAGGGTAGCACTTATCGCATTGGAGCAGAAATTTAATAAATGGTACTCCCATGATGTGAGTAAATTAATGTACCTGAGAACGCCTGAAGTTTCACCATGGGTGCTGTAGCTGTACCCTGGGGAGCTCATCTGTGAATGTGGAACATCAGTGAGGAGCTGCCCTTTAGATTATATTACTTTCAATTTAGGTAACCTACTAGCAAGCAGCTACATGCTTGTGATGCCATGTTAGGTATCAGTTACAAAGAAAAGCTTTGGCTTGAACTCAGAGGGAAGGCTAAAAAAGCCCATAAAAACAAAATGAAATGAAACATAAAAAAAGAAGACAGGCTCCTGGAGGACACAGCTGCTGTGTAGGTTTTAACTGGAGTGAGATAGTTAGGTCCATAGTGAAGCTAGACGGTAATCTCAGGAAGGAAGTGGTCTGTACAGTCCTTTTATTGAGATTTATTATTTCAGTGTATAAATCTACACAATGTAGATACATACACATAAAACATGAATAAATGTATATATCTGAACTATGAGCTAGATAAACAAAAAGCTTTTTAAAATGCAATTTTCTTGAATATTTCATTTCCTCACCATATGAATATGAAATACTTATTTCTACCACTAACCTAATGTTAGGAAAAAGGCTGAGTAGCCTCTTTGAATGATCTTCCATTTGACTGTGAGCCTGTTGATCAGTAATACTGGTCTTACCTTATTCACCAAGGTACTATGCACTTACATCTAATAGCAAGATAGATAGTTAGTTGTCATCGTAAGATCAAGAGAAGTTAAGTAAAAAGATCACTGCACAAAGAATGCTGAAAAGGGGCTTGGGGATTTAGCTCAGTGGTAGAGCGCTTGCCTAGCAAGCTCAAGGCCCTGGGTTCGATCCTCAGCTCCAAAAAACAAAACAACAACAACAACAAAAAGAATGCTGAAAAGAAGATGGAGATAATACCACCTCAAGAAGCCAAAATGTCAAAGCTTTTTTCCTCACACATAGAAAGGCCTTGTATGTGGCGTCATATTAATTCTAAGCCTAAACATTCCATATTTACTTTTAGAAAACTGTGCATACATAACTACAAACTTCCCATAGGCAATATGCAAAATAAATAAGATTAAATGATGAGTGAGGAGTCATTCAGTATGATATTACCAATGTTTCAGCAATTTTTAAATCTCAGAATTTTACTGCTGCCTTTACATCATGGGATTCCTAACCGATGCTGTAGCAACTGCTGATAGTACAGTAGCAGAATTGTCTACCTGTGTGTGTGTGTGTGTGTGTGTGTGTGTGTGTGTGTGTGTGTGTGTGTATGTATGTGGTGTGTGTGTGTGTGTGTGTGTGTGTGTGTGTGTGTGTGTGTATAATTTTTTTTCCCTGCCCTGGATCTCGCTCTGTAGACCAGGCTGGCCTCGAAATTAAAGAGATCTGCCTGCCTCTACCTCCTGTGTGCTGGGATTAAAGGCGTGTGCCACCACCACCCAGTTTAAATTCTATGTTCTTTACAAATGTGTATATCTTTGCTTTGTGGAGAGAGCCACTCAGCATTCCAGGGCTTCAAAAAATATAGTGAGTCATGGTATCATTTGAAGATATATAGATTTCAATGTTCTTTCCAACTGTGTCTTTGTGTCTGTTCTCTTCAGTTTGACACATTAAAGCCTTATAAGTTAAATGTAAAATACCCATAAACTTCCACTTTGCTTTTTAATTCTAGATCAATAAAAAATTATTATTGCTATTTAAAAGTACAAAGGATATTAGTACTTGAAATAGAAAGGGTTCTGGAACCTGAGGATTGTGGGATTATCTTGTACTGATTTTCTTGGATGGATGCATTTTATGTTAAATGTAATGATCTTTGTCCCAGATCTTATATGTTCTGATATATGGCTTTGATAAAATAGAAATTTGGGTTTATGGGTATGTGCTTTAAGTATGTATATGCAATTTAGAATAAATGATTCATTGCCTACCAAGATACAGAATCATCAGGAAATTCTATAGTTTTATTATTTCATTTTAATTTCTGATGCTTGGGATTGAACACATTCTGCCAATGAGCTGTATTCCATGCTACTAGTTATGTTTTATTTCCAGACATCCGATGTTTTTGTCAAGATTTTAAATTAGAAGATTTCATTTACCCATTTCAAACAGCTTATAAATAGGGACTTTTATTGCTTTTTGTTTGTTTGTTTGTTTGTTTGTTATTCAAGGCAGGGTTTCTTTGAACTCACAGAGATCCACCTGGCTCTGCCTCCTGAGTGCTGTGATTAAAGCGGGCACCACCGCCACCTGGCTGGTTATTCTTTTTTGAGATATTTAAAAATGTACCTTTCCTGATTTTGTGATCAAAAGGAAATGTTATTTGTTTTAAATCAATCTGGTTTCTAGCTAGTTTACATACACAATATGTCTGTCTGTCTATCTGTCTGTCTGTCTATCTATCCATCCATCCATCCATCCATCCACCCACCCACCCACCCACATATATACATACAATAAATGGAATTGGAAACACAGTAAAACACAGTGGAGCAAACTAATGCCACAGCCATTTAGCCTGTGGTTCAGATCACGCCTATCCCTTTTGGATTTTACTTGACCTATAGATTTGTGTATTGAGGACTACTTTGTACACTGTGGATCGTTTCTACTTTTCAGCACATGCATAGCAGCCCGTGTATTACTATGTTTTTTATACCTAAATTTAATGCATAAATAGTGCTGTTTGTTGCATGACTCTATAGTAGAAATAAAGAAATATAATGCTTTAAGAGCCATATAAATTAATGGCTAACAGTATTATGGAATTTTTGGTGGCTACTTAATTAACAATGTGGATAATTGTGCTTTTGTGATTCAGGAAAGGGATTAGCTGACTGAGAGTCTCCTGAAAAGGAGTTGCCAAAGAGAATACATCCGCACTACTCTCTGAAGGAATTGTTGATTAGAACCAGGGTGATCTAGACTAGGATTCCAGAAACAATAAGGCACGTATATATCCAGGGAAGAATTGAAGTAGGTAGACTTGACTGGAATTGAAGTAAGTAGAGTGAGGGAACTAAGTACAATTCAAAGGAAATATATTTTGAAGCTAGATTGTTGGATGATCTGTCAGTTATGTTTGGCAGTACTGGAATAGTAAGAGAAGCAGAGAATTGATGAACTAAGCTGTCAGAGGGGACAGGAATGGGCAAACAAATAAAGAGGTAAGACAGACTCATTAATAGATGGAAGCATGTGAGACTGTATCAAAAGACAGACCTAGGTGCAGGAACTGTGTTTTAGATGTATCAGTTGGGGCTGGACATCACACAATCTCTTGTTCTCTACATTTGGATCAGTTATGGCTTTCTGTTATGATCCCCATTTGTTACAAAGAGAAATTTCTGTGATGAGAGATCAGAACTACACTTATTTGTGGGAAAAAGGGATAAGCATTTAGAATGTAGTTAGGGATTATTCTGCTTTAGTAAATAGTGATTGTAGGTTCTCCTCTGAGATCTGTGATTTTACTAGCCCTGGGTAGTTGGGTAGGTCTCATTATCGGCTCCATAATCACACTTGTGTGTACACACACACACACACACACACACACACACACACACACACACACTGCATATACGTATACACACACACACAGAGCTAATATTATATTGATTGAACAGGTTGTATTTGAAGATTCAGGAATACATATCATTATTATCATATTCTAATTCATATAGAGAACATGGGAGTGCCTAGGCTATGTTAGAGGGAGGAAAGGGAAGGTGAAAATTACTTAATTATATTATAATTAAAAATTATTAAAGCAGTCCTGCATTTAAATCCAGAGACAAGTGATGAAAAAGTCTGTATACAAATAAAAAGGCAGCAGAAGGAATAGCTATTTGTATCTGAAAATGATTTGTTTTAGCCCAAGTTGACTTTTTCAGTGAAATATGACTGTACTAAGTAATGTCAAGCGTACACTCATACACATGAGAATATAATTTGTGACAGATACCAGCAATAAACCATCTCATGGCAAAGGAAAAAACATATGGGACGGCTACTTTTAAAACTTTGGAACCTAAAGACAAAAGCGAATTGAAGATTATAGAGAACACATAATGACTGGAGGTAAATGTTGTTGAGAAGGTGGAAGTAGGATCTGTTTCTAGATAGAGGAAGTGGTGGAGAGAAACAGCACAGGCAGCAGTGCTGCAAGAAGAACACTGATCTTAAGACACCTGAGTTTGGGGAGCGCCTGTTCCTTATGCCTACTTGGTCAGTGATTCATTGTTCAGGCCAGTTATTGAATACTGCGACATTAAGTGCCTTACAAGAATTACTTGGTTTAGTGTGACTTTGTTTTAGCAGGAGACATTCTCTGTTATATTGGTATTAAGGCCAAAGCTTGACTGCAATAGTGAGTTGATAAGAAACCTTTCTCTCTGGTTTTTTTTTTTTTGGTTTTTCAAGACAGGGTTTCTCTGTGTAGCTTTGTGCTTTTCCTGGAAGTCGCTTTGGAGACCATGCTGGGCAAGAAACCTTTCTATGCTGTATGACTTTTAAATAATTTTTGAGTTTTCTAGCTTTCTTTTGATCACAGATAGCTGAATATCTTACTAGCAGCTACAGTCTACAGCTTGATCAAGTTCCTCACTTGAGCTGTCCATAGAGACTCAACTTCCTGATACCAGATAGTTGAGTGATCTTTATCAGAGGTGATATTTGTTACTATATTATTTCATGGACCTACAGGATAATACTTCAATGGTCACATAAGTACAATGTTTTCCCATGCTGTTAGAATATTTTATGGTTTTCCTGTACCATTTTTATTATACAGACACTATTGATACCTGTAGGACTATCTTTTTTTTTTTTTTTTGAGACAGGGTTTCTCTGTGCACCTTTACTGGATCTCGCTCTGTAGACCAGGCTGGCCTGGAACTCACAGAGACCCGCCTGCCTCTGCCTCCCAAGTGCTGGGATTAAAGGCGTGCGCCACCTCCTCCCGGCAAGGACTGTTCTTAAAAAGAGTTTGATTGTGTAGCACTGCTGAGCATCCTGGTCATGAATACAGGATTCAAAGTTACTCAGTCCAGGTTGAAATTGGTCCATTTGCAATTTTAAACCTAATACGAATTCCATTTCTTCAAGTACAAAATAGAAATTCAGACTTCATAGAGTTGAGACTCAAAAGAATGCTAATGTTTATAAAATTTCAGATGTTCATGTATTGAGTAGTGTGTGTGTTTGTGGAAGAGGCTTCATCACCTTCAAACTTACTAAGTAATGCTCATTTGACTTCAGAAATGCTTTCTTGGTGATGATATTTAAAATAGAGTTTAATGTACAGTGAGTTAGTAAATAGTCAGATGAGACCTTGAGTCTCTGAAAAACAATTCCTTGACTCATGGGTAGTTTTTCTAAGAGAGAAATGAGTTTAACTGCTTTATCTTTATTAGGTATTCCTAGGAACTATTGTGCTTTCTGTTCCAAATTTGTATTTTTTTTATGAATGTGTTTACATTGTGGCTCTATGGTGAATTTTATAAGGCATACCTGTTGATCACAAAAACAGTTGCTCTTTTCCTCTTTTTAAGGTGAATAGCAGTCATAGTAAGTCTTTGTAGGTTGGGAGCATCTCATTTCTTAGGCCAACTTCCTAGAGGTTACTTGATAGGTTTGCTGGCATGCTTATCTACAGTGCTGGCAAAATGAAGGGTCACAGCGTGGACTCTGGCATTAGTCCACTGGGGACTACTTTGCGGCTCTGGAACCTTTCTGAACCCCACAACCTAATATATCTAAATAGATTAGTACCTTGCCTAGAGCACAGTAAGCCCTCACTAAGTATTAGGCCATTGCTGCTAATGCTGCTGTTCTTTGGAAAAATGAGGAGTAAATGCTGAGTAAAGAAGAGTTTTTACTAATTCACTCAGCATGCTACTTGGCATGTTCCAATGCTCACAACCTTCTGTTCCTTGTGAATTACTAACAAGTATATGATTTCATAGCTGTAATAGAGCTTTCCTTATATCTCTGACTAGGAGAATGAATGCCTAGGTTAATATATTCTGGAAGCCTGGGTGAGGCTTTAGAACTGTATTTGTACAATAGCACATGGGTAAATTCAACTGCTCATCTAATTGTACAGATGCTGTTGACTGAGTACTTGGATATGAAAAACACACGTACTGCATCAGAACCATCAGCTCAACTAAGCTATGCCAGCACTGGACGAGAGTTCGCAGCCTTTTTTGCGAAGAAGAAACCACAAAGGCCAAAGAATTCTCTTTTCAAGTAAGTATCCCAGTATCAGAGAGACAGCAAACTGTAGAGAGTCAGCTGTGAGCAGGAGGGCTTCTGTGTCATCCACAGCCACACACTTCCTAGCTGAAGCTCCCTTGATGCAGTGTGTAGGAAGGGAACACATCCTGTTTTGTTTTCTGTTGCCTTCTGTTAGGTGGAGTGCCTGTTTCCGAATGACTGGGTACATTTTTCAAGCTTGTTTCTGGAGAGTTTTCTACAAAACTAAGGAAAGTGAAACTTCCCAGGTGTTTCTGAAGAATTTTATAGGAAATGAAATATGTCATTCTTGAAAAAGCCCTAAGTGCCAAGAATTAACCTTTGTTAATAAAGTTATGCACTATTAAGCTTTATGTGGTTAATATAATGGAGCAGTCCAAAAGGTTTTAATTTTTTCCTAATTACCATGTTAGTGAACTCTACAGCCAAATGTTCAGAGTATCTATTTCTTGGCAATAGCTAATAGTTTGTAAGTTAAGACCAATGTTGATAATAATAGCTGGTGCTGATTGAATGCTTTCTATGTACAAGATTTTACACATTGATTTATCAAAATGATTCCAATTAAACAGTTTAATTTGGAATTAACAAAATTTGAGCAACTGTAGCAACAATACCAAACTTTATTCCTTACTTAGTGCTATAAATATAAAAGTCCTCAGAGACCAAAACTGACGTATGGAAAAATTAAGTAAATTATGTAAAGTAGCAGCTAGCAAGTGGTAGTGAGGTTATAAACAAGGAGAAGACTCTCTGGAATCCAGTTCCTCTCTCCAGCTGATTGAAATTAAACAGTCTATCACAACTAACAAATTACGGTAGCCTGAAGAGACAATGTTTGTTTTTCCCAGAGATGTCAAATAAGGACATTAAAAACAACATGTGAACTACACTTGCCAAGGGCCAGTGTGCTTATGACCTGATTTTAGCCATATCCATATTCTGTTCTCATCCCTGAATTTAAATGGTGATCTTCATAAACCATCACACAATTTTATTTACAAAAAGGAAAAAAAAGATAAAAAGAAATAAGCACATTGTATATATTTTATTTCATATTTTTACTTAGTTTTTAAACTTTTGAAATTTGCTTAATCTTTGAACTTGATTATAAATTATAACTTCAAAAGCCATAAAACATATATGCATGTATATATGTGTGTATGTATGTATATATGTATATATGTATGTATGCATCTCCCTCCCCCTCCCCCAAGTCATTTCAGTGCCCTTCTCACTCTTCAGCATTGTACTCCTGTTTTTAGGAGCATATAACTTTTCTTTTCTTATGTTACTCAATCTGTTTCTTTCTCTTTCTCCTTCCTCCCTTGGTGATGTAACAGTCTTATTAAATAAGAAACACAGAGCCAAATGCAGAGTTAAAAGCCCAAGAGGTCAGAGCAGTAGCTTAAAACCGCCTTCTTACCCTTCCTGCCACTGCTGTCCTTCCCCTCAGCAAGAGACCTACTTCCTGTGTATCTGTCTTTTTATTGACTTTCTGTTCTGCCTTCTCATTGGTTGTAAACCCAGCCACATGACCTCCTCGTCATTGCCTGTCTATACAGGCCTCCAGGTCTTCTATGCTTGGTATTGAGATTAAAGGCGTGTGTCTCCATGCTGGCTGTATCCTTGAACACAGAGAAAGATCTACCTGTCATGTGATCGGGGTTAAAGGTGTGCGCCACCACCACCTGGCTTCTGCTATGGCTTGCTATTAGCTCTTGACACCCAGGTAACTTTATTTACTAACATACAAATAAAATCACATTTCAGTACAAATAACATATCACCATATTCCCTAGCCCTTTTTTCTAGAAAGTTCCATTTACCCTTTGGTCTATATACTTTTTCTTTTTGTGATGAACACTAAGACCAAAAAGCAAATTTGGGAGGAAAGGGCTTATTTGGCTTCAACTTCCACATGAGTACATTATTGAAAAGATAGAGCAGAAACTGAAGCAGGCACTATGGAAGAACAGGATAACACTGCTTACTGATTTGTTCTTTCCCAATGAGTTTCTCAGCCAACTTTTAAATACAGTGTAGGCCTACTTGGCTAGGCATGGTATTGCGCATAGTGGGCTGGGCCCTCCTACACCAATTAGCACTTAAGAAAATGCTCCATAGGCCCATCTGATCAAGGCTCTTCTCCATTACCATTCTCTTTCTCCAGGTTTGTGTCTTATTGACAGTAAACACTAACCAGTACATCCGTCTAAGCTCATTGCAGAAAGCAGGCTTTGGGGTTCTAACATGTCATACTCTCAATCACCACCATCTCAGCCTCAGACCGCACAAACACACAATTTAGCATTGGCTAAAATAGGCAGCTGGGTGGTGGTGGCGCATGTCAGTAATCCCAGCACTCGGGAGCCAGAGGCAGGTGGATCTCTATGTGAGGCCAGCCTGGCCTGGTCTACAAAGCAAATTACAGGACAGGCTCCAAAGCTACAGAGAAACCTGTCTCAACCCCCCACCCCCCAAAGAAAATTGTGGTATAGGGGTGGGGGTGGGACAGAAGGGAAACCCCTACTTGTTAGACATGAAAAAAACTTAATTAATTGTTATACATTTATTATTATTGGCTAGTAACAAACTCATCCTTGTCCTAGAAATGGACAGTTATACAGATCTGCTTACTTTTAACATGGTTCCACTATTAATTAGCCATGCAGGCCTGAGTAGGTCTCATGTCTGAGCATGCCTCAGTACCTTTGGCTATAAAATAAGGAGGTGAGACTGAAGAGTCTCTCATGCCTCTTTTAGTATAAAATTATCTCAATCTGTGACTTGTTGCAAGCATAAAGAGAATTCATGAATAGCAAGTTTGTCAAGTCATAAAGGACTCAGATTGTGGAGAGCTGTAATCTGTTTCTATCAGATCTGTGAAGGACTATATTACCCTCCTTAATTGCCCTTAGCCAAGGTTAATTGTGTATAAGTTCACTTGTATTGTACAATGTGTGCTTCTTTAGTATTTGCTGCAGAGTTTGTTTTTTTCCTTTGCCATCTCTGATCAATAGCTGTCAGCATGCTTTTTGGAGGTCAGTGACTTCTTTCTGCACTTGACTGGCAGGTGACACTTTTTAAGTACTGCATACTTTGCCTTCCTTCCAGCTCTTTGTGCCTCTTAGTTCTTGGTAGGGTGCAAAGAGCAGATCAGGTAACTGAAGTATTTCCTTCACAGGCTGATACTTGTCTTGGTATTCATCTTCGTTGTCAAGGACTGGATAAAAGAGACATGATTAAGAAAATGATGCTCCTTTCTTGTTGCTAGTTACTGATCCCATGGATTCTGTTACTCTCTCCCTATGTTGTTGACCCTTTAGTGGCAAAACTCTTAGAAGGATTCCTTTTTTTATCAGCTTCTTATCCTGTCTTTGAAAGTCTCAGATTTTAAATGGAATTGGCTATTCATGAAAAGATTTGCTATTTAATATAGTTATAATTTTACTTGGTTTTATTCTTACATGTAAGTTGTTCTTTATGACTAATTTGTTTTGTATTTCTTGTTTTAGCTTTTTAGAGACCCATTCTTTACCACAAGTCTGTTTTCTATGTTGCTGACCTTTGTAAACAATTCCTGGAGAATATTTTATATGGTGCTATGTCACAGGACAAAAACTAGAAGCCATTTGGAAACAGTGTTTTCAGAATATTTAGAAAGAGTCCCATGATACCTTGCTTTTTTGATGTCACTGTTCATTTATAGAAGCACCTATCCTCTTGTCTTTTAACTCAACAATTTAGGAAGAGAACTGTTCTGAAGAGCCAATATGTCTGCTGAGGCAGCCAGTAGTCAATAGCATAATTCGAATGGCTTTATTGAATACACTTGTTGCTGTATATCTAGGTATCCTGGCAGATGTTGATGATTACAACAATGATAGTAATGATGATCTGAAGGTAAAAGAAAGTGGAGGTAGCTGACGATTATTCTATGTGACATGCGCAATGAGGACAAGGTTCAAATAGTACTATAGAGGAACAGTAGCCGAGCTATTGTAAATGAACCAAGGTTTGGGCAGCTGTCCCTGACTTTATTATGGTATAGCCAAAAAAGCCATAATTATAATGGTTATACACCAGGAAATGTTATACATACCAAAATATAATAGAGTAGAATATTTTTGGGAATACTTAGTTAGATGCCATTTTTGTGGCTTAACCATGTGGTACTGTGTGTTGCATTGTAGGTTCGAATCATCCTCCCATGCCATCAGCATGAGCGCCTATCTGCGAGAACAGAGACGGGAACTCTATAGTCGGAGTGGAGAACTTCAAGGTAGGTGATTGGACTTCTCTAGAAAAATTGGTTTTCTGGAGGGCAATCTGCAATGTATATAGCATATGAGTTTGTGTTCAACATTCACGATGTTCTTCTAAGATAAATTTTAAAGAATTGGTAATCCTTTTCCAGTATCATTCTACAACATCTGATGTGAGGCTTCTAAAATTAGTACTGTCCCTACAAAGAATGCATTGCTGTTAAAGTAGAAATTCCATGCAGATGAGATGAGGCCAGCTTGAGTCCAGTAATAGTTCAGTAGGATGCTAGTCATTTATGGTGGCCACTGGGGTTTCCATTTGCTTATTGTTTTTGAAGACTTCTGGAGTATGGCAGGCAGAAAGGGGAAGCTCAGTCTCTATCAGGTAAAGAGTACATGGATGCTTCTGGATAGTGTGGTTTAAGCATTGTAAATTAATAATAAGCCACTTGACACCTATTTGTGGTTAGTAAAGAGTATTATTTTGCAGAAGAAAATACTTTGAAAATAAATTATAATGTAAATAAAATAAAAACTGAGGTGATGGCATTTCCTTTAGTGACAAAAAAAAAAAAAATAGAAACTATCTTAGGATTTTGTTAGGGTTTCTGTTGCTGCGAAGAGACACCATGGCCACAGTGACTCTTATAAAGGAAAACATTTATTTGGGGCTGGCTTGCAGGTTCAGAGACTTAGTCCATTATCATCATTGTGAGAAGCATGGCAGCACACAGGCAGACATGATGCTGGAGAAGGAACTGAGAGTTCTACATCTGGATCAGCAGTCAGCTGGGAGAGAGAGAGAGAGACAGACAGACAGACAGACAGACACAGACAGACACTGGGCCTGGCTTGAACATCTGAAATCCCAAAACCAACCCTCAGTGACGCATCTACTTCAGCAAGGCCACACCTCTGAATCCCTGTCAGATAGCACCACTCCCTAATGACAAGCATCTATATTGAACATGTATATGGCTCCATTGTCATGGCCTAAATGCTATGGTAGGGCAGCTATTTTTATAACATTTGTATTATATTAGGTTTTAATAAAATAAAGTAATTTAAAGTAGCAGTAGTGGATGTTTGTAAGTCATATGTAGAACCTATATCATTGTATATAAGAGGTTTGAACATCTCTGTGTATAGTTATCCATAGGGATGACCATACATATACCCTAAACAGACACCTCAACAACAGTATGGGAACATATGTACTAACAACTAGGCAGATCACATGAATAGAATTGCTAGAGGAGATAAGAGAATGGAATGATTACTTTAGAACTCTGGACCTTAGGAGAGATGGATATGAAGACTTTTACAGTCTTTGATGATTATTCGCTGTGACTAGCTTACACAGTTACTTAGTTGACAATACTCATCATAGATCTTCCTTGGAATACTATGTAGTAACCAGTCAGCCTTTCTGGGGTTTAAGACTGTTGCTAGTCATCCCATCTCTACCTCTGTCACTAACCTGTGAACTTGCAAGTTTTTCGAAGCCTTGCTGCGCTCTTTCATGTCTCATACAATAACTGCTCCAAGAGCATGCTCACCAGAAGTGAAAGTCTGGGAATATGGTCTATGTGTTAGGATGAGATTCGCATAGCGATGTTTATCTAATTACTCTTAAGGTGTTATGCATCTTGATGTGCTTCTTGGAGGAATTAGAGGGTACATAGGACTGAGAACAATAGCAGAAGTGACCCCTTTGTCATGCAGGGAGTGGAGGACAATGCTCACCCCAGCTCTGGAATGTAACTGCTTTTTAGGAGAAAGGGGAAACACTACTAAGTGTGGAATGGCATGACAGTAATAGTACACATGGGTTTGCAGGAGTTGGGTTCCTATGTAAGATGCCCTTTTGGGATACAGTAGGTTATGAGGGCTAGTGTAACACTCTTCCTATTGTCCTATTTTTTTGTGTGTGTGTTTCCTTAATAGTTTAAATTTGTCCCCATCATTTTTCTGCATCTGCCTTAAACTCTTTTAATAGTAACAAGTCCCCCTCCAAAGTTAAATTCCAATCTTTTCATTTTTTAAAAAAATAAATATTTCAAAGGGCAGTTTTAGGTTCACTCTACAATTGAGTAGAAATTATAGAGCATGTATAGGATCTCTGTCCTCAGGAGTCCCCTCTGCTAACACCTTCCCTGCATCATAGCAGTAATGAATGGGGCAGCAGTGCACCTATCTGTCACTCAGGTTCAAATATTATTAGTCAATATTAGTATGATCAGTGACTAGTGAGTGCCACATGCTATTTCTTAGACAGTAAGAATAGGAAGACTTCTGTGCTGTAGCCTTGTGGAGAGATTCCTCAGTCGCCCTCTGTGGTCCATGATCTCTTGAGAAGCAGAATATCTGGCAATGGCAGAGTAGCTAGTCCTGGGCCTAGATGCCTACATCCACAATCTAGCTCCCAACCACCTGTTTGCTTTTGTTTTTTCTTGATGGTGATAGAAATAATACCTGCTCTGTGAAGAGGCTGGGGAAATTTGGGTTTAATCAGTCTCTCTCTCTCTCTCTCTCTCTCTCTCTCTCTCTCTCTCACACACACACACACACACACACACACACAGAGAGAGAGAGAGAGAGAGAGAGAGAGATTCTGTTTTTTCTGTGTCATCTTTTGTAGGCTAAGTCTGACTTGACTTCTGTGTTAACCTTAGTTCTTACTCATTCATTCTAGTGAGCTGCCTTGCCTTCCCCCACACTCCCCAGTCTGTTTCCAACATTTACATGCCTGGGTTGTGGCCCTGCTGTTTGGTGCTTCACTGTGACATCTTTCTTTCAGGTTCTCTTTGTGAGTGCTTCCCATAGTGCAGCATGTACCAGAGCTTACCTGCCAGAGTTTATGACCACGCTGTAAGCTCCATGAGTGGCATGCCATTTATTTCTGGTGCTTCTTATGATGCTTGTTAGGGCAGATGTACTCTAAACACTGGCTGGCTTTGACAAATGAATGAGGCCAGGTAAAGTGTGAGCTAGGATAGAGAGATCACCTTGGTGGGAGGAAGTACCCTAATAGGAGGTGTGGCCATTGACAGTCTTCATCTTTCAGGTATGTTTACATGCCTTTTTAAATTAAAGGAGGAGGGACCATGCATAAGTTTTTGTTCTCTATGGTTACCTTACACATAAGCTTTACAAGTAGAAAAGTTGCTCTTCAGCTGCCAGACCCACGAGGAAACTGCTGTATGTAAGTAGGAGGAAAAAGAAATAAGTAAGTTACAAGATAGGAAATGGAAGAATCACTGTAATCTAACTTTCTCATCCTTTAAAACGTTCACTGAAATATGGGACTTTCTAGGAGAAGTCTGTTGTACAAAGTGTGTTCAGCATGATTTTAGGTATATCTTTGACTATGAGAGAGAAAAGGTTAGCAAATGCATCATGTTCATGATAGCCATTATAAAGTACTGTAGTGTAAAAGTATTGTCACCTTATGTGCTTGGTGAAGACATAGCTCAAACGACTAGCTCTTGTAAAGGTTTGATGATGGTTGCTTCCAGAACAGAAGTTTCTCTGATGAGTGCTTTTAATATTTCAGTAGGAAAAAAAGAAATCACACCTATTCTATCTAAGAATGGCTGTTTCTTTTCAGTTGTTCACTAATATGACTATTCCAAGGACCACAGCTCACCCTTGAAAAAGCTTAATTGAATAGTTCAGCCAAATCATAAGAGACTAAGATTTCTGTCTCTTCATGAAAGTCATGTAGCTTCAGGCTTCTCCTCCCAGTGGTTTGTTTTGTTCATGGGGTCAGCTTCCCTCTATTGCAGGGGAGCAGCAAAGAAATCAACCATAACGACCATCAAAGTGACATTAAAAAGCTCAAGTTTTACATAGTTAAGTTCTTGCCAACATGTTTGATTTATCATGCAATTAAAAATGCTACTCAGACTAACAGTGCATTAGGGAGAAAATGAATTTAAAAATTAGATTTCTTTGGTACAATCAGTCCATCTCAATTGGCTCTTACTGTTAAGGTACAGATGGTTCATTATATAGCCTGCCGTTGGCAGTCGGGACTGAGGAGGTGGGGGTGCTCCTTCAAAGTGTGTGAGATAACAGGTGGAATCTGCCTTGTGTATGTGTCTGCGTTAATCATTGGCTTCCTGTTGTTCTGAGTTTCTACTGCTTCATTGTACTGCTTAGACAGCAGCGTTGTCGGTAAAGATGGATCTTAGTCTTAGTGACTGTTTAGCTTGAATATAAGCTGTTTAAAAATGTGTTAATGTGCAGAATACTATAATTGATGAACACATTACCTTGTGAGTGTTGAGAAAATCAAAATACTGCAACTCGTGAGCAAATGCTTTGTTTAATCACTTCAACTGGGTCTCATTTTCTAACATAACAAATAACAGCTCTCTCAAATTCTAGTTACTAATGCAGGTGCTAGAACTATTAAGTTAGAAGTTTATACTGTGGGAAAATTAGAATCATATCACTTTAAAGTAGTGCTTGAAGTGATAGCACTAAGAGAGGGGTGATTCTGCCTCACAGTTCTCGGGTTCTCACCTCCAGCCCATTGAGATGGTGATCCTCCAGGTCACAGCGACTTCCACCATGGCAGACTCCTGGGTTCGCTCTTCTGCATTTGTCTCACTTGCTTATTCGGCTTCTCTTTGCTGTTTTGCTTCCTCATGCTTTTTTTTGAGGATTCTCAAGAACTTGTTTTTTCAGTGTTTGGTCCTGGGATTTCTTCTTTGCTCACTCTGTAACTCTCCTGGATTTTCTTCAGTCCAGTCAATTCTTGGCCTAGTGCTTAGGAATAGTAGACCTCTATATCTATGTCTCCTGCCCTTTACGTTCCAGTTCTCTGATCTCCAGCCTCCTGCCCCTCATCATATCATTATTGAGTACAACATTAAAAAATTTCTGTCATGACACTCTTCTTTGGCATGTCTTGTTTGCTTTTAACTTTTTAGTCTGTACCATCTTCCACCCAGACTTGAATCTCACTATTGTTGCACTGCAATGCCTAGGATAAAGCTTTGATTAAATTAGGCTCTTTAAAATATAGGATAGGCACTTGTGATATGGAACATGTATTTGCCATATACAAGCATACACAATTGTGTATGTGTGTGTGTGTGTGTGCTTTTTTATATTCTGCCTACAGATAATGTATACATTATAGTGAAGAAAGTCTTTATCTTTATTTTGTTGGGCATATGTTATAACCTATTTGAGAATTTTTAATAAAATGTTTAATAAACCATAATCAGAATCCTGTGATTTATCTTCCCTTAGTTTTCAAGAAAATGAATGGGTGGAGTTTAAAGGCCATTGATTCAAGTAGAAATATATGCTGCTTTGATTAGTTTCCTTTTTGTCTAAGGGCTACTTAGCTTTTTGTTTGTGCTCAGTGATCTTACCTTTGGAGTGCCAGCTTTATTTCTGTCAGTTTAATGAGTGGCGTTTCTTTAGTTGTGACATTATAAGACTCTGCAAAGCTTCAACTGCTTTAGAATTGGCATTCCTAAGAGGCTTTGCTCTACATAGTAAATATGGAAGTACTGGTATCAGGGACAACTGGGCTCTTTGGCTGACCTGAACTTCCTGATGATGATGATGATGATGATGATGATGATGATCTCTGAGGGGTTGTTGATGACTGGAGTTGTGAATGCTTAATGACCTTCTATATAATTAATGTGTTTGTGGTTGCCTTGCCTTCAGTTAAGCCAACATTTGACATTCATTAACCATGGGTTGATTATCCTCTTTAGAGAAGGATGTTTAACAGCAGTCTCTGAAGTTTCAAGCTGCTCTATAGTGGAGCATTTTGCAAGATATCATTTATGTGCACATTTTCAGGGACATTTTGGATGGAGTAAGGTATAGTATTTAGTGCAATGACTTTATATTCATACCCACATTTGTTCTGTGTTCTTAAACACAAGAAGCACTTGTAGAACTTCATATCCTGAAATTTGATTAGGGATTTCTTTGCAGTCTTTTAAATTTTACTTAATGATTTTGTTAATAACTGTAACAATATGCAGAGCACATGAAAAGAAGTACTTTTTTCTTTTGAAAATTGCATATAATTATTTCAAAATAACTTTAATCTTTTATATTATCTTTTTGTTTTAGTCTTAATATTCTGTAAAAATGGATTCCATCTTGTATATTTATATCCTTGCTTTTAAAAAGAGTGAATTTAACTTACTTATTATGGTAAGATTTGTTAAGTAATGAACTTTTAATAAAGTTTTTATAAATGCTAATTTCTTCATATGTTTCTAAGAAGTAATAAATACACTTTATTCCTGTTTTGAATAGACTTAATGCACTATGTGAAATTATTTAGGAAATAAAAATATTTTATACTGAAAATTTTTTTTTTTGAGCTGAGGATTGAACCCCAGGGTCTTGTGCTTGCTAGGCAAGCGCTCTACCGCTGAACTAAATCCCCAACCCCTGTACTGAATTTTTTATTGGGTTTATCTAATGTGTTAGCCTCCATATATGATAGAGAAAATTATTTTATTTAAAAATTCTTGGCAATTTTGAATTTAATTTCTAAAATCAATTTTTTGGAAAGACTCTGCGTTCATATGGTTTCCTATTTTCATGGAAGTGGGGTGGGGTGGTGATCACTGTTAGCTGAGCCATGTGAAGAGGACTGGAATTCCTCAGAAAATGAATCTAGAAGGTATAGACAGTCATCACAAAGTGATGTTAGTAACTTCACTTATTATAAGAATTTTGTTCATTATGAAGAGCCTTACTTTAAAAATATTCCATTATATTCATTTATTCATCAATGTATGGGAGAAATAGAGATGTTGTTAATGTATTTGAGTTTAAAGCCATATAAGTGCATTTATACCATTCTTCAATGGCTCTTTTTTAAAAGCAATTGCATAAAAAATAATAAATTCTAATGTGGTCTTACATTATAGCTTTTAAAAAGAAGATTAAAACAACTAATTTAACCTAATTTTCTTAGGTATTATTTTCGGTGTTGAATGTGGTATGTATAGCCCACACTAGCTTTGAATTTTGGATTGGTGTGTGTCTGCTGCCTGCAGGTTGGGATTATAGTGTGCACCATCTCATGCCTGCCTTTAGCTTCTTAGACTAATGTAGTTTATTTAGGGCAGTCCATACTGAGGTGAGGATTTTTAGAAAATAGAAAACACTATAACCATTATGGCAGATAGTGACTACAGTATTTACTAGAAATTCATGAGAATGGTCAATAGCAAGCTTATGGTTGTCCAATAGGACACAACTCATAGGACCATTTTACATTTTCAAAATAAATTTTGTATAAGGGAGAAATTATCTTATGAAGTAACCTATTAACAAAATTCAAAAGAAATTGATATTTGCATGCAGGTAGTTCTATGTCTAAAAAATAAAATAGTAGAATTTAGTCTTAGAAAGCATTTCAGAATTCACTGGCTATTGCTTCCCAGGATTGATTTTTGGTGTAGAATTCTCTCTTGTTTAAGTCTGATTCCACAGTTCAGAATAGAAAATAAATTCAAGTTGGCGTAGTTTAAGCCCGCCTGCCTAGGCACTTACCCGACCTGCCCTTTCCCTTGCTCAGTCTGGGCACCTGGATGACCTTGATCAGCCTTTATACACTTTCAGAAGCAGATAAGTCTCCACACACCTAGAAATTTAATACAACAGAAAAATGACATTACAGATTGGTAAAGGATAGATGAATCAACAAAGGTGGTGAGACAGTTGATTAATCTATATAGAAATGGAGAAAATAAAATTGCATTTGTTCCTTGTACCATTTAAAAAATAAAAATTTCATGATGAGAACCCAAATATGAAAAGTAAAATATATTGGGAAGACTGTTCGCAGCAGTATTGTTTGACAGGAAAAACCTAGAAATGGCTTTCATGTTCATAAATAGATGATTATATATGAAATGCAATAGAGTTATACAATAGAATGATGTGTAGTAATGAAAATGAATGAACTATTATACACTGAATCAACTAAAAATCAGCCACATAAGGAAACCTGTTCCCCATCTCTGTCTCTCAGTCTCTTTCTATCTTCGTCTTTCATACAAATACAAATATATACAGATATATAATTTCATTTGGATGATGATCAGAAGCAAGGAAAACTGGAGTGGCTTTCTTTTAGAATAAAATATGCAGAAATTAAGCTAAGGAGGTACACAGAAGAAACTCAGCAAAGTTCTCCACTGTAGTAAATGGAGCCTCTCTAAGAGCCATGCTGTCTTCTTTATTCTTGTTTAAAATGGTCAAATATCACGATATGCTACTTTATGTTGTTGGCTATCTTTTGCTCTTTTGGGGGGTGGGATCTGCCACCCAGTTCCCAAATAAATCACTCACTAAGGCTTATTCTTAATTATAAATGCCCGGCCTTAGCTTGGATTGTTTCTTGCCAGCTTTCCTTAACTTAAATTATCCCATCTACCTTTTGCCTCTAGACTTTTCCTGGTCTCTTACTTCTGTAAATCTTACTCTTGCTCTGGCTTGCTGTGTAGCTGACTGACTGCCCCCTGAAGTCCCCTTTCTTCTCTTGCTCCTTCTCCTCCTAGATTTCTCCTTATATATTCTGTCTGCCCACCAGCCCTGCCTTTCCTTTCTCCTGCCTTGACATTGGCTGTTCAGTTATTTATGAGACCATCTGGTGTTTTAGGCAGGCAAAGTAACACAGCTTCACAGAGTGAAACAAATGCAACATAAATAAAAGTAATACACATTAAAGTACTGTTCCCCAACAATTTTATATATTGTATAGCTCATGTAAAGTACAGAAATGAGCAGTTAATTAAAAGATACCTTTTAAGGCTCTAAAACAACATCATATATCTAGTTTGATGTTCCCATATAGAAATTCTAATCAAATTTAGAGGTTTTTTTGTTTGTTTGTTTTCGTTTTTAAAACCTTATCATCCCATTAAAACCTTATTTCTCCCACAAATCTTTGATCTTCTCCCGAGCTCTTAGGTAACTTAAATAGCTCACCAAAAGATAGTTTGTGTTAGGTATGTGTCCTCTTGACTTACCTGTTCTTCTCCTCATTGTTCCACAGTATCATGGTTATCAAGCCTGAGTGGGAGTCATCAGCTAGGCTCTGTTTGTTCCTTATGTTTTCTGTACCTGTGAATTTATTGATCCTGTACAACTTTGTGAAATGTCTGCTTGTGCCAGGCAGTTGACTAGACTCCAGGATACAGTAATGAGTTCAACCAGTTTTATGTTTGATGTGTAAAAGAAAAGAAGGAGGTTGGAAGTAACAGAGACTGACATTTAACAGGCAGCACTGTTTTCCCTTAGCTCTGTTCTCATACAGTTCCTGAATTTTACATAATCATAGGGCTACATAGAGTATAAGAATTCCAAACATTGCCTGTAGCCAGCCACGGGCTTATGATTTCTTTCTTTCTTTCTTTCTTTCTTTCTTTCTTTCTTTCTTTCTTTCTTTCTCTCTCTCTCTCTCTCTTTCTTTTTTCTTTCTTTCTTTCTCTCTCTCTCTTTCTTTCTTTCTCTCTTTCTTTCTCTCTCTCTTTCTTTCTCTCTCTCTCTCTTTCTTTCTCTCTCTCTCTCTCTTTCTCCTTCCTTCCTTCCTTCCTTCCTTCCTTCCTTCCTTCCTTCCTTTCTTTCTTTCTTTCTTTCTTTCTTTCTTATTACATGTTTTAAATTCTATACACCAGCCATGGGTTCCCCTGTCCTACCCCCTCCTGCCCCCACCCCCGCCTTCCCCCCAGACCTTCCCCTCCATTCCCATGTCCTCCAGGATCAAGGCACCCCTGGGGATTCATTTAAACCTGGTGGATTCAGTACAGGCAGGTCCTGTCACCTCCTTCCAGACTGAGCAAAGTGTCCCTGTGTAAGCCCAAGGATCCAAACAGCCAGCTCATGCACTAAGGACAGGTCCTGGTCCCACAGCCTGGGTGCCTCCCAAGCAGATCAAGCTATTCAATTGTCTCACTTATTAGAGGGCCTGCTCCAGCTGGGGGCCCCACAGCCTTTGGTTCATAATTCATGTGCTTCCATTCGTTTGGCTATTTGTCCCTGTGCTTTTTGCAATCTTGGATTCAACAATTCACGCTCTTGCAGACCCTCCTCTTTCTCGACAGTTGGACACCTGGAGCTCCACCTGCGGCCTGGCTGAGGATCTCTGCATCCACTTCCATCAGTTATTGGACGAGAGTTCCAGCACGACATACCACCCTGAACACGCCCGATCTTGTCTGATTTATTTTTTGACAGTAGGGTGTGAGAAAAAGAATTGTGTGTTATTTCAGATCACACATGGAAGAGAAGGAAGAGCCTGTCCTCCTCTTCCAGCCCAGTATATGTGTGAAGACATGCTTATACTGGAATGTGGTGAGGAGCCCCTTAGATAATGCAGATGAGACCGCACTATACGGATGATAGAGCTAAAAATTAGAAAGAGCCCAGGCCTCTCATCTGTGCAATGCTGCACCACTGAGTACTTACTGGGCCAGAGCTACCAACCCACCCTAGAGAGGATAAATCCTCTGTGTTAAATCTCTAGTGATATTTTTCTTTATTATCCCTTCTAGTTCTACTTAGACCCTAATCAAGTTCTCATGCCAAAGAGTAATGGCAGCATTGTGACACACTGGATGGTATTATATGTATGCATATGCAAGTGCTAGAGAAGGCAGAGAGCCTTTCATCCATATGGAAGTCTTTTCGGAATGAAAGGGACAAGCATTTCAATTGTTGGGCATAGCATGAATAAATATATGAAAGGATGTGAGAGGTGAAGCTGTTCTCTCCTAATTTGTGTTTTAGAATATTACTCAATCTTTTCTATTAATTAGGGAGCTCTGTTAGTATATAGTGATTTATACTTATTCTAATTTGTTACTTTTGGGAAACAGTTGATGCAGAGTACACCAGAGTTGTTGCCACTGTTTATCCTAACATCCATGAGATCAAGAAACAATTTTGAAGAGGTGATGATAGTAAGATAAAGATCATTAGCATATGAAGAATTGCTAATTGTAATCACACACTGAACTTTCTGAATATTGTTCAAGTCGTACAGTTATACAACTTTATAAAGATCTATATAGGAAAAGTAACACTTTTGTATGAAACTCTAATAGTGTCCTCTGAGATTGTGTATGGTAGATGAGGCCAGAGTGGACATACTGGGAGAGGCCATATCATGAAAGATCAGTCTAACACATTTCTAAAGCACCTTGATATAAAAATAGAATGTTCAGTTAGGTTGTAAGTAGTGTTGGCAGCTTGGTCCTATATAGTGATTTCAGAATTCTTCCTGTTCACATCTGATTTCCAGCTTGTGACTGTGGTGTGAATGAAAATATGCATCAAGTTACTTTTGGCTTCCCCACAAATTTAAACTCAAAAAGCCATATTACAGTAATATAGATAGTATGTATGAATGCTACATGAATATTGTAATAGTCATAATATAGAATGTTCATTCCTAGAATTGTGATGACATCTACTGAATTGCAGCCAGTTCATTTGCATATTCATGCCCAGTTAGCTCAAATAACTCCCTGTTTGTTTGCACATTAATGTCTGGTTTCTACATCACTTAACTAATTTACATATCCCTGTTCAGTTGGTTAGTGATGTTCATGTGTAGTGTAGCTCTGTGCTTGAGTGGCTTGGGGAATAGTATGTCTCAGTGGAGGAGCACCTATTTCTTCTCATTATACTTTTGCTGCATGTACCAATCGTTTTATGTTCCTAAGCTTTAGATTGCTTACTCATTTGTAATATGTTACTAATAACACTTACCTGCCCATTTCTAGGGGTTGTGTCAGTTACCATATTGATAGTAACAGGGCAGCATCAACATTTCTAGATTAGCTCTATTTTTGTCTCTATTCCTGGAACCCCCACTCCTTCTGTGTAAGGAGGTGTAGTAGGTACCTGTGGAAGGCACACATGCAAACAGTCACAGTTCTAATGAGTGTCATAACTTCCTTCACAGTACGAAGCGGAAGAAACTTGATATTTTTTGGAAAAGTCATAGACATTACAAAGAAAGAACTCTATTCCTAAACTGAGCAGTGAATTAACCAACTGACTAAGGGAGTTTTACTGACTAAGTATTGTAGCTAGAGTTTTCCTGGTCCTGCCTGGTCCACGGTCAGGACAATTCTCTCACACCCACCAGTCCTGCAGCTGCTCAGACCCAACCAAGTAAACACACAAAGACTTACATTTCTTATAAACTGTATGGCCATGGCAGGCTTCTTGCTAACTGTTCTTGTATCTTAAATCAACCCATTTCTATTAATCTATAAGTTGCCACATGGCTCTTCTCATGGTGGCAGCTGGCAGCATCTCTCTGCCTCAGCCTTCTACTTCCCAGAATTCTCCCCTCGGCTTGTCCCACCTATACTTCCTGCCTGGCTGCTGGGCAGTCAGCATTTTATTATACAGAGTGATATCCACAGCAAAGTATAGTTAACCAGCTGCACTATAGAGAGGATATATCTCAGTACCCAGATGTGGGAGACTACTTTGTAGTTGTAGTCATTTTATTTTGGTTGAAGCAAGTGTGTGAGGAAGATTGGACCTAGGAAAGGAGAAAGATGAGTAGATCTTAAAAGACCTGGTATAGTGTAAGGTTTGGATTTTCTCTCCTGGATGACAAGTCTGTGGAAGAGAGTAATATGATCAATGTGTGGAGACTAAAGTAAGTACAGTGAAGTGGTAACAGGAGAAAACTATCCTAGCTTCTTAGGACAAGTGGGATGAAGTTTGGAATTTGAAAATGGAATCAGTCGGACATGCTATTCTTTGTTGTGTTTGAGCATATGATACACATTTTGGCTCATTACCAGTTTTCCAATCTGGTGACTTGGGTAGATAAGATGTTACTTGTTGAACAAGGAAATGCAGGTAAGGGAGAAGTTCTCTTTAAAATTTTAATTTATGTATTTGTATATTTATTTATTTATTGTGTGTATGCGTATGTGTACATTCATGTGTGAGTGTATGTATGTACGTATGTCCATATATATATGTAAGTGTTTTTGTATTCCACAGCATGCATGCAAATGAGTAGATAACTTTTAGGAGAAATTGTAAGATTATTGAATTGTGTTCAAAGCTCTGAATGCACAGTGCTATCTTACATTACTTATTTGTAGGAAACCATCACACCATTTAGTCTTGATACTATACAATCCTTCCTGTGAGATGCCCAAACAGTTCCTGAGGATGTTTGTAAGTGATTTCTCTTACTTTAAGAATGAAAAATATGAATCTGTTCTTTTTCTTCTCCACATTGGTTCCAACTCTTAGTATTCACAGTTGCTCCCTGGATTTCCAGTTCTTTATGACTTTGTTTATTTGGTAAATGATAGGGAAAAAATGCAGGGCTAAGAGATTTCCTATGAGATAACAAATTTTGAAAATATTTAAGGATCTTTAAATATACAATTAAACCTAATTGTTATAACTGTTCAAGGAGAGCTAAACAAGTTGTGTTTCTGTCTCTCTGGTACCTGACAGTGAACTTGTCAGGGCCTTTTTTTGTTTGTTTGTTTGCCACTACCTCCAAACTTAATTTTCTTTTAAGTTTTACTTTGATTAAGTAGCACTTACCACTGGCTATTGAGTCTGGAAGTTTACTTGGAGGAGCATCTTGAGTTTTCCTCCTTTGCCCTGCCCTAAATCCATCACCAGATCATACTGATGGTGCCTCCTAGTGTTTTAAGAAGCCAGATTTTGAGACTTCCTGTTCTTGGACTGGTCTTTGCAGTGATAATAAAGACGGCTAGCTGAGAGGGTTCCCTATGCTTTCTCTGTCAGCTCATGATCTTGTAACATGCATTGCATCCTAGCTACAGATCGCTGAGAAGTGAGTGCTTTAAGTGAGTAACCTTCACCCTCAGACAAATGAATCTATCTAGGATAGTGCTACTGTGTAATCATAGGCAAGTCAGATTTGTTTGAGTTTCTTTATCTACTTAACTTTACTATGGTGTCCACCTTTATGACTACTCCACCAGCTGTTCTCATTGAACATTAAGACCCATCTGATCCAGTCAAGACCCAATGTCATGTTACATTCATGTCCATTTCCAGTAATCTTTGTGGTAAGCAGAAAGAAGATAATAGCTGTAGGACTCCAAAAGGCTCCTGGACAGAAATACTCAATGTCCTATGAAGTTGAATACTCGGGAATCTGTAGGAGTGTCATCTGAGGTCTGCTCTCACTTGTTGGATCATAAAAATTCTTTCTCTTCTCATTAAGTATGGGAATTAAGGTATAAATTCCAGAGGGTGGAATACCTTTATCCCAGTGCTTTGGCTGCATGAGGATGTTGCTGCCTTTAGAGGTTAGACTAATACTCATGGCTATCAGCTTTTAGCACCTTCAATGAGATCTATTTATCTTAGACTTTCATACACGAGTATACTGTATTTTTCCTATGTCCATACCTTCCTCACCCCTCTCCCCCACCAACTACTCCTGTGTCATCCACATCAGGGCCTTTTGGATTCATGATCTCTTCTATAATTTTTATTATCTCCCCCCACACACATATGTACATACCCCTCCTACCCCTTACTGAGTCCAGTTAGTATTGCCTTTATGTATATATGTTTAGGGCTGATTAGTTAAGATTGGGAGTCCTATCAGGGGACTTGGCCCTATAGAAGACTGATTCTCCCTCCCTCAGCAGCTATTGGTTGCCTGTAGGTACTCATCAAGGGTTGGAGCCTTGTGAAATTTTTCTCCATCTACATTGGCATATTAACTGATGTGGTCTTGTGCAGGTAGGCATGTTGTTGAGAGTTCATGGGTATAGCATTTCTGCTATGTTTAACAGACTCTCTTGCAGCTGTTATCCTGGACATCTGGTTCTTACAGTCTTTCTGCCCCTTTTCTACTCTGTTCCTTGAGCTTTCGATATAGGGGTTGTGTTGTGCCCCATTGGAGTTGGCACTGCGTGTTCATTTCTTCTCTCCGTCTTGACCAGCTATAGATCTCTGTCGTGGCCTGGGTGAGCTGCAAGAAGTGGCTTGGTTGAAAAGTGAGGGCTTCACTTACTCAGAAATTGGGTGCTGTTGTCTGTTTCTGTTTCTTTCTAATTATGTGTCTGTCTGTGGCTGCCTGTGAGTGCTGGTGGCTAGGGAAACCAGAAGATAGTGTTGGATCCCCTTCAGCTAGAGTTACAGGCTGTTGTGAACTGCTGAACTGGGTCCTGGGAACTGAGTGTCAGTCCCCTGTGAGAACATGAAGAGCTTTGACCTACTGAGACATCTTTCTAGCACCCAGGGACTTTATAATTTGACTAATTTACCATATGTCACTCAGTGACCTTCCAAATCTGACATGTAGTATCCTCTTTAATATCATTATATTATATTGGTGAAAGTCCCCTCCCCATACTAGATTAGCTTCCATTGTAGAAATCATTGTTCAATTAGTTACTTGAATTTATTTGTTTAAAATGTATATGTATTACTTATATTCCATGCATCTAGGGGCCAAGTCCTTAAGTTCATTGTACATCCTGAACATCTAGTATATTAAACACCTCTGATAAGTTGACATTTTGGATGTGAGAAGTTCAACATTACACATAACTAGACAGAATCATCAGTCTTTCCCCCTAATTTGCTAATAATACTTGTTGAGATATATGAATATATTAGATTAAATTATAATAAGGAGCAAGATAAGGAAAACTGATGTTATTTGAGAGAAAAGGATAAAATTACAGAGATGAGATTTTTGAGTACATATGTAATTATTTTTTTCTCATAACTTTTATCTTAATAAGTAAGCCTTAATATCTCATTTTTATAGCTAAGAAAAACCATGGCTTATATAGATTAAGTTATTTCACCAAAGTTACAAAACCAGTATGTGACAGTGCCCTTCTGTTGTTGTTTTCTTGTGCGGAGACTGGCAAATAACTTGTATTTAATATGCTTGTGCAGTTTTTGCCCTATGGTGCTAATGTGTATTGCAGGTATTGTGTTTAAGTAGAGATATTTATCTGTGCAAGCCATCTCGCCCTCAAGTGGCAGAACATTTTCATCAGCAGAAGTTCCCTTGTGGCCTTAGAGGGTCTGCATCTCTCTCTTTTCAAGCCTTTAGTAAGTGCTGAAATACTTGATGTCACACTAGGTTAGCATGAAATTTCTAGATGGATTGTAGTAATTTAGTCTGTGATTGTGAGACAGGCTTCTTTCTTTCCATCTAATGATTTTGACTTTCTCCTCACTAGTTGCTCGACTTAGTGTTTGTTCCTCTCACTGATGAGTAGTGCTCTGTGGTGTGGCTAGGCCACACACTGATTATCCTTCAGTTGGTGATGCACGTTGACTCTGTTACCAGGTTTCAACCCTGTGAATGGTGTGCCACAAACATTTGTGTGGGACAAGCACTTTTAAATTTATTAGGAATGTATAGAAGTGGGGTTGGTGGGTCTTACATGTTATTACTTTTGTTTAACTTTTTAAGAAACTGCCTGTTTTTCAAAGAGAATGTATTTTATATTCCCATCTCCAGTGTATGTCTAGTGTATTGTCTTTTCAATTTGAGACAATCAAGTGAATATCTGCAAGTTTAAACCTACAGCTTGTCAATGTGTCCATTTTTAATGTAACATCTTACTGATCCATGAGGCTGTAGAAGTCTCAATTTGAGCCTTCTGTTTCCAAATTAGAATCGACTACCAATTTTTTGTCTTGTATAATTATCTCATAACTCTAATTTTTTGTCATTTCTTTTGCAATAAATTATATATACCTTTAAGTGTTGAAAATATAGGATAAATATATGTATCTAGAGGATAAGCCCCTGGAAAAAACTACTTATGAATTCATTTATATGTTAAAATAGTGTTTATTAAAATACTTATTCCTATGTATTTGTCTAGTTCCAGAGTTTTCTGAAAGTTTGTGGGTTTGTCCTGAGGAAGTCCTATTAGAAAACTAAGCTTCAAGTTGTCACTCTGCAGTAATCACAGGGCTCATGTAATGTGCTGCTAATCAAGACTTTGATTTTTGAGCACCACCATGATAGTCACTGCTACCTTACACTGATAAGCTGTATGTTTAAACTTGCAGAATGCAAGCCACAGTTCAGGGAAAAGGAAGTTTTGTATAGGTGACTTGTTCCATTTGAATTAATGAAAGGGCTGCTGGTGTAGACCAGCTGTGTTCTATGATGACAAGAACGAGTCTTGACATTTTGGGTAATGAAAATTCAGTTCAGCACCTCTTAGAGATATGTATGATAATATATTTTCAGTCAGAAGCAGATGGAAGGGAAGCACAAACCTTATCTTATTAAAAATAGTGTGACACATGGACACTGCCTGATGTCTGCTTTCTAGGGGGAAAGTGTCAGGGGGACCCTTTTAAAATGGCAGGAATAACTCTTTGGTGGAAGAAGGTTGAGAAGATCTGACTTTGGTCCATGGCCTCTTTGACAGTTGCCTTTCTTCATGATTTCTAGTTTCGTGGTTTGTTTTCCTAGGTACGGGGTAAGGCATGAAAGCCCTAGAAAGGAGACTCACCTTTTTTGCCTTGACAGTATTAATGCAATCGTGTAGTTCAGACCTTGTAAGCCCACTTATTATTTCCTCTGCATGTGTTTCTCTAGTTTAGCGGATTAGCTGCACTGTCTCTTCAAAGGCTATCCAATCAAGGAGGGGTTATTAAAACCAGGGCGATTTATGACTGAGAATTAATTAGAGAAGCATTTTCATGCAAAACATCCAATTTTTTGATTAGCAGTGGAGCAGGGCCGCAATTAGCACTCTAGGAAGCTTAAATTTCCAGCTTTTTGATTCTCAGGAAATGAGATTATCAAACCAGGGTCAGACACTTGACAGCAAAGCGGGAGTGGGGGAGTGTGAAATTATATCTTAAAAAAGATCTTTGATTTTGATTCTGAGATTGCTTTTCAGGCCATAGAAAATTCAGAAGAGGGCAAAGACAAGAAAATGTAAAAGTGCAGGGGCTGAGATCTGGCTCTTCAGTGGCCTGTTTATTGAGCAGGGTGTCTGTTGTAAATGTTTGTTCAGAGAATGGTCAGATGCAAATCCAAAGTTTTGGTTCCTTCATTATTACTTATTATTTAATTCTCCTTTCATAAGTTTCTTTTGGTATTCAGTACCTGAACAAATATCTAAAATGTTTATATGAATTGGAGGGAGGCCATTTTTTTCCCCATTAGAAAATGACACTTGTTTTCTAAATGATGACTTGCTAGTTTAAGGGTCTATTCATTTTTTTTGTTGGTATTTTTAATTATTTCAAATCATTTCTCAAGTGAGCCATAGCTTAAGTAGTGAGTTATGTCAGGCCATAGATTGCCATTTATTGATAAGTGACCTTTGTCAAGCTAGGTGCCTGAGATAGAGTAAGGCACTTCAGATCTGCTGTAAACCAAGGTACATTCTGCCATTAGTATAATTAGCTTTTTTTTTTTTTTAAGGAAGGTGCAGCATAATGAAAATTTATTTGTTCTAGAAAATAGTTGTTACCCTCTGTATTCTTAATTTAGATTTCTAATTTTAGTTGGAAAATAAAAGAACAATATATCTTTTGTCTTGGGAAAGTGTGCTAGTTAAAACTAATATGCCTCTTTAATCATTAGGCTCTGAGCTCCTCAAAGAAACACAGTTCCTTTTTGTGGTTTTGGTACTCACCCATCTCTTTGCTGCTCTGTCTTCTTACTTACCATGCTGTTCATTCTCTGTAAATAGTTTACAAATACCACAGCACATTTAATGTACTGATTGTGTGTGCTCTTATGGATTGCTTGCTTTGTCATTTCAGGGGCCCCATTGGTAGTCTAGTCTATGTAAAGCACTGGTAAAAAAGCCTTCCTTGGTCTGAGTCAGGAGGGGCTGACCATTAGTGGATCTGGCCTCTCTGTTGTTATCCTAGCCTTGTTTTCTTTACTTAAACGAAGAAGCCTCTGCAGTTCTGTTTTTAAAATAGCTCTGTAAGCATCTCCTAGACCATGCTGACCATGAATACAAGAGACAGACATACAGATTTGATACAATCAGAGATTTCTGCTGCTGCAGTTTTCTTCCTCAAACATCTCTGATTTAGGAACATGATTTGCTGATATAATCTATCATTTTTGCAGTCCCACTGTTGAATGTCAGCTTTGTGTGCCATTCTTACTCAGTTCTTGCCTTTTGTTGATGAAAAGTATCCGTCACCGGCTAGATGAAAATTGGCTGCTGTTTAATCTTGGGGAGGAAGAACTGCCAGTCAGAGGCCAAAGAGTAGACATTGTTGGATTCAAAGCTATCAGCCTCAGTGCTCCTGTTTGGAGATGTTGATAAATATGTGCTTTATAGTGTTCAATAAAATATTTATTTAAAGTGTGTGATGTGTAGTTTTACAGTTATAGCTGTTTTCTTTGTTGTATAATGATTGTATATTTCCACGTCTATAACACATGAGCACATGCGAGAGCACAAGAGAGAACTTAAACAGATGAAATTGAGATTTTTATCATTTGTGTATATGTGCTAGGCTAAAAATTACCATGTCCACCTTCTGGGAGCTTGTGATACCCTGTTGTATCTGCAGGTTTGTGGATAAAAGGGAAGTATGTTGCTTCCATTAGACTTGCAGCATGCTTTCATTATTTGTGTATGTGTAAATATACACAAACATACATACATACAAATTTCATTTCTTCATTGAATGCTATTACCTGTAGAAGAAAACAATAAAACAACTTAAGTAAAATGTATACTAAGATCAATTTAAAAACTTACTGACATTTGATAATATTACTATTAAAGGTAAGCAGAAATAATGTGGTTTATTAAAGTTCAGGAAAATTTAATCAGGTGTAATCATTTAAAAATGAATCAATTTTAAAGAAAGAATAATTCGTTATTTAGTGAAATAGGCAAGCCAGGCTAGTCTAAGCTTTTCCTTAATATGAAGTTTTTTAAAACTCTAGTTTGCCATAGCTTAGTTTATTAATTAAGGAACTTGTTTTATGAGGCTTCTACTTAGTAATTTGTCCAATGTCATGTGCAGTTTCCAGTGGTAGTTTTATGGTGTTGGCTGCTGTCCTGGTAACACTCTACTCTGTCTGATGTGCCATAGGTGTAGTGTATATGGTGATGGATGAGTGATGTGCATGAAGACTGTTTCAGAACATGCTAGTGATGAGTAGAAAGGAATGCTTTCACTTTTCAGGTTCATATAAGTAACATTTAATAATGTTAGAATCACGTATGCTTGTTATTATGTAACTCTGTATAGATCTTGCTCTTTTGCCATTAATTATACAGTTATTTGGTAGGATTCTCTGACATGGATTCCTGAAGTTCTCTTTAGTCTTAACTTGCCATTGAAGTTCTTGAATTGACAAGGTGTCCTTCCCTAGTGAAGACTGTGCCGGCATAAGGAAGCTCATTTTCTTAGGTATATGATCAGTCTAACTGATGATATTTGATATTTGTTAGTACATGGTGAGTTTATAAGCCAGTGAGGTTAAGACTCTAGTATTCAGACCAGTAGGTTAGAGAGTGTTATACAGTGTTTGGAATAGATGAACAGTCTGTGGTGATGTGGGGCTGTTGGGCTTTTAAAGTAGAAATATGTGGAAAGAAAAATCCTAAGACTAACTAGAAAGAATAATCTAAAGGAAACAGTCACAACTGCATGAAGGAGATGTAGATCTGGGGAATGTCTAGCATCTCTCAAGGGCCCAGAACCAGCCACACCAGCTTCTATTAACTAATATAAGTGCATTCTTACAGTTTCCATCTTTTGTAGTCACATTTCCCTTCTTTCAGTGCTCATCTGCCAGTTTGGTAGCTCTGCACTTCTTTCTGCATATCTTATGTACAAATTCCAGTTTATTTTAATAGTTTTGAAGTCTATTGTTTGTTGTCATCTCCTTAATTAAAATTGTATCCTTTTGCAGCCATTATTAAAATGATAAGTGGAAATACTTCGTTTTGTTGATATGAAATAAACCAGAACTATGAAAAATTTTCTAAAGCAACACCAAGAATTTCTGTCTACTCCTATGAGCTTCTCAAAGCCTGGCCCTGCTAATGGCAGCACCTAGGAAAAGAGTGAGAGAGAGCCTATTCTTATTATGACTTAAGGATTTGCTAAGATTCAGCTATGGTAGTAATTTTGGATTAACCCTCTACTTGCTTGATGATATAATATGAAAAGTTTGATGTTCTGTAGCTGGATTGCCTTAAATAATATAAAAAAATCCAAAAGAAAAAGCCTTTCTGACTTCCCACATTTCCCTGTGGGTGCTTTAATTACTGTGATTTGTGATTGTGTTTAGTTTCATTGTATTAACAAGTGCTGACATCTCTTGATCACTCATTGTGCAGTTGATGCCCTTCAGCAGCAGTTAACACGTGATGTAGGAACTAGTTCTTCTTGGTAATGGCAGTAGAATATATAAATATATTCAAATGAACTACTTTACCTACATGTCTTTAAAATAGTACAATGGAACACATGCTTAAGAAATAGTTTTAAGGCTGCCTTCAAAGTCAGAGACCTGTCTGCCTTTGCCTTGTGAGTACTAGGATTCAAGACATGAACGACCATGCCTGCCTGGTTTAAGAAATTTTTTTCAAAATTGCTATTTCTACAGTGACTGGCTTATTGATGCATTATATATGTAGTCGATGACAGATTATACTTTAGAATATCTAAACATATTATGAATATATTTCTTGGTACTGATGCTTGATAGATTTATGTTTTAGGTAAAAATCTATGGTATCAGTGTAGTTATGAGAATGTACTCATAGTCATCCTTCACGTTTGAATAAATCTCAGTGGCATAGAGTCCCTTGAAAACATTGTATTCTCTATCCTCCCACAGAACTAGGAAGCATCTTTTGGAATAATCTAGTCCAGTGGTTTTAAAACTTTATTCTTCCACTGGACATGATGTTGCATACCTGTGGTACTGGCCTTATGGGGGTAGAGACAAAAGGCTCAGAAGTACAAGGCCAGCTTCCACTACCTAGTCTAGTGAGTTCAGAGCAACAGCAGCAGCAGCAGCAACAACAACAACAACAACAACAACAACTACAGTCTAAAGCACTTGTATAAATACCTGCACACGTGTCTTAGAGGCAAATGTTATGAGAATTTGCAAATGAGGAGTCCCAGCCTTCTGAAAGCTGTATATGTTGTTGATCAAGTTCTTCATTTTTATGTTTGGATTCTTCACTTACTTCAACTTGTTCTATTTTTAAAATTTACAGTGGGGACTGGAGAGATAGCTCAGCAGTTAAGAGCACTGACCACTCTTCCAGAGGACCCGGGTTCAGTTCCCACCACCCACATGGCAGCTCACAATTGTTTATAACTCCAAGATCTGACACCCTCACACAGACATATATGCAAACAAAACACCAATGCACATAAAGTAAAAAAATTATTTAAAAAATATTCCATTGAATTTATGGGGATTCCTTAACAGTATATATCGAGAAGGGGCTAACAAGATAATCCTATTTGAGATTTGGTAGAGTCCTTACTTTCCAAAAACATTTATCAGCCTACATTATTTGCAAAAGTCTAGGGCTGTGTCTGTTTCTTTTCATCCTTGTGATACCCTATCAATTTTACAATTGTAAATGTTTTTAAAATTTCAGAACTCCCCAACTTGATACGAATATACCTTTGATTACTGTCCAGGAAAAGAGATGAAATTCAGAGTATCTACTGAGACAACATTCTTTAACTTTAGAAGAACTTCAGATACCTACAAAGCTCATTAATCCAGACCTGTAGACCCCGTTGCCTGTTATCCTTTTTCTTTGTAGGTCTGTGAATTAGCATTTCTACCTACTTTGTGAAGCTGCTCCCTGATCCATGAACACACTTTGAGGATCTGTATAATAAATCTTACAGTAAACTGAAGGATGATGGTGATAGTCAGGTTAAGCATGCTACCTCTGACTATATTACTTCATTCTTAACACTATAGCACTTAGAAAGTATCTAATTTCCCTAGAGAATAGTGAACCTAATAGAATTATGCTTGAGCATTAACAGATCATCAACGGTATACCTTTCCCCTGGGTCCACAACAATTTGAAAAGATACGTTCCCAACAAATGACTTAAAACTTGTAGCTAAAGTAACAAATTAACAGTCACCAGGCTCTGTAATTGGCTATTTGAACAGATCTCCTTCATTTGAGTTTTATTCATGAATCACAAAACTGGAGATGAAGAATGTTCAGTATAAGGAGTGAAAGGCTAGTTTCTAAACTTTTATTCAACAGAGATTTCAGGCTAATTTTGAATCAAGAGCTAGGAGTCAGTTTAGATGCTTACAAGGTATACCTCATTTTTTACTATAATAAAATGCTTTACACAATATATTATCTTTGCACTAGATATTTAGTTGTACTTGAGTGTCAGTTTTAATTCCAGGCTTTCTTTTGGTGTAAGCAATTTTTAGCAACCTTTCTGTGACCCCCCTCATGGTCATTTATAGTAAAGTCATCAACCCAGCATCAAACAAATAGTTCTGTTAGGTGCTGAACTGCTGTGAAAGAAGATACTGAATAAAGGTCTCTGAAGGATGCTAGGAAATGGAAAAGGGGAAGAGGCAAGGAAATGCCTTCTAAACACCTGAAGTGTTTCATGGGCTGAATCAGGAAAGAGGTGGGATGGATAAAGGGGAAATGAGTTAGGTTGCACTAAGATCCTTCAACATTGTCTTGACTAGTCACATGACTTGGAAGCTACTCCTTTTAAGTCTTTTCTTCTATGCCTTATATGTACTTCTAGCAGAAGGTGTGGTCCAAATTTGTGTCTTCCTGTCTCAAGATCCAGATTAAAGGCCTGTGACTTCCTGCCTCAAAGATTCAGACTAGAAGTGGATTCACTCACTTTAACGCAGGCAAAAAAGTCTCACAGCTGTTCCCCCCATTTCTGGACTGTAGTTCATTACAGATATGCTCAAGTTGACAATGAAAGAAGAGCCATCAAGGGGAACTTAGAATTTGTAACAGAGGAAGCATGCATTTTCAGACAATTTTAGATGAGAGGATTTAAATTTGAAGAGGAACAAATAAATCAAGCCAATAATAAATAGAAATTATTTGCTAAGGTAGGAAAACAAAACAAAAACTAAAATTCTACATCATATTAATGGTTTAAGAATATGAAATCAGTTCATTTTTGTCGCTTTACCTTAACCTCCATGTTAGAACCTTGAATCTTTAAATTGGTTTGAAATGAGTAGTTAATTTAACTGTGCATATGCACATATTGCTTTGGTCTTATTCTATAGCAAGCTACTCCAAAGACCATCAAATATCAAATATTTATTATTATTCATTTCCTATTATTGACTGGCTGGTTGTCAGGATTTTAATAGCTCATCTGGGGTTGGCTATTCTAGGATGGAGTCATCTGGTATCACTGGGGTCTTTATTTTCAGGGCCTGTCATTGTTCAAGAGGTTAACTGGAGCCTGCTCATATAAGATCAAGTCCCCTGAATTTACTGTGCTTATGTGCCCATCATGTGTTTGTATCACATTTGGAAAGAACTGAAAGGGAAATATCCTCTCTGTTTTGATGGGGAAGCACTGTAGAATTATAGAGAAAAGTAGAATGATCACAGGATGGTAAGAAGCTTGGCTTTCTTTTCTTACAGTACCAGATGAAAACTTTTAAATTACTCATGCCCTCCTAATTGTTTTCTTTATTCTCCTAGAATACTTTTAGGTTTTTCATTTTGAGGAAATGATATGAAATATACTTTTCAAAAAAGCTTAAGACAGTGTGCTCATTGCGCTCATTGCAGCTGCAAAGATTTGGAGGTAGGGATTCTACCATGTCCGCCCAGTTCTGGTTAGCAGCATACTCATGGCACTATGAAAAAGTAGCAACTCTCAAATATGAAAGTAAAGAGAAAGTTTAGGTAAATAAATATTTTACTAAGGCTTTACAAAGTGTTACATAGTGATTTAAATGTTTTATGATGATAACAAGAGGACATACTTGTCATAAATAAGAATCAGGGCATGAATTTAAATAGCACAACCTTAAAGAAGAAATCCAACACATAGAGCAAACTTTGAGAAAAATTATTGAAAAAAGTAATCATAAAGTAGAAAAATAGTCAAGTAGAAAGGGAGTTCACAAGATGTTGTCATAGAAAATAGAAGGATTTTTGAGGAGATTCATGAGAATTACAGTTTGGAGAAGTTAAGTATTTGTAGGACACCACATGTAGCAGCCACTGTTAGCAGAAAGCTGTTCCCGAAGTCCCCAGGAGAAGTAAATAAAGTACAGTGTCAGAGGAAAGAGATATACCTCCGTGTTTTATGGTGATATTTTATTTGTATGTTAATAAATAAAGTTACCTGGGGGTCAGAGCTAATAGCAAGCCATAGCAGAAGCTGGGTGGTGGTGGCATACACCTATAATCCAGATCACATGACAGACAGATCTCTGTGTATTCACGGATACAGCCATCATGGGACATGCCTTTAATCTCAATACCAAGCATAGAAGACCTGGAGGCCTGTATAAATAGGCAATGACAAGGAAGTCATGTGGTTGGGTTTACAACCAATGAGAAGGCAGAACAGAAAGTCAATAAAAAGACAGATACACAGGAAGTAGGTCTCTTGCTGAGGGGAAGCAGGGCAGCAGCAGGAAGGGTAAGAAGGCGGTTTTAAGTTACTGCTCTGACCTCTTGAGCTTTTAACTCTGCATTTGGCTCTGTGTTTCTTATTTAATAAGACTGTTCATCTAGAATGATTCAGGGCCCATTTGCTTTTGTTAGAATAAGTGCATCAACAATTTTCAAATAAATCTACCAGATTCATCCCACTTTTATGTGACAAATTATATACCGATGGTTAAAATATTGAGGTAGAATAAAACTACAAAATTTGAAGGTAAGCATAAACATGTTTTATTGTTGCTGGTTCCTAAGGACTCCCTTGGGAGAGGGGGTGAGAACTGTAATCCCCCAGTGGGGAGTCTGGGCAGCAGGGTTTCAATACTTCGCCTCCCAAGTAAAAAACTCAGAAAACATAAGAACTTAGCATTGTTGCACAGAAATCTCAAAGCTATCATAATTTAAACATTTGAAATTAATAGTAAAAAATTAAATTTAATAAATTTGTAATGAATGCAACTCCAAAAAGTTATTAAATACAAGCTTCCATAAAACTTTTTTCTTTTATTAAAAATACATTTTTTCATACAATATATTCTAATTATAGTTTCCCCTCCCCAACTCCTCTGAGATCCTTTCCACCTCACCTCTTATTAGGATCCACACCCTTTCAGAAAACCAACAGGCATCTAAATAATAATAATAATAATAATAATAATAATAATAATAATAATAAATTAATGTATAATAAGATAAAAAGAAAAACACTATAATCAGACAGGACAAAGTAAACAGAAGAAAAAGAGCCAAAGGGAAAAAACTGAAAACACATATAGATGAAGAAACACACATGTTTGCACAAACAAGAATCCAATTAAAAAACAAAACTTTCAAACATAAAATGCAAAGGATCTGGAAGATGAAAGAAAGAGAAACAAAGAAAGAGAAAGAGAGAAAGTAAGAAATAATGAGCAAGCAATAACAAAACATGAGACAAAAATCTCTCCAGATGCCATTGATTTCATCTTGTTTTGGCCATCTACTGCTTTGCATGGGACACGCCCTTAAGAGTAATTTGTGTCCTCAGACTCCATTGGAGAAATCTAATTTTTCATTTGTGAGTCATTATCAATTGGAGATAGCTTCTGAGTTAGAGATGGGGGGCATGTGTCCACTTCTCTTAGTATTGAGACCCAATCTGATGTTGACCTGTGTGGGCCCTGTGCGTACTGTCACAGTGTACATGCATTTGTGCATCAGTCTTGTTCTGTTTACATGACTTTGACTCTTTGGTGTCCTCCATCCTTTTCTGGCTATTAAAACCTTTCTATCTTGTTTTCTGCAGAGTTACCCCGAGAGGAGGGATATGATGGAGATATCCCATTTTGAACTGAGTGTTCCAAGATCTCTCTGTCTCTCTATACATTGTCAGACTGTGTGTTTCTGTGTTTGTTTCCATCTACTGCAGGAGGAACACTGATCTATGATTATAGTAGAATGTTGTTAGGAGTGATTTTATTGCTATATTCCTTTAGCAAAACAGTAATATTTGGTTTTCCCCTAAGTTCATGGTCCATCTAGTCTCATGTTCTTGGCCACCTAAGAGGTGTCAAGGATACATTCCAGCTAATGGAGTGGGGCTTTAAATCCAATCAGATTTGACTGGTTATTCCTACAAGATTTGTTCCACTATTGTACTAGCACATAGTGTAGGCAGGTCATCATTGTAGATTGAAGCATGAATACTAGTCCATAGGAGCAAAGGCTCTAAGTAGGCACCAGCTCAACTTCTCCTGTGTTCAATGAGTTGTATAGGTATTGTCTTCAGCAACATCTTCAGCTTTACCATACATTTATGGAAAACAACCAATAGCCTGGGTTATTCAGGGGTTCCCATGTGGCCAGTTTGGCCCACAACTTGATTAGATATAACTCATTCCCAGTTTACCTGTTTTATATCCCCATGGTTACCACATTATTTCATAACAGTTTTATCATTTTAAAATTTTAACTCACTAGGGTTATTGTATGTTTGCATGTGTGAGGGGTCCATTTATGCCCATGTTTGTGGCCATAACTTTAAATTTTTTTTCCATGAACAGTAGCTCATCCAAATAACGAACTTGGTAAATATCCAAATATGAATGGATGGATTCTGGGCCTCTTATTTCCCTGTGTTCTGAAATAGAGTCGATGAGCATGTTTGTTGATGAAGAAACACTGGTGATAAGTCCTTTGTTAAATAATAGTGCAAGTGCAGCATGAATTAAATGTTTTGTTGTAAAATATTTTAAATTCTGAACTGTATACTCCAACAAAAATTAACTGGATTTGAAATCACAGTATATAATGCATGTAAAGAGTAGTTTCTATTTCAACTAACATTAATACATTCTTTGGCTATTGTTTTTAATTCTCTTCACCTTCATTTGCTGAAGGCATTTTCACAACCCTTGCCTCTTTCATTAATCTACCTGTCCTGCCCCCCTCTTTTTTCCTTCCACTCCTCTAACCTCCTTGCCTTTCTCCCTTTCAGTATTCTCTCCTCCTACCCACAGGCTCGGCTATTGTGAAGTTTTGAGTTTCATTTGTTCTTTGTCCTATTTAGACATAAAAGCCAAGTAGTTGTGCATTTGAGATTACACTAGTGTGGTGGGAACATGCTCTGGATGCAGGCTGCCTGCTGTTGATGATGATCTATAAAATAGGACTGTTGTGTGGGGTAGTGACCCCTCAGGGCTTTAAGTGCAGGTTACATAGTTTGCATGGTAAACTGAGCCAGGGTGAAACTGGCAGTGTTTGCACATTTTCAAAATGACATTTAAATGAACCAGCCTTTCATTTTTATTGGGTTGAACATACTTGTCTGCTTATTTGAACAGTATTTTCTTGAGAAATCCTGAGACTTTGCTTGATTTGTTCTTTTATGTCAGTAGTAATTAAATTTTTATGTTTGTAAATCAGTCTGCCCATCACACAGAAGAAGAAAATTTCCTCATTGCAGATAGTCGTTGCAACATTTATTTAAAAAATTGCTTTAAAAACAAAGATGTCCCTGGTACACAGTCTAAGAGCATTTGTTTACATTTATGACCAAAGATTTTGAAGTTCCTTCTACCCCCAGTGCATTTCCGCTATAATGGGAATAAACAAACATAACAATAGAATGACACCCTTAGAGCATATCCCGAGGTACTTATGATTTGTGATGTATTACCCTTCTGTATTCTAGATATCTATTTCTGTAACTATATAGCAGCAATGGAGTTGGTTCACTTTAATTAAAACTGGATATAATTAGCTTGTCTCATGACCCTTATTGATGAAAATCAAAGTCAGTAAATGTGTTTCTTCAAGGCTAATATTCGCTTTTTGCTATTATCAAATCTTAAGGGGTAAAAATGAAGTTTGCTACAAACTTGTAATCATTCTAATGGCTTAAATTTTAATTCATGAAGCTAGTAAAAGTTCTCCTAAAACAAATACTGCAACAAAGCTCTACAGTACAGGTGTAGGCCATCATTAGGGGGACTTGTGCCTTTAGTGTGCATTGAGTCTCATGGAGGTGCCTAATATGTGTTATTTATTTGAATTCCAGTTATAACTTAGTAGTAATTTTTCTCCATTATAGACATTACACATAATGAATTTCAGGAAACATACAACAATAGGTTCTTCAGCTTGTAGACAAAGACAGTAATATGATGAAATGATCAAATACAAATAGTCCTTTGGTTTATTTTATCAAGGCATTTTTCCATGTTTTATTTATAAGGCAATTGAAGTAATTTATTTTGTATGGAATTCTGACTCTTCTGAATAACAAATAATGTATTATCATATATACCACATTGAATGGGAGAATGATGAAAGCCATACTTGAAGATAAAAGTTTAATATTTTGGGCTCATTGGTCACAATTATAGTGGTACTACTTTTTTTCCCAATGGAATCATAATTCCACATGCACATTTTTCAAAAATGGAATGGCATGTAGTACAGAAGAATGTGGAAATAGTAGGTGTTTGTTCAAAGAGGGAAAGAGTGGTTTTTTTGTTTGTTTTTTCCCAGTAGCTATAGAACATGTTAAATATGCAAAATTCTGTCTACACACCCCCCCCCCCTCTAAGATCTTTGAATATGTATAGGTTGAGTGGGTTTCAGTGTGTGACTATCTAAAATTCTCGGAGTAGGGAGGGTGTTTCTGCCTATGAATCTTGGGTATGGCCATATTGGTGAAATTATTAAGGCCACTCCACGTAGTTAAAAGGGAGGTTTATTTTGTGGGGTAACTTACAAATGAAGGGGTAGGTTGCAGGCAAAGGTATAGGGTAGTCCGGCGGTGTTCTCTGGAGAACTCTGCTCGGTCCACCTCTAGTGTCCGGCGTCCCGGAACCAAGAGCCCACCTCCTCCTCCTCCTCGGTCTTCCGCTCCTTCCTCTGCCCCGCCTTGTGGGCGTGATCATTACTGAAGCCTCAATGGGGGTTGGAACTTCCAGGCCAATGCTGGGATGGCTACCCACTACATGGCCATGCAAAGGCCAGTAGGTTTGCTCTTGACTCTTTATGTGGTGATCTATATGAAGAGATTTGGAGGACATTAGCAACCTCACATTTTAGATTAAGTCAGGGTAATATTGGACTATACTCTGTTGCCTTGTATTTCCTGCTGCTTGAAACAAGGAGGATACAAGCCAAAGTGACAATATGGTTACTACCTTAACTTATCTTTAGTTAAAATTCCAGCTAATGAGTGTAATGTGCTATAGTCTCCCATGTACTGATTGCTTTAAAGCATCTAGTACAAGGATATTTGAAAAGAAAAAATCAAACAAACAAACAAACAAACAAACAAAAACAGGCCAGAAAGAAAAGTTAAAAGTTTAGAATGTCATGGAATAATGACCTTGGCCTGTCAAAACAGACTCTACACTTTTAAGTTCAGTAAGAATTTTAATATGTTAAGTAACTGCTCTGTGTACATTGGTTTGGGGAGAGCTATGCAACAGTAAGGTCAGAGTTTCCTGTCTTGCTTTTCCTGAGAGTAGTTGCAAATGTGTTAGGGGCTAGGGGCTGGGGGTGAGGTTTAAGCTGAAGTGTAAAGCATATACCTTTAAAATCTTCCTGTTAGATTCTTCTCAGTAGTGAGTTCTTTCTTAAAATTTTGCAAATATAGTTTATAAATCACTATTTTGAGAATATCTTTTAGATACAAACAGAATTGCCCAAATATATTTGAAAATTATAACATACTGGTTTGTGATTGATTTAGTGTCCTTTTGGTATTTCACAAAGTTACTCTGTTGTCCTTTCTGAACAAAGAAAGACCTTTTGACTTGTGACATCTTTTGAGTGTGACTTGACCTGTTTTGCATGATTTATCTCCTGATTCTAGCTAGTCACAGTGAGGGCTGTGGCTCCTGAAATGTATCCTGGTGTCCCTTCATTGGTGTCTTAGTAGGTGTCTGGACTGAGGATAATGTGACTTCTGATATTGACATTGCACTGCCTTCTACTTCTGAACAGCTGTGCTGGTCGACCAGTATTTATAAGGTCAAACTAGTTGCTGGAAATCATTCCCATTGAGACCAAATAGTCCCCCTTAGCTCTTAAGTATTATTGTTGTTTGCCAGGTAGAAGAGTAACCTTGTGTTTTTCCCTAACTTTCTGTAGATTCAGCATAATGTGTATCTTGGAAAATAGCTCTTGATAAATGGTTTTATGCCCAATTTTCTGTTATTTCTTCATAGTCTTCTTATTTTATTTTGTTCTAAAGCAAGATTCTGAGGAGCCCTATGTACTCCTCAAAATAATGTTGTTAAATGTATTAAGAATTGTATTATACCTTTATTGAAATACTTATAGTAAATAATAAAATATAACACCAAGACTAATAATCATATATTTGTAAATCATTACAAGTGTAACCTTAAGGATATTTGCAACACTGTGTGCCATAAAATTATGGTTTCTATTCATGAGAAAGTGATGGGATGTAGTAATGTATTAAAGTTGTTTATGGATTATGATCATAGTAAAATGGTTTCTATCCAAGATCCGTTCTATCCATGTGCCTCAGATGAAAAAGCTCCCTTCTTTTAAGAAGGCATCTGTGCCTGTGTGATCCACACTGCCTTTGAGCTGCTATGGATTGAGCTGTTGTTCCTGAAGGATGGACAGGATTCTTGACAATGGTAGAAGAGGTTTATGGTGCTTCAGTATTTTTCATGACTTCTACTAGAAGTGACACATAGTTGGTGTATTATTTTTCCATTCCCTTAATAACTGGATAATTCTTCACTCATGAGACCAGTACATTATTGTCACTCAGGCTGTTGAGAAGTTTTTATTTCTATGAGATTGGATAGATCAAAGTGTAAATGACATGTTCATCAGAAATCCTTAATCTTCTTTCCAATTTATTGAGGTAAGTTAGACCCATTTCTAAATGTTGGCCCTTGTCTCCAAGTTGATGCCAGGCTAGGAGTATGCTTGTGAGGTAGGATTGGTAATTTGAGGTGAGTCACATCAGTAGAGGACTAGGAAGAATATGACAGACAAAGTGTTGAGACTCACACAAATACTGGATGACTGTTTTATAATTTTAGTCAGATAGGCCTCAGAGAAGTATTGAGAGTCAGAGGACTGTGGGCACCCTCTGTACAGTCAGATTAGTTGTCTCGAACCCTAAATTTCATACAAAATATTTTCAAATAACTAAATAATAGTCAATGTATTCATCTGAACAAAGGAAGAGAGACGAACATATGCACAAGATAGACTGAAAGAAAAAGATCCTGTATGCACAAATGTGCATTTAAATTTCTCTTCTTTTATACATCAAAGCCTCAGCAGATATATGATTTAGCATTTGCCTTGTACCGCTGGCTCTGGGGACCACAAAAGTTTTGTATGTATACATACATAAATATATATATTTGCTGCAGTGAACCCTGTTGTTGTTCTGAACAGCTGGGAATAGAGTGTATCTCATTAAGACAGGATGCCTTATCTAAGCCTCCCCTGGCAACCTGAAGAGTATTGACTGTGTTTTGCTTCCCCAGAACTGAAGTATCCATTTCCTTACCACCTAGTGTTCTCTTGCACTTACTGAGACACTCTCTGGGCCCCATTGCCTCTTTGAATGATGTGCACAGTTTATACCAGCTGTTACTTTTTGTCCTTCTTGCCTTCTCCTTTAGCTTTTTGTTATGTTTATTTAAATAAACAAAAAGCCCCCAGTGTAATTAGAGTGTACCATTTGTTTGTGTAACTTTAGAGTATCAAGAACAGATTTTCACAATAAATCCCCATCATAAAGACACCCTATTCCATGCTGGAGAGAGGGTTGTTATTTAAGGTGGTTCCTCATGCTTGCATTTAAGGTTTTATGTGAGATGATTACTCATATTGCTTCATTTGATTGTAGTGGTAAATTATCATCCCACTTTACATCCAGATCACAGCGCATCTGAAAGCTCCAGAATGAAGTTAGTAGATTGTTGGTCAGCAGTTCAAGCTTTGTCATTTCAGCTCCATCATCTCTTCCTAGTATATATGCAACCTCTTAGTAAATTGAGTAAATTCAGATGTCTATGCTCAGTTTTATGTGGCTTCACTGATTATGTGTTTTTATTATCCATTCAGAATTTTAAAAAGACAGAGAGAGATGATGCTAATAGTATCATTTCTCTGTGTATTCAGACTTCCATTTAGGTCATCATGTTCGTTTAAGATTTGTTCAGCATTTGCACAGGAATTAGGCAAGAATGTCCAGGAAGATCTACCTGGAGATTCCTTTAGAACTGGGCACAGGAAAGTACCAGTCTTTGCTTTCATGCATGTTGAGAGTGCAGTATGTGTTAGACCTATATGCACATTGCTTCATTTAACTCTGCTAGAGGTATTAGAATAGATGAGGAAAATTGAGTCCAAAAGAATTTCCTCAGTGTCACATAGTTCACAAGTACTGAGTTATGCTAGAGACAATATCTGATTCTAGTGCCTAGGTTCTCAGCCACTGCTTCATGCTTGCAAGGAATGGTGTCTAAGAGCTGAGATAGTGTTCCATAGCAGTCTAGAAAAGGAGAATGAAATTATTTCAACACCTGGACATTTCCTGTCACAAACTTTAGGGGGAAAAAGGACTTTGTGTAATATTTATTGATTCAAGAAATTCCTGTGATTTCTGAATCATTCATTAGGTATAAATGGAAGGACCTGTTAGTTTCAAGAAAGAAAACAGGAAATTAAAGTCCAGAAAGGTTGGAGGATCCTTCTCTCCTGTTAAGAGTAGAAGGAGTTGGGGAAAACTGATTTGCTTTGCATTCCAATACCACAGTGTAGAAGGTGCCCTGGAATGTTAACTGCATGACCTTGAGTATGGCAGAAGGAGTCATACCTGTTTTTTCTTTCCCTATTAGAGCATTTCTGACATCATAGCAAGACTCAGGATGCCAGATATTGTAGACACCAGTGTCATCAAACATACAAATGGAATGATAAACACTTCTTATTGTACATATACATACAGATCTCTCTCTCTCTCTCTCTCTCTCTCTCTCTCTCTCTCTCTCTCTGTGTGTGTGTGTGTGTGTGTGTGTGTGTGTGTGTTTATGTGTTTTCTTAGCAAAAATAAGCTAGAGGACAATATTAGGTTTCTAGGGAAGAAACATTTTTAATTAAAATAACAATATAATGCCTACCATTAATAACTTCTTGTAAAACATTGTTGATGTTATCTTTTTCTTTTATTTTTATTAGCATATGCTAGTTTTATATATAACGGGTTTATTCTGGCATTTTATACATGTATATAATATCCTTTGATATTTATTGCTACCTCTAGTTTCCATTTCTTGTCCCACTCCCACTGATCACCTTCCCTTCCCAACTAGTCCCTTTTCTAGTATTGTTTCTTCTTTCCCCTCCTCTTCTGTCCTCCCTTTTTTCTTTGGATTGTCCAATGAGTTTCATTAGGATTGCTTAGAGGACTGTGGTCAGGGGTTGTTCACAGGAGCATGGCATCTTACCAGTGACTATATCACTGAAGAAAATGTCTGTTCCTCTCCTAGCAACCATTATCTGCATTTAAACACTCACAGAGGACTGTGGCCTTGTGAGCTCCTTCCTTTTCCATGATAGGATCTAGTGTAGGTAACAGCTGCTGTCAAGTTCAAGAGGCAATGGCTATGCCATGACCAGCATTTAGTGTTGCACATCACCTGACTTCTCTTTTCTTTTAAATCCTGTATACTTCTTCTCTTAATATGTTCTTTGAACCTGGGCAGGTGTATTATGATGCCCATTGATATTAATTTTTATGAGATGATATCTTTATCTTATTTTATTGGCAAAAAATGTATTTACAGGGTATTTGTTGAATCATTTCTTGAACCATATTCTTTAATAATATTTTATGGAATCTAAACAGTCAGATTGAAGATTATCATGCATTTTGCAATTAGTTTTGATATAATGAACATTTCATGTTTGTGTTTTGTATTTATAAAATAATTCACTTGTTTTCTAACTGTAGTTATATTAACTGAATTTATTGTCTTTTTTTGAATGCTGACTAGTAGGCTAAACCAAACAAGGAAATGAATATTATAATGAAATTAAGAAAGATTTAATTATAGTCAAGAACTGTGACACTGTCATTTCTTTTAGAGAAATATCAGGTTGAGAACAAATATATCAAACATAGGAGCCAATGTTTATTTTTTTTTAATTAAGAAATTTTTTTATTCATTTTACATACCAATCACAGATTCCTCTCTCTCCCCTCCTCTTGCCTCCTCAGCATCCCCCTCCAGCCCACTCCCTATAATCCCCCCCCTCCCATTCCCTCCTTTGAAAATGTAAGTCCTACCATGGGGAGTTAGCAGAGCCTGGTACATTCAGTTGAGGCAGGTCCAAACCCCTCCCCCTGCATCAATGTTGTGCAAAATGTCCCACCATAGGTAATGTGCTCCAGAGAGCCAGATCATGCACCAGGGATGGATCCTGATCCTACGGCCGGGGGCCCCTCAAGCAGATGAAGCTACACAATTGTCTTGCTTATGCAGAGGGCCCAGTCCAGTTACATGGAGGCTCCACAACTATTGGTTACAAGTTCATGAGTTCTCACTAGCTTGATTTAGTTGTCTTTGTAGGTTTCCCCATCATAAACTTGATGCTCCTTACTCATAGAATCCCTCTTCCCTCTTTTCAACTGGACTCCTGGAGCTTGGCGTGATGCTTGGCTGTGGATCTCTGCATCTGCTTCCAATCATTTCTGGATGAAGGATCTATGATGAAAGTTAGGGTATTCACCAATCTGATTAGCAGAATAGGCCAGTTCAGGCATCCTCTCCACTATGTGGCAACCCACAGCTCCAGAGAAGCTAGGTAACAAGACGGACCCTAAGAGGGACACATGGATTGCCCTGGAAAGGGGAAATAGATGAGATTGACATGAGTAAACTCAAGGTGAGGGGGCAATAGAAGGTAGGGGTAGGGGATGAGAACATAAGGAAATGGGATGGTCGATCTGGAACTGGGATGGAGTGGGAGAACAATGAAAGAGATATCTTGATAGAGGGAGACATCATGGAGATAAGGAGAAACCTGGTGCTAGGAAAGTTCTCAGGGATCCAAAGTTTATAAGAAAAAAGGCATTTAAAAAGCATGTTGTGAGCTGTCCAGTAGTCCTCAGAGACAGCAGTCCTTTTGAGTTGCAGTGGAGAATTTAGTTGTTCTGCCCCATTGCGTCTGCCTGACTGTTAGTAATAGCAAAGCTTTTCAAAGAAGGGAAGTTGCTATTGAATTACTTTTAGAAATTAGTTTTGCGGACTAGAGACCTTGTGTACCCATAAGTACCAAGCACATTTTTATTTCTAGTTCTGGGGCATGTAGTTATTTTTTTTTTTGTTTTTTGTTTTGTTTTGGGTGGTTTTGTTTTGTTTTGTTTTTTGTTTGTTTGTTTGTTTTTGGTTTTTCAAGACAGGGTTTCTCTGTGTAGTTTTGGTGCTTGTCCTGGATCTCGATCTGTAGACCAGGCTGGCCTCGAACTCACAGAGATCTGCCTGTCTCTGCCTCCTGAGTGCTGGGATTAAAGGTGTGTGCCACCGCCACCCAGCTGTACCTTGTATCTTTAGAAAACTCTCAAGAGCCTCCCCTTTCTCTATTATCTGTGACCAGCCATGATCTAGTAGTTTTGAAGAATAAAGAGGGAGGCCCTGAAAACAGCACGATTAAGATCACTTATTTAGGTGTAAACTCTTAGGAAAAGGCCTGCTGGGTGGCTTTCTCACTGAGCTTGACTTGAGCAGAGAGAGTATGCCCAGAGAAGTGGTGCTTAGCATTATAGCTGATTACTCCATTGTTTATTATTTTATTGTTATTTCCTCAGTGTTGAGTGCTTTTTACATGTGGTCATGTGGTAGTGACTGAATGGCAGAAAACAAAGTGAAGCAAATTGAAAATGCTAGTCTAGAAAAAAGGTAGATAGTGATTCTGTTTTTTCTAGAAAGTGGGATTTGGGAGTGAGTGCCCATGTTAAAAATTGGTCACATCTGACTGACCTTGTGTTTGGAAACTCAGCAATAAGGGGAAAGAACCCAAAATTATTTACTCCAATATGAATTTGTTTGTAGACTCCAGTAATTGACTTATTTCGTAGCAATAAGGTAATTCAGATAATTTCAGAAAATTCACTTTCAAGAAGGAATTCTAATAAAGAATAATTTAGACAATTATATTATGCATGAGAAATGGCTATTTGCTAAAAAGGGAGAAAGGTGGCTAATGGTGGCTACAGTTTACAGCTAGGGATCCTCTCTGAATGAATACATTTCTTCTGTGAGATTTAAGGGTGAAAATGACATGGATGGAGCATGACCCAGAAACAGGCCTGTCAGTGGTTGCCCCGGGAGTAATTGAAGATTTGCCTGTGTTGATTGACTTTCGCCATCTGATTGCAGACACTCCGAGCAGCTCATCTTGCCCTTTTATCTCCTTTGTTACTTCTTCTCAGAACTGCTTGTAAAATATGTCTTGCTTATCTATAGATTTTTAGATCCTCAGAAGGGCTTATCTATTTCTCTTGATTGTTTGCTGGGAGAATATTTCAGTCAATGTCATTACTAACATTACAGCATCTAAATTCAACTTTACTAAAATCTGAGACTAATTTTAGACACATGTACACTTAGCTGTATTCTTTATAAAGCCCGCCCATGTGAATGTTTAAAATCCCCCATGATCTTGGGTGCTAAGCTGTTGTAGCTGTGGGCATCTGCTTTTATTAATGCCTCTTTAGTGCAGATCAGTTTTTAGAGAAAACCCTCTTTAAGAATCCATCTCAATACTATCAACAGAGAATCTTGTCATTTTATTTAGAGCCTATGAGCATATGTCTGAGTGGACTTTAGTGTTTTAAGAATGGGATTCTACATATCTCTAGGTCAGGGTCAGCTTCTTCCTGTAGGTTTTCTGTGTGTCCTTTAAAAAGCTATAGTAATGCCCCCGTTTTGTGTTTACTATCTAACATGGATCTTCTGTTTGTGTTTCATAATTTTATTTTATTATTTTTGGTTTTAAGCTGTACTATGCTGCCAGAATCATTGGTGAGGGAATTATCTGAGCTGTGTTAGAAAACAGAAATGTGCAGTGTCTTAAAAAAGTACATTTTTACTTTTATACCAGCCTTTCATGGATTCTTGTTTTTCCTGCTGTTGCTAAGCTGCTGAGTTTGCTTTGACCACATTGGGGTAGGAGGTGTGCAAAGGAAGGTGAGGTCATTGTTCTGAAAGCTGTTTTAATTGTTTGCATTTATTTGTTTATTTAGCATATATGTGCATACGTCTGTAGGTGGCGTGCATGCCACAGTATACCCATGGAGGTAAGAAGACAACTTGCAGGAGTTCGTTCTCTCTTCTTACTCTGTGGGTTCCAGAGAGTAAACTCAGGTCCTCAAGTTTGGTACCAAGGCAAGTATCCTTACTGAGCCATCTTGTTTGATTTAGGTACTTTTGGGGGGTGGTTAGGGGAGCTGGAACAAATGGGTCAGTCAGTCATTAATAGCACTGGGTTAGTTTGGTTGCTAACAGTAGTACATATTGCTTTTGCAGAGTTTGGTTTGCAGCATCCAAATCAGGTGGCTCACAATTGCTTGCAATTACAGCTTCAGGGGATATGACATGGTCTTCTGGACTCCATAGGCAACTTCGTTCATGTCCACATAAACCCCTATCCACATATGCATAATTAAAATAGAAATAAGTATAAAATAGTTTTATATTAAAATACTAATGCATTTTTAATTTTTAATTTTTATTGTGTGTGTGTATGTGTTTGTGTATTTGTGTGAACATCCATATGCAAATATACATGCTCACCATGGCGTATGAGTGGGTTGGTCATTGTCTTCCACTGTGTGGGCTCTGGGGATGCTACTTAGGTTCCATCTTAGTGGAGGCCCCTTAAGCTGCTGGACCTTATTGCCAGGCTGCTATCAATAAAGCTTTACTTTAAGTTTTAGTATATAACAGGCAGGGAGAAGTCCATGTGACATTTCAGACTATTTTTCCTGATGCCTCAGGTTAGAGGAATTTTCTTCAGTTCAGCTAAGTACATGATTTGTTTCTCATGTGCCCTCTGTTTTCGTAATCGGGCCACAGCTTCCACCTATGATATTTTGTTTCACTCAGCACTTTGATTCTGTGTATTCATGCTTTTATAACCACTTTTGATTTTATATAAGATTTGATAATTGACTATATTCATTTAAATAATGTACAATGATATGTATATTTGCTTAGATTCATGTCTTATCAGTAAATATGTGATTTTGGTGTTTGCACGATGTTTCGGAGATACATGTTGGCTGTAGTTGTTTGCAAAGCCCTTCCATTCTATGCTAGGTCAGAGAACTTGAGTTAATTCTAATCAACCTCGGGTTGTCATTCCTTCTCATCACTGTCACATTAGCATCATTCCTGTTCATCACTGTCACATTAGCAGAAATCTGAACTTACTGATTAGCAAAGTGGATGGAAATCACAGCTCTGTGTGTGTCCAAATAACTACTCATCAGCAAGGCTTGTGCTGGGGTCTGATGGTTTAATGCAGACCTTAATCAAGGGCTGAGAAATGTTTCCTCTGCAGTTTAACCTAGTAGTAGTATTGAATTACATTAACATGTATATACACTCCCATACACACACACACACATACACATACATACAGAAGCAGCATTTTACAATGTTCAAAGTCAATCAGATCCAATCAAACAAAGAAAGAAAATAAATAGACTTTGACTATGGCTTCTCTTGTATTTTAGTTCCATAGATTCAAGTAGTATATTTGTCTTTGTTCTCATTCAGTCACCCATCTGGCTGAAGAACTACTTGATTAATAATACATATCTCTGTACATATATTCTGAAAAAGTGTGTGGTTAATGAGCCAGAGTTTATGTTTAGAGCTGACAGTATCCCAAATGGTATCAGTTGTTTTTCAGTGGTATGTACATGGATGTATAAGTGCATAAGTGCGTACAAGTCATTATTTTGAGAGGTAATAACTCTACCCATTATGTAGTGCCTTGCCTGGAGCACACAAACAACTATATACTGGTTTTGGTAACAATATTTTTGTGTGTTTTACTCAGCTGTTATATACTGATTGTTCACTAGGAAACCGAATGTCTTTGTGGCCCTTGATCTTTGATTAACAATTTTTTAGAACCTCATTTTGGATGGTTTAGATACTTTATTTTCATTTCTACAGTGATTCCTTAGCATGGATGTTTCTAGTCACACCAGAATGACCACAGGCAGCTGTGTGATTCCTAACTTCACTCAGGATAAGAGAGCTTGAATGTGCAATCGAACACCCAGATTGACATCTAATGTTCTCTGAAGGGATTGTAGGATTCACATTCAGAACAAGTTTATCACTTGAAATCAGGATTATGCCAGTGTTTGATGGAATCTACGTTATTGGATTTAAAATATAGTGTCCATTATTTCATAGGATTATATTTTAAAACTTCTAATGTGTAAAAATTCTTTTACACTCTACTCTTTTATTTCTGTATGTATCTATGTACTACTTACTTGTTTATGTTCCTATGTATGTGTACACATGGTTCTATATTGATGTTTGCACGTCCAGATGTGAATGTTAGAGGACAACCTGTGGGAGTCAGTTCTCTCCTGCTACCATGGAGGTTCTCAAGATCAGATTCAGAATGTCAGGTTTGGCAAGTGCTATTCCCTGTGGAACCCAGAATACATCTGTTTCTACAGACTACATGTGGGGAGAGTGGGGTGGGGTGGGAGAAGTGCTTACTTGCATGTATGTCTTTGCAAAGTGTTCATGCTGTGTCACTAGTGGCCAGAAGATAGCATCAGATCCCCCAGGACTGTTGCAGATGATTGTAGCCTCCAAGTGGGTCCTGAGGAAGAGCAGCCAGTGCTCTTATGTGCTGAGCCATATCTCTTTAGCCCCACTCCTACAGACTTTTAGGATTTTATTTTATGTATTTTTGCAATGGAAACACTTATTTCTCCTCCATATATGTTTCATTTTCTTTCCCCAAATCTAGTGGTGCACATTCAAGTATTTCCACCATACTTTTTTGTTGCTGGTGTAAGCTCCAAATGAACATTTTCCTCCCAGATTTTTGGTTACTGTTACATCATTTCCTTCTCTTATGGCTCAGATTAATACACCACTATCACTTGTTCTTTCTTTTGCCTCTTGTGCGAGTCTGTCCCTACAGTCCTTTCCCTTTTATTCTGAGGCTACTAAGCTTCATTGTGAAACAGAAGCTTGAGGTCAGGTAGTGGGCTTTGGGTACAGAGTCTGAATTTTTGAAATTCTCTTGCTCTTTTAGAATTCTCTTACATTTTCCATGTAAGAGCCTATATTACCATAATTGTGAACTAGTGTGATGCTTTTGTTTTCTTTTCCCGTGTTTACTGTTTGTTATTTAAGGTTTTTTCTTTTCAGTATCTGAACTAATACCCTTAAAATCCTTTACTCTTAGCCCACTTTTTATTACTTCAGTGATTGAATTTGTAATATGTAACTATGTAATTGTGTATACATGTTCTTAAGGAATATAGCATTTCTTTAGAGGTATATAATACCTGCATGAAGAAAAGGTCATATTTGTTTCTTTGAATTTATTTTTTATATTTTCATTCTTTTATTCTTTTTGACTTAAATATGAAGTGATGCTAATTTGTCATACTCTATTCTGGAGATGCTTATGTCAGTATCTTTCTTATTTTTTTGACTGTACCCTGTACCTGTGGTATATGTAAGACTGTTGTACTCCATTACTTCTGTTGAAGGAACAATTTTATGTTTATACACCCACCCTCCCCTGTTTTATCCTCTATGGATTATAAAGAATGAACTACCTCACCTTAGTGGTATCCCACGTTGCCTGGCAACAGGCATAGTGTCAGACTTCATCTTGTCCTACTTGAGCACTGAGGAGAGATGTTTGTTGTTTTCTTGTTTGTTTTTCTATTTTTCTGTCTTCTGCTGATACAACCATCTCTCCTGTGTCTCGTCTTGCCCCAAAACTTATTTCTTAGGCTGTATTTTTCCATTTCCCATAACTGACTGTCTGTACTTTAAAAGTGACCTCATTTATGCATTCAGGAACCAAAGTTTTTAACAGGCAGGACTGATTTAACAGAATTCCAGATCTCAATGCTTTGCTGTTAGTGGCCACAGTCTATCTTATTTCCTGTTAATCTAGAGCATGAAAAGAAATTACGCCTGTTGAAAAAAGGACAGGCAAGAGAGCAACCACATTTGTTTATTTTTTTTCTTATTTATTGTTTGTTTAACCTCCCAACTGCAGTTTCTCCTTTCTCCTATCCTCCCAATCTTTCGCCCCATACCTCCCTTCTGTTGCCACCCCTTCCCCCTGCCCACTCCCATCCACTCCTCCTCAGTTTATTAAGCAAAGGGCAGGTCTCCCATGTATATCAACAAAACATGGCATGCCAAGTTACAGTAAGACTAAGCACCTCCCCTTGTATTAAGGCCGAGCAGGGTGACCCTGTGAGAGGAGTAGGGTCCCAAAAGAGTCAGAGACAACTCCCGCTCCTGCTCCCGCTGTTAGGAGTCCCACAAGAAGACCAAGCTACATGACTGTCACATATATACAGAGGGTCCAGATCCATCCCACGCAGGGTCCTTGGTTGTAAATTCCATCTCTGTGAGCTCCTAGGAGCCTAGATAGTTGATTCTGTAGCTATTCTTATGATGCCCTTGAACCCTCTGGCTCCTACAATCCTTCCTCCCTCTCTTCAGCAGGATTCTCTGAGCTTGGTATAATGTTTGACTGTGGGTCTCTGCTATAAACCAGAGAAACCAAGTTTATAACAAATGTGTACTCTTTATGAAAGCTACCAAAATAGATATTATTGGATGATTTAATAATTTGGTCCCCCCCCACTCTCTTTTGTGTGTGTTGGTGTTACAACAGTTTTTATGTACAAGAAAGGAAATTATATACTAAAGTTTTACAGGTATGAAAACTATCTCTAGGATGTGTCATGGGCTTAGCTGACATGTTAATCTTTAGGAAGAAGTTTATTGCTTTGTGAATTTCATGGATCCTTAAATTTGTAATATTAACTTTTAATATTATGTTACTAATGAAATAGGTATACTATCTTCTAGAAGATTCTAAGAGGGAATGTCTTAGGGGCAGATATATTGTGTAGGTAATGTGTTAGGAATAGATAAATCTCATGGAATTTTTGCTTTGTGATTCTTTGACTTTTCTGTAACTCTGGTGGTGTGTGTGTGTGTGTGTGTGTGTGTGTGTGTGTGTGTGTGTGTCCCTGTAAACACACACTAAGCAACCTTTAAAACCTGAGAGGAGTCCTTAGCTGTTTCCTGTTGGTAGTTTTGAGCACTCTGGAAGGAAAGCATTAGGCAAACATTAGGCATTTTTGTCATTACTGTTGCCATTACTTGGTACCATTTATGTAGCACCTGCCTCACTAATGTGGTTGCTTAGAGGAGCTTCAATTTTACTCCAAATGGCTACTTTTTTGTCATTATATCATCTGTGGTAAACCACATCCTATGTAAACATTGTCACTGGATTTTTTTTCTTGAGATTCCAGCCTTCAAATAGTGTTTCTGTTCCAATTGTCTGTGAACCCTGTAATGGAAGTTCCTTAAGAACATACCATAGTGGTATCCACGAAAAGAAAACATAAAAACATTGTAGTTCCACCTGATTTCCCCCTAGTTCTCATTACCTTGGAGCACTGCTAAGAGAATGTTAACATGTTTCCTGTGCATGGCTTCCTTTTTATACCCAATCTCTGAGTTGCTGTGTTGCCTTTTTATTCATTTTCAAATTCACAGCGTACTCTGTGCTTTCCTTTACTAGACTCACATAGCTCTTTGAACTAATGCATGCACATTTCTCAGTTTTGAGTTTCTTTTTCTGACTCTTGCTAGTAGTTGTCAGTTTGCATGTTACACAGCAATGACTTGACCTGATAGAATTTACTTGCTTCATTCTCAAAGCTAATAGCTTCCCATAATAAAATAAAGATATTTTCACTTAGATATGCTTATCAATTTGGTATTCATTTCTGGTAAAAAAAAAAAGTATAAAATATTTTGTTTTGAAATTTGGACTCTTTTGAGGCAATCTATTTTTATAGAGAGAATCAAAGCTCTTTTTGCTAGTTAATTCTCCTTTTCTGACATTATTAGCAGTTTTATTTTTTAATTCCAGGAACATGAGAGGTTTCACATTAGGATGGTAGTAGCAAGCAGCATTGGTGTCCATCAGCTGAATATTCATATTTACATGAAATAATTTTTGAACCTGAATGTTTTTATTCATTCTCATTTATTATTAAATATTCTTTATTTTTCTTAGTTTTTCTTAATTTTAGTCATCATGTCCTTTTTTTGTAGTGAAATTTTTTCTTCCAATTTTTCCAATCCATTTGAGAAATTTTGCACTACATAGATTAGCCATCAGTGCCTGACAATTTGTGTCTATAGAGCCCTGTATGGTGGCTTCTAGTTGAACAGACCCAACAGTGTGAGTACATCTTAAAGGAAAGTTTATTAGATGGGCTTTCATGATATGGTCTTTCTAGTCCAGCAATGGCTTACTCACACTGTAGAAGCTGCGAACTCCTTAGTCGTGCATTGTATGACTGTAGTTGCCTCAGTAGTTCCGACCTATCATGAAGGGCCTGGAAGATTCCTAAGAGCCCCTCGTCTTTGGTTCATGTTAGTAACCTGAAGAAGTGGGAGTCAGTTAGTGAAGGAGTACAGCGGCAGCAACAGGACGGATGAATGGGCTTCCCAGTGACAGCGAAAGCAAGCAGGTAAGGTAAAGTTTTCTTTCTTGGACTTACTTTAATTTCAGCTGCCAGTGGAAGATGCTGCCTACATATAGGGTGGGTCTTCCCCATTTGTATTACTGATCAAGAAAACCCATTACTGGTGTACCTGCAGGTTGTCTCATGGTTAATTCCAGAGTCAGTCACATTGACAGCTATGGCTAAGTATCATAAGCTTAAGGTTTCATTTGGCATTCTTCACTGTACTTGCCCATTGTGTAGGAGCTCCCTGACACCTTTGGATGCTTTGACCATAAGCATTGTAGGCTAATGAGGGGTATGTGTCACTAAACAGCTACCCAATAAACAATTGTCCACATAAATGAAGCATCAGCCTTGCTAATTTTAAAGGAAAAATCTTACTAGTACACATGGGCCCTAGGAAGTATAGTAAAGTGAGCAATTCTGGGCACTGTGAGTAATTTTGAATAAGGAATGTTTTTGTGTTTTGTATGGAGAGATCTTCAGTGAGGAAAACTCAAAGTCCTTTTGTAGGTGATCATGTAGTTGTTCCTTAATAGACTCAAAATTTCAGAAACTTCTTTCAATTTTCTTTGTAGTATATATGCACTTTATTTATTTATTTATTTATTTATTTATTTATTTATTTATTTATTTATAGCTTTTTAAAGTTACCATAGAAGGCATTGGATATGATTTTGATGCTTTCAAGTAGTGTGTTTTTGTAGATTCTCCTTTTATGCTATTCAGTTCCATCCATTGTCCTGAAAACTTCATGATTTTATTTTCATTTACCACTAAATCAAATTCTGTTTTGTTTCTGTTCCACATTCATTATCATTCATCTGTTAATGGACTTTTAGGCTTGTTTCATTTGCTTCTGATTAATATAAATGTACAAGTATCTGTATAATAGGATATGGACTGTGCACTCTGGAGTGGTATAGTAGTTATATTTGTATATTTTAGAAGCCCCGAAACCAATTTTCATAATGGCTGTACTAGTTTGCACTCCTGCTAGCAGTGAATAAGGGTTCCTTTGCTCCCACATTGTCACCAACATTTGTTTTCAGATTTCTTGATGCTAGCTATTTTCACTTTGGTAAGTTGATAAATATCTCAAAGTAGATTTAATAATTGCACATTGACTATGATATTGAGCACTTTAAAAATACTCATTTATCATTTTTTCTATAAAATACATTTTAAAAACATCTTAAAAATTTGGGTTGACTCATTGAGGAGAGCTGGCACTGCACCTCAACCTGGGCAAAACAGTACAGATGGCCCTGGTGGTGTGGGTGCAAGTGAGCCAGACCCAAGGACTGAGAACAGAACTGGTCCAACTCCTTGCTGCCGGTTGCAGTGGCCTAGATGGCTGGGCAATGCTGGAGAACTTGCCCTGGTGGTGTCCATGAGGGAAAGCTGGCCAACTGCCCAACCCAGCTACCACCCAGACCCAGGACCAGGGCTAAGAGTTGGCCACCCCAGTGTCCACCTCATCTGTGAACTGCTGGAGCATGTGAAGGGGCCAAACCTGCAGATCCAACACTGCAGGATCTCCATGACATAGGGCAACAACAGGTTATCCAGTGAGGACCCATTACTGAGGGTGTCTCAGAAGACAGAGGCCTTGAACCAATGACTAATTGTAATGAACACTTACAAATAAGGATATGTGGACTAAAGGGTTTGCTATGTGACTCACTGTATCACACTACAGCTTCTACACTGAAAGGGTTTTTTTTTCCCCTTCTTTTCTTTTTGTATGTTTTTTTTTTTTAATTTAATTTTAGGGGGAGGTTGCAAGGGCATAGGGTGAATATGAAGGGATGGAGAGATAAATAAGAATGGGATGTATGATATGAAACCCACAAAGAATCAATGTTTAAGTCTTTAAAAAGTTGTTTTTTTGTTTTTTGTTTTTTTTTTCCTTGTTTGTTTTTCCTGACTCAGTACTGGCTGGGCTTGGTGGCTCATGGTGGTAATACCAGAATTCAAGAGGTAAAGTTAGGAGGATCATGAATTTGAGAATAGTATAGGCAATATAATAAGACTTTTTCCCCTGCCCCAAAAGTAACAAACTGAATGAAACCAAAACAAAATAAGGAAAGAAGGAAGGGAAAGAAGAAACAAAAGAAGACGAGAAAAAGATGACAAAAGGAAGATGTCTTTGGAAAATGCCAATTTAAGTATGCTGACAAATAATTTGGAACAGATTTAATGGATAACATTCTAGTCTATATTTCATAATCAGGACCAGTTTTATTTCCTCTTATGCATTTAGAAAAAAATGTTCCTGCCAGGAGGTGGTGGCGCATTCCTTTAATCCAAGCACTCGGGAGGCAGAGGCAGGCAGATCTTTGTGAGTTCGAGGCCAGCCTGGTCTACAGAGAAAAAGCTACACAGAGAAACCCTGTCTCAAAAAACCCAAAAAGCAAAAAGTGTTCCTCACAAAATCCTTGATGGATTCATAGTTAAAACTTGGATATTATATTAATGCTGTTTAGTGATTACACTGAAGTATGCTAATTATGATCATAATTGACCTCTATTCTAGATGTGTTTTCATTAATGACATAAATAAAACCGATGGGGGGAATATTGGGAAATATTAACTCATGATTGGCTTTGCAATTTGTTTTCTGAATAGAATGATAAAGAATTTGTATTTTTGATATGATTTTGAAAATGGTTAGAGATTGTTTTCATTATACTTAAAAAGTTACTTGGTATGTCAATTGAGTATCCTGATATCATCTTTGCAGTTTAGGGTTTCCCTTCAGTGCCACTTTAAAAAGTTGTTTAATGTAAAATTTTCTTTGGATCTTAGATTAACTGAAATAGCTCTGCTAGTTAAATTAGTTGTATGCATCCCACCCAAACTGTTGTCAGTTGGTATTCCCCAGTACTGAGATTTGGAGAACTTTCATGCCTTCAATGCCTAGTGGTTATGCTGTAGGCACATTCCTTTTCTCAGTTTACCTGACTCTTAATGCTATTTCTGCTTCAGTTACTACTTACCAGCTCCCGTCTTGCAGGCACCTAGTTCATACATGTATTTAATAACTATTCCTTGGTTATCCTTATGCTGACTTTTCTCTTCCACCCACAATAATCTCAGTTCCTTTAGGCTTTGTTTTTATATTTCTTTGTCTAGGCTTAATGCTTTTAGTGGCTTCTCCTCAATCTTTAGAAGATAATGAATTTAACCTACTGCTAGAAATGTTCTTGTCATTATTCTCTGTATCAGTCAAACTCTGAGACCCTCAAACTGAAGCCTCCATGGGAACATTTATTATTTGTTCAAATATGGTCATAAAAATCGACTTTGCAATCATCTTCAGTCCTCCTGCCAGTGCTGTGAGTGACAGAAACTAATCTTATCTGCTGGCTAGCATTTAAAAAAATGATAGATGGAACCTAAGTCTTTAGTTAGCCTGTAAATGAAATTAAGTTTATCTTATTTCTCAGAGAAATAACATTACTTAGAAAATTTTGAATTATACCTTTCTGAATAAAGTTAAATAGCAAAGGCTAGGGGCTACATTTTGATGATGATTATATATGTTTTTGTTTTTTTTTTTTGCTTGGTTTGGCTTTTATCATACCAAATAATGGTGCTTTGAGAAAATCAAAGTGTTAAGAACTCAGCATATATTTCCTGAACAGAACAAAAGATTCCTCATCGTCTGTGCTAGCTCTTAACTTAAAAATCGTACCCAGATAGAATGCATAATACATGTTCAAAGTAAATTTTAACAGATATTTGTGCTTTGATTTGTCTATTTCAGATCTAAAATAAAATTTAAAATCTTGAAATCACAGCATGTGTAAGATACTGTCTTTATTGTTTTATCTGCCTTCCTTTTGGTTGTCTAATCATTTGAAGATCAAGTTAAATTGAAATCCAGTACAATTCATGCCAGGAAGTGACTTTTGTAGCAACTTTCACCATTCATTTAGTTTCCCAGTGGGACACTGATTTACCCTCCTCTCTCTGTGATTTTCATGTCCTTGTTTTGAAATTGTCTTTTCTCTGTCAGTTAGGATCAAGGACATTAGAACCCACTTGAGCAACTGTTACCACAAATTAAATTAGGTCACTTTACACCGTCTAATGTCTTTTTCTTCTATGTTTCAACTGATATATCAGCACCCCAACTTGGCCATTTTTTTCTGTCCTTTATTGTTGATATCAAGGGCCTCATTAATTACTTTGTTAGATGCTGTTTTGTGAAAAGTATGGTTTAATTAAATCAAAGGCATTAAAGCACTAACTTTTTAGGTTGTGTTTCTAAAGGAACAGGTTATTGATGTGCTCAGTTGGTTGACTGGGGGAAAACCTTATTATCTTCCATATGTAGACTGCTTTCCTTCTAAAGTTCTAGTCAGCATGCTTGAGAACTCTTTGTGTCTTGAACATGAGTAATGTGGAGGGAAGGCTTTAATGGATAAGAGGATAACCTACCTATGTACCTTCTTTCTTCCTTCCTTAGTCTTCTGTCCGTCTTCCCTCCCTCCCACTCTCCCTCCCACTCTCCCTCCCACTCTCCCTCCCTCCCTCCCTCCTTCCTTCCCTCCTTCTTGGGAGACAGTTGGCCTTGAACTTGTTAGATAGCTGAGATTGGCCTGAATGCCTGACCATCCTGCCTCCAGCTCCCAAGTGCTGGGATTGCAGGCTTTTATTTTGAATTTGTGAAAGTAAAGGGAAATATGTATATTGTATTTGATAATTTGTCATTGATGAAAAGGTTAGCTATTTTCTTCTCTAAATATAGGAGAGATTCTTTCCCTTTTCCTCTTCATGTTCAAGATTTGATACTTAAAAATGTCTAGTAATAGCTGTTTTGTAATAGTAACTGCTTTCCAATCCCTATTATTGCATTCACTATAGGCTGCCTAGCTCATGATTTCTTTATCATTTATTGTAACATGAATCTTAAAAGGTCTGATTAATTAAAAAAAAGAATAAATAAACAAAACAAAGCAAAACAAAACAAAACTCGGGGCCAGATATTGGGTTTTAAGCTGTCTTTCAGAGAAACAGAATAAGCCACAGCCAACCTCACCTCAACAACTCCTCAGCTCATCCTGTTGCCATGAATCCTCAGACTGAAAGCCTCTGAGTCCTCACCCCTGAGGGTCTCAATTGAACTGCCACTAAAAAGCCTCTACTTCCTGGTCCTCATGCCTTGTATACCTTCTGCTTCCTACCATCAATTCCTGGGATTAAAGGTGTGTGCCCTTCTCAAGCAAAGACATGAGATCTCAAGTGCTAGGATTAAAGGTGTGCGCCACCCACCACCCCTGACTCTGTTTCCAGTGTGGCCTTGAACTCATAGAGATCTTGATGGATCTCTGCCTCCCAAATGATAGGATTAAAAACATGTCTTCCACCATTTTCTGGCCTCTTTGGCTACTCTAGTGTCTTTTCTGTTCTCTGACCCCCAGATAAGTTTATTAGGGTACACAATATATCAACCACAATTTATGACTATTTTCAGTAGTAAAGAAACTTAAAGGACATTTTATTTGATCTTTTATTTCAAGTGCTTGAATTTTGTCTGCATCATTCCCCTAGATTATTTTCTGTTTATGTTCTTGCATCCATCTCTCATTCCTACTCTGATCCTGTGTGTACTTTAACTCATCCAACTATATTACCACTATGTTTTTATTCATACATATATTTTAACCAAGGTCAGCTCAAAGCATCTTGACGCAGTCCTTATTGTAATCAGGAACACATAGATTAGGTGGGCATGGGTTTTTATTACAGAATAGCAGATTTACCTTTTCTGCCTTCTATGTGGCCTTTAAAGATTTGTTTTTATGGTTTTTTTCTTTATTAAAATTTTTTTCATTTTACATATCAACCCCAGTTCCTCCTCCCTCCCCTTCTCCCGCCTTCTCACCTCCCTCCCACTCTACCCCCATCCACTCCTCAGAGTGGGTAAGGCCTCCCATGGTAGTCAACAAAGTCTGGCATACCAAGTTGAAGGAGAGCCTAGCCCCTCCCATTGTATCCCACCACAGGGAATGGGCTCCAAAAAGCCAGTTCATGCACCTGGTATAAGTCCTGGCCCTGCTGCCAGGGACCCCACTAACAGATCAAGCCACACAACTGTCCCCTACATTCAGAGAGCCTAGTTCAGTCCCATGCAGGTTCCCGAGCTGTCAGTGCAGAGTCAGTGAGCTCCAACTAGCACTGGTCAGCTGTCTCTGTGAGTTTCCCCACCATGATCTTGATCCCTTCTTCCTCTTCCTCTTCCTCCTCCTCTTCCTCCTCCTCCTCTCCTCCTCCTCCTCCTCCTCCTTTTTTTTTGCCAAATGCTGTTTATTGAAGGAGGGAGGAGGTTGTTTTTATGTTTTATATGTATGAGTGTTTTTCCAGAAAAGGGCATTATAGTCCCTGCAAGTGGAGTTATAGATGGTTGTGAGCTGCCATGTGGGTGCTAGGAACTGAACCCAGGTCCTTTGCTAGAACAGCCAGTGCTCTTAACCACAGACCATCTCTTCAGCCCCTAACATAACTTTTAAAGGTTCATATAGCTCACTGTTAAAATTCACATTTCTCTGTATCACTTCGGTTCTTTGATATTTTAATTTTTGATATTTATTTGCTTGCTACTTTTCCTTAGTTACAAAGAATATGAAGTCAACAAATTCTGTTTCTCCATTGGCTATTTCTTATGAATCAAAACTTCTGTAAACTGTGTTGTAGGACATTTTGTATTTGAATTAAAGCTATACTATTATTATTGACCACTTTTATTAAATACCAGATAATATTACACTGAGGTAAGAGGTGTTTTGTGAACGTAATTTCTATTTACTAAATAAGCACTGGGAGGACAGACACCATATCTACCTTGTCGATGCTGGGATATCGTAACCAGACAGATTGTCAGTAGCATAGCAGATACTCCCTGAAGAAGAATCACCAGATTTTTCATAACAGTTATCAATATGAGGCCCCAGTTTTGCTTGCTTTTTTATACATGGCAGTTATTCACGATAACAAGTCATTTTTCTATAGGAATTTAAATAACAGATTTTAATTCTAGCTCTTATATGAGATTATACAATCTTTCTCTGAGACTATCTAACATATAATGGCATTTACTTTTCCTCAAGAGAGTCAGCTTTTGTTTTATTTATTATTACCAAACTAGTATTATTAGTATAAGCACTTTATATTTTCCTTTTTTTTTTTTTTTTTAATCATTGATTGGCTTTAAGTGTGACAATGATTCCACATCTTCTGGGTAAAGGCCTTCAACATGGATGGAGCTGAAGATAAAAGTCTATCTATGGAGAGCAGCTTTATTCTTCTAAATCAGAGCCTCTCTTCCCAACTGCCTTCCTGAGAATTCTTTAGTGGCCTAGAAGGTGCCTACCTACTCTTACCCAAATCCATGTGTAGCAGGAATCTTAACAGATCTTATCAATAAGAACAAACCCGAGGCCAATTATTGGGGTGAATGCTGGAAGATCAGAGAAGCAGAACAAGCCACGGCTATCTCACCTCGCCAGTTCCTCAGGTGGTCTTGTTTCCTCAGACTGAAAGCTTCTGTGTCCTCATCCCAATGGCTCTCAGCTGAACTGTGTTGCTCCAAAGCCTCAACGCTTAACCAACCAAATGCTTAACTAACTACATGCTTTACTCCTCTAGTTCCTGGTCCTCATGCCTTATATACCTTTCTCTTTCTGCCCCCACTCCCTGGGATTAAAGGTTGGGTTTCTGGGATTAAAGGCATGGGTCACGATGCTTAGCTGTTTCTAAAGTGGCCTTGAACTCAGAGATCCATCTGGCTCTGCCTCCCAAGTGCTGGGATTAAAGGCATGTACCACCACCGCCCAATTTCTGCTATGGCTTACTCTTCCCATTTTCTAGCCACCGTTTGTGGCTCTGTATCTAGTGTCTGTTCTCTGACCCCAGATAAGTTTATTAGGGTGCACAATATTGTGGTGAACACAATACCACCACATCCATGTGATATATTTGTGTCTCTTACTAATCCTGTTTCTCTGGTTAGTTTCTGACTATGTGGCATGTCAATGGAATGTTGTTCTTTGTAAGAAGTAGTGTTCTTGCCTGTTCCTCTGTGTCTTGTTATAGAAGACCCTCAATGTGTGGTAAATGTCTGTTACTTACTCTACAGTTGCATAGTTGCCATAATTGTACTATAGTGTATTACTCATTTTTCATTTGATTTTGTTGTAATTGCCAAGATTTTCTTCCCTAAGGAAACTTTTTTTTTTTTTTTAAGAAAAGTTTTTTTTTTTTCTTTTCTTCTTCTGGCCTAGAGTATGGAGAAATCATGTTATGTAAATTTAGTTGTCTGAAAAATTATTATTCATCCATTTATTTTTTTTTGTAAGGAATAAAGCTCTCTTGCATTTTGACTGACTGTGTCTAGTGGTATTTGTAGGATATGTTAGTACGTGGGCTGAAATATGTTCTAGAGCACAAAGCTTTGCTTTGAAGTTGTCTTCCAGGATTCTGTCACATGCTGCTGTACTGCCAGACCATATGGCTCTCCATATGGCATTTCTTTGGGGTTTATGCCACCTGTAATCTTGCTGATTTTCATTCATTTACATTTGTCCAGGAGGTAAGCAAACTAAACCTGGATGTGAAAATAATGTTCCTGTGTTAAAATGCTAAAATTTGCAGTGAGTTACTATTATTACAGTAATTACCAAGAAAAAAAATTCATTAAACAAGTGCATTAGTCATATAGCAGTATTGGTTCTATTGCCCCATTAACAGCAGGGAGCAGTGTGGAGAGGAAAATTATTGTATTTTATTGCATCTTCATATGAAGGTGGAGTTAGATCATTTTGGACATTTTAAAAAGTAATAATAGTAATGAATTTAAATATGTTTTCATGGTTCAGAAGTAATGGTATTGTGAATGGCATTTGGCATTTTGATTGAATATAAAAAGTAATAAAATGGTTGTATTGTGGTTGCATGATATTGAAGATGGTTTATATCGTTAAGGAACTTTGATTTCAGAAACAAGAAAGTAAAGCAGGGTTCTATTAACCATGGATTCAGGCCTCATAAAAATGTGTCTCTAAACTTGAGTCAGGGTTGGTGGTTTATGTGTCAGCTGGCATGGTTTTACATTGTATCTTAAATGTTTTAGACTCTCTCTAAAGCAGTTGTTTCAATAGACAGAGCAGAAGTCATTGATGATGTCTTTGTGTTCCTGCTGTCATGTAAAAACAAAAGGGTACTTCTTGATTACATTCAACACTGCCTGTATTGTCTCTCTGTGTCTCTGACGGCCTGTCCGCCCCTTCCCGGCCCTGTGTGTGTCTGCCTTTCACAGTATGTGGAAGACAGAGGACATCTTGCAGGAGTTGGTTCTCTCTCTCCTACTATTGCTCCATCTCACAGCCCAATTTGAGACTTTTAACTCCAGTGTTTTATTGATACTCAACATGCTCTGAAAATAGAGGCATAATTATTGAATTATTGGTGCTTAGAATGATTTTGAAGGCCCTATGTTCAGTGGTATCCACCCAAAGAAGTAAATGACACCGTGGACACATCATGTAGGCTCCTGTTTACTGATACTCTTTGGGGATTAGAAGGAAAGTAGCAAAGGAGTGGAGAAAGTTTGATTAATGTAAACTAAGTTACAATTACATAGCAGAAAGAAGTTCTCTTGCATAGTGGAGTTGTTATAAATAATGTTTATGTAGTGTACCATTTTGAAAAGCTATTTTTCAATAAAGAAATGACAAATATTGAAGAAATAGATACATTTACTTCTATTTGCACATTATATATATTTATTGAAATCTGTGGTATCCACTCCATAAATAATTCAAGTTTCATATATTACTGAATAACAAAGGAGGTAGCAGGGAGGGTTGGCTTCCCCAGTGGTTGCTGAAGTGATCAAGTATTCATAGTCAGTACAGTAAGTCTATGTGGATGTATCTTCAGCAGTGCTCATAGCACCTGGCACACAGTCTAGTAGTTCACACTACTGAACACGGTAGTGTCTTGATAACAAGAAATTATGTTTGTCATACTTAAAGATGTTCTGCATCCTACTATTAATTCATATTTATTGTTGTGCTTATTGCACAATAATGTATAAAATCTTTACTTAACATGTAGGTAAGTTAATAAAGAAGCAAAAAATATATTTGTTGTGTCTGATTCACTTGCTTTTTGTGTAGTTGAAGACTCAATTGTGTCAACATGCACTGAGATCTGAGATGACCTTTGTCTTTTGTCGGTGGATCTATGACATTAGGCAAGTTGTAACATCTCAAGCATTGATTCTATCCTATTATATGCCTTAATTTACAAGAAGTTCAAGACTCAAACATGACAACTGACAGAGTACTTCATAACATTTACTAGATGTTTTAAGGTTGCATGTCACAGTATATTTGTATATATATTTTTTTGTTCTCACTTCCCTATCTAATTCAGATCTTGCTCCCTCAGATTGGATTATGCCTGAATTCTCATATCTTTTACTGAATTTGTTGCGTATTCCTACAGTAGCTTAACTTTTCTTTTCCAGACTTGTGTGGTGCCATCTATCTACTCTGCAGCTCTTAATCTCTGCATGCTGCTTCTTCCATGTGGGTCCCTCCAGTACTCCTTGTTTGTCCTTCTCTTTGTTCCTGCCAGTGGCATGCTTTTGTGTGTGCTCTAATATCTACAATCCTTGCATCCATCTGTGTACTCTAATATCTACAATCCTTGCATCCATCTGTGTGCTCTAATATCTACAATCCTTGCATCCATCTGTGTGCTCTAATATCTACAATCCTTGCATCCATCTGTGTGCTCTAATATCTACAATCCTTGTATCCATCTGTGTGCTCTAATGTCTACAATCCTTGCATCCATCTGTGTGCTCTGATATCTACAATCCTTGCATCCATCTGTGTACTCTGATATCTACAATCCTTGCATCCATCTGTGTGCTCTGATATCTACCATCCTTGCATCCATCTGTGTGCTGTAATATCTACAATCCTTGCATCCATCTGTGTGCTCTAGTATCTACAATTCTCGAATCCATGTGTGTGTTCTAATAGCTACAATCCTTGCATCCATAGAAGCTCTCCTTGTCTCTACCCAATAAAAATTGATGCACCTATCTTTCAAGACTCACATATGGTTTTGTGCCTTACTTTTCATCCTTAGGTCAATTTTTCTTTTATAGAAATAGACAATAAGATCCAGGGATGGAAGGTGTTGGCCAGGAGAGAGACAGTATTACCCAGTTTGATTTTCCTGTTGTGTGAGGCAATCCAGATTTTACTTTGTTGCTAAAGAATTTAAAATCAGGGTTGGGAATTTAGCTCAGTGGTAGAGTGCTTGCCTAGCAAGCACAAGGCCCTGGGTCCGGTTCTCAACTCCAGAAAAAAAAAAAAAAGAAGAAAAAATTAAAATCATGGTATCTTGTATTGGTGTAATTATTAAGGCCACTCCACGTAGTTAAAAGGGAGGTTTATTTTGTGGGCTAACTTACAAATGAAGAGGTAGGTTGCAGGGTCTGGCAAAGGTATAGCGCAGTCCGGCGGTGTTCTCTGGAGAACTCTGCTCGGTCTACCTCCAGCGTCCAGAGTCTGGGAACCAAGAGAGAGACCTCTTCCCGATCCTTAGTCTTCCGCTTCCTCCTCCGCCCTGCCTTGTGGGCGTGACCATTACTGAAGCCTCAATGGGGGTTGGGACTTCCAGGCCAATGCTGGGATGGCTACCCACTACATCTCCCCCTTTTGTCTAAATAAGAAAGTTCTAACCTAATACAAGACTATATACAAAGAGATGGTAATCAAATGTTGTCCAGGAGTAATGAGGGATAATGACCTAGATAAGTTGGAATTACAATAAGTGCGAACAATATCAAGCAAAAAACACATAGTAAAATCCAGGGAAGTCTAGGGCATGGGTAGGTGGCATGTTACAAAAATCATTCCAAAAGGTGTCCTATCCTAAAGAACCTGAGTCTAATACTTAATATATTCTAAGATATTATATATGTATATATACTAAGTTGTAACTATAACTGCTAATCTCCAACCTCATCAAAGACCTGAGAAGGAATATAATAATACCTGAGAAATGGGAGAAGGACGCAAGCAACTTTCGGGAGTCTTGCAAGAGTAGACAGAGACAGCTAGCAGCCTGGGCAGTCACCTAATGTTTCTCAGCATCGTTGGTGCATTCAAATTGGCTACAGGCCTAGAGTATCTGACAGACCATTTTCAGAAGCAGGAATTCTGAAAGACCATCTTACCCTGTCTTGGCAAAGTATAGTGGTCGCTTTCCTTGTGTCCCGCTTGTCCAGAAAGGACAGCATTTGTACTGTCAGCAGTTGAGGCAAGGGCAGTTCTTTGCCCAGTAGGCCATTTTGTGCCAAGAAGACAAACTTCCAAATGGAAATGTCTTAAAAGCCCAACATTCCCTCGTTTGGCAAGACAAATGCTGGGGAGAAATTGCTGTGAAGATTTTCTCTTCTAGGGAAGAATGTTCGTGGTTCCAAAAGACAGACAGATGTGAGATTGTGATTGCTCCAAACCACAGAGGAGGCACAAAAAAAAAAAAAAAAGAAAGTCTTCAGAGAACCATTGAACATGCCTAACAGCAACTTTGAAATCTTCAAAAGAATGATGGGACCCAACAAAGATGAATTCATGTGGACTATGGTAAAGCCATTAGGACCACGGAAAGATTGACTCTGGACTACAAACTGCTCAGGACAATTTCGAGATGACTGGCTGAGATGATACAGCCTGACAGACTACCTGAACAAGGACTTGAAATAAGCCCTGCACTTTCTCACTATGCAGTGGCGGGACAAATGATACCAGACTTGATAATTAACCCAAAAATTTTCTTTTCAGGATCCTCTAAAGATGGAAGTAATTGTAAGAAGATGACGCCCACATCCCCAAAAAGTGGGATGGAAGGTTTTCGGTCGTTTAATGAGTTTTGGATATGGTCATTGTTTATGATGATTGGTTACAAGTTGTTAATTGTTAATGGTCAGGGAAAAAGCTGAACATGAAGATTAGATTCAGAGGTTTTGTTAAAAAAAGAAAAGGAAAAAGAGAAAATAGATATGAGGTAGATCATTGAATCTACCCTGAGAAAAAAGATAAAGAAATAATAGGATAAATGGGTAGATCACTGAATCTACTCTAAAAAGAAAAAGGAGAAGATATAAAAATGACAAAAGGTAGACTACTGAATCTATTATGAAAAGAAAAGATAGGATAAGTACTGAAAAATTTTTGTCTGAGTTTATCAAATGTTACTGGACTGGACATTATTATAGATAATGGAGTTTTTCACCTGAATCTGTCAAATGTTAATGGACTAGACATCATTAATGTAATCTTGACTGTGTATATTGTATATACTTATTGGATATGATTTTTCTTGTATTAGTTATAACCTTTTTTTAATTTTAGACAAAAACAGGGGAAATGTGGTGGGTATTGTGTTCCCTGAAATATTGTGTGTTCCCTGAAATAAACATATCTGGGGTCAGAGAACAGACAGCCACTAGAACAGAGCCAGAAATGGTGGCCAGAAAATGGGAAGAGTAAACCATAACAGAAGTTGGGCGGTGGTGGTACACACCTTTAATCCCAGCACTTGGGAGGTAGAGCTAGCCAGATCTCTGAGTTCAAGGCCACTTTAGAAACAGCATGGTGACCCACGCCTTTAATCCCAGGGAGTGGGGGCAGAAAGAAAAGGGTATATAAGGCGCGAGGACCAGGAACTAAAGAGGAAAAAGCATGTAGTTAGTTAAGCTTTGGAGTAACACAGTTCAGCTGAGATTCATGTGGAGGAGGACTCAGAAGCTTCCAGCCTTAGGAAACAGGATCACCTGAGGAACTAGCAAGGTGAGATAGCTGTGGCTTGTTCTGTTTCTCTGATCTTCCAGCATTCACCCCAATAACTGGCCTCAGGTTTGAGTTTTATTAATAAGACTCTTTAAGATTCATACTACAATCTTGAAAGCGAAGAATTCAGCTTTACACTATTATATAAATTTTGCCACTTGCACAATCAGCTTTTCTTACATTAATCTATACTTTCCTCACATTAGATGATTATATAAAAAGGAAATTGAGAATCGTATTGTCCAGGTCTGTTCTGAAAATAAAAAATCTCCATAGATTATAATTTATAGATTAAACATTTTAATATTTTATCACAATTTGATAATTTAATATTTTCTCTAGACTATTTTCTTGGTTATATAATTTGAATACCAATTTTGTCATATATCAGGACTCATCAGATGTCAATAGAAATGTGTTATGTTTTTATATTCTTAGTTTCTGAGCTCTCTGTACTGAAATTGCTACAACTTTTTCATCATTTTAAAAGTGTATTGATCTCTGGGGATACTTTTCTTGGACCTGGCAACCGTCATACTAGTACTGGCATAGTGTCTGTGCCTACACGTTGATCTGTGCTTTGAAGTGAAACAAAATTGTCTTTTCTATTTAGCAAAAACACTATCTGTATTAACTACTTTTATGGTTGCTGTGTCCTAACACCTGACAAGAAGCATCTAAAGGCAGAACAATGATTTGTTTTGCCCTGAGTTTGTGAGGATTCAATCCATCATGGTGTGAAGTAGGTTTGGTGATGGCAGCTCCTTGCAGTAGAAGCATCTGCCTAGGACTGTTCACATCTCAAGTGGCCAGAAAGCAGGGAGTGTTAATGCCAGAGCTCACCTCCTTCCTTCTTTTTCTCCTTGTTCACCCCAAATCATGGCATGGACTGCTCTCCTGATGTCTTCACAGTACACACAGAAATGTGCCCCATTAATGCCTTAGGGATTTCTCTAAAAGGTCAAGTTGTCAATCAAAATCAACCATCACAATTAGGAACTTGGCTGCTAATCACAGGCCTCACTTCAAGGTCTAGGTTTTGTGGCCATTGTCATTTTTTTCTCAAGTTCATTGCTTGAACCTCTTCTTTCCTAAGCCTACTGCTGTCAGCCTCTTTTATGCCATTTTCAGCAGTACTGGCCCATCTGACCACCAGTTTGAATGTCTTGTCTTCTTAGTCCTGTAGCTCCTTGTGTAGCAACCACCATCACTTTGTATTATAACCTTCTTCTGTCCTCACCAGTTCTCAAGGGCAAGAGAAGTATGTCCTACTGAGTTTGTATAACCCTGTGTTTTCCATATTACATGTTTTAAATGTTTGTAGATTTAAAAGATGGGTTAATTATCATAGTATTTTTCATTGTTAGCTTCTCTTAGTATAGCTGCACATCATTAACTCTAGAAAATTTCCAAGATTGCTCTGGAGAGAAAATATTTGTGATAGCAGTATATTAGAAATGATTGGAAAAATTGAATCTTGCCTGTAATTCCCCTTGGGGTATGGATTAATTCCTGTACTACAGATTAGCCTGAGTAAGTAATTTATCTACATAATAATGAACAAGTATTTATTGAGTACCCATCAGCCTAAGGGACTGTACTAGACTTGACTATTCTTTATGTACACTGAGGGATCTCAATGCTAAACTAGTAATAATTAAATTGTCAGTCACTGAGTATATGGAAGTTAAGGGAATGGTAGTTATTGGCCTGTGTTAGCTGTTCTACCATATTTCATGGCTCATTTCAGTAAATTACATTATAATTCAGCTACCTTTTCTTTTATAGTGTAATGCCTGTATGCCTTTGCTTTTATTTTATAAATTCAATGCAATTGGAGGACATTGGCCTTCTTTCTTTGTGCGCTTAGGCTTATGTTTAGAAGCCCTTAACCAATTACAAATACACGGACATTGTAAGATTATAGACTCAGATTGCATGGATTTACATTTTGGCTTTGCTCCTTTATGAATGTGATTTTTTTAAAAAAAAATGATTTATTTATTTGCATTGCTGCTTTTGTGAAAGGGCGTTGGATCTCTTGGAACTGGAATTACAGACAGTGGTGTGTTGCCTTGTGGATGCTGGGAATTGAACCCATGTCCTCTGGAAGATCAGCCAGTGCTGTCAACTGCTGAGCCATCTCTTCAGCCCCAGGGAATATGATCTTAAACATGCTTACTGTAGCCTCTCTGCTATTCTGTCATATACACAATAAAGATGATAGGTACCTCCCTCATAGGTTAATTATGATTAAATAAGATAATGAGAATCTTACCCATGGTTACTAGCTTTATTACATATATTTAATATAGAACCTTATTTGAAACACAAATTACAAATTAACATACACTTGATAACATGAATTAAAATTCTAATTTCCTGAAATTAGAATTTTAATCTTATATGTAAGCATATAAAGTACGAGAAATGTCCGTCTGTACTGATTTATTCATTATTTTTAAATAGGAATGTCCATTACTTAGATGATTGTAATCACTTTAGGTGACTTTTCACTGGATTTATTTTTCTGTCAGTTGTTGCTTAGTAGTTAAGTTGTTGCTTTGCATCTTGGTACCTGTCCTCTTTAACTTGTCACCAGATTCGTTCTTAATGGATTGTTGAACCTTTAATGAAATCCAGTCTTGCTGAATCACTAACCCTGCTTTCCCCTATCAGGCTCTTCACTGGGACCTGATGGATCACCTCTCAGAGCCTCCAGACGGCCTGGCCCTTTAATTCTTCCCTATAACGAGTTTTGTGCTGCATGATAAAATATTCATGTTAAAATAGGTTCTAAGCTAATTATCTTCAGCCAGCAGTTGCCACTGCAGTCATTCGCTGTTAGCTTAGCTCAAGTTAATGGCTTGTAGTTCAGTACAAATAGTCCCTTTTGGCTGTTTCCAGTCACTGATTTTTATCCTAAATAGAAATTTCTATACATACCTAAAGTTCATTCTTGTCTTAGAGGAGATTTTTTGCTCTGCTTTCCCATCCTATTTCAGTTGATTCTAGTGTTCATACCTTTGTAGCTTGCCTCCATCTTCAAACTCGATGTCACTTTCTAAATTTATAACTCCCACACTTTGAGAGCAAAACATCAATTACACCTCTGTATTTCATGAAATATATTGTGAATATCATATTTTTAAGAAACAAAATTAAAGTGCCACATCAAGAACAGGATATAGTCCACACATTAAAAAAATCTACAAATTGAATTGTGATAGGTATGAAACTCTTCAGGAAAAATTATGGAGCTGGGCATGAGGGAACTAAGACACCAAGGGAATATTTTCTTATTGGTGTTAGTAGGAATGATGGGCTGACAGACTCCAGGCTCAAGAGCAGAGGAGTAAAGATTAGATTTTAGGAGAAGTGTAAGGTCAGAGAGGGGCAAGTGAGGCAAGCTGGAAGCAAGCTAAGGAGGAGAAATCCCTGACACCCAGGGTCTGGCCAGTCTCCCTGCCTTGAGATTGCCTAAACCTGCTCTTGTTCTTGCTTTTGTTTAAATGAATCACTGAATGAGAAGAGAGGAAAAGGATGGCTGGAGGGAGAGGCAGGGGAGGAAAGGCGATAAGCACCGAGTTGGGGATGGAGTGAGATAGATATTAAGGCTGTTAGGTAACTGGCTACTTTCAGAATTGCCTTTGACCTCCTCTGTGGTGAAGCTGAGCTCTGAGAATGAGCGACAGCTTGGGATGCTGGCTACAGAGCAAGTTCCACATAGGAACTACAACTTTATTCAGACAGCTATGTTCAAAATGGTTATTCCTCACAGTGTTAAATATCATCTAGTATACTGTTCATAACTGCCCTCTCCACTGAATCATAGCTTTCTGGGGTTGAACACCTACCAACCAGATGGTATGTACAATATATAATCTGTTAACAGCTAAGGAATTTCATGGGTTTATGGTTAGTGATTTAATTTCAAATTCAAAGACTTTTGTTTTTCATGAGCATAAAACATAAAACATTACTTTCAATTAACAGTGTTATTAGACTGAAATTGTAAGGACATGTTAGGATGTTGAGGTGTGGATGTGTAGTGAATAAAACATGCAGGATTTTAGGAACGTAAGACCAGTCTCCTTGCCTAAATCTAGTAGTCCATTGTCCATTGTCCATAAAATAATATCTTCACCTTATACATCAATTTTAACCTGTGTCATGTGTTTGTTAATTCTCCTCCTCCTTTTCCTTGACCAAAGTAGAAATAGGCCTGTTGAAACATTCCTGGTGAAAAGCTTCTTGCAAGGAAGTGTTAGCTTATATGTTCCCCTATTTTCAGTAAAAGAAGTTTTGTTTTTAACATGTTACAAATGTAGGTTTAAGAAATATGTAAATGGAAAATCTCAGAAAACTATTAAAAGCAGGGAACCCCACTGTACTTAGAAATAGAAGATATTCATGTATATTATGTCTTAAAAATGTATTTCCAGAGTGTGTAGCCATAATCAATTTTTTTAATTAAATGCACAAATAATATTTTAAGTTCATGAAAGCCTTCAGGCACTAGGGAGACCTATGTGCCAAATATTGACTAATATAATGGTAAATCATATTTAAATTGTTCTCTCTTGATGCATTAAATTTGAAAATTACAAAATATGTCCTACATATTCTTTAAATTTCTTCCTCATTCTCCCTTTCAGTGACACACACACACACACACACACACACACACACACACACACACACACACACGTTTGTTCCAGTTGTCACATAGTCTCTGGTGATACCCACTGAAGGAGTACAAATTGTATTGGTAGGGTCCTGATCATCAAAATAGCTGAGAGTTAACATTTTAAAATGTCTAACAAATGTTGGTTTGTTTAGAGGAGGAGCTGGTAACTGCCTTGGAGCAGAAAGCCTGGGAGGTCAAAAGCAGGACATTTTGTGCCTTGATCACCTCCAGAGCTTCATCTGACAACCACACCAGTGTCCTCCTTAAATCTAAGGGACAGAGGAGGAGAAATATGTGACAATATCAAGTACTATCAAGTGAATACACAGTACTTCTTGAATCAAGATTTTGAGGATTTAAACCATCACTCCAGGCTTTAGAATTGTATTTTAGTTTGCATTTGTATTATAGTTCAGCTTCTGTTTTTCTGTTTGTTTGTTTTTTTTAATTTTTGTATTTGTTCACCTTTTTCATGTACTTCTTGATTATATATGGATGTCCTTTCTTTTAGGTGGCAAAGTGTTTTCCATTTGTGTCTTATTTCTTAAACTTTGTTATCTGTTAATGTTCAAATGTATGCTGTTTTGTGTCATTATTGTGCTTTTTCCTTTAGATTTTTGATTCTTAAAGTTTTATTCAGTTAAGCCTCCCCTTATTTATTATTTAAAATAAACAGTTTTTGCTCTAGAATCTATAGTTTAACTCTTCTGTTTTTATGCCATTTACATATCTAATCCACATAGAGTTAATTTTTATATAATATATGAGCTAGAACTTGAAGTTAATTTTTTAAAAATATTAATCAGTGTCTAAGTTTTGTTTATGGGGACTTAATGCCATTTTCCTGTGGTTTGAAATCTGTAGTAAATATCAAATGTGCTTCCAGGGTTTGTTGATTTCAGGTGAAATTGAGCCACCTACTGAGCTTAGGTAAACATGGGGGGGTGAGCTTTCCCTCAGAGTCACTGGAAAGGTGTGTGGCTGGGCCTCACAACAGCCACAGACAGGGCTTACTACTATGGGTTGCTTCTGTTCCACTGCCTTTCCTCTCTGTCTCATTTTTGCTTCCTTCTTTCTCTCTATGGACTGTACTTTTCTGGACTCTCCTGAGCCTTTCATCGCTGGTAACTGTGGGCGCTGGACTAGATCCTCACCCTTGGCCCAGTTGCCCTTCCTGGAATTGCATTATAGGAGAGCATAGCCAGACCTGACCAGAGTGCTGTGGACAAAAGACTAACCTCTCCTGGGCATGAATAATTAGGTTTATCTTTGTCTCTTTCAGTTCATTGTTTGGCCAATTACCATTTATAGTTCATTTTATTTTTGTTTTAAATTCCTTTTTTGTCACTTATTTTGTGTTTGAGAGTTTGTAAAACTCTCTCTCTCTCTCTCTCTCTCTCTCTCTCTCTCTCTCTCTGTATGTGTGTGTGTGTATGTGTGTGTGTGTGTGTTTGTGTGTGTGTGTGTGTGTGTGTGTGTCCAGGACTTCCTTATCCTTTTTTATATTATTTTTATTTCTTTAAAACATTATTGCCTGAGATTTATTCTTCCAGATGAAATTTAGAATGAACATGTCAAGTTCCATTATACATCCCATGTTTTTTATGGGAATAGATTGAATCCATTGCTTTATAAGTGGAAAATTGGTTTTCTTCTTTTGAGACTCATTTTCCAGAATCACAGTATAACTTTCATCTTAAAAAAACTGTGTTAACATGTACTGAGCTGGCTATGTTATTGTCAGTTGTATATTCTTTACTAATCTCTAAGTAATCAAATAGAGCTTAATGGAAAATGTGGAAAACACAGGTGAGCAAAAGAAGACAATAAAGGCTTTCTATAGTGGGGCCTGCCATTCATGGATAACTGTTTAACACATGGTGGTGTGGTGGTACTTTGTGGGCTTGAAACATCAAGGCTACAGAAAAGTGGCATTTGTGCAAAATATGCACTTGTATGTAGCAGAGACTGAAAGCAGTTTGGATTATATTACTCATCACTGAACGCCGTTCTCTGGTGATGGAAAGATGGTGCTGCTGGGTCACATTCATGTTTGAGAGGAAAGGACAGGCATGAGTTAAGTCACTCTGTTGTTGCTCAGAAAGCTTTCTTAAGGCAGCTTTGCTTACATCTGTTCACATGACCACTTCTCCTTGTAGCTAATGTTGACTGGTACTTATCTTTTTAGTCTTCATTGTGGGAAGTGGGGTTGGGGTGGCCTTTGAGTTTTCAGTCAGTACTATCAACCTTTGCAAGGTGTTCAAGCAGAGTTTTAATTGGTGCTTTTTTGTGCTTTAATTATTCTTTCATTTTTTTCCTACAGAAAGACTCTGAGAATCTGTTGTCCATATCTACTAGCCACTTTGTTCAGTGCAGAAAAGCATCCCAGAAACCAGAAATAGCTTCTGTGATATAATCATTTCTCTGTTCCACCCCTACAGAGTCTGGTTGCCTTGGCCATCCCTCTTTCCCCTAGATTGCTGACTTTGTTTGAGTCTGCTGTGAGGAAGGAATGAAACTTCTCTGAAAGTCCATTTAGTGTTTTAGTCAATCCTGTCTTGTATTGGGCCACTCATGCCAACCCTTGGTTTTGGCTCTAAAGATGGAGCTCTCTGGGCCATGGCCTGACCTGGATTAGACTTTGGAGGCTGCAGTTACTCCTGGGTTCTGCATTGCTATAGTCTTTGGTTTTCCTGCCTCTCTAAATTTCATTCCTCTGGCCTTTCCAGACCTGTCATTTTCATTATGTCTCATTGCTTCAGCAGTTATGGGATACCCCTTGACAAGTAGAGTTCTTTCATAAGAAGGAATTTTACCCAGAAATCACTGTATCTTAAAACTGGCTGTTTCCACAAGTGTTCAAAGAGCTGGAAAATTGCAATTAGTTTCAGATAAGCATAGCTGAAATATTCTTGTTTTGTACTATGGCAACAAATTGAAAGAAAGATTGAGGGCACTGAGTCATTATAGTTTCTAATGATACAACTCATACATTATGGGGTTCATGTATCACTCTGGGACCTTGTTACTTATGTAATCCAAAGTAAAATACTGTTAACTCTCCTTAGTAAACTTCATGCCTCTTAATGAGAGCTTTTAATTTGCGGTCCTGAAGTCATCACAATTTTTGTATTGCTTTCCCTCCTGTGACCAAATCAAATACTTCCCTAATTAATTTTAATAATAGGAAGACTCATTAGTAATGCAGTGGGCTGGTGGGATAGACTGTAGTGACACTTAAAATTGTGAAAACAAAATGAAATTTCATTGCCATTTCAAATTTTACATGGTTATCAGGCCAAATAGGAACACTGTGGACAGCATTTGGGAGGTTGTGTACTAATGTTTACAGTGTTATATTTCATTTGTTTGATTTGGACTGATTATTGTCACAATTTGCCATTAGTGATCATTTTTAATGGCCACACTTTATGGCAAATTAAATTAAATGGCAAATTAAACTAAAAGAAGGAAGAAAGATGGTATATTTTAATTGTTGAAGTATCCTCAATTGGAAACAATTAACTCTCAAGAAGTATATGCTTACAAATCTAAATCAAGAATAGGCAGATTAGTTTCTCTCATGAACATCTGTAAAGCATTGAGTTTAATTGGCTTGCAGCTGCTAGTGACAGAGGTCTTTAGGTTCATTCCTGCATTTCATCCCCATCTTCACTTTTCACTTAATCTCCTCTTTCCTACTGTTGTCCAGTCAGATGCAATTGTTTGTGTCGACAAATTAAGAAATTGGAGTTGTTTTGAAGAACCTAAAATATGCTGTCTATTCAAATCTTTCTCTGCACGCACCTGGGAACAGTTGCACTTAGTGCCTCAGCTGCAGCTCTGGTCCCTCGTAGCTCCAGCAGCCATCGCTGGTACGGCCTCTGTTCTTTGTTTTGTTTTGATCAAATGGTTCATGAAATTAGGTGGCATTATGTAGTTGGAACGATTTATATGGGTCCCAGAATAGATGAAGTCCTTACAAAACTAGAGTGTAAAACACTTTTGACATGAGTTTGAAATTGGGTAAAAATAGAAATTTGTTTCCATGAAATTGCTAGGAATTAATCCCACATGGAAGCCACTATCTTTTGACATTACCACATTGTCTAAGTACAGTTTTTTGCTGAGTTATTATTATTATTATTTGTGTGTGTGTGTGTGTGTGTGTGTGTGTGTGTGTGTACACCTAAAGTCAAAATCCAACTTCTTTGTTTGTTTCTCTTCTTAATTTTAATAGGAAATTAAATTAGTTATATCTATAGCTACATTAGTATATTTGATTAAGTATAAGGACTATATAAAAATGGTTGCAGATCCCATAGTTTTTCTGAGCATGATGTAAGAGTACACAGTACATGGTTTCGCATATATTAAAGACTTAAATGTTACATAAAATAGCCTGAGGGTTAAATGAAACAAACTCCTCTAAGTGGGTAAGGTCTTAATACTTAGTCACCAAACGTGATGGCTTTTTGATAAAAGGCATCACTAACTCGTAGTAGGCTGAAAGATTCTCATATGTACTTGTTTGTTTGACCTGATGTCCACTACAGTGTTAGCTACATAATAGCAGGGCTGTTTTTGTTTTGCTGTTTAATCCTTGCCGACAGAAATGGTACCTTCCCTATCACTTGCAGACTGAATGAAGGATGACTGCAATTGACAGATGCCCCAGTGAACTAGGTTTACATGATTCTAACATTGTAAGGTTGTGTTCCTACTGGTATAGCAGTGTAGAATTGTAGGTCGAAGACCTCAGGATGTATAATCATAGGAAACATAAAGAAAAGTGGAAAGATTTGTAGATACTTGTGCATTCATTATTGTTGTTATGCAGGAATGAAGTGATTTAACCCTACCTCCCACTTTTTGTCTTTTAACCTTTGGTATGATATGCTGCCTAAAATAACTTTACTATTTTAAAAGTCAATTTTAAATATGTAATATGTTTGCAATGCTTCAGAATTCAGAAGTGTAAAAGTTTCTATGATAAAAATCTCTTTCTAAGGCATACCTGTTATCTTTTTCTCAGACAACTGGTAGCCTTAGTTTCTAGTAACTTGTAAGATTCTGTGCACATTTAAGCAAATTATTCATTTTCCCTCTAGACATCATGATAGCTGGTTTTGTCACTGATGTGGTAAAATCCCCGGGGAGAAGCCACTTAAGGGAAGGAGGGTTCATTCTGGCTGACAGCTGGAGAAGACATACTCCATCATGCTGCCGAGTCATGGTGGCAGGAAAAGGAGGCTCATTGCATCCACAGTCAGGAAGCCTAGAGTGAGCGGGAAGGGGCCAGAATTTAAATCTGCAAGGACTCTTCCAGTGTCCCCCTTCTTTCAGCCAGGCTTCACCTCCTAATTTTCTGCAGTTTTCCCAAACAGTGCTACGAGTTGGGGACCAAGTGTTGAAAATACAGTAACCTATGGTGGAAATTTCACAGTATAACCACAGCATACATTAAACATTAGAAACACCTTTCTAAACATTGTTTTCACTTAAAAAACCAAGAGCCTTTATTTATTATTTTTTATGGCTACAAAGTATTTTACATATTGATATACTATGATTTATATGATTAGTCCCCTAATCATGTTGTTTCTAGTCTTTGGTTATCATAATAGATAATAAAGATGTCCTTTCACACATATGTAAATTAATTGTGAGATAAATTTCTGGATGTGAATGTGTGAGTCACATGGTATGCATTTACAGTTTTGGTGGTCTTAATAGACTGGTGATTATACCAGTGTATTATTTTAGTATTTGTTTTATTTTAAAATTTTGTCTATGTGTGATAATCTGTGAGTGGATATGCACACATGAGTGCCCAGCCTATAAAGACTGGATGTCGGAGGCCCTGGAGTTTCAGTTTTGAGCCATCCAGTGTGGGTGCTGAAACTGAACTCTAGTTCTCCACTAGAGCAGCATGCCCTCTTCATCACTGAGCCATTTCGTCAACCCTCCAATTCAAAGGTTGCCATGCAATTTCTTAATTATTCACATTCTTCTCCACACTGTTATCAGACTTAACCCAAACTAATTCTGTTTTGAAAAAAAAGTTTTAATTTATTTTAGTTTGAATTTGTATTTTTTTGTGATACTGAACTGGTCATATATCTAAGTACCTTTTCTGTTACCTCTTTGTTATTTTTATTTTGAATAATAATAATAATAATAATGCAATTGCCTTTTCTCTTGCTGATTTGTAGAGAATTGAGCATGCTGATATCTGTCTCTCCATTTTTTTCATTTATACATTGACTGTTTGTTAAAATAATGCAGGTTAATAATGTGTTAAGTGAGTATTCTATAAAAGTAAGTGGGGTCTAAGCTCTTAGAGTGCTGAGTGCATGGCCTGAGTGGATTAATTGACAATATGAGCCACATATAAAAGGCCTGGCTGATTTATTTTAAATAAATGAGTCCATAGAATAAACTATGGAATTTATATTAATAACTAGCTTTCCCTGCATTTTGAGATCCAGTCATCAGCTGTGTATCCAGAAAGACAAAAACACAAAACCTACAAGGCTTGGATGTCTAGAAAGGTGACAGAATTCTCACATGATAATGGTAAAGAAGCTTATTTGTTTGGGGAATAGATAACACTTGGCACATCAAATCCAGGTAAGTGAAACACTAAGTTAATACATAGGACAGAAGAGACAATAGACAGTATGCCCAGAGGAAATAATTGATGTGACAATAACTTTGATTTTTGAAAATAAGTTGAATTTTTTAGATTTGAAACATTCAAAAAAGAGAGTAACATTCCAGTGTACCAGCAAGCAGATTAATCTTCTTTTTTATTGGTACCAAACTTTCTAGTTTTGCAGCTGCTTTTGAGTCTGTTCCATTACACATCTAATGGTCTGTATCTCTGCCTCAACCAAGATCTGTCTGTGTGTGAGAGCTCCGCATTGCCTTTATGTATACGTTTTTCGTCCCTATTCACAAGGAATTTTTATAAAAGAGTTGCAAGATGCAATAAATTATCAAATAATTGCCTCATTGCTTCTGTGCTAAGATGGAAGTGCTAGAAAAGTTAAGTCGTGTGAGTGCAGGAAATGCCTCTCTGCATTATCTGGGCATATATGATAGTTTAAGGTATAGAAGAGTCAATTTAGTGGTACTGTAAACTGTAATCGATGTCATTAAGTGATTCATGCATTTAGACAGAGATTTTCTTTGTTAATGGGTCATTGGATGGGAATAAACAATGATGAAGAGAATCTAATGCAAAAGACACCAGGGTTTGTGATGGAGACTTCAAGTGACAGGAGGTATGAGAGAAAGCAGACAATGATGTAGATGCCCATATTTGTGCTTAGAGATACTTAAACACATAACACCCTAACCATTTTGATTGTTTCTGCATTTTTAACTTACTTAAACAACTTAGATTCTCACCTATAATCCTTTCTAAATCTGTTCTCAGACAATAAATGTGAACAATAGTTGTTAATAATTAAGTGGGTTACAATATGAACTTTGTTGGAAAAGAAACCTAGACTTGAGGAATCAATAGTTTAGAGAAAAAAACTGCTACAAACTCATTCAGTGTAAAAATAGCAACAAATCAAGAATAATAAACATCCAAGTTGCTTGGATAATCATTTTACTTTGAACATAAGAATAAAAAAAAAAAGATCTCCCATGCTCATGGATAGGCAGGATTAACCTAGTAAAAATGACGATCTTACCAAAAGCAATCTACAGATTCAACGCAATTCCCATCAAATTACCAACACAATTCTTCACAGACCTGGAAAGAATAATACTCAACTTCATATGGACAAAACAAAAAACCCAGGATAGCCAAAAGAATCCTGCACAATAAAACAACCTCTGGAGGCATCACGATCCCCGACCTCAAGCTCTACTATAGAGCTACAGTAATAAAAACAGCTTGGTACTGGCATAAAAACCGACATGTGGACCAATGGAGTTGAACTGAAGACCCTGACATTATTCCACACACCTATGAACATATAATTTTTGACAAAGAAGCCAAAACTGTACAATGGAAAAAAGAAAGCATCTTCAACAAATGGTGCTAGCATAACTGGATGTCAATGTGTAGAAGACTACAAATAGATCCATATCTGTCATCATACACAAAACTTAAGTCCAAGTGGATCAAAGACCTCAACATAAATCCAGTTACTCTGAACCTGATAGAAGAGAAAGTAGGAAGTACTCTTGAGTGCATTGGCACCAGAGATCACTTTCTAAATATAACACCAGTAGCACAGATACTGAGAGAAACAATCAATCAATGGGACCTGCTGAAACTGAGAAGCTTTTGTAGAGCAAAGGACATGGTCAACAAGACAAAGTGACAGCCTACAGAATGGGAAAAGGTCTTTACCAACCCCACATCTGACAGAGGGCTGATATCCAGAATATATAAAGAACTCAAGAAATTAGACATCAAAATGCCCAACAGTCCAATTAAGAAATGGGCTATAGAACTAAACAGAGAATTCTCAACAGAGGAAGCTCAAATGGCTGAAAGACATTTAAGGAATTGCTCAACATCCCTAATTATCCGGGAAAGGCAAATCAAAACAACTCTGAGATACCACCTTACACCTGTCAGAGTGGCTAAGATCAAAAACACAGAAGACAGCTTATGCTGGAGAGGATGTGGAGCAAGGGGAACTCTCCTCCACTGCTAGTAGGAACGCAAGCTTGTGCAGCCACTTTGGAAATCAATATGGAGCTTCCTTAGAAAATTGGGAATCCATCTCCCCCAAGACCCAGCTGTAGCACTCTTGGGCAAGGAATGCTCAATCATACCACAAGGGCATTTGCTCAGGTATGTTCATATCAGCATTGTTTGTAATAGCCAGAACCTGGAAACAATCTAGATGCCCTTCAACTGAAGAATGGATAAAGAAAATATGGTACATATAGACAAAGGAGTACGACTCAGCAGAGAAAAACAATGACATCATGAGGTTTGCAGGCAAATGGATGGATCTAGAAAAAAATCATCCTGAGTGAGGTAACCCAGACTCAGAAGGACAAACACGGTATGTACTCACTCATAGGAAGATACTAGATGTAAAACAAAGATGACTGACTGCTACACAACTCCAGGGAGGGTACCTAGAAAATGGGACCCTAGGAAAGACATGGGGATCGCCCAATGACAGAGAAATGGATGAGATCTACATGAACAACCTGGACGACAGTGGGAGTAATGAAGAGCAAGGTTCGAGGGAAAGAGAACTCAGGGGAGCAGGAGATCCCAGCTGGATCAAGAACAGAAAGGGAGAACAAGGAATAACAGACCATGATAAATGAAGACCACATGAGAACAGGAAGAAGCAAAGTGCTAGAGAGGTCTCCAGAAATTCACAATGATACATCCACTGTTGACTACTGGCAATGGTGGAGAGAAAGCCTGATCTGACCTAGTCTGGTGATCAGATGGCCAAACACCCTAATGGTTGTGCTGGAACTCTCATCCAATAACTGATGGAAATAGATGCAGAGATCCTTGGCCAGGCCTCAGGTGGAGCTCCAGGAGTCCAGTTGTCGAGAAAGAGGAGGGACTGTAAGAGTGTGAATTGTTGAGACTATGATTGGAAAAGCACAGGGACAAATAGCCAAACTAATGGAAACACATGAATTATGAACCAAAAGCTGTGGAGCCCCCATCTGGATCAGGCCCTCTGGATAAGTGAGACAGTTGAGTGGCTTGAGCTGTTTGGGAGGCATCCAGGCTGTGGGACCCAGACCTGTCCTTAGTGCATGAGCTGGCTGTTTGGAACCTGGAGCATATGCGGGGACACTTTGCTCAGCCTGGAAGGAGGGGACGGGACCTGCCTGTACTGAATCCACCAGGTTTAAATGAATCCCAAGGGGAATCTTTGTCCTGGAGGAGATGGGAATGGAGGGGAGGGGCTGAGAGAAAGGTGGGGCGGGAGGGGGGAGTACAGGGGGAACCCATGGCTAATGTGTAAAATTAAAACACAAATATAATAAAAAAATAAAAAATAAAAAAGAATTTAAAAAAATGATAATTCCTCTGAGTGATGTGAAAGATTTCTTCCATTTGAACATGTCTAGAAGAAACAAAGAAATAGAAGAAATATGTAAGAGAAATGACTCCTTACAAGTATCAATTTAGTAAAATAAGAGATTAACCTTTAGGGTAGATTTGAGGAATCTGTGGAAATTCCTATTAAAGTCATTAAAATATACATTTGTGTTTGCTGATGTAACAGTAAAATAAAATTATCTGGATGTTTCTAGGAAATATGTACTTAAGTATTTCTCAATAAATTCTAATTTCTGAACCCCAAGGCCCAGCTATGTATATGGAGAAGTGGACTAATATTTTCTAAAACCATTATTTTTGACTTTTGATATGGATATCTTCCACTTGCTAGCAGTGCTACCATACTTGTGATGTTTAGCCTTATGATAAAGCTCTTAGGCTATATAAGACTCCACCTCTTATTTCTCAGGTACCTTTGTCAGCCGTAATGCCCCCTTGTCCTTTTCCATGTTCATGTCTTCTTGAATTGTTTTGTTACTTACTGAGTTTAAACAGGTCTGCCTGAGTGTGCACGGGTATAGAACTATCCATGGATCCTGATGGTCTCATCAGCAAACGCTTTCCTCTTTATGTAGCTGGAGTTTTCCTGCCTGGCCCACAGTCAGGACTAATCTCTCTCACCTGCCAGCCCCGCAGCCTCTCAGACCCAACCAAGGAAACACAAAGATTTATATTGCTTGCAAAATGTATGGCTGTGGCAGGCTTCTTGCTAACTGTTCTTATATCTTAAATTAACCCATTTCTATTAATCTATAATTTGCCACGTGGCTCGTGACTTATTAATACCTTACATCTCTCTTGTCATGGCGCCTGGCAGAGTCTCTCTACCTCAGCCTTCCACTTCTCAGAATTTTCCTCTTGTCCTACCTATACTTCCTGCCTGGCTACTGGCAGTGTTTTATTTAAGTATTCAGAGCAACAGATTTAACATACAGAACATCCCACAGCATCTTTAAATTGTTTTTGAAAGATATTTTGTAGTAATAATGGGAATAATGCATGTGGTGCCCAAATTAAATTTGGGGATATGAACTAATTATTGATAGAGGCACATGGGAACCTGCATTATTTGGGCACAATTTTACAAACCACAGATATACTCAGAAGAGGGAGGAATGGCCAGCTGAGTACCCACTAGTACAGATAGGATAGTGTCTTTTATATATATATATATATATATAATTTACTGTGTTTGCATATATAATCAGTTGTATATAATCAATATAGTCTTTATGTATGTATAAGATCTACATACAGATATCTAAATATATGTTCTTTTCTAGGAACTCTTTGCTCTTGAATAGACATGGATTATGCTTCTAAGATGGGTATTTTCCCCAAGGAAAAATTAAAATCAGGGTTCTTTGCACATGTGTAGAAAGCCTGTTTGTCTAGATAGTCAGTCACCTGCCACTGATAGCTGCCTTGGTTTTGGAATGTTAAGCAATTCATCAATAAGTGAATGCAGGGAAGATGGAACTCATGGTCACCATACTCATTGCTTCTCCTTTATGTCACTGCCCCCTCTTGATACTTTCATGCTGCTGTCTCATGCTGGCCAGTCTCCTCCCTTGTCATTATCTTTTTTTCTCATTATAAGTTTGCCTTTGCCCTTCGTACCTATATGTACTGAGAACTCCCTACAGAGTTGCTCTTTGGTGAAAAGTTGGGAGCCTCATAAGTTTTAAAATTATCTTTTATTTTCAGTGGTGATGACAGATCGGTTACAAAAACATTTGTTGGAAAATGATATTGGAATAAAAATGATAGCATTTGTGAAAAGGATGGCTTGCCTATTTCATTTTATCTATATTGAATATTGCTATAATGGCCTGAATATTATCTGTGTTGAAGAAGGTTCCCCACAAATTCAATTATGATGTGTGCATCTGTTAATAAGGAAAGAAGTGTGCTTACTTTCTAGCTAAGAATATTGTAAAATGATTTGTCTTTTCCCAGTGGAGTCAATATGTATGTATTTCAATGTTTCTTTTGATTTATTTTATTTTTTTTTTGGAGTTCCTAGGTTCACTGCTACTACATTGTCCAAATACATATCAACTTTAACTCAGTGTATGATATATCCAATGCTTCTGTCTCCTAATTTTGATCCATTCTGTATACTTCAGTGAACATTTTCATAGTGTTATAACAACAGTGACTATAAGCTTTTAGCTGAAGATTGAAAGTAATAGTCAACCATAAAGGGGGCCAGAGAGACACTGGTTTGTGATTTGTACATTGTTACTTCTTAAGAGCCCTCCTCAATTTAAATGTGATCTGTCACATACATGGTTCTGCTTCAGCTGTTAAAATCAGCTAATGATTCTTTTCTCAATTGAAACAGTTTCTTTGATTTAAAACTTCTGTTTTGGTGGTAGAATATAGTAATAGAATGCCCATAGAGAGGGCTAAATTTAGTATGTTTTTTGCCCGAAGATACCAATTCTGGAAGTAAACAGGCTATTTTGTAGAATGAACCTTGTCATAAATACAATGTAGCAAAGCTGGTATAAGTCATAATAGAGCATTTCTTCTTTCATGTTGCTTTGATAAGAATGGTTCCAATTAAAAATATTTTAGTATGTATTTATAACAGTCCTCTGATATCCATCCCCCCACCTTTCCTTTCTTTGCTTTCAAGTTTATCTCAAAGGAACTTCTCTTGGTCCCATAAGGCCAGTCTGTTTTTGCATTCCTCAGTTCTGATTTCTTTTGGCAGGAGGACTGGATGTGGTTGACAGATCATATCTGAAAGGGGCTTTGGTAATTGCTTGTACTGTTCGGCGACTGTGCTGCTGAACAGATGGGCACAGTGAATACTGAACGTGTTCTGGACCTCCGCATCCTTCTTCAGCTTGTGAGCAGGGAGCGCTGCCAGCGTTTTCCTCATCATCTATTAGCAAACTTAGAAAGAATCACTTGGATTCTCTCATCGTTTTTTGACTCACAACTATCTCACATTTGTGGCTGGGTTCTTTCCTAACTCTTATACTGCCCCCCTTCTTGTATGCCTTTTGGAATAAAGAAAGTTCTCAAGATGTTAGTGCATGCTGTCGTGAATGGGTGCCAACAGTTCTTACAGACTTGTTAAAAGATTTATTTTTTGCACAAGAATTACACATATGGCTTGGAATGATAATATTAGGATCTGTGTTGGTTGAGATAATTGGCAGATCACACCTCAGGAAAGTGATTGGCTGGCTTGTCTGCTTCATTTTAATCTGTTGTTTCCATCACAGTCACATTCCCATTATGGAGTACATTACTACACGGTAAAAACTGTCTCTTAACCCATTTGTTAGGGGGCATCTGTTAGTTGAGTTTGAAGTGTTGGAAACATTTTCTTATATTAATGATTTGGCTGGCCAATGTAGTAGCAGCCTTCAAAATCAAAATGAACAAAGGTGGGAGATCCCAGATAATGGCAGATCTACAAAGCTGGTTTTCTAAGGGAAGAGCAGGTATCATCCAGGTCTAGCTAAGAGAGTGTGAGCAGAAACATAGGACACCAGAAATGACAAATGGAATCTTGTCACCATCTTAGTGAAGATTCATCATCCACATAGTTACAGAGGGCACTGGACCTCTCTGTGGTTGGAGAAGTAACTGTACTATGAGGTCTTTGTAGTCAGATGCTTTTCAGCACACAGCAAGTCTGAATGGAACGGCTAGAGATTAGGGTAAAGCTGTCCATATTCTTCACTTTACTGATGATACATGAGAGTTTATATGTATTAATTCAACATTTATCTAAATGTCAACTTTTTTTTTTGGAGACAGGGTCTTTCTATGTATCCATGGCTGTCCTTGAACATACTGTGTTGACCAGGGTGGCCTTGAACTCACAGAGATCTGCTGCTTTTGCTTCCCCAGTGCTGGGATTAAAGGTGTGTACTACCAAGCCCTGCAATATCAGCACTTGTAAAACATTCTTTTTTTTTGTAACACCCAATTTTTATGATGATGAATATGAACATTTCTTTTTTCTTAGAAAAATATGCTTAAATTAAATCAATTGTTTCCCTTTGCTTTCAAGTCTGTTTTTCACTGTGTGAGTATGTGGAAGAATATGGCCAGGATTGGGTGTGTTTTCATGGCTGAATGCAAGGAAGAAGAGCCTTCTGTACTTTAGGCATGAAAGCTTAGATTTGGCAGTCCCTTGCAGGAGGGAATGTATGGTAGTTACAAGTCAAAGTGAATATGTCACAATAAAGTCCTCTGTTTCCCATTTATAATACTAGAGATTAGGAAAAGAGAATGTGTTATCTCTGCTTTTAAAAACAGCCCTTCTACTTCATGTATTTGTTATATTTTTTATTAAGAATTTTTTTATCCATTTTACATACCAACCACAGATCCCTCTTTCATCCCACCTCCTACCCCCACAAGTCTTCACGCCAGCCTACCCCTATCCCCTCCTATGAAAAGATAAGGCCTCTCTCATGGGGAGTCAGCAGAGCCTGGTACATTCATTTGAGGCAGGTCCAAGCCCCTTTCCTTGCCTCAAGGCTGTGCAAGGTGTTCCACCATAGGTAACAGGCTCCAAAAAGCTAGTTCATGCACCAGGGATAGATCCTATTCCTACTGCCAGGGGCCCCTTAAACAGATCAAGCTACACAACTGTCTCACTTTTGCAGAGGGCCTAGTTTAGTCCCATGAAGGCTCCACAGCTGTTGGTCTAAAGTTCATGAGAGTTCCCACTAGCTTGGTTTGGTTGTCTCTGTAAGTTTCCCCATCATGATCTTGATGCTTCTTTGCTGTGGATATCGCTCTGTGTAAATAAAGTTCTGATTGGCCAGTGGCCAGGCAGGAAGTATAGGTGGGACAAGAGAAAAGAGAATTCTGGGAAGTAGAAGACTGGAGAGAGATACCGCCAGCCGCCGCCATGAAAAGCAACATGTTAAGACACTGGTAAGCCACAAGCCATGTGGCAAAGTATAGACTAACAGAAATGGGTTAATTTAAGATAGAAAAGGTAGATAACAAGCAGCCTGCCACGGCCATACAGTTTGTAAGCAATATAAGTCTCTGTGTGCTTTCTTGGTTGGGTCTGAGCGACTGTGGGACTGGCGGGTGAGAGACATTTGTCCTCACTATGGGCCAGGCAGGAAAACTCTAACTACACTTCTTGCTCATAGAATCCCTCTTTTCTCTCTTCGACTGGACTGCTTGAGCTTGGCCTGGTGCTTAGCTGTGGATCTCTACATCTATTTCCATCAGTTACTGGATGAAGGCTCTATGATGACAGTTAGAGTGAACTAATCTGATTATTAGGGTGGGCCTGCTCAGGCACCCTCTCTACTATTGTGAGTAGTCTAAGCTGGGGCTATCCTTGTAGATTCCTGGGAACTTCCCTCGCACTAGGTTTCTCCCTATCACCATGATATCTCCTTCTATCAAGTTATTTCTTTCATTGCTCTTTCACTCCATCCCTGTTCCTGTTCAACCATCCCTTTCCTTTATGTTCTCATTCCGCACCCCCTACCTTCTATTGCCCCCCACCCCCCCTCCAGTTTGCTGAGGAGATCTCATCTATTTCCCCTTTCCAGGGCGATCCATGTGTTCCTCTTAGGGTCCTCCTTATTACCTAGTTTCTTTGAAGCTGTGGATTGTAGTCTGGTTATCCTTGCTTTACATCTTTCACTAGGTATTTAATGTTGGCAAGTAAATGATAAAGTTATAAGTTTGTATTTGCCCTTTTCTGTAGCAGAAATCTTAAATGGTCTTATTAATAAAATCAAACCTGAGGCCAGTTATTGGGGTGAAAGCTGGAAGATCAGAGAAGCAGAACAAGCCATAGCTACCTCACCTTGCCAGTTCCTCATCTGATCCTGTTTCCTCAGACTGGAAGCCTCTGTGTCATCATCTGGAATGAATTTCAGCTGAACAGTTACTCTAAAGCCTAAAAGCTTAACCAGCCAAAAGCTTCTAGTTTCTGGTCTTCACGCCTTATATATCTTTCTGCTTTCTGCCATCACTCCCTGGGATTAAAGGCTCACTTTCTGGGATTAAAGGCGTGTGTCACCAAGCCTGGCTGTTTCCAATGTGGCCTTGAGCTCACAGAGATCCAGGTGGATTTCTGCCTCTGGAATGCTAGGATTAAAGGTGTGAGTGCCACCATTTTCTGGCCTCTGTATCTAGTGGCTGTTCTGTTCTTTGCCCCAGATAAGTTTATAAGGCTGCACAATATTTTGGGGAACACAATACCACCATACTTTTCCTCTTTGTTTGAATAACATTCTTTATGAAAAACTCTAAAAATATCGCTTTGTATCATCATAAGCAATTTCATTCTTCATCCCCTACTAAGACATGTGATTCTGTTAATTATCCCAGTGATTATTATAAAATTAAAAGAGCTCTTGAATTAATGGTTAATTCACTTTCAACAAGAAATACCTGAGATCCATGAAGGTTCAGGGATTGGTGCCAGATTGCATAGGTCAAATGAGGGACTGGAGAGGAAGTTGGCCCTCTTTCCTTCTGTGTCATCTTTATTGTCCTCATGCTGCCTCCTGTCACACCCTTATCAGGATGGGTTGCCTGGGAAAAGGTGCAAGTGTGCACTGCTTGGTCTACTTCATTAGTTACTGTCAATGTTTCCATGCGTTTCAATGTAGAATTCTAGAACTCCAGTGTATTTTCCATAAACCATATATTTTTCAAGTTCCATACATATTTATTGAATGACTGAATTAACCTGGTAGTTTGATTCGGCATGTGCAATATTTATGACTTACAACAAGAAGTTAAAATCAGTAAAGAAACCAATATAGATCCATCTGTCTATTTGGAAGGCTCTTATTGCATAATGAAACATGAACACAGTTGTACAATTGAACACAAGTCAGTGTTCATAATCAGAAGCAAGTGGCAGAGGTTAGAGATTTTTCAGAATATTATGGGTGTTCATTTTATTGCCCCCAATTTGTAGATGCAGATTTTTGCCAACATGTGTGTGTGTGTGTATGTGTGTGTGTGTGTTTGAAATTGTTATTATCATTGTTCAAATAATATTTATCTTGTATAACATGAACATCACCCAGGATTTGAAGAAAAGTGGGCTTCTATTTTTGCACTATCCTTTGGCTTCATGTTTCCCCTTTTCTATGGGTTTCACCTCTTAAATACTAGAAGGATTTTTATTACTGTAGATTTACTTTTAGTAGATACAAGGAGAATATTTATTTGTTGCCGAACTGTGATTGTAGATCTCAGATTGTTGATTAATGGTCAGCTATATATCTGGGCCTTCTTCCTTATTTACATGTAGAGCTTGGATCTTAGGATATCTATTTTTATATCTCAAATCAGTAATATGTATATCTAACTGACTTTTCACCATGGCATTTTTCTTGTCCATTTCTAACTTGAAATTATAGTCCCCTTTGCTTATTAGGAAATATATATAACATTGACATGGTTATGTTCTTTTGATAGCTCTTTGAGTTGGTAGGTTATTTGTCCTATTGCATAAAAAAGAGTTGTTTTACCTCAGGGAACTATCAACCTGCTTGCATAAATGTATTTGTGACTGAAATGAAGTAATGCACTATTAGTTTCATAAAACTGTTAATCTGGCTGTCAAAGTTAACATTTCTTGAATTAGATCTGGAATTTCCAAGGGCCCTTCAAGAACAATCACAGAAACAAATATTTAATAGCACTACATTTTACCTGTTCTCTTGGACTTGCTTGTAGTGAAGAACAGATGTTGGGGTGATATTGAAATTAGTTTGTGAAAATAAACTGAAAAATAAAATGCAATTCTTTGATATATCTAGGCCAAAATGACTTTGCAACACCACAATTATTTGCTCCCATCTCAGAAGATGCTCTTGTGTTTAATAGCTCTTGTTAACCTGAAAAACTTTAGGTTCCATTAATAATGAATAGGCCCCCAAATGCATCAATGCTTTTATAATGTAGATGAAGGTAAGATGTCATGTCAGGACTGGAATTTGCATATTAGAATAATTAAGTTATCTTATCTTGTTCTTTAAAGAAATAAATGACTATGAATATTCATGGTCAATTAAAATATTAATAGTACACTGATACTTCAGTTTTAGGTCTCTAGTCATCCAGGAAGAGTTTCATTTAAACTTGATTAACAGTAAAGGGATTCTTCAGCACACAATATAATATATTGGCTTTTTGTCTCTGAAATGAAAATATAGTACCTGACATGTGTAAATACTTTATTTATTCAATGAACCATTTCTTTTGTGAAGAAAATATTCTTTTTGACTATAGAATAATGCATGGGCACAGGTGGAATGACTTTGATTCTAAAACAAACTTCTCTTCAATTGTAGTTCATGTAGTAGTCTTCATCTCTATTATCTTCATTATTTGTTCTCCCTCCCTCCCTCCCTCCATCCCTCCCTTATTCCCTCCTTTCCTCCCCCCCCCACTCCCTCCTTCCTTGCTGGGAAACAAACCCCTGAGCCTTGAGTATCCCCATAAGTTCCACCCTCAGCTCTAATTTAACTTTTTAGATTCGTGGAAAATGATGTATAACACAAACTATGGCATCTTTCCCATTGAAGAGTGTTGTAGAGTAATTTAAACTGCATTTACATCATTCTCCAGCTATCCCGTCATTTGTGTCTGGAATTCTTCATGTCTTGGGAAGTCAAACTGTGTTCATTTATTCTTAACCCCCTTCACTCCTCTTTGTAGCCTGTAGCAACTACTATTCTTTCTGTCTCTATGAATTTGGCTTTTCTAGATTTCACATAAACAATACAAACAATATTTGTATTTCTACGACTGGCATATTTTGTCACAACTGAGGGAAAAGAGACCTAGCTCATACTGCTACTCTCCCTCATATTCCATTGTGAGGAATTCCCCTAGAATTTTAGGGACCCAGACTCAGGCCAAACAGTGTTTTGTAGCTTCAAGGTAAAAAGGAATTTCAGGCCTATCAGGGGAAATGAAGCAAAATTAAATATTTTATTAAAAATAATGTAGTATAGGCTCCACGTGAGTATTAAAGAGAAAAGGAGGCATTCATAAAGAAAGCCATATCCAGTATGGATATACTTCTGTCTGAAGGTTTAAGTTATAATAGCTGTACTTTCACTTCTTATAAATGAGTGAGTTTATTAAGTATGTAGTAAGCAAAAAATAAGAGAACAGATATTAATTATCAGATAGATAGCAGAGCATCTTTAAATCTGGTGTTTATAATATCCAGGAGAAACGATAGAGGAAGCTTTATTGAGAGCCAGCTGGAGTTCTGTGTGGAACAGTGTTCCCTTGGGGAACATAAGAACAAAACAAATACTAAGTAAGAGGTAGATAGTAAAGCGTGATCAAATGCATTAGAAATTGCTGGAGAAATGCTGCTAAAACAGTCATGGTCAAGATTCACCTGTAGGATTTCCCCGTAGGGCTGTCTCACCATGGAAAAGTCCCCATGAATTAGGTTCTGGCCTTGCAGCAGACATTTTTATGCCATGGGATAAACAGTGGCAATGTTGGTTGGAATTTGTTTTTCTTATAGCTCTTAAGGGTACAAAGTTTTTAATGCCCTTAGTTCTTGGTATTCTCCTGTCACCCTGTTAGAATGTCAGAGTTCCAGCATGCTCTGGGACAGGGAGTCTCGAGGACATCTGAGATAAATCTGTTGTCTTGTTTTGAGTCTTCCCTCATTCAGTGGAAAGAACACAAGGCACTTTACTCATATACTCCTCCTCAGCCTCTGGAGAGGGTTGCAGATAAGAGGTTCCCATGTGGATGTGGCAGTAGAGGCTTCTCAAAGGAGAATCACAATTAACTGTGTTAGCATTAGCCATATACACTTTTTTTGTTGTTGTTGTTTTGTTTTGTTTTCAAGTTACAGCTTAAAAGGTTGCTACGAAAACTTTCTCCTTTTATTTCTCTTTTTGAAGTGAGATTTTATAGGATGGCTCTGGACATGCCTTGGGTGGATCTGATAAGGTCAAAACCAAGAGCCACTGGGGCCACACACAGACATCAGTACATGTTCTTTCTCTGTAAATAGGGTTTCCAGTGAGAATTTTAGAAGGTTCTAGATTTACAGCTGGGAAGGGAGCCAGGCCATAAGCCTTTCTGTAAGGTTGCCCTTGTGCTGGAGTTCTTGGTTTTCCACTGTCAACAGGCTTTGGCTGATTCTTGAGCGGGGAGTGGGGAGAGTTGGGCTTTTCTTAGCCCCAAGATTTCCCCTTTGTTTCACTTCAGATTTACTTAGCACAAAGTCCTCAAGAGTCATTCATGTTGTAGAATGTATGAGATTACTTCCTGCGAGGCTGCGTAGTATTCTTTCATGGATATACATATTATTATTATTAATCAGTTTGTGGGTTCCTTAAAGATTTTTGGCTATTGTGAATAATAACCTTGAGATAGAAATACCTGTTTATAAATACCTGTTTGAGACCCCGACCTTCCTTTTCCTTGGGTTTACCCAGAAGTAGACTTGCTGGATCATATGATACTTCAAGTTTTATTATTGTGGGGCACCTTCTTAGAATTTTCCATAGACCAACATTTTTTCTTTAGCTTTTCAACCAGTAGTACATATAGCTACTATCCATATTCTCACCAACACTTGTTATAATCTCTTTAATATGTAGATTATTTAAGTTATAGAAGTCACATGTACTTATTGTAGAGATTTGAACAATTTTGAAAGTATAAAACAACAATTGAACATCCTTCTTCAATCCTCCTTAATTCCTCAAATTTTAACATTGACTCAGGTCTCAGATGAGGTTCATTGTTCTATCATCCTTTCCAGGATACTGCTCTATGACACCTGTAGGTCCTCTTTAAGTCCTGTCCTTTAACATGATGCCTTTCAATGAATGCATCTGCAGAGTGAATGTTGATTAGTACAGACACTCTGTAACTCATACCTTGTAGTCTTTGTGGTACCAATAGGCACTATAGTATTTTGTCCTACACATTGTAAGTGTTCAAAATAGATGTTGAAGTGAATACATCTGTACAGTCAGCCAGGAACTTTTAAGGAGGTAATTGAGGCTTTTTCTTCTGCTTGATTCCCTGTCAGAAATTTCATCCAAGTCATACTCTAATTGTATTTCTAAATATCTGCTTTAAGGCCGAGCCTATAAGACTACTTCACTTTTTAATGTTGCTTTTGTTGTTATATCAGAAAGTGTTTGTACCCACCAGTTCTGCTGATTTCTTAATGATGTTTATAAATTTTAAGTGGGTTGGAAGCTATAAGATGCAAGCAGCTTAATTTTACAAATGAGAAGACTGAATCATCAAATAATTTTACCAGTGTTTGTCAAGAACAGCACTTAGTAGTATGCTTTATTTTTCATAGTCTGGTTAAGAGTCTTACATTATAGGGCCTATACATTAAGGTGAAATAAAAGACTGCTTTGCAATTCTATTTAATTCAGGCTTCGCACCTTATTTGGTCAAATATGGTCATTTCATGCCAGTTGTCTTTATGCAGTCATAATCATTGTACTTTTTAAACTTTAAAAGAGAGATGTAAATTAGAAGTTTAGTGATTTTTTTAACAGGTTCAAGTATGACCATATGCTGTTTCAGTGTGAGCATGGATAATAGTCAGAAGCCTAGGCATTACAAATTGAAGAAATTGCCTTTTAAATGGCAAAGAAAACAAAGCATTACGATCAGAATTGCTGTTCTCAAGATCATCATAGAAATATTTTAAACAATATGTATACAATCAAAAGAAAAGGCAGTTGAGAGAAAAGGCAGAGGAGATCATTGGTTTTACAAGTTTCATTCTTTGCAGTTGAGTTGCATCTTTTAGGAACAGTAGTATATGGTGTACTCAAGAAATATTTGAGTGTTTTAACAGCATTATTTGGACATAATTATCATTTTGTGTAAGTCACCTATTTAAACTGTACAATTCTGTAATTTGAGGTATGCTTGAAGAACTGTACAAACACTGAATTTTCTAAGTTGAGAATAGCTTTTTTTAAAATAGTGGTTTATTTTTGCTTTTATTTTTATAGTTTTAACAAGACCCTCTATTATTTACTTCATTTTCATGTGATTTTATATGTATGTCTCTTTATTCTCAATTATTAATCCTAACTTTGGCCACATTTCCAGCCTGTTTACATTTTAACTTATATTTCTCATACTCGGAATCCCTTCTGTTGCATGTTAAATTCATTTGTTCGTTTGTTCGTTCGTTCATTGTTTGTTAAAGATCTGCTGTGTTGTTGGTATTGAAGAATCTTCTGCTTGGTGATCTTGTAAACCAGTAACAACAACAAAGAACTGGAATACTTTCATGGAGATGATGTTCAGCATGTTGTGATGTCCTGGCTGGTTAATTGTCAGCCTGACAGGAGCTGTGTGGGATGAGGGCCTCTTGATGGTGAAAAATGCCTCCAGAAGATTGGCCTGTGGCACTTCCTGTAGTGCGTATTCTTGATTGATAACTGATATGGGAGGGCCCAGCTCATTTTGGACAGTCCCACCCCAAGGCTGGTGCAAGAAAGTAGGTTGATCCCCCTTCTGTTCCAGCTCTGAAGTGCTTGTAGAAAGAGTGTTGGAGCCAGGGGTGATGGATGATTGTAAGGAAACCGTGTCTTTCAGATGCAGCAGGTCTGATGCACATTTGAACTCACAGAGACTGTCAGGATGCACGAGACCTGCACAGGTTCAAGCCACATCATCCAGGCACTGAGAGAAGGTGGACATGGTGCCCCATCCTTAGCTAAGAAAGTGTCTGAAATTCATACCTGCTGACAAAAGGAAAATTAGTTTTCTCCAGTGGTATTTCACTGGGTATATCAATCGCATTTCAGGGCAGGCTCCTTGCCCAGGAGTAGTTGGCCAACAGAAAATAAACCCAATGATATTTTTGTAGCCTCTTTTTGTTTGTTTTATTTCCTTTTGGTATGTTTTGGCTTTTTTGGTTTCTCTCTCTCTCTCTTTCTTTCTTTCTTTCTTTCTTTCTTTCTTTCTTTCTTTCTTTCTTTCTAAAGAAGGGGTTAAGGATATGGAGAGGATCTAGGAGAATACAGGTTTTGGCCTTTTTTTTTTTTTGTCTTACTGGTCTTTTGCTTGTTTTGGTTTTCTTTCCTTTTTTTTTTAAAGAAGGGGTTAAGGATTTGGAGAGGATCTAGGAGAATACAGAGTGGCATGATTGACATGTGCCATTCTTTTTTAATTTAAAATAATGATTAATGCTCTGCTCTCAAAAGTAGGCTGAGCATGCTATGGGGGAGCAAGTAAGCAACATACCTCCATGGTCTCTGTATCAATCCCTGCTCCAGGTTCCTGCCCTGTTTGAGTTGCTGCCCTGACTCCCTTTGTTGATAGACTATGCTGTGGAGCTGCAAGCTGAAATAAATCCTTTCTTCCTCAGATTCCTTTTTGTCATGCATTTTATCACAGCAAAAGACACCCTAATTATGCCATAGGAAACTAGAGCAGGTACACTTGAATGCTGTAGAAGGTTGTGTAGAAGAAGCAATGTAAGCTGGATCTCAGATAATGGGGAAGAGTTGGCTTGGTATACTGGATATAGTGTTTGTTGTTTTGCAGCACTCGTACCCTGCAAGAAAATGTCACAAAACACGACAAAATCCACTAACAAGAGTTTTATTAAGATAGGAAAGAAAGGGACAGACATGAACAGGCCTGTGAAAAACACACGTGGTCAAGAGAGAAAATGGAGCCGGGAAATATGGTGCTGGCTTATAAAGGGCGAGCTGTGCCTGCATACACACGGATCCATGTGGCTAGTCCATGAATGCACGTAGATCACATAGTTGCACAACCATGCAAAGCCCCGGGGTCCTGGTCACGCAAGACGTTTTACCCGGAAAAGGCTATTTTGAACCGGAAAAGGCTATTTTGAACTGGAAATAGCTAGGCGGAAGTGTCTAGGTCTGCTGGGCATGCCCAACCATGGGGGCATGTTGTGAATTCATGTCATAGAGAATCCTAAGAAAAGGGACTACTCCATACAGAGTTTGTAAGATGTGTACAGGCCTGTTGCATCTAGAGGAAGATAAGCAGTTCCTTCAGTGGTATGCCTTTGAGGAGAAAAGAGAGAAAAGAATTTGGAAGAAAATACAAGGGAAAGATATGAATTTGAAAGGCTCAAGATGTCATAAAAAGAACAGTATTATTCTAAAGACAGTGGTAGCCTTTGAAGGGTAGTAGTGGATAAAGGAAGACATGAAAATGATAAAGATTTTTTTGTTTTTGTTTTGTTTGTTTGTTTGTTTTTTCGAGACAGGGTTTCCCTGTGTAACTTTGCGCCTTTTCTAGAACTCACTTGGTAGCCCAGGCTGGCCTGGAACTCACAGAGATCCGCCTGCCTCTGCCTCCCAAGTGCTGGGATTAAAGGCATGCGCCACCACCACCTGGTGAAATTGATAAAGATTTTAAGCAGAGCTTTATTATAGTCAAAATTTTGCAAGAGTCTGAAGGATCAATTTGAAAAGCTAGAGAAATGGGGCAGGATGTCTAAAGATGATGTTGTTGTTATTGTTTCTGTTAGTGGTGATAAATGGTGTCTGAATTGCATGGCAGCTGTGCTTGAGAGGATGTTGTGGGGTGGCAGGGTGGCAGAGTGTTGGATGATCCTGCATGGCTGGTGGAGGGTCTCATTTTGGAGCATGAAGGGTGAAATTCAAAGAAGAGGAGCTCACACTGGAACTTGTATTTGAAACTTGTGAGATAATCAGGTGAATCTAGAGCTAGGGAGAATGATTTGGACCAAGCATGGATTGATTATACTGTATCATTAGTATTCAGGTGGTACTTGAAAACCTGATAGATCATTCTCAAGAAGAATGAGAAAAGCAAATTATTGAGAACAAAATATTGGGGACCTGAACATGTTGGTGATGTAGGATGTAGAGGAGGCCATATCTGTAGTCACACCATATCATCTCCAAACTTCTTCTGTGTTGTCCTTGTTCTGTCAACACAGTGTCCTATAGAATCTGACTTCGGGCCTTCTCTTCAGCAGTATCTTTTATGTGTTGGTCAACTCTAGCTGTGTGGTCACTACATGGGTGTGTGGGTCGCTACATGGATGTATGGATTCAAGAAGATCCCTGGAATGAAGATTCAGAGGAATTTTAAGAATGAATCTAGCTTTTCATGGCTGCAGGGGGTCCAGCCTCAAAGGACTGAAGCACTAACCCTTCCCCTAGGGCAGTTTTATTTCTCTCCAATACAGTTTAGCCAGTTCATTTCCATATGCTCAAAACAACCTGAAAGAGGCTCCCAACAATTCATAATGCCAAGTGCAAATTCCTCAATTTCTCAGGTACCATGGTTTTCCAGGATTCCTGAATCAAGTTTTACATAGGCCTTTGTATCCTTGGGAAACTCTGAGACAAGATTCACATGGAAGGCAACAAGGGAAACCAAAGGTGTCTGCTAACTAAAGTTGGATTAGGGCTAAGTGCTGCTCTCTGGAGCCAGGCTAGGTGCAGCCCAGCAGGAATGCTGCCACAGTCAACAAATGCTTTTATTTTTTTCTTACAATAGCTGCCAAATATGCTTTCTTATGTTATCAACATGTGTCATTGTATTTTAAGCATTCTTAGTTTTTTTCCAATTTAATTTTGTCTTCAAATTTTTCATACTTTCATCTATTAAATATATCAGTGTTCTAAACACCTTTTCATATGATGAAAGTTTTGTTCAAAAAACAAAACATTTGAAACTACTCATTTATGAAAATGCAGCGTTCAAGGTTTCAATATATATTTTTGAATGTAAATCTCATCATAAATTTTAGGTACATCTGTTTTATAATATTTTATCATTGTGTTTACAAAAATCGTTACATTGATTGATTCATTTGTGTGTGTTGTGAATTTTTTAAGTTCACAATCACATATACCACACTGCACATGTAGAGAGGTGAGGAGACAAATTAATGGGAGTCTTGGAATCTCAGATAGTGTGTGGGAGTCCGGCTCCCACCTTTTGAAGGGTTCTTAGGTGGAGGAGAGAGTGATAAGAAAATATTAAATAGAAAGAGAGACTTAGATGAGAAAAAAGACAGAAACACAGGATAGCTTCAGGAGGGCCTGGGTCAATACTTCGCAGCCTCTTTTTTTTTTTTTTTTTTTTTTTTTAATTCAAAAGAGCTTTTTATAATATTTCAAGGGGAGAGGCAACAGACCTCCCCCTTGCAAGATCAAAGCTTACTGTACAGCAAAGTGTAGACCCTTCCAAACACTTGGTAACCATGCCTGTGGTCAAATCATTCCATTATGCTGCCCTGATGGGTAAAGCAAGCTCAGATACTGGGACCCTGAATAAGTTCTGACTAGGAAGCCTCTGTGGGCTCCCCAATAGTGGAAGGTGATTCATCTCAGGTACAAGTTTGGAGGTACAGCTGCCTTACCTGCAGATCCAACTTCTTGATGCTATATTTGTAATTTTAGTTCAGTTATTTTTATGTGTCTTTGATTTCTAATGTTTCCATTTTCTTCACATTTCTCACTTAGGCAAATGAAGATTGAGCTCAGTGTACTTTTTTGAAGAACAGTGATTAGTGTAGGCAGAACTACTGGCAAATCCTGCATAGCTACTTTTCTGTGAAACTCAGATAATTTTTGTACATATTAGTTTTTGTTTTTCTGACCTGAGCAAATTCACTTCTCTTGAGGCAACCTGGTGGTTCCTCACTTGTGCACATAAACATATCCATGTCATACTTAGTGTGGGCACCCTGTTATCATAGCAGACTGTAGCCGAGCCATACTAGGACTCAATCAACTCTCATGCTCCTGAACACCTGGATATTTTTTCTTAATATTTCTAAAACAGGCTACCCGTGGATTAAATTATTATTATCGATAATAATAAAACATGTAAAAAATGTGTAGCACAACTTTGTTTTTCCTGGCCAATGTGTCTATATATTTCTCATTCACTCATTTTGCTTATTCAACCAGTATTTGCTTTGGCAGTAGTCTGTACATTTATAACAGCGAACCAGACCGGCACCAATGATAGATTATTACTTTCATCATGAAGCCCATGTGCAAGATGATATGCTTGTATAACATCTAGAAAGATGATATGTATACTATATATTGATATGTGATAGGAATAACAATTAAAGGATAAAAGGAAGACATACATTATCAAAAAGGAGAGTAGGAGTGTTAGTTAGGTAGATTGTATGGGACAGTGTCTTTGATCTCTTTTTTCCTAAAGAAGCCCAGCTACACAGTGAGTGCTCTTACTTCTCCATCTGACTTACTGTATTTTCCTTGTTGGGCATGCTTCACTAGCTTTCCCTTTAGCTCCTTCATGGGCTTCTTGATCTGACGGAAAAATTTTTATTAGCTCTGTATTGCTCATTCAATTTTTATTGAAGGAGAAATATATCATAATGGCAAGGAATTGATGCTGTATCAAAATACACAGCTGGAAATGATGGAAAGGTCAAGCCCTTCATATTTAATAGGAAGTTGGTAGAATTCTTTGGAAGCTAAATATTTAGTTCTTATCTCCTCTAATTTTACTTGCTCAGCCATGATTTGAAAATGAAAACCTGAAAGACTGTATGTAGTTGCCAGTATCAGGTGTTATTGTCATTTGGGGATTTTGAGTGATCACAATCCTGCCTTTGAATTTTAGGATGGGAAGTACCACCTCAGTTATAGTTCCTGTGCAGAAAGCTGGACCATGTGACAACAATTAAATTCATGACACCCAGGCCTGAAGTTCATTCCAAGAACAAAAAAATTAAATATCATGTATACAAAGTGAATGATTACCTTTCCTCCCTCCTTCCTTTGTGGCCTTTGCTGCTGGATCCTTTAAAAATCTTAAATGGTATCCTAAAAGTAGATAAAGTGCTTGTTTCAATATTTGTGATTTCCTTGCTTATCATTTTGTATTTGGGGAATAATAATTTACTGGCTATTAGCACACTATTAACATACTACCATTTCCCTTTATTCTCTGTTTATACGAAATCGGATGACTGAATGAAAAAAAGATGAGGATCTAGTACATTATCACACCATTTTTAGCTATTTTGATTTCACTTAAGTTTAAATATATGCATAGGTAGTCCTCAGCAACCCTGCATCTTTATTTTCGTTTTTAGTCCTGAGAGTTTGTGTAAAAATTTAGTTCTAGCCGGGTGGTGGTGGTGCACGCCTGTAATCCCAGGACTCGGGAGGCAGAACCAGGCAGATCTCTGTGAGTTTGAGGCCAGCCTGGTCTCCAAAGTGAGTTCCAGGACAGGCACAAAGCTACACAGAGAAACCCTGTCACGGGGAAAAAAAAATTTAGTTCTGTTACTAAGCTGATATGAAATTGTTGAGGATCCTATTTAGCCTTTCTTTAGGGGAAGTGAATTCTTTCAGTGCTCAAATAATGGACCTAAATATATTGGAGAGTTCACTAGATTATAAACTATGACAGTGGAGTTTTGGGGATTGAATGAATATAGGTCTGATAATTGGTTCATGTCATTTCAAAGGTCCTCTGCTACGGCCCTAAAACAGAGACAAATAGGACACAGCAGTGGTAGATTTTGTGTTTCTGAAAGTGTACTGTGAGCCTGTTACAGATAATCAGTACTTGAATTTTTCCTGTTCAGAACTCTCATGCTCTCCTCCTGTGTTATTTTGGACCAAAGCACCACAAGATCTAGATTTGAGTCTTCAATGCTTCTTGTAAAGCATTCTCTTTGAGCCCTGTGGTACATTCACAAATAGCTACACCTGTGATAGATGTCTCCAACTGGAGACAGCTAGCTACTAAATTAGAAAATATTGCTAAAATTAAATGTATTTTTAAAATTGGAAACTGTTTGTTTTCATCCTAGTGCTTCTCTCCATCCTCATTTGTTGTAAAATGCAGGAGAGGAAAATGCTGTGAGCAGTCATCTCTGATAGCTGCGGTCAGCTGTGGGCCTGATTTTTGTCTCCTTTCTACAAATGACACAGGAGAATGAATCACATATGGGCAAGGAAAGATTTGTCAAGGCAAGAGTGTCAATGATGCTTTATTGTTCTGGTTGTGGACCTCGGCATTTCTTCATTCATTTTCAATATCTAGTGTCTTCGATCTGAAATTAATTCTTGTAATCCTTACCCAACAGGCATAACCTTCAGAACTTGAGATAATCCAGCTACAAATCTATAAGCCACAGGCCATCTTGCTTCCTAGTATGTATGTAATTATAAATGAGAATGGGTTTGGGGGAAACTACACTGAGAAGAATAGCTGAGGATGTCTGTCATATCTGTGTGGTTAATGACTATGCTGTGTCTTCGTCATGAAAGCTCTCAAACCATTGAGTATCTTCTGCTTCTAGGTTCCCTTTCAATCCATGTTTCCCATGTGTTGAGAGGCTGATTGTCATACCCTTGCATGTCACTTTTCTAAAATGCCTTTTGAGTGGATTTCCAAACCATATAAGCATCATATTTTGAGCAAACATGATAACATATAAAATATCATTGAAAACAATACATGAACTTTTTTATTAAGCAAATAAAACAGACAAGGTTTGTGCATTATTTTAATTAAATATTAAAATGACAATATGTACATTCTAATTTCTAATCAAAATCTACGTTTTATGTGGTTACTTAAGTACATGGTAAAATTTAATAGCTTAAAAATGTGTTTGGTGACACCTAGCTGTACATTAGATAAAAATAATCTCCTTTCAAGAATGAGAGTTATAGTATTTTAACTTCATTTTGTGAAAGCAATAAATTGCCAACTATAACTTAAAAAGAAGCAAAGTATACTCTGAAAAATTATTATAGTAGAGCTACTAATACTTAAATCAGATTTTATTGTACTTTTATATCGTTCTTTAATATATCCTTTTTTCATAATTCAGCTAAATGTTTTGTTAATACTTGTGTGGTGGGTTTTTGTTGTTGTTGTTGTTGTTGTTTTAGCTTATTAAAAGAGTGATTCCATGGAAGAGTTCATCCCTTTTCCCATGAAGTTGTCTATCCAAATAAGAGCAATAATTTTCTTTTTTTATAATTTATTTATTCTTATTTTATGTGCATTGGCGTTTTGCCTACATGTGTGAGGTGAGAGTGTCAGATCTTGGAATTAGAGACAGTTGTTAGCTGACATGTGGGTGCTAGGAATTGAACCTGGGTCCTCTGGAAGAGCAGACAATGTTCTTAACCTCTGGGCCTTCTCTCCAGCCCCAATAGCAATAATTTTCTACATGTATCTAAGTTTGTAATTCCTTGCTCTGTTAAGGACTTCCATTTCCCAAGTGCATTGATGATTTTCTTCTTGACTCCTAGATGGCTATCAACATGTAAAGCATAAGAGATTACACTGCTGCCATATCCACTGGAGAGCTTTGAGGGAATAAAAGGACCACCTCTTTGGATCTTTTTCCACATCTCATTAGTCTCAGCTGTAAAACTTGGTCTAAGTGTAGCCTAAGGAAGGGGTGTGGATAGACTTTCCTTCAGGGCTCTTGTCCTGTCTAGAAGAAAGTCATTTTTTTTTTTTTTAGAGAGGAAGCCTTGGTAAAACAGGAATTTGTGTAGGTAGGCAGTTTTCAACTTGTGTTTGTGGTCTTTAGTGTACGTGAAATAATCTTTGTTTATCAGACAAGTCATCTCCATCAAGATTGATGAGTGGTGCTGTGTCATTTGAGCATCCCAGAGTACCCCTTCACTAGTTGGATCAGGTTCTCCTCTAGGATGGAAATAACAATGGGGTTCCCCTCTTACTTGAAAGACTGTCCTTCAAAGCTCATATGATGATGGTCTTGGCATACCATATTCTTATGTGGTCAGGCTGTTTCCAACTCATGCCACCAAGAGGAATTGGAGTTGGCTGTGACTAATCCTTGATAGAAAGCGATAAACATTGTTGTCACTGAAGCCTTTGAATGGTAGAAGGGATGAAAGAGGAATGACATCTAACTATTGTTTTGTCAGGAAGGCTCTAAAATGGAGCCATATTACATTGTTGTTTATGTTCCACTGGCCCAAACTACTAGCCATAACTAACTTCAGGGCAGAGTCACATATGCACTTGGGATTCCAAGATGTTCAACCGACAGGCAAAGGAAAATAATCACTGGTCACAAGTAACAGTCTGTTCTTCCTTCCCAGTTTAATCACCTGCAAATTATGTTACTGGACAGATGATCAATTCCTTAATCTTTGAAATTTATTTACCTCTACTTGTCCTTTTGAAAGCCATACCATTAACAACAGAATACTGTCCAATGTTTAGAGACTCAGTATGGCTGTCTGCCCAGCATTGTAGACATGTGTTACAGGATGTTATTGACTTCTTGAAATGTGGCTAATGTAACTGATGAATAGGATTTTAAATTTTGCTTAGTTGAATTTAAAACATTTGTTTGAGTTGGAAAGTTATTATCTCTGGATCAACTTTAGCATGTGACTAATTTTTAAACTAAATTTTATGGAATTTAAAAACAGATGAGTACTTCTGATGAACATTTAACATCTGAGTCTAGTTTTGCTTTAAATATAAAGTGAAAATTGGTTTTAAAAGTTCACTATAAAAATATAAACTCACAATTTTTAATCTGCAGCTACATTGCATGATTTGATCATTATAGGTTAAAGACAATACCCATTAATAAAGTTAATTTTACTTCATTCATTCAGTAGCTGCTGTTATTCAGCTACTGAAAATTTAAAATTATATGTGGAGTTCACTTTATATTTCCACTTGGGAAAGCTTCATATATATTTTTTTTTTTTAACAGAGGACTTGGCTTCCTAGCATCTTTCATTTCTGAGGCAGCAACAGTTTTAAAGATGAATGGAGCTGCCTTTTATGTTCTTATCATATATTGTTTTTTCCCTTAGGCTTCCGTGTCAAGAGCCTTTCCTCTCCCCTTGTCATGATATTCAGATTTCTCCTAAACCTTCGCTAGCCTAAAGTAGAGTTGTAGCTAATTGCGGTTTGAAAGATGATTATATTGTTTAATATTCATGTTATATATCTCAGTGAATATGATGTCACACTGTGTCTTTGATGATAAGCTTATGTTAGACTTTCTGACTTTAACTTCCACTTCTACCATGTATACTTTCTTAGATAATGGTTCATTCTAAGATACATTAACAGAAACACAATCTTTTCCTTGAAGCTGTATGGAGTGTGTTGTGTTCAAAACTTACAAAGTACTCAATTTTTGTTGTTTTGGTGTCTGTGATGAGGGATCCAAGGGAAAGAAGTATGAATTTTATTCTGTATAGTACAAATTCACATCCAAGTTGACATTATTGCCCTGAACAACACACAAATTATAGAGCAGTTGTAAGTTCATGACTTTTGTGATATCCAAATAGTTCATGGAGTTTCTACCATTTCCATTACTTGGCACTAATTGGATTTTGTGCACATGCTCCTTTTGGGCTTCTTGTTTCCTTATGAAGGCACTGGTAGCAGTTACTTCACTACAATTCTTGCAGTGCTCCAGAGAGTAGGATTGTAAAAGCAGCTTGGAGGCTGAGGACCCACAGTGTTGTAGAGGCTTGTTTTTGTAGGCTCTCTTCCCCTCCCCCGCACCCCCCTCTCCTTGGTGAAAGGAGAATGGTAGTGTTTACCACTTTACTATGAGCCAGTGGGGCAGACATGGTATTAATTTCACTAAGGAGAGCAACATCAATTTTTGGAGTTTAAAATAGAGGCAAGTAAATACTAAAATAATTTAGAAAATATCACGTATGCATATCTCATATTCTAAGATTTATAATTCAAGAAACAAAAGTGCAAAAAAGGTCTAGTAGAAAATAAAATAAGTTGGGGATTTAGCTTAGTGGTAGAGCGCTTTAAGGCCCTGGGTTCAATCCTCCTCAGCTCAAAAAAAAAAAAAAAGAAGTTAAAAAAAAAAAGGCTGGAGAGATTGCTCAGAGGTTAAGAAAATAAAATAAGAAGCTTTAGACTTTTGTGATAATTTTACCCTCATATTTTGTTGGGCAGAAAACCATATCTCTCTTCTTCCAGTGTAGAGTTCATCTTAAAGCACTGTTGAGTTAGCTTTCTAACATTAGAAAGCTATGTCTGAAAGTTAGGGACAGCTATGCATACATTATGGTGGTTAATACAAAATTAATACACACTAGGAAGCATGCTTGATGTGAATCAGTTATCCTGGGGATAATCACCTAAAGATTGTTCTGGATTTAGTTCACAGAAATATAAAAATATACAAATCACTACTTTTTTTTTCTCTGTTTATATATCATTTTCTAAAGTTGAAAAATGAAGCCAAGCAATGGTGGCGCACGCCTTTAATCCCGGCACTTGTGTGGCAGAGGCAGGCAGATATCTGAGTGTGAGGCCAGCCTCGTCTACAGAGTGAGTTCCAGGACAGCCAGGACTGCACAGAGAAACCTGTCTCAAAACACAAAAGAAACACATAAACCCAAAAAAATACTGTAACAGCAACAATAAAATAAAGTTTAAAAGTGGTTTATTTTGCATGTTCTTTTTTCTTCCATCCCTTGATGATTGAAGTGGTTCTGTCAGAGGTAAATTGATTCTAGATCCCTTTTTAAGCTCATGAAAGTGCTGAACTTCGTGATTGCTAGTGTTGGCTTGGGACACTTAGATCAGTGGTGTTTCTATTCGAAGGGACCTCCTTCGTTTTTAGTGGAAAGATTAGGTGAAATATCTGATGAATCTGTCATCTGTGATCATTTGTGAAGAACTTCCCCCCTCTATGATATGTCTGTTCTCTAAATATTAAGAGTACTTTCTAATCTAATAGTTTGTAAATCTCTTTGAACTGTTATACATGGAGCCCTCTGTTCTTTTTATTCCATGGTAGAAATCTATAAAAATGAACCAAGTACCTTGGGATTGCATCTCTTTTGTCCTCTTGTGACCCCTACCTTCTTCTTCTTCTTTCTAGAGAAGGGACTAGAAAGCTGTGTGAGTGAGTGGAGATCGATGGAGAGGTCTGCTGGCAGTGCCTTTCTTGTTCCCCTCCCCATGATCAGAACTGCTCCCCTGTGTTCTCTGTGTTGAAGCAATTGAGGCAGCTGCTCCGGTTGGAGGTGTCGCTATGCCCTGTGCTCCTTTACCAGGACATTGCTTAAAATAGAACTAATGGCAGAGTTAAGTCAAGCTGCCAAGCTCCCTGAACAGCTGGGATTTGTGTCTATTGCCAGCCAAGACTTGGCACTGAACATGGCCTGTCCTAAATTTTGGTTGAGAAGAAAGCCTCTATACCATCCTCTGAGGCCCAGGGCAATCCAATCCAGATCCTGCACCTGCCCTCACATCTGGCTGCTGGTTTTATGTGTTCACACTTTCCAGTATGTTTGACGACAGCATAGTCTTGTTTGTGTAACTGCATGCCTAAATGTGGGGGTGATGTGTGTGTACATGGGTATCTATCTGTGTAATTGAATGCATTCACATTCCCCTATTCAGAGGTGGTATTTGGAATCATAAACAAATTTGTATCTATTGAATGTGTATATATGTGTACATATAAATGATATGTACAGCTCTTAGAGCTTTGCTAAATTGGATGCAGCATGATGCTGACACACTGACTCTTATGAAATTGGTTTTCATTAAAGTCTGCAGGTTGTTCTTGTACTGGCAATGGCTTTGATTAAGCACTGTATTAGGGTCATATCCTGGAATAACAGCATTTTGAAATCCCTGGCTGTTTGTGAAAGAATTGTGATTAAAGTTCTGGCTGTTTTCCCGTGATTACTGATGTCTGCTGAGGCTTGAGTTTCCTGGTTGTTATTGGGATTGAGTTGTGTGGCAGCCCCTTGTGCTTTCTTGCCAATATCAGTGGCGTTCTCCAGGGGGAAGTGATTTTGCATTGAAATGTGAGCACTAAAAGCTGTAACAAAATTAACATGGGGTCCAGGGTTTCTGATGTGGCTACAGAACTAGAATGGGAATGGTTCCTGAAGCCTAATTCTTCTATGATTGAATTTCAGACCAAACAAAGCTGCCATGATGAGAAGGGAGAGAAATTCATCCCAGAGAGATTATGGATGAACAGGCTGAGAGGAATTCGATATATCAGGGCAAAGTCTAGGGAATCATTCATTTCACTTTCAGCTGGACTTTCTTCCTGAGAGGCACGGTCTGTGCTTTGGCAAGGAACATCTGGGGAAAACCCTGGTGTTCGGATGGTCCCTTTGCCTGCATTTTCTGTGTGTGAAAAAGGAGGCGTGTGTGTGTGTGTGTGTGTGTGTGTGTGTGTGTGTGTGTGTGTGTTAGAAGGTTTGTTCTGTAGGTTTTGAGAACTATTATAGAACTATGACTGCCTAAAAAACAGGTTGAATATCCATAGCTACTCATTTAATAATAGTATATTCCACATTGAATAAAATTGCCAATTTCTAAATAATCTTTTACTATGGAGTTTTTCTCAGTTGCTACTGAATTAAGACAACGTAATTTTGTTATTTAACTTGGTAATCCTTTATATTTGGACTTTTTTGGGCAATGATTATTTCTTTCCTATTGTTATGTGTTATAAAGTCCTTCTTGGTGTGGCACCACATGTTGTGTTTGTTGTTTCTCACTGTACCATGTACAAAATAGATTTGTAATGTCCATCTGAAATGATGTAGAATGTACTTTTGTGCTTTGCGAAAGATAATTTTAAAACAACTGTAGTACTATACAAATCTTGAAATAATTGCAGTTCTTTTACTTTGAGAGGGTTTCGAATTAAACAATTGAATTCCTAATGCTCTCTGCTTGCTCCGGTTCCATGTTTTACTAACATATGAGATTATTTTCAAGATGGACATTGGGCTTCTGTCTCCATTTTGTCCACACATCATTAGATTTGCTGTATGAAAAAAAGCTGAAAAATAGTAAGCGACTGCATATGTGTGGACTTTAGGAATTGATTGTTAGCTCTTAAGCAGGCATTCTCTTTGCCTTCACAGTTGTCAGAAACCATGTTAGATGCTTCAGATACAGAAATAATCAAAACTAGCTCCTGCTACCTTCCTATCTTTATTTCAAATTTTTACTGAGGCAGAATTTACAAACGATGATCTTCACCATCTTATAGTGTTGTGTAGCCGTCACCACTGTTTACTTCTAGACTAGTTGTTCCTTCTAAAAGACACACCCCTATCCTTTAATAGTAGTGACTTCCTGTCCCTCCTTCCCCAGCCATAGGAGCACCAAATCTATTTTCTGTCTCTGTGGATTTGCCTAATGTGAACACTAAGTTTAAATGGGATCATACACTATGTGGCCTCTGTGTCTGTGTTTTTTTTTTTTTAAACCACTTAGCATAATGTTTTAAAGATTTGTCCCTACAGTAACGTGAATCAAACTTAAGTTCTTTTTTGTAAGTTAAGTGTGACTGTTGAAGGAGGAAGTAGGCAGAGAGGAGTATGTTTGAATTTTGGGTTTTTTTTTTTTTTTGATGTCAGAAATTATATTAGTAGATGTTGAATTCTAGTGCAAGTTCTAAGTAGGCACTTGGACGTGCTGATGTGGGGTTCAGGAAGGAGGTCTGGACTGGCAATTTAAATTGCAAAGTCATTATCATATAGATGATATTTAAACTTACCAAGGTTAAACCAAGTATTCTATAGAGCATAGATGGAGCAGGGAAAGGGTTAAAAGGTTGAGCCTGGAGCACTTAAAATGGAAAGGCCTAGAAAAATGAGTGGGGAATAAGAACCTTGGGGAGGGTTTGTACCTTAGGGATGCTGAAAGAGTGTAGGGTCCTGGAAGCTACCCGAGGAAAGTGTTTCAAGGAGGGAAGAGTTAATTGTGTCAATTAATGCTGCTTCGTTTGGTGAGTGAGATGGTGAGTGATAACTGCTCATTGCTGTGCCACTGTCCTAAAGCTGAAGGCCCCGAGCTCGGCATATTTCTTGTAATCCACTTGCTTTTTAATTGCTTACATCTTTAACAGACTCCGTTCTATTGTCTTTCAGCTCATCAGCCTTTTTTAAAATTCTTGCCAGTTGCCACAGTCAACCCGGAACTGCCTACTTATATTTTTGCTTTATGCCACAATAACAAAATACCTAAGATTATTAACTTACAAAGAAGAAAAGTGTTTTATTTTCTCATTCTTTTAGCAATTCAAATACATGATTAGGTGGGTCCATTGTTTTTACCTCTTCAGATAGAGCTGTTATATGTTAACGTTAGGGAACATGTCATAAAACAAATTGATCACTTCATGTGCAGGGGGGGGAGAGAGAGAGAGAGAGAGAGAGAGAGAGAGAGAGAGAGAGAGGGAGATGCTTAGGGTCTCAAGTCCCCTCTGCAAAGGTGACTCCAGTTAGTTATCTATGGGTCTCTCTTCAAGGTTCTCCTTTCTTCTACTTGTACCACTCTGTGACCCAGGTTGTTAATACTGGGCCTCTGGGGATTGTCATCATCCATGAGTTAAGGCTGAAGATGCAGCTCAGTGTTGGTGTATCATACTCTATGGGAGGCCATGGATTTGACCCATGGAACTATGGCATAAACAAGAAAGTATCCAAATATCTGAGCTACAGTACCACTCACCCAACATTTTCACGCCCCTTGTCCATCCACAATGTCGCTCTGCATCTGTCCTTCATCCTATGCCTGAATATCTTGACTCATCACTGTAGATCCTTTTATTCTGAACATCATCGTTGAATAGTCCTTTCAAATTTATAAACAACTGGAACTGACCCCATTTCACCCATTAGACTCTGTTTCCACTTTTCCTACTTTAAATGCATTAATTAGGCTTCTGCTGTACAGGGCTGGTCTTTTTTTTTTTTTTTAAATTAAGAATTTTAAGTGCTATGTAAGTTGAAAAAATGGCAACACATGTGTCAGACAAGCTGATCAAATGATAAAGAAAATTGGATCTCACACTTTGGGGCAGCTAATGAAGTAAGGGTGTACTGCAGCTTTCTGAAGTAGAACTGGAGCAACTAATAAATCAGGTTTTGAAACATTGAAACACAACTTCTTTCAATTCATGTAGTATTTGGATTTTAAACAAGATAGGACTGTGAGTCCAAATAGTCTAGGCCTCATAAAAGGGACACTGTACCTAAGCAATGTCAGCATAGCAGAATTTAAATTCATCTCTTGTCATTGGACTTAGAAATTTAGGAAGTAAGTTATTATAATGTGCTCAAAGGAGCTCCCAGATGCCATGCAGTTTTGCTTGAGTGACCAGTGACACTGGACTAGCATGAGCCTCTTTCACCACACTGATACTTCTCTGTTTTGTTCTCAGAAGATAAGACACCAATCATTTTGTAACACCTCCTAAGAGGCATCAGTGGTACAAGTTCAGCTCATTGCATTCAACACATTAATATCAGTGTTCTACATTACTACTCCTCTCTGATTCACAGGCTGACATAAAATGAGCCGTCACATACAACTTGAGTATAAAAAGAGATTTCTCTAAAGCAAAAGCAAACAGCATGGTTTTGATAATTGCATTTACTATTTGTCAAATGCGGATATGAGCAACTGAAGATTGATCTCCACCCCCTCCCCAAGACAACATTTCTCTGTGTAGCCCTGGTTGTGCTGAAATTCACCCTGTAGTCCAGGCTGGCCTCGAATTTAGAGATCCGCCTGGCTCTGCCTCCCAAGTGCTCGGATTAAAGGTGTGCACTACCACTGCCTGTAATAGGAAACTTAAAATTCTTATTAATAAAATCAAACCCGAGGCTAGTTATTGAGGTGAATGCTGGAAGATCAGAGAAGCAGAACAAGCCACAGTTATCTCACCTTGCTAGTTCCTCAGGTGATCCTGTTTCCTCAGGCTGGAAGCTTCTGAGTCCTCCTCCACGTGAATCTCAGCTGAACTGCTTGCTGCTCCAAAGCCTGAACACTAACCCAGCCGAATGCTTAATTAACTAAATGCTTAACTAACTACATGCTGAACTGTGTTGCTCCAAAGCCTGAATGCTTACCCAGCCAGATGCTTAACTAACTAAATGCTTAACTTACTTAGTTCCTGGTCCTCATGCCTTATATTCCTTTCTCTTTCTGACCCCACTCCCTGGGATTAAAAGTTGGGTTTCTGGTATTAAAGGTGTGGGTCACCATGCTTAGCTGTTTCTAAAGTGGCCTTGAACTCAGAGATCCGGCTAGCTCTGCCTCCCAAGTGCTGGGATTAAAGGTGTGCATCACCACCTCCCAACTTCTGCTATGGCTTACTCTTCCCATTTTCTAGCCACCATTTTTGGCTTTGTTCTAGTGGCTGTCTGTTCTCTGACCCCAGATATGTTTATTTCGGGGAACACACAATATTTCAGGGAACACAATACCCATCACAACTGCCCAGCATGAAAATCTATTTTATTAAGTCATTTTATACTACTGTTTACTGGATTTTTGAGATTATAAAAGGAATTTTCTTTAAGTTTTTAAGATTTACTTTTTATTATTTTTATTTATGGATATGTGTCTGTTAGTATTCTCTCTCTGTCTCTCTTTCTCTGTCTCTCTTTCTGTGTGTGTGTGTGTGTGTGTGTGTGTGTGTGTGTGTGTGTGTGTGTTGCCCTTGGAGGCCAAGAGAGTGTTGTGTTTCCTGGAATTGGCCTTAAGGGCTTGTGAGATGCACTGCATAGGTACTAGGAACAGAATTTGCATCCTCTACAAGGATAGTTAAGTGATCTTAATTGTGGAGCCATCTCTTCAGATCCCAGTTTTTCTTAGAAAATGAACAGTAAAAAAAAAAGTTTCTTAAAGATAGAGTGTGCTTCCACTTGAAGATGTTCAGAATCTCATGCTAGAATTTCCTGGGAGTTTTTCACTGATCCATGGGTTTTAGTTTGATCCATACACATTTATCTGAGTTTGGGACTGACTTTGGTGATGAGTTGAGACAGCTGGGGCATGATTCCAATGAGCATCATCTCAGTTCCTCAGAAGTTCAAAGAATATATAATACACACCACACACCACACACCACACACACACACACACACACACACACACACACACATATGTTTGCTGTGGGATGTCTTTCTGTATGCTGTGAATATATGCTGTTCCCATTGGTTAATAAATAAAGTTGTTTTGGCCTATGGCAAGAAAGCTTACAGCCAGCAGGATATCCAAGTAGAGAGACAGAGGGAAGAAGGGCAGAGGGAGAGAGACACTAGCTTGCTACTGCCAGAGAATCAGCAAGATGCCAGCAGACTGGTAATGCCATGGCTATGTGGCAACTTACAGATGAATAGAAATGGGTCAAGTTATAAGAGCTAGCTAGCAAGAAGCCTGCCATAGACCATACAACTGGTAATTAATATAAGCCTCTGAATGATTATTTTATTAGCAGCTGTGGGACTTTAGGGCCGGGCAGGACACAGGAAAACTTTTGGCTACATATATTCTTGAACACTTAGAAATTGATACTTTTTCTTGAAGCTGGAGATAAATAGACCTTTAAAAGATTTTTATTATCCCTGGCTAAGGAGAAAGTAGAATATTCAACTGCTCCCAAAAACTCTGAAACTGAAGATGAAATAAAATATTAAAATCTGAGATGTATGACCCTAGCTGGGCCAAGCAATGATTTGTTCTATGCCCAGAAGTTAAATCTTTCTCCATTTATGATAAGTTATAACTAGCTGGGTCCTGTTGCAAAGCCTTGTCTTTAGCATGCTGCTTATTTGGGGAGCTTCTGTAGGCATATGTTAAATGAGGTGAATCCCTTACTTAGGATCCTCTGAGACTATCTCCAGTCACCCCCAAGCAATTCTTGTTACACCTAATGCTTCAACATACAGACACTTAGTGTCACTCTAGCATGCCCTTCTGCTTTGCCCAAGTCATGGCTCAGTGGGTATATGCTGTTGGCCAGCTTTCAAGTGGGGTATTTACCTGAAGGGTGTTACTTTCATAGGAGCACAGTTGATATTGCGCATAATAGTGATCTGTATCTCTACAGGGTCATACAGACTCTCCAGGGAGGGCTCAGTGGCTTCATTTAAGTAATTGTGATTAGGAGAATATTTTACTTTGGGCCCACATAGTTAAATTTTCTTACTATCCTTCAGTTGTTGAATATTTTTTAAAAAATAAGTATAGTATTTAAACATGTGATGTGACAACTTGTATGTGTTTTTATTAAAGACTTGTGATTTGGGGGAAAGTAATAGCTATTATGTGTATAAATATAACTGTGCATTTCTATCAGCTTTATTTGCTTACATTTGGGAAGTATTTCAAAGATACGGAAGTTATGGTAATAGTGTGAGTGCATATGTATACATGTGCTTTCCCATGCATGTATGTGAGTACACATGAACCTACTCATGTGCATGCAAGGATGTGTGTATAAAACCTCAGCATACTTGCACTGGGTGGTTTGGTGGTCCATGCCTTTAATTCCAGCACTCAATAGTTAATATGGAATTAACTAGGATTAACTATTGATTGGCTGGGAGGCAGAGGCAGGCAGATCTCTGTGAGTTCGAGGCCAGCCTGGGCTACAGCATGATTTTCAGGACAGGCTCCAAAGCTACAGAGAAACCCTGTCTCGAAAAAACAAAACAAATCAAACAAAACCAAAAACCAAACCAAACAAAAAACCCACGCCTACATACTCATCTATGTTATGCAATTACCAAAATGTTATTTTTACTCCATTTCCTATAGTATTTTCCTTTAATTTTTTTTCAGAACTATTTCAAACCAATTGCCACATGTTGTGGCATTTTGTTCTTATATGTCTAAATTTGCATTTTAAGGCCACTCTTTTGGATAATTTCATTTTTAATCATTGTTTAGTACTATGCCAAATCCCATGGAAGTTTTGTGAAATTACACCTTTTGACTTCATTTAGGATTTACTGATTAAAAGGTGTGGTAGAAAATGAATTTTATTAGTTGAATTTGAATATAAAATACAGAATTCTTATCCTTTTCCTTGTGGTATGTTTTATATTTAACCTAAATTATTCTTGATCTTGATAGTTTCAGTTTTGTAACTGACATAATTCACTTAACATGTACATCTTGTCTGTTAGAAGACAAAACAACAACAAAAGAACAAACTTTAGGGTATATGAATTTTATCTTGATAAAGCTGTTAATTTGCTTGGCATGGTGGCACATGCCTTGAATACCAGCCCCCAGGAGGCAGAGACAGGTGGATCCTTACTCCACAGAGTGGGGCCAGGACAGCCAGGGCTACAATGACATTATTAATGAATTATTAATTCATAATATCTCTGGAGTGATCATTCTACCCTAGCACTGCTGAGGAAATCATTGGTGGAGGATTTTTTGGGAATGGTGTGATGAGGTTACTCAACATCATTAGAGAAGGTATAGATATACTTGCTGTGATAGAGCACTGTCATACTGACCTGTTTGAGCCAATAGTCCCTTCTCTCTGATTTCCATGACTTCATGTTGGTAGTTTCCAATTGACCATGATGGGCAGTATTTACACCACAGATACCAGCAAATGCTGTGAATCTTGGAGCTCACCATTCTTTGAAAACTGACTATTAAATATTAAGAAACACACTAGTGGTTAGATGAAAATCTTCACTTACAAGAGAGACCCTGAATTCTACTTTACTTTCCCATATTGTCAGGCCTTAAAAACACCCTTGATGTTTTTTTTTATAATCATCTGCTCTTTAATGTGGGCAGTATTGCTTTTTTTCCCCCTGACATAACTAGATATAATTAGATATGTTATGAGTTTATTTCCCCTTTGGTATGCTTCACGACTGTTACAGTATATAATGGTAATATCATTTGAGGAGTCAACTACTACAAAACTTCTGGGAATAATCTTGATTTGCTAATTATATATAGGTGGAAGGCCATCTTTAGGCAATTCTGGAACCTCATTGTTGGAATTGATTATCACTTTTATCAGTGCTTTACCTATCCTCTCTGAGATCATGACAAATGGGCTCCCAGCCTCTCTTAGGAAAAATGGGACATAAGGTATCAGGAAAGTATCTTCCAAGTCAGGCATTACTGTTTCCTACCTTTCTAAGCTATAGCAACATTTTCCTTCAATAAGGCCACCTCTGCCTTTAAAGTTTTTATTTTGACAGACTTAATATTTGTAATTATGTTAATTTGATACGTATCTCAAATATGCAGTGAGTGGTGACCAATGCAGATTAGTTGACATTTCTATATCCTCAAACAACATTTCTGTTGTTAACCTTGGTGTTTTCTAGATATTTTGAAGTATAATTTGCTGTAGACTGTGTTTACCCTCTAGTGTTCGGTCTAACTGAAGGTATAAACTTCGTCATCCTAATTTTGTTTTTCAAGACCATAGAAAAGAATCCCATTATGCTTTTCATAGGGTAGTATTTCTTATAGTTGAAGGCAGTAATGTTATTGTTTCCACCAATTCCATTTATCTAACTTAACCATTCCCCAGTTTCCATACTAATTTTTTCAATTGTAGAATGAAACTGTATTAATTAAACCTGCTTTTCTTTGAGGATTCCTCTCATAGCTTCTTTAGAGTAGGTATTAGCAAAATACACAGTAGTTAGTTATTTGCATTTTGTTGTTTAACTAGCATTGATAACACCTTTTAGAAAAATATGAAAAGTTTTACATGTATTTAAATGTTCCTTGATAATCATAAATCTTTATTTTGCTGTTCATAAAGATTGGAAAAGTCGTTTGTAGTAAGTTCATAAAGATTGGTCCAAGGAACCAACTCATGAAGGAAACAGAGGCATTGAGGTTTTACTCTAACAGTTGAATTTGCTGTTACTGTAATATTCAGGGCTTATGTTCCTTAGACTGTTTGTAACACTGACATAGATTGTATTATTTTATCTGCATGGGCTTGTGCATTTCTCTAAGTAGAGAGAATCATGGTTTATATGAAATTCTGAAATATTTTTGTGACCCTACAAAGATGAAGAAAAATGACTAGCTAGATATGTGACCTACTCCTAAAATCCTAGCTCCTAGAGACTGAGGAGGAGGATTGAGAGAAAGTTTGAGGTGAACCTGGTTTGTAGGGTGAGACTCCATTTCAAGAATAAAGAAGGAAACAAGCAACAAAGAGTTCTCCATACAACAACAGCAAAAGCACTGTGTCTGCATTGTCTACTTCTGTGAAGAATTATCTACGAGCTGATCTTTTAAGGCAGACTTCATTAAGTGAAATATTTCCCTTTAATATTTCCTTACGTGTAGAGGTTCAGCTATCTTTGAATTCATATCATTGGACCAAGATTTCATCCTCTAATCTGAACTATCTTAATGTATTATATGAATTCAAAATAGAATATAGAACACAGAATACAATGTTGAGATCCAACCAGATAACCCATATGCACATAGCTAGAGATATAGTTATCTGTGTGCACACCCCCTACACAAAACACCCTTCTGTTTTTTTGATCATGTAGAGAATATATTTTTTGTTTTGTTGTATATTTTATTGTTTTACTATTCTTTTCAAATGTTAAATTCTGTAATAATTCGTTTTTAGCTGTATGAGGAAGTGGCAGGAATTTTTGAAAAAACATCTAAATTATAGAATTTGTCTTGTTCTCTATAGGCATGCATCATATTGCATTTCTGTCATTTTTTTTAAAGATTTATTTATTATGTATACAGAAGAGGGCACCAGATCTCATTACAGATGGTTGTGAGCCACCATGTGGGTGCTGGGAATTGAACTCAGGACCTCTGGAAGAGCAGTCAGTGCTCTTAACCTTTGAGCCATCTCTCCAGCCCTTCTGTCATTTTAATGTGTATTATTAATTCATTTTTCTTTGGTTATTTTGAGTGAGACAGAATTTTTCTTTCCATAATATATTTTAATGACATAATATATTTAAACACATTCTACGAAGCTTCCATATTAACTATTGATTGGAAAACCCTGTCTGAAGTGCTGAAGTTAAGTGCCTGTGGATAAAGCCTGTTTGTCTAGGCATGGGGATGTGAAGGTTTGCCTGTTTGCTGATGCCTATAGTACCCATCTTTCTAAAGCAAACAACAGATGAAAAAGCAGGAATGAGGCCTGGGATTTGAGCCTCTCCTACTTTGTTACTACTTTTTGTCAGCCTTCCTGAAATGTGCCCCCATCCTGACTCACCAGCTGCACACAGCTGGAGGCTCTGGCAGCACTCTCTGCAGCTCACTTGTGGCTGAGGGGAAACAGAGGAGGCTATTGGATAAGAGACTGTCCAGACTTTTAGAAGGCTATCTGCATCCATAAGCACTAATGTAGGTTATGTCATATTTATAGTCTCGGTATTGTAGACTATGGTAAAGCTTCTTGACTGGCAGTTCTCCTGCTTGGGAGCAAGGCAATATCCAAATTGAGAATCCAGTGAAAATAATTGGTATTCCTAGAGGAAAAACAGAGTATAACCAAGAGGTATTTTGAAGACTGTAGAAAAGTTGGTCTGAATCGGGAGCAAGAGTATTAAGGATATTGTGATGGCCTTGTTGAGAAGCAGCACCTTTTCAGTGAATGAGATTAACTAATGAAGTGTTCTGGGGGCCTTGGCTATGGGGTGAGAGGGCCTCCTACCTTCCTGTGGTGGTGGTCGCTCCAGAGCTGCAGATTCCACTTGCTAGTTTGTGGAGAGACTTCCTGTTCCAGGGACTTTGCTTTGGAGCAGATAGAAAGGCATTCTGAAGGTATTCCTTATGTGCGGTAAGTTATGTGGAGTCTTGTACAGAGGTGTACAGAGGTTATTCTGAGTTCTGCAGACATGACAGTGTAGTTTCCAGTCAGTCATGTCAGTTGCTGTTTTAGTTGAAAAAGCAATTTTTCTTTGCATGACCTCCAGGCCCTATGTGATCTGGCCCTGCTTCTTTCCTCCCTTCATGCATGTTCCTTTCTTATCATTCTCTTTCCATCTTCGTTTACTCCATGTTGACGATTTTCCTTGCTTGAATATGCCCACGATCTTCACACATGCTCCCCCCTGCCTAGAAAACTTTTCTGGCTCTTCCAGTCAACTCATCAGCATCCTTTACTGCTCTGTAAATATCACTTCCAGGGTGTGAAGAAAGCTTCTTCATGGGCCTCAAAGTAAATTAATATCAAAGGTATTACAAATAAGGATTATAGCTTCATACCTACATAGTGCATGACATACAGCAGGATTTCTAATAATTGTTAAATAGTGAATGTTTGCCTTTCCCCTATAGCATTGGCCAATTTTATTATTTTCTTAAAAAATATTTCCCAACATAAGAGAAAACTAAATATCATTGGGAGGAAAATGGTCACTGACACCTCATGGTTTCAGTGATTTTGATGGTCTTTAAGTTTTGAGGTGGTATAAATAAATGTTGGGATTTTATTGTGTGTTCCCCAAAATAAACATATCTGGGGTCAGAGAACAGACAGCCACTAGAACAAAGCCAAAAATGGTGGCTAGAAAATGGGAAGAGTAAGCCATAACAGAAGTTGGGCAGTGGTGGTGCACACCTTTAATCCCAGCACTTGGGAGGCAGAGCTAGCCAGATCTCTGAGTTCAAGGCCACTTTAGAAACAGCTAAGCATGGTGACCCGCGCCTTTAATCCCAGAAACCCAGCCTTTAATCCAAGCAGTGGGGGCAGAAAGAGAAAAGTATATAAGGCATGAGGACCAGGAACTAAGTAAGTTAAGCATTTAGTTAGTTAAGCATTTGGCTGGAGAAGCGTTCAGGCTTTGGAGCAACACAGTTCAGCTGAGATTCTTGTGGAGGAGGACTCAGAAGCTTCCAGCCTGAGGAAACAGGATCACCTGAGGAACTAGCAAGGTGAGATAGCCGTGGCTTGTTCTGCTTCTCCGATCTTCCAGCATTCACCCCAATAACTGGCTTCAGGTTTGATTTTATTAATAAGACTCTTTAAGATTCATGCTATAGGATTTGGTCATTATTCCCCATGTCATCTCTTCCACTGACTTAAGTCATGATGGCTATGTTTCTGGAACTTAGTTCTAGGAAATTTAGTATTTGATATATGGAAATATATACTTAATAGAAAATGAATTTAATTTCCAACTGAAGTTACCTGTATTGCATTCTCTTGTCCTACATGTCCAGAAAGGACTTATGGAGGAGGTGATTGAGTAAAGATATGAAGTAGGTAAGATGGTGAGCTCTCCAGTTCCCAGGAAGAGCAGTATTAGACAGAGGGAAGGAAGGACCTTAGCAGGGGTTCTGAGACAAGTGGGTCCATGCTGTGTGTAAACAACACAGAGGCCTTGTGGTGGGACCAGACTGAGACAGGGAAGCAATGGGAAATGAATTCGGGAAACCACAGGGCCAGGAGGAGTGGGGTATTTTATAGATCACTGGAAAGGGTTTAGCTTTTATCCAAATGACAAAGGAAAGCTTTGGAACATCATGGAGAAGAGAGTGATTTGTTACCACTCCATGGAATGGGAACAAGGAACGTATAACCATGTTTGAGGGTGGTGAGAAATACCAGGATTTTTTATTCTGAAGAACAGTCTGACAGGATTTCTGGCTGGTTTGACTAGAGAATGTATGAAGTAGAGTAGAAAGCAAAGTCAAGGTTTTAGACACAAGCAACTAAATGCTGACATTCCTATCACCTCAGAGCCCTGAGTAGGGTATGTGGTTAGTGTTTCATAAGGAATCTTTTGAATGAAATCTAGCAATTTCAGTGTTCAGTTTCAGACTTTCCTTGGCTCTATTTCTGGGGATGTGTATGATTGTTGAGATGAAAACATTTGCACTAAAGCTGTATTCCATTGACCATTTGCTTCTGGCTGAAGTTGCCTGTGTGGTTCTTCAGAGCCCTTTTTGTTGGTAACCACTGCCTGTGTCTGCTTCCTCCTGAGCTAAATCGACAAGTAGTTCTTTTGTGCATTCAGTTTTAATAAAAGCCGTTTCTGTATTTTAGACTTTTGAAAAACAGCATTTAAGAAGCAGAATAACCAATTTTTAAAGAAATACAAAGGAAAACTTCATTTCCAGGAAGAGAGTGTAATTTTATGAGATGTATTTAGAAGATATTGATATGTAGCTCCTTTGTTCTGTGATTGTGACATTATTTCTGATCAGAGTATTTCTTGAGTACCAATATTTGAAATGCCATATTTTATACCATTTGGCCAATCTGTTTTCTTATACTATTAATACTGGCTATACTATGGAGGAGCAATGTGATTTTTTTCTATGAAATAATTGTAAATTCACATTCTTCCTTTGTCCTTTTTGTAGGCCTGTTTTATTTGTTTGCCCGTTTTATAATAGCTTTAATTTCTAGTATGTTTTATCTATATCCTAGTCATAACATGAACCCATTGAAGTTTTTAATTATCTATATCTCATGTTGAATTTACCACAGGTATACCCCAAGGTGCAAATATCCTGAGTTATTGATTATAAATTCAATGAAATTGTATTTTCTAATTTAACATATTTCTTCTGATACCATTAATTGTAGTGATTATTTCTAACATCCAGGATTGTAGTGATTATTTTTAATGTCTAGAAGCTTATTTTGGAGTGAATAACAAATATTTTTGAATAAATTTATACAACCTGTTAGCATTTTTGCCTATTTTGTTTTTCTCTGTCAGGGAATTCTTGTGATAATTGTAGGATGAACTTCAGATATTTCCCATAAGAGAAATGGAGTATAATTGTGGAGGGACCAGCTTGACTACATAGTTGCCATTACAAGCTTAGGAGCCCAGACATAGCTGCTGTGACAGACAACACCTGGATCCAGGAAAAACCATAAGCTACCACCACCCAGGGATCCACCCAGGGATGGGTCAGCATCTAAGGGGATGTACCTGACATCCCAAACATTCCAACCTTTAAGATCAGATAAGATGTTCCTGAGCCCAGCATGAACCTATTTCCCCTTTTTACTAAAATACTCTCTAGACAGATGTCAGCCAATCAGTGTCCTGAACCCTGGAAATCCCCTCACCCCAACCTCTGGTATTTTAAAAACCCTACACCACACAGGTTTGGGGCTGTCTGCTCTGACCACTGCATAGGACAGACAGAGGAACCAAGCTCTGATCTTGAAATAAAGGATCTTTGCTTTTACATATGGGATTCGGTCTCTCTGGTGCTCATTTGGGGGACCCCACGATATGGGCATAATAATAGTCATAATTAATAATCATTAATGGATCTCATAAAATTATCATCTCTAAATGGTAGTGACCATATTTACCTGTAGCAATCCAAATATCCTACAACAAACATGCACAGATCATCCTCATTTAAACTGTCAACAAAATAATTATATATGATGCTTCAATATATGATAATTGGAATAAATTTCTTTTGGACAGCAATGGTACTTTTTCTGTAGTTCTAGAAAAAACCATTAAGGGACATAATTATAATGAGAATTCTATAATTAATAAAGTCAATATTCAGCTAGAAGTGTTTTTTAAAAAGCATAGTATGGTTAATTTTTATTTTATTGTAGAGAGATTGAACGACTCAGACTCATTAAGCAGTTGGTGTCACAGAATTATTTGTTAGAAAAGTTAAAAGGAGAATTTTATTCTCTTAAAGGATTATTTTAAAATATTTTAGCTTATGTTTTATTATGTGTTGCTGTGTTCCTGCATATTCTGTTAATTAATAATGTTTAAGGCAAACACTATATTCTGCTCCTTTATTATTTTTTTTTAAAATGGTCAGAATAATTATCATATGTTTACTCTGAGAATTGGTCAAAACAAACCCAGAAATAGGAACATCTGAGTAGTGATAGATAATTACATGTCCACACGGTTGGGCTTGCCCGGCGGACCGCCTAACTATTTCCGGTGTAGAATAGCCATCTCCGGGTCAGACATCTTGCGGGACCGGGACTCTCTGGCCTTACGTGGTTGCATAAAGCGCGTGCGCAGCCATGTAATCTATGTGCATGCGTGGAGTACACACAGGAGTCCCTGTACGCATGCGCGGCCCAACCTTTAAAAGGCCGGTGCCATCTTACATGACTCTCTCAGCCTCTCTGTCTGTCTCTCCCCTCACGTGTGTTTCATGCAGGCCTGTCACCTCTATCCTCTTTAATAAAACTCTCCCGTGGTCTTGTCGCATTCGGGACGTGTTCCTAGCGCCGCTTAAATACTAACAAGTAGACTTTTTAGATACTTGCACTGGAGTAATTTCATTCCGAGGTACAGTTATGTGTAGATTGTTGGGCTTGCTTACAGTTTCAGAGGTATAGTGCATGGGGAAGGAATATGGTGGTATGTAGGCAGACATGTTGTTGGAGAAGTAGTTGAGATTTCTGTATTCAGATATGCAGGCAGAAAGAAGAAAGAGAGCCACTAGACATGGCCTGAGCTTTTGAAAACTCAAAGCCCACTCTGCCCCCACTCCTTCCAACCCCATTGATACACTTCCTCCAACAAAAGTGCACCTTCTAATCCTTCTCAGTATTTCCACTCCCTGATGACTAAGCATTCAAATACATGAGCCATTCTTATTCAAACCAACACAATAACTTTTTGGGGGGGGGGGGCATGGCAGAAAAACCCATGATAAAACTTTAAAAATACATTTAATTTATTTGATGAGTTTACAAGAAAGTGTTATTTATTAAATGGCACTGTGTACCTTACATACCAGAGAAGCCAGGAGGCACATCAAAACCCACTAATCTATAACAGTTTATTAAGGGAAGGGTATAGAAAGGGTGTGCATAAGCCCATAATGACCTTGCAGGAAGAGAGACAAGGAATAGGTGGAATCCGCTTTTATAGGTGTCTGCCCCCTCTGCATGTGCATATGGACATACATAGCTACACCACGCATGCACATAGGTTACGTAATCATGCAGTGCATGGATTATATAGGTCATAAAGCCCTAGGATGACTAAGCATCTTGCCTGGCTACTAGACAGGACATCCACAGTCTTGTAGCTGGGGGAGTGGCCAGGAATTCTAACAGAAAGGATTAGTGGAAACAACTCAGAAGCTCTAGAAAGTTGTGCTGGGCATGATGTATTGCTGGTACTCTCAGCACTAGGATCCATCTCTTGAAGGACCCTGTGAGAGACCGTGAGAGAGAAGCTGGTGGAGGAAGGGAGGGTGGGCTGGAGAGAAGATGAGGACACAGCCTTAAGCTATTTTCAACCCCACTGAACTTGCAAAGTTCAAGAAACCAAGAAAAATGCCCAGGATTTACTCATCTTGGGAATCTCAGTGTAAACAGTAAGGATTATTTCAAGATTCCAGGCTCTCCCACTGGTTTTATTCTTCTGAGATAAGGAGAAGATTGTCACTGAGGCGACGAAGAGGAAACATATTCCTTAGAATATTTATAACTAAGTCTGTATCTGTCTGCCGTGTGTGTGTGTGTGTGTGTGTGTGTGTGTGTGTGTGTGTGTGTGTGTGTGTGTGAGAGAGAGAGAGAGAGAGAGAGAGAGAGAGAGAGAGAGAGAGAGATTTGAAAAATCTTCCAAATTTATGTTTAGTTTAAAATGTGTTTTAGGTCTTTATTTTTCTTTGGTGGAGAAGCTGCCATGCCTGGATGTTTTTGGTAAATATTCTCTGGGCCTTGAAGAATTACTACAGATAAATTTCTGTGGGAAATATGAACCCCCAAGCCTCACATACATGACTTGCACACAGTGGAAAATAACCAGATTCACCCGAGATGAAAGACAGAAACAAAACTCAGTGCCTCCGAAGATCAGGCTGCTTCTGAATTGTGATTTCAATTGTTTTTTTTTAGGTTTATTTATTTATATATACAGTGTTCTGCCTACATGCATGCCTGCAGGCCAGAAGAGGGCACCAGATCTCATTACAGATGGTTGTGAGCCACCATGTGGGTGCTGGGAATTGAACTCAGGATATCTGGAAGAACAACCAGTACTCTTAACTGCTGAACCATCTCTCCAGCCCTCAATTCTTAATCTTGTAATGATATAGGTGAGGGAGGGACCTTGGCTGGTTTGGAGGCAAGGTGCCCCATGGCAGGTGAGAGACAAATGCTATTATGAACAGGTCAATTGCGGGGACCCCCAAAAGACCACCACAGAGACCAAATCATGCATGTAAAAGCAAAGAGCCTTTATTTCAAGCTCCAAAGCTTGGTCTCTCTCTCTCTGTCTGACACAGCGGTGAGAGCAGAAAGCCTTGAGCTCAAGTGGGACAGAGTTTTTATCATAGCAGAGGTTGGGGTGAGGGTCTTTCCAGGGTCCAGGACCCTGGTTGGCTGACAGTTGTCTAGGGGTATCTGTAAAACAAAAAATAAGTGTGTACTAGACTCAGGGACATCTGGCCACCTTATCTAATGATTGGAATATTTGAGATGTCAGGGACTTCCTCACCCCTGGGTGGATCCCTGGGCAGTATCAGCTTAAGGTGTTTCCTGGATCTGGGTGTTGCCTGCCTGTAAGCCTATCACAGAAGCTGTGTCTAGGCCCTTAAGCCTGTCATGGCTGCTGTGTGGTCAAGCTGTTTTGGGACCCTCCACAATGCCATGCTGGCAGGGCTCAGTGAATAGTTTTATTTTGGTAGGGGAAGGAAAGGGGGAGAGGGAGAGAGAAAAGGTGGGGAGAGAGGGTAAAGAGGGAAAGGTGTGGGGGAGAGATAGTGGGCTAGGGTGTATGCCTCCTGGGAATGGAGGGGAGTTTTCTTTTTAAAAGGGTCTTTACTTCAGGACACTGGGCAAGTCTCCAAGGGGCGGGTCAGAATACTAACAAATCTACTTTTTCTTGAGGGAGGGTATCCTGCCTCTTGCCTTTTATATTCTCCTTGATTTCTTGTTTTGTTCATTTTAATTGTCATATAATAGCCCCAATCTATGTGTATAATTATAAGTATTTATTTGTATATTTAGGTTCATCTAATCAATTGTTTATTTTAACATTGCATTCTGTGATGAATAGCTTTTTTGTTGAGTATGAGTGCAGATTCCTGGAATAGAAATATTATCACATAAAAAGTAAAACTTTAAAACTTTAGCCATGAGCTTTACAGGAATCATGAGTAGTCACATGGGAAATAAAATTTTCAGGATAAATATATCAGTGTTTCAAATAAATGTTCAACAGATACTATTGGAAAATTTCCTCAGATGATGGCAGTGTTGGTTAAAGTGGCGCTGCTCATGGCTGGCCGCCATGCCAACAGAGGAGTGTGTTGGTTGGCGGAAGAATCACAAGCCACCCTTACCTTTTAGAGCTTTATTGGGAGAGAGAGGGAGGGAGAGGGAGAGGGAGGGAGGGGGAGGGAGACAGAGGGGGGGAAAGTGGGAGCGGGGAAAGAGAGGGAGAGAAGGGGAGGGGAGGGAGGGGGGAGAGAGAGAGAGAGAGAGAGAGAGAGAGAGAGAGGGAGAGAGAGAGAGAGAGAGAGAGAGAGAGAGAGAGAGAGAGAGAGAGAGAGACAGCCCGTCTTTTAGGCTAGGCCAAGTCCTAGGCCCATGGACATAATTAAGGACAGAACCCTTACAGGTAGAACTTACACTTCATATGTTTATCGACTCACATTTCCCAGACTTTCAAATATACACACTTTCACCCTCTTCCCATGGTTGTTTTCAATATTAGAATTAGAGAAAGGTGTGTGTGTGTTAGGGGAGGGGGGGGTGGATGGGTGGTGGGTAGGCAGGTACTGCTGCATTTATTCTACTATGGTGAAAGGATCTGATTTTGTTTTATTTTAATTGTGTGTTTTCATGTTCATCTGTGTATGGATACACATGTGAGTATACATGTATATGTGCACAGATGTGTGCATATGAATGCCAGAAGATAATTTTGGCTTTTTATTTTTCACTGTGCATCTGGGTCCTGATACTTACAGAGCATCATTTTATCAACTGCATTGTTTCCCTAGGTCTAAGACTGATTTTAATTCAAGGAAATTTGTAAGATTTGTTTTCTCCAGTGACTAGAAAGTGGACTTGTTAATTAAACGTAGTAACTGTGGGTGTACTGGTAAAGTTATTTAAAGCAAGCCGCCCATCCCTCTGTGATGTAGACACTTCCACTGCACTGTGAAATAATACTCATTCTGTTCTAGTGCTGGCACCGATGATCTTCGTCTGGCAGTGACAATACTGTTATGCAACTGTATTTTGACTATAATTTTTGTTCAAAGAGCCCCCATCTACTCTTCTTCTTTCAGTCATTTTGGGCCATTGTTCTTTGTACCTGTCATGCTGATTTCTTCCGATTAATTCCCTTCCCACTTAGGAGTAAGCAGATGTAGGCATGTCTCTGAGTATTACAACAAAATATTTTCCAGCACAAAATCTTCAGTGAACTGGAATTCATTCAGTTCTCATTCCCAATGAACCAAGTTGCAGACCACTAACAAAGGAAGATTGATGGGTACAATCTGTTTTCAGTTTCTTTTTTCTCAGTATTATAAAACTGATCTGATCTGCAGCCATAATTAACAGACTCCAGTCAGCCAAACACACAGGGAGGTCTGCATTGAGCTTGGCCTATCAAGGCACCTCATCCCAGTCTGCTGTCCTTCACATCTTCCTTTATTTTAGGATTCCTGAGCAAACAGTAAAATACTCCACAGTCCAAATTAGTCAGAGGGGACAAAACAGTATTTATACTATAGACAACACATGTAGTTTCTTGCTTTTGACAGTTCCAAAGTGCTACTGAGCCATCATCATTAATTGTACCTTGTAATGCTTCCTTAGTGATCTTCTGAAACAGGGCTATAGGAGACAGGTTGGGGAGCTGGCTGTAGTAGGAAAGAATTCTAGGGAAAAGCAAATTACTGATATTTCCTTTGTATTTAACTATAACTATTTCCATCTCTTACTCTCTTATGCCTAGGCCCTTCTGTTAATTAACTAGTTATTTGAAAGCAGGAAAAAACAAACAAACAAACAAACAAAACAACTAAAACATAGTACTGGTTCTTTGGGAAAAAGTCTGGAAAAAATTTTAAAGGCTAAACATAATTTTATATGAGTAAGAGAATTGAAAATATTCTTTCTCATAGGTATATGTGTTTGGATGTTCATATCTTCATCTTTCATAATAACTATAAAGTAGATATCCCTGATCAGTTGATGAATATTGGCATAAATTAAATGTACCATGTGTGTACAATAGACTGTTATTCAGCAATAAATAACAATGGAATGCTAATGTATGCTGCAGCATTAAAAATATACAATGTAAATGAACCCCAACATTTGATTAGTAACAGAGTTATTTGGCTTCAGGCATGAGGCCTCTGACCTGGTTTTGCCCTACCAGACACTCAAATGTATTTAATAGATTCAAGATCATTAAAACTAGTTAAAAGAATGAGAGGAAAATGGATCGATGCCATCTCCCTATATAGCTTTGAAATAAAGTGAATTGGAGGATAATGGCACTAAGACTGGAGTGTTCCTCAAAGATGGTCAATTGAAGTTCCCTTTTGCCTTATTGATCAGACATTTAAAAATATACACAGTGACTGGAGATCATTTGTTAAGTGGCTTATCCTTTTGCAGAGTGTGCCATTTCATTTTCCATTCCAAATCATCCAGTACTGCCACAACTGGATCCTTCTGACTTTGTCCTTGGAAGACCTCTTGATGACTACATTAAAAAAAAATGACTTATTTATATTGTTAATTATGCGTATGTGAGAGTCTGTGGGGTTTGTTTCGGGGTCTGTACATGTGTGAGTTTAGATGTCTGTGGTGGCCAGAAGAGGACCATGGATTCCCTGAGCTAGAGTTACAAGCAGTTGCAGGCTGCTTGACATGGCTGCTGGGAACCCAAATTATGTCCTCTGTAAGAGCAGCACACACTGTTGTGCTTGAGTTATTTCTCCAGCCTCTCACTGAGCACATTTTACAGGTGGATCAGGATGGAGGCTTATTAACCTGAAAATATATTTGATCATTTTCCCTACCATGACATCTCATACTTCCCAAATCCTTAATTGATTGTTAGGAAGATGATTAAGGTGTGCTGTCTCCCTCTTCTTCTCACTAAGGTGTGCTGTCTCCCTCTTCTTCTCACCCTCCCCTTCTCTGTATCTCCTTCCCCTCCCCCTTTATCACCCATGCATTTCTTCTTTTGATTTGCAATCCAAGACAGTTCTTAAAAATACCTAGCATTTATTGACCATCTTTGGGGGACATGTCTATCTTAGTGACATTATCTTCCAGTTCACTTTATTTTAAGGCTTCATAGGGTGATTGCATTGATCCCTTTCCCGCCCAGCCTCTTAATTAACTAGATTATTATAAAGTTTATTTTTTTTTATTTAGAATGTATTCAGTTCTAGATTGTTATTGGCTTTCCTGAAACTTATTTTGTAGACCAGGGTAACCTCAAACTTACAGAGATCCCCCTGCCTCTGCCTTTCATGTGCTGGGATTAAAGGCTTGTGCCATGACATCTGATGAATGTGTTCAGTTCTAGAATTATATAATGACACACTTTTCTTTCCTTTATAGGAATTATTTCATGTACTCTAACTGAATTCTGGGAGAGATCATCTTACTTATGGCAGTTCCCAAATGAATTGTCCAATTGTTCTCACAGATGTTTCCAACAAATGCAGATGCCTCATGAACATACTATACTGTTACTTTTATTCAAGATAAGTGACATGTGTCCTGCGTGCAGTAATTTATGCAATCATGCAGTCCCTAATTGAAGTTATCTTCCTTTTCTCTGTGTTTTTGTCCTGTGAGAGACCAGATTACTTTCCTTTTTCTCATCTGGGCATAGTCCTTGGAGTCTTCTTTCTTTTTGTCTTAGTCTCATCTTCAAATGTCCAGTAAAACTCCTTAGGGGCGTCTGTAGCACTCTAGCTACAGGCGTCGTCACAAATGCTTCTTTTCCTCTATGTTTCTAGCTCAGAGGAGGGGTGTCCCTGTGGTTCTGAAGTCAAGGAAGTGTGGAAGAGTGTTATTCCAAGCACCTACCCGCTGCCTGCCATTTTCGTTTTCTCACCTGACTCCAGCTATATGCTGCAGCCTGATACATACTCCTTAGCAGTAGCTTCCTCCATTTCCTTAAGTAGCAAGTCCTTCCACCCTCATCAAGGCTTTCTTCATCTCTAATTAATTGCCTACGTTTTTCTCTTACCAGAACCTTCCATCATGTTTTCCCCCCTTTTCCCATTGTGCCTAGAAAGCTTCCTACCCCAGACCCTGACACCCTGACTCTCCCTTTCCTTTCCCCCACTCTGACATATTGTAGACTGTCTCCTGGTCCTCCAGATATCACATATTTCACCTCCTCTAGGGTCATGGAAGCAGAAAGGGGCTATTAAAAGATTCTTCATCTTCCCCCCCCCCTTAAAGTTGAGTTTTGTTAGTCACTGCTCAACTTAAGCCTTTTTTCAGCAGGGAAATTTCAAATTCATTTCTTCAGTTTTCACGAACTCCTAATCTGGTGCCCCATTACCCCACACTTATTCTTTGTGATAGAGACACTATGACAAAATTCCAATTACAGCTTTTTTCACTTTGGTTTTGGTTATTTGTTTATATATTTATGGAGCCTGAATCCTGATAAAGGAAGAGTAATGCACACACACAAAATGCTCATTTTCTTCTTTAATGGGGGTGGCAGGTTTCATTTCTCAGCATCTGTTGTGGCTGTATATACCACAGGAGATTGTGTGATTTGTGTGGAAATGACTGTTAATGCCCATGAGAGGGAAGAATGGCATCATGGGTGTCGGAGGTCACCCACATTTTCTTCTGTCTACTGCTGTGGTAACCCACCATGCCTTCTGTTTTGCTTATAGAGTTTGAATGTCCATATTAAGTTAGGGCTGATTTGGATGATGAGAAGCATGTGACATTGGGGAGTATTTCATGAATATTAGCCCCTAATTCATCTCATGATTCTTGAAAGTTATAGTTGATTACCAATCTAGAGACACGATGAAGGAAGGAAATGGGAGGGTAGTGGCAGTGAAGGAGAGGTGCTCTCTATAATTTGCACACCAGGACCACTCCTTTTATCTGCAACATTTATGACTTTTAAGATTTGGTCTGTTTCCACATTATCTCCTTTTCCTCTGATATTAAAATGAACAACTCTAAGGTGATGGCTTTTGGGGGTGGAGCACCCATATTGTTAGCATGTCATGAAGAAGCTAGAGATAAGATGTTCTGGGGGTTTTATTTAGGAAAGTAGAGCTGTAGTGTGTTGACCCTGAATCAAAGCAAGGCAAGGCTGTTGAGTTTATTTTAAAAAGAGAAATAGGAAAAAGAAAAAACAAACAAACAAATCAAAAACGTGTCCCTTTGAAAGACACTGCCACTTCTTTTCTTCTATCTTTATGCTCTTTGCAATCCAGAGAGCCTTTCCTAGCTACTTGTGAGGATGAAGTGCTCATCGTATTCCCTGTTGGCTGTCTGGAGAGATGGGAAAGTTCAGTCTAGTTCTTGGTTTGGGGACTGTGTTAGAGAGGAAAAAGGTATTTCTAACTTCATTTGGATAATTAAATATGCTTCTACCAAATACACTGTCTGTGTGGTCATTTCATAGAAAGAGTATATTATTTATCTTGAGTTCACTTGTATCTTTAATTAAAGAGACTTTTTAGATATTGACCTGAATAACCAACATATGTTTAGTTTTGATTCTATGAAAAATGTGTAAGTGTATCATCTCATGACAAAATTGGTCTCAGTGTTCAATATTTTGGAATTTTTCTGTACACCATTATCTTATTCAACATCTAAGTCCCTGTGAAGTGAAAATGATGTTAATTACATAGGTTGTAGAATTTGTATGTACTTAAAATGGTTAGGATGCATCTGACTGTTTCAATACTGAGCCCACCATATGTATCCTTGAGCAGGCCCTATAACTTTGGTTCCCCACCAGAAGCCTACATTTCTTCATTTCTTTGTATGGTAATAATATCTCATTCATATCTTTTAGAGTTAGAGAGGAGGTTTTTGTAGAGTCCAGCCGACTTTCCCTTTCATGGTAGTTATTTAATGATTGCATTTCTTTTTCTTCCATTGTACCTTCTTCATTAATTCATACCCAGGGAAATGGTATCTACCTTGATCACAGAGGTGGAGGAATCCAAGAATAAATGTATATGAGCAATGGAATCTTGGCAAGGTGTTTGTTCAACTTATGATGGAATAAGTAGCTAATTCCTATTTGAGATGGTGTTTTCTAGGAATAATATTTTAATTCATTTAACTTTTCTATTCTTTCTTAAAATCTGGATTTCTGACTGAGCATATTTATTCTAAAAATATATCTGCTATTTTTTCATAGACAGTTTATAGTCATAATTCACTTGTTCTAGAGATATTCTCTTCATTTTATTTACACATGTATTTGGTCAGCAAATGTTTATTATATTTTAAAAACTATTCCAGGTACCAGGGATACCCTAGTGATTAAAACGGTGTTCTTGTGGAATCCTCTATCCTTAGCTACAAGTTGAGTCCCATGTGATGCTGTCTTTGAGGTATATTTTTTTGCTTGGCTTTTCTTCCTAGATCTATTTAATACTCACCCTTTAACAAAAGCATAACACCACCAGTCCTGATTCACTTGCTTTACTGAAATAGTAAAGCATTTTGGGATAAGATTTTTTTTTTTTTTTTTTTTTTTTGCTATTATTTTTCTCTTTGATTCTGGACTACACACCAGGGCTGGGTCCAGGCTGCTTTAGAGGCTGAAGGGTGGTGATAGCACCAGACTGAATTTTGAGGGCACATCATGCTTTAAGAATAGACCTCTTGCTGGGCAGTGGTGGCGCATGCCTTTAATCCCAGCACTCGCAAGGCAGAGGTAGGAGGATCTCTGTGAGTTCAAGGCCAGCCTGGGCTACCAAGTCAGTTCCAGGAAAGGTGCAAAGCTATACAGGGACACCCTGTCTTTAAAAAAAAAAAAAAAAAAAAAAAAAAAAGAATAGACCTCTGTAGCTGGGCTGTGATAGGTAGATCTCTGAGTTCAAGGCCAGACTGGTCTACAAATCGAGTGCCAGGATAGCCAGGAGTGTTATACAAAGAAACCCTGTCTCAAAACAACAACAACAAGCCTACAAACAAAACAAAACAAAAAATTCCAGACAATAGCCCTATGCTGCAAAACGTAGTCTGTAAGACTACCTCTGCCAAGGTGACATGGAGTTCAGAAAACTCAGGTCAGTCATCTGGTGCCTAGAGCCAATTAAACATGCTCTTTATTGATGCAATTAGGAATTCCGTATTTGTTATTCTGCATGACATTTCCAAAGTCAGATATTTGTTGTGAAATATTCTATTTTTACTGCTATTCTTTGTAATGTTAAGCCAATTTTAGGCCCTGGACACATTCAGAATGTTATTTGGTACGTGCTGCTTTCTGTAACTTAATGGAAGTCACTATTTTAATTTAAGTACTTGGCACAAGGTATTTGTTCACAATACTAGCATCTATACATTTGATATTGATTATTTTAAGTGAAAAATTAAGAGTTGAGAGAAGCTTATTTCACCTTGCCACATTATAAGTGTTCCTAGCAATTTTCTCAATCTGTCACTGCAGTGATACTGTCCTCCCAATTGAACTCACAGAAATGTTTTATTCATTTGTTACAAATTCATTTGTTGGACTCATTAATGATATTGACTACTACTAATGTCTTTAAGAGTAATACAGAAAGTGCTTTTTAAAATGTCTTACTTTTTCCTTGTTTATGTTCTAGTGGTATGTCAAGAGTTTCTCTCTCACACACAGATTCACACAGACAGACACACACACAGACACACACACAGACACACACACAGACACACACACACACACACACACACACACACACCCTTACCTATTGATACCCACAAAAGAAAAAGTGGGCTACTTCTACTTCACTGGGATGTGTGTACTGGGTATCCAGCACTATGCTGAATGCCGTTGTGTATAATTTCTCATTTAGACAATTAGCACATTATGTTTGAAGGAATTAAGCATAATTCCTATTTTATAAGTGGTTTAGCTTAAGCTCAGATAATTTTAATTATCATACTTACACTCATAATATCTAATATATGTGATCTGATGTAGATATACTGATTCTTCCCATCTTACCATGTTCATTTCATTAAGAACATTTGTTTGCATTTTTCCTGAAGTATTTGTTTTCTCTTTCCGCCATAGTCATTAAGGTGACTATATTCATTATTAGTGACAACGAATCTTAGTTGGAAAGAGCCCAGGAATAGGTACATTAGCAGCTAATTTCTCCAAATGAGTTCTAAAGGTAGGGACTAGTCTGTGAGTGCTAAAATGCTGTCAAAATAAAGTTGTTAGGTGGCCTTGGGTTTGTTTCTAGTCATCTGGAGAGAGGTTGTCAAACCATTCCATTCGTGGGGCATTCTTCCATCTTCTTGTGCCCTCCAGCTTACTTGTAATCCTACTGTCAATTTCTTTTTCATTCCAACATCCATCATCATTCATCATATTCTCTGGTGCCCATCAGGTGGCCTTCCCAGCTGAGATTAGACTGCAAACATAATGAATGAAGGTGAGAATTGGCCCTGCCTGGTCAGTGCATGTCTCAGAATTGGAGTAGCTTGCTCCTTAATGGTCTTGACAGCAGTTCCCAGGCTACTTGGCTGAATGTGAGGGCATGTTAGGAGAGGTGAATTCTGTTTCTCACCCAGAATACTGAAATGCCAAGAGTCATTTACAGTCCATTTTGATGGTAGATACTCTCAGACTTTATGATCTTTGGTCAGGGCCTTGCTTTTGGTTCTGATAGCTTTATTTTCAAAAATAGTTCTTTAGGATGCTGCTTCTTTTTTCTATCTAAAATGGTAATGCAATACCTTTGTTAATTTTGTGATATTACAACAGAATATCAGACTGAGTTGTCTATAATGAACAGAAATTCAATAGTGTATAGATCTAGAGGATTGGAAGGTGAAATTAAGGGACATCAAGTGACTTTTTTCCATATCTCATACCATAATAGAAGACAGGAAAGGTGAGAGAGGAAGGGGACTCACATTTCTATAGTCATCTGTGTCCTGGGATGTTTGAATCCATGCATGGGCATCCTCATGACAAGTACCAGATCTCAGTACTGCTGAATTGGAGGTTAAGAGTCCAGCACATGGTGTTTGGGGATCACATTTGTACCATAGCATTTATAACCTGGATTTAGACATCAGCTTTATAAAGAGGAAACCATATCAGATGCAATGAGGGTCACATAGGCATGGATCTGAAAGAATGCACAAGGTTCCTGGAGGTAGAATTTTGGCTGAGGGTTAAAAGCAGACAGAGCAGTCTTTCACTCTTAACAGTAGCACACCACATGAATCCATCATTTTCCTCAGCTCCCAGGAGTCTTGAGCAGTGGGAACGTGGCTAAATTTGGAACTTCATACCCTATCTTCCTCCCTTCATTGCCATAGCCTTATCTCTCCCACTGACATTCCAGTGGCTCCTGTCTTCATAGTTGGTATTTGTTTCTTTTTTATGCTTGCTCTATCCCTTGCTATAAACACACATTTATGAGGTATTCCTACTACCTGTAAGGCTTTAGGAGGACAGAGCAAGTTATTCACTTTTGCTAGGCTTTGACAGTTAACAATATATTTTCAAATATACTTCTCATTTAATTTTAATATTATTTTGTCTACTGAGGCCTCCATTTCTTTTTCCATTCATGCAGCAGATGCATGCTTGCTTAACCTCTTTACATAGGGATAAGTTATGTAAACTTTTGAAAAAGATTTATTTATTTATTATATATACAGTGTTCTGATCACATGTGTGCCTGCAGGCCAAAAGAGAGCACAAGATCTCATTATAGATGGTTGTGAGCCACCATGTGGTTGCTGGGGTTTGTACTCAGGACCTCTAGAAGAACAGCCAATACTCTTAACCTCTGAGCCAAGTTATATAAACTTTAATGAAGTCATATAATGATAATAAAAATGACATGTTAAGGTTTGTCTGAGTTATTTTTTATGGAGACAGTTGTTTTTTGGGAAACAGGATTGACTATTTTAGGCTTGACATTGGACTTTAAAAAAAGGGTAATAGAAATGTCCCTCTAAAACTGAGCCCAGTATGCCCAAGGCACACAGGCCCAGCATCCATACAGTGTACGCAGTGTATATGAAGAACTAGTTAACTGCCTTGGTTGTTCCAGTTTAAATTTAATTATGGAGTCCTTAAAATCATAACACTTGATCTTTTTACAAGTCAATAAAGACACCTACTCATTTCTATTATAATGAGTAGAATTGTGTGTTATTTTTATATCCATCTCATATAAAGTTTTTGTTTGGTTTTGTGTATGCTGTTCCTGGAGTGCAGAATATAACCTTATTTTCCCTGTACTCATCTCCTTGGTGACTCTGTTCTGATTAGGTTTTGTGGTCTTGAAAGGTATATTGTTGATGAAGAAGATAAATCTATTCTGAATTTATTTTCTCTGTTTTTAAATGTTCAATATGATCTTTTGAGGTAGAGGTTTGTTAAAGGAGTAGTATTTCTTTTAGTCTGTTCCAGGCCCTAGCTATTTGCCTCCTTTTCTTCTTTGATATTGAATATTCATTAAACTTAGGACCTTGATCATGCAGAGCACATTCAATACAGCTGATCTATACCCCTAGGCCTTGTGTTAGTCTTGATGCTTTCATTTAAGTTGCAAAAATTAGCAAGACATCATTGATCCTGGTTCATATCATTGTGTTGGGATGCAGATTTTGAGAATGTGAAGCAGGCCATTAATTTAAAGGAAGAGCTGTGTATGCCATTGTATTTTTGTTAGAAATTTAGATCTGTGCTCTGATGGTCTGATGGAAAAACTGATCCAAACAGTATCTGTCAAAATGCCTCTGGGAAGTGCTGATGATCCTGGATGTTGTTTGCTGAAGCTTCCCTTGGTTTTATCTATCTCCTAGATGCCTTGGAGACCCCAAAGATGGATAATAAACCAGAGTCAGCCTTGCTTGTGTCTGATACCATGCAAAGAATTCTAGCCATAAAGAAATGTTTAGAGAAAGATAATATGTATATGTAGGTTGCTAGGGTTTTGAAGAAACCCACCAAATAGTATGTGCCAGAATTCTGAAACTATTGAGGACTAACATGAAGTAAATGAAAAGTAGAGTACCAGTTATACACTAAAAAATAATGACACTGAAGGACATAACTTAGCTTAGGTGGACTTGCTAGCTGAACATGGGAGATAGATTTGTTTACCCATTTAATAGAAGGTATTAGACCACTTTACTTCTTTTTTAACCTTCCCCTCACTTCTTTTTTTTAGCCAGGTCCTTTGTAGACAGACTTTCCTCCCTCCCTGTATTGAAACAAGAGTCTTACTTACATGTGTTCTGTAATTATTCTACCCTTGAGTTATATCTACAGCCTTACCAACATAAACCAAACTACATTTGCCTTCTGTAGACATCACGGTTTTTCAAATGGAATACTGTGGCTTTCCAGGACATTCATGCCCCCCTTTTTTCTCCCTTAAGTTTTGCTGATCAAAAGAATTTACTCACCTTGGAGTATGTAAAAATGGATAGAAGCTAGGGAATATAGTGATCGAATCATTTAAAAAGAAAAACAAAAAACACCCATGGGGGCGGGGTGGTGGTGCTAGTGGAAGCGTTTCTTCCAACTCCTGAAGTTATATGCAGCTTTGTATATTCTATACTCTCTGCACCTAAATCTTGGCAAAATAGTGATGTACATTGTTACTACATCAGAATGTGTGAGCTCGGCAGTTACTTCTTGTACTTTGACCCTTTGATGTTTCAGCTAATTACCAACTAAGAACCATTTCAGGAAAGAACATAAGTCCTGGTTGCCATTGCAAATCCTGGTTTAAGGCTTGAGATAGCACCGAGAAAGCAGCAATTTTACACTTTGCAAAGTATGTATCAGCAGCTTGAAATAGAATCCTGCATACATCGTGGTACACTCCTTAAAACAGTTACGTTCTCGGTTTACAGGATGGCACTTACTGGAAAATATGGATGCTGCCAGCTCTGAATCAGTTATTCCAAGGGATGGAGCATGTATATTATATAGTTTTAAGAAGGTCTTGATGAGTTTCTTTTTAATTTTTTTTTAAATTTTGTGCATAGGAGTGTTACCTGCACATATTTTTGTAGGCTACTTGTGTGTATGGTGCCCTAGATGACCAGAAGAGAACATTGGATCCTCTGGAACTGGAGTAGCAAATGGTTGCGAGCTCCCATGTGGGTGCTGGGAATTGAATCCAGGTCCTCTAGAAGGAGCAGCCCCTAGTGCTTTTAGCCACTAAGCTAAATTTTTTTGCCCCAAGTTTACTTTTCTTATATTTGTTTATTAAATGTACTCAAGGTATTTATGGACTATCTATTTAAATAGCCAAGTAAGCCTTCTACTGTGATATAATAAAAATCTTAATAAATTACATATTTTAATAACTAGAATTCTTTCTCCTAGTATTACATAAAATAGTAGTGTGTCTTTTAATTTGTGAGTTTTTTTGTCTTGGTAACAATTATGGCAAATGGGATTAAATACATTTTACAATCTGGGATGCTTTAAATGTAACTTCTTCTTTCTCTGTGTGCTCTACTGATCAAAGAAGACACTGTTGACTAGAGAGAAATATTTTAGCTTCAACTACACTGTAACCTTGAGCCATTACTTTCCATGTGTCATTGATTCTTCCTGGACTTCCCTTTTTTCTTTCCTGGGTAATTATGCCATAGATTGTTAAAGAGAAAGATTGGATCATGTCATTTGCAATAGCTGTAAATACTGTGGGTAACATAAAAGGTAGGCCTTTTGACAATACAACACTCATATAATGCTTATCTTAGTTTGCTTATCTGTAAAACTTCCAACTAGCTAAATCTTGGTTTTCATTTTTCCTGGAAGGGGGTCCTGACGACAACTTAATTGAAGGTGGAGGAACAAAATTTGTCTGCAAACCTGGAGCCAGAAATATTACTGTCATATTCCATCCATTACTGAGGTAAGTCATCCCTATGATGTACTTACCCATGATCAATATTCTCAATATTCATGCTGATGGGCTTGGTGCCAATAGTTGAGCCAGCACTGAGTCAGATCATTAGGAAAAAAGAAACTCGTTTCATTTTTGCAGGTTTCACAGTGAAAGTTAGTCAATAGAACAGTAATGTCAGCCAAGCCACTCCCTGTTCTCAGGAGTAAGCTCACAGACACTTGAATTTGATTTTCTCTGCTTCCTTCTCTAGTTCTGCCCATCTTCTTCCCTCCTCCTCCTCTTTTTTTGGATCTCAGTGGTTGGCAAGTCCAGGCCTGCTGGGGCCATCTAGCCTGCCATCTGTTTGCATGAACACACATTTGTTGGCTACAGTTGTGCTCGTGGGGCTGTGGGTAGCCTTACTCTGCCTCCGCGCTGCATCCCAGAGATGAAGCCTTGCAGTGTAACTCCCGGCCTGTGAGCCTGCATTTTTTCTCTCTAGTTCTTCATTAAGAAAAACAGATTACTGACCCATGGTCTCTCTTACTCATTTACACTAATTACCCCTTCATTATCTTTTGAGAATTACTAAGTCCGTGAACAGATGTGATTTACAGAAACCTGAAAAATATTAAGAATAAAATATATGGTTTTGTTTCTTGGAAGGTAATTTGATGGTGAGCAGAATAAAATCTGTTACATTGTTCATTTCTCGATTTTACTATATTGTAGCAAAGAAAATTTCAGAATGCTTTCCCCCAAAAAATTCTAAGTCCTAAGTGCTTTAAAACAGGTACTTTTCTGCCAGAATTAAAGGGACAATTGCTCAGTCATTACAAATTAATGGTTTCTAGAGATCTATGTGCATGGCAGAGTTCAAATTGTTTATAAAATTATTGAAGGCAAAGATGCCGTATTTAATACTGTGGTTCATTAAATTAATTTTGAAAAATGAATAAAGAATAAACATTGTACATATTAACAGGTAACATGATGTTTTCATACATACAAGAATCTTTTGGGGCAAAACCTCAAAATCTTTTTTGAAATGTGCTTTATTGTCTGCAGCCCTCCTGCTGCACAGCTGCATGCATACCAGTTCTTCCTTTTCCTACCTCATCGCAAGCTACTCATAGCTCAGCTTTTGCCCATCCTGCTTCCCCTAGCCACCCTATCCTCTGCAAACCAACATTCCACTCTTAACTTCCACAAGAATCACATCACACCCTTTGACCCATGTGTCACAAATGACAGAACTGAATAGTATTCCATTGTGTATATGTATCACATTTCTTTTATCCATTCATCAGCTGAAGGGTATTCTGGTTGTTTCCACTTTTTGGGGGGATATGTACCCAGCATGGGAATTGCTAGATCATACAATAGTTCTGTTCTTAATTTGGGGGGAACCTTCACACTCTTTTCCATAATGGCTGTATTAAATGACCTTTCAGGTAATGTTCATATAATAGCTAACATTATTTTACTGAATACTTGAAATGCTTCATAAGGGAAATTTAATGTCTTATGTTTACCACAGTTTGTAGAAAGCACTTTGGATTTATATAATATTGCTTTTCTCTGTAAAGAAACTTTATATACTCCATGTATTTGTATGTAAAGTAACAGAAACTTTTGAATACATTATGAGGTATATCTCAGAATAACACTTTAAGCCTCTAAAACTCTTGCTGCAAGTAAATTCACTTAAGAATCATGGGGTTAAGACAAATAAGACTATTTAATTGGTTAATATATATTATATATGTTATATATAATAGGTAAATTACAATGTAAAACTTCTGTATTTAACAATATTGTCCATATATACCAGGACTTTGGTAATTCGTTTAATACATGTTCTGCAATTACATTTGATTTTTAATTAGTGTTGTTAATTGCTAAGGAAACAGGAACATACCTGAATGTTTATTGGCCTCTTCTAAACCCAGTTTAACACTGTACTTTGCTGCTTAATTGTACCATGGTGTGGATGAATTGAGTCCTTATATATACATTTATTTTGAGTATGGAAGGATACCTATGGACCTTAACAGATTCGAATAGCTTTCTAGTGCTTCCTTAAAGAGCTGTTTTACGGCTTTTCTTACTCATTCCATTTGTATTTTAATTCTAAGTTTTGTTATTGTTGACAGGAACTGAAGGTTTGTCACATGATATAATTCACCATTAGTTATTTCTTTGTGTATCTCTTAATGTAAGTAACAAGAACATTATGCACTATTAAGTTTTAGTGAAAATATAATAATGGACTTATAGAACTTCAAATGACTAAGCCCTTTAGTAATTTTTACTTTTTAATTTTAGTTACTATCTTCCAACATTTTCTGTGTCCATTATTTCTTAAGTTTATAAATTAAATTTGGTAATTAGAATCAACATACATATAGTTTATTTCCACTCATTGATTTTCATCATGAGTTAACCCTTTACTAGTAGTTATATTAGTAGACTATTATATTGTTTGTTATGTTATTTATATTAGTATTAATAGACTCTTCAAACATATGTTCTTACTTTAAAAGACAATATTTCAAAGTGAGACAGGCAGATTAGAAGAGTGGAAAGATGTCGGCAGGAGAAGGAAACTTGAAATTTCAGATGAAAACCATAACAGGGTATCTTGACTCAGGTCTGGACTCCTTTTTTAGCTTTTTTCACTAGTTATTTACTGGACTCTGCCTCTCTGTAAGGCTTAAGAGAACAAGATCAGGTCACATTCTTGTCTATGAGATGCTTGCTTGGTAACCTGCTTGGTAGGAGAACGAAGTCAGCAGGTCTGGGCACAGCAGCTATTGGGAAGGATGTGAATCCGTGGAATCTTTTAAATCTGCCAGGGAACATGCGTATGCAATGTTTCTCTTGAACCAGTGTGGCAATTCTTCTATTTTATTTTATTTTATTTTATTTTATTTTATTTTATTTATTTATTTATTTATTTATTTTTTTGATCTGAGGATCAAACCCAGGGCCTTGTGCTTGCTAGGCGAGCGCTCTACCACTGAGCTAAATCCCCAACCCAGTGTGGCAATTCTTATAATCACGTATCCTCTTTTTAGTCACTGTCTTCCTCGTACTATTCTGGGAACTTTCTACTTAGATCAAGTGACTCATATTCCTAACTCATCTTAAACTTTGGTTTTGTTTATGAGTTAGATTGTGATTATGAGGTGCAGAAGTAACTTTCCTCACAATGACATTTATTATGAATTCATTAGTAGCAACTAATAGACTGTGTAAGCTTCCTTGTATCCTTTACTGAGCTTAAATATTTTCCTCACTGGGAGACAGATTTTCCCCTGGCACTCCCACCTCAGCATCACTGGCGCTCTGTCTTCCTGAAACTTTGCATATAGCTTTGTACGCTTCATTTCTGAAGGAGGTGCTTTCATCACTTTGCTGCAGCTGGCAGTGCCCCCCCCCCCCCAGTGCCTCGCAGGTTTTCTGTATTGGCAATGGAACTGCCCTTCTGAGAGCACCACAGAGTTGCTTCCCGTTACCTTGTTTGATGGATTCCCAGAAGTCATTTGTGCTGTCCTCTCATAAAATTATTCTACAAGGTCTTCCACTCTGGTAACCTTGTAGTCTTATTTTTGTACTCTCCTCATAACCACGGCAGCCATATCACTTGGAAATCACATAGGACGTTGGAGGCAGATGTACTGTCTTCCAATGTTCACCACATTAACTCGGCTGGTGCTTTTATATTTGTCTAATATTTTTCCTTACTGTTTACTTTTGGTCAATCTTGTATCTTAAAAAGATAGGGGATAGAATCATCTTGCTTGCCTTACTCTTAGCCTACCAAGAAATTGTAAGCAATTGAAGCCCTAGTGAAACTTGCAACGAGAAGAGGTTGTTTAATCAATTTTTCTGCCTGTTGATCTAAATGAGAAAAAGCATATTGAAACAAATTTTATACTGGCCAAATTACAGTGAGTTTTAATTTTCTTTGTATGTTAGCAAAGAGTTGATTAGTTTGCATGTTGATTTCTGCATTTTAATTTTTATGACTGTGACTGGGCAATGCCTTTATATTTCAGGAATGCCAGGGCCTTGTCCTTAAAAAATTAAAAGTTCAAACAAAAAGTGAATTTTACAATGTGTTTTGTAGAGTCTGAGTTGGGAAGGTCTTTGTGAGAGCATGTCTCTTAATCAGACCTGAGGATGCAGTAAGATGAGCAGCCTGAATATTTGAGGGAAGAATCCCTGGCCACCAGAAATGTAAATGAAAAGGGAAAGGTGACTGTGTTTCAAGAACCACCAGGGGCTTGCTGAGGCTGGGTGTATTCCCCAATGATCCCTGTTGGAGGATGTGAATTGGAAGCTTATACTCAAAAGTAGTAGGATATAAATGGTTTCCTTTTGCTTCAATAAAGAGGACAATACATTTAGACTGAAAAAATATAGGAACTACCTTTGTAATTCCCAAAAGCATGGAAAGTATAGAGAAAGCCTGATAATGCTGGCATTCAGGAAAAAATTATTATAGGCCTCTTACTTGATTTGAAGTACAGAAGAATTCTAAGTTAGTATAGCTTAGTGTCGTTAGTATAGATTAGTATTACATCAAAAATGATGTATCCCTCCTAATAATGATATATCTAGAAGTAGAATATGTAATTTGACGTAGCTCATTTTTATTATATTCTCCAGTGTTGTTTGGCAAATGCTATATTGTTTGGAAATCAGAATGTCACAAAGGATTCATCCTGTGTGTGGTTTCTGATACAATGTACTTTCAAATATTCTTATAAAGTCTTGTTTTCCTCTCAATCAGTGAACAGTCTGGTGGGCTTCATTACAAAAGTCCTGGTTTGTTTTAGGTTTTGTAGTAGATTTGCATGCTAATCTTTCTAAGTTTAGAGAATAACTACAGAAGAATGACTTCTTTACCAAATTACATGTTAGCCTAAACCTAGTCTAGCACAATAGGTCTGATTTGAAAGTATTTCCAAGATTATAAAACCTTTCTAATAGAAACTTGCTTTAAAATCTTATTTAACTTCTTTCTCTGTTTTTGTTGGATTTTCCCCTTATATTCAAAAGTGTGGAATAACACCTTCATTTCTTAGTAGTGGTTATGTAGGTATCGGTATGTTCATATGATTGGCTTTGAAAGGAAGATGTAGTTTGAATATTTAGAATAAACATTCTATTTTTTTGCCAATGTTTGTAGCAGGTTTTCTTTTGAGCCACCACCTATCTCCCAAATCATGATATGGAGAATATTATTAGTTCTGAGTGCTTGATCTTAGCTTAGGCTTGTCTTACTAGCCCTTATAACTTATTTTAACCTGATTCTATTCATCTACGTTTTGCCTCAGACCTACTTTGTGTCTGTCTGGCGGCTGCCTGTCTGGATAGGCATCTTCCTCTCTTTCTCCCTTGTTCTCTCTCATTCTCCCAAGCCTAGATTCCTCCTTCTACTTATTCTCTCTGCCCATCAGCCCAACCTATCCCTCCTCTGCGTAGCTATTGGTTGTTCAGCTTTTTATTAGACCAATCAGGTGCCTTAGGCAGGCCAGGTGAGACAAATGCTACTCATCTTTACGTAATTAAACAAATGCAGCATAAATAAATGAAACATATCTTTACATAGTTAATATTCCACAATAAATGTTTTTATCTTTGAGAAGTGTAGAAAAGTTGTTTCCACTAAGACAGTTTGATATTTACAGTGATATTTGGTAGTGTTATTTCAAGCATCCGTATATATGTGATGTTTATACAAAACTATGCTTGGTCTTTTATTTTAAGTGATTTTTTTAAATTATTTTTTTATTTTATGATGTTTTGCTTGCATGTGCATGTCTGTGTAAGAGTGTTGGATCCCTGGAACTAGAGTTACAGACAGTTGTGAGCTGCTATAATGGGTGCTTAGAATTGAACCCAGGTCTTCTAGAAGAGAAGCCAATGCTCTTTACTGCTGAACCATCTCTCCAGCCCCAACATGCTTGTTCTTGCTAAAGCTTAGGTGCGCAATTTCAAAGGTACTGGTGATGATACTGTGAGTTATATGCTATTCATAAATTGGGGGGCAATATGGCCACTATGTTGCATTCCTAAGAAACAGAACTGTTTTTTCTGACTTATGAAAATAATTTATAGACTTTATGACTTATGAAGCCTAAGGTGCACTGAGCATTGGTTTATGTAGATTCTAAAACCCATATATGAGTACATGCTTTCAACTCTACATTACAGATATTAACTGATTTTAATCTTTCTTCAAACATTTGGAGATTAAATCATGGTTTTTGTTTGTTTGCTTTTTTTTGTTTTTGTTTTTTTGAGACAGGGTTTCTCTTTTTAATAGCCTTGGCTGTACTGGAACTCATTTTGTGGGCCAGGCTGCCTTCAAACTCACAGAGCTCCTCCTGCCTCTGCCTAGAAGTGCTGGAAGTAAAGGCATGTGCCACCACTGCCCTGTGAAATCACGTTTTTGGATCCCAAGTTTCTCGTTTAACCTTTATTTCTTCTACCATGTTATGTGATATGTGCTACACGTTGGTTGCAACACCCTGTACCTGAGTGAAATGAAAGTCAGTCAGGGAGTCAAACCACTTCTATGTGCGCCCTTCAACATTGTTGAAAGAAGTAATTTGGTAATCCATTTACATGAAAAGTACAGATAATTCTATGAAAAATAAAAGGAAATTTAAAAATCAACTGGAAAGATTAGAAGTGTTAGAAATGTGGGTATATGTAAGGAGACTTGATGCTAATTAGTGGTTGTTTTCTAATGAAAAATCAGTAGAAATAGGAAAGATTCCCTTGGGAGGCGGTATCTACCCTGGAGATGCATAGCCAGCAGCTGCGTTCAAGAAGAGTTAACTGTGTGCTCAAGTGGTAGGTGCACATTCTTTGGTTCTGGGACCCTACTTCTGACACATGTGCTGCTTCTGAGATCTGGATTGATGTATTTCTTTCAGAATGTTCATTTGGGATTTCAGGGATTTTGTGGTTTGTTGGTTGGTTTGTTGGTTGGTTGTTTTTAATCAGACATCAGCACTACTGATTGCCATTGGCAGGGCTGGGAATTCTAATGTCTTCTGCATCCTTTTTAGCATGACTTTTTCTCCACATCGGACAGTGGGGTTCTCTTCAGATCTGGACTGTTACTAGAGATCACCCTGTCTTCTCTGTAGTTAGTTAACTTTACTCCCTCCTTACCTCACACTGTTTCTTCTCTTTCTGTTTGCTGTTTTCCTGTTTTGTTTTATCATAGCAACTTATTTCTGTAGCTTTCTTTCTTCTTGCAGTGACTCTGCCTTCCTACCACTGTAAAGACTAAAACACAACTCACTGCACTAAAGTTATCCAAACTGAGCTGCTGTGATTTCTAAATTATACGCTGAGATTTTATATTTATTAATTCTGTCACTTCATTGACGTTACTGATAGCATAAATATAAAAGTCAGTAGTAAAACTTTTCAGTGCAGAAATTTACATAGTTTGTGTACTGCTCTTTATGTATTCTGCACATGCATTTGTCTTTTGGATTGTAATAGCCAAAATATGCCTACTCAGCATCAATGAAGTATGTTTATATCCAGCTACAGGCCTATTTACATATGATTTTGGAATATAAGTTGATAATGAAATGTAAGATCAAAATAATGTAGGCATACCTAAAGAAAAGTGTAATTTCCTTTTTTAATAACATATTCCTTTAGGTGTAGGCTATGCATTCTCTCTGTTCAGTTTGGAAGCTTTCCCTATACCCTGTTCCCTTCAGTGTGCACTCTCTCTCTTTCCCTCCTCTTCTATTTTCCTCTACTTCCCCTCCCTCCCCCACTCTCCCTCCTCCCACTCTCCCTCCCCCTACTCTCCCTCCACTCTCCCTCCTCCCACTCTCCCTCCTCCCACTCTCTCCCCCCACTCTCCCTTCCCCCTGCCTCCCCCCACTCTCCCTCCCCCTACTCTCCCTCCCCCCACTGTCCCTCCTCCCACTCTCCCTCCTCCCACTCTCCCTCCTCCTACTCTCCCTCCCCCTACTCTCCCTCCCCCCACTCTCCCTCCTCCCACTCTCCCTCCCCCCACTCTCCCTCCTCCCACTCTCCTTCCTCCCACTCTCCCTCCCTCCATTCTCCCTCCCCCCACTCTCCCTCCCTCCATTCTCCCTCCCCCCACTCTCCCTCCCCCCACTCTCCCTCCCCCACTCTCCCTCCCCCTACTCTCCCTCCCCCCTCCCTCTGTCCCTTTCTTCCTCTCTCCCTGTCTCGCTTTCTCCTGTCTCCCTGTCTTTCTTTCTCTCTTCATTGGTTGAGTTATTTCTACTTTGCTGATTAAGACTAATTCTCTTCTTTGATAACTTCAACTTCTTGATTTTCATGAATGGTTATTTGAATATTTGGCCACTTTTAATTTACTTGTCATTCAAAACTAAGAATTAACCTTTTCAAAGAAAGACAATTGGTAATATTAAATCAACCTTCTTAAGCAAATACGGGCATATAATATAGTTTGGAGGAAATAATTCAGTCAAATGGGGAGGGGAGGAGCTTGACAAGTGTGATTAGCTAGGAGCCCTTTAGAGGGAGCATTACAAATGAGGGTTCAGGTATGGCCCTCTGGAGTCTAGGGCAAGTTCCAGTGAGTGGTTACCATAAAGCACATGTTCCAGGCCATAGTGGGGAGCTGGAAAGTTATTTTTCACAAAACAGAAATGAAAATTAGAGATAATTAGGGCAGATTGAAAAGTGGGGATGAGGGTAGGCATCAGCAGAACATGCCTTTAAATCCCAGCACTGGCAGAGGCAGGCGGGCTCTGAGTTCGAGGCCAGCCTGGCAGACTGGTCTACAGAGCAAGATCCAGAATGGCCAGGGATGTACAGTTCCTGGTGGCCTCTTTGGGTGTAGCTAGCATTGCTGTGGGCCACTGAAGCTCTCTGGCTATGTCACGAATACTCAGGGTGTTTCCATCTGGGCAGTCAGTGATACCTTTTAAAATTTACTTTTGCCTTGTGTGTCTGTGTGAAGTATGATAGGAAAATGTTAAAATGTGAAAATAGAAATAAGACTAGTAATGAAAAGTGTAAGAAAAGCAGTCCTGTACCTATTCTTCAGAATGTAATTAGAAATCTGAAACCTGCTGGACAGGGTAGATGTTTCTTAATACCCATAAATGCATCTGAGTGAGTTTTGTTTTTTTCTTATTTCAACTCTTTTAGGAAAATTGAGAGGTTGATTTCTCTAAATAAAAAAACACCATTATCTTCCACTGAGCTGCCACTCACTCTGCCACATAAGTGTTAGTTTCTTTTCTGTTCTTTTACATATGATTTGATTAGTAAATAGATTACCCCTCCCTCCCTCGTCCCTCCCTGCACCTCCATCTTTCTTTAAGCCTGGATCTCCTGTATAGCCCATGGCTTCCTAAATCTGAGCATCTTCCTTCCCCTACCTCCTAAGTGCTGCAGTTAGTAGACGTGTTGATCTGCAGGGTCAGCTCTGACTTTGAGTGGGAGTTGACTATACTTTACAATGAACTCAATTTGAAGACACTTAAATATTTATATATCTGTTATAATAAACTAAAATATATAAAAAAGTATATATGCTATGTTTCTTTCGCTTCTTGCTTCTTGATACCTGCCACCCCACCCTACCCCACTGTCTAGCACTGTCCATGGAGCTTTCTAGAACTTCTCCTTTCCTTCCTTCCTTCCTTCCTTCCTTCCTTCCTTCCTTCCTTCCTTCCTTCCTTCCTTCCTTCCTTCCTTCCTTCCTTCCTTTGGTTTTTTTGAGATAGGGTTTTTCCGTGTAGTTTTGGTGCCGGTCCTGGATCTCCCTCTGTAGACCAGGCTGGCCTTGAACTCACGGAGATCTGCCTGGATCTGCCTCCCGAGTGCTGGGATTAAAGGCGTGTACCACCTCTGCCAGGCTCTGGAACCTCTTTCTTAATTGTGTATTGAGTATTGTGGTGATTTGAGTACAAAAGGAACTCCATAGTGAAGAAGTTCACCTTTCTATCACTGCTGGATTTCCTGACCTTTATCAAGGTATTTGCCATAAAGACACTTTGACTTATGTGCAGGTAGATAGTTTTCTAACCCATATCTAGCCTTGACCCTTATCACTTGGTGTCCAATTTAAAAAAAAACAAAAACAAAAAACTTAGCATCTTTATTTTAAATCAAAAACTGGTTGCCTAGAAGACTCTTGTTCCTACTTCCTCATGTTTTCAGTGTCAGTAATTTCTTCTGGTTCTACTTCTGTGTCTTGGATCCTCTCTTCCTTGTTGGCATTGTTTTAGTCTCTTAGCTTCCTTACTACTTCCATTATGCCAGATCTGACCTTTCTTAACCCACCTCCATCAGCTCGGTGAGGGGCTCATGCTGCCTACCTGCTTCTCCTGACTTCATGTTCCCTGCCCACTTAGTCTGAGTTGTTGGTGTAAAGCATCACACCTGGCACTCCCACTATACACAGAACTCTCATGCTCACCTCTCAGTCTAGATCCATAACCCATTTCTTGTTTTGGGCCTCTCATGCCATAATCTGCCCACTAATTGGAAATTGACGTTCTTATCAGGAGAAAGTGGGGACGTCTGTAATTACTGATGATATGTGGAAAGGTGGTAGAACAGTGATGAAGGTAAGAGTTGGGCTTATATCAAATACAAATCTGGAAGTCTGCCTGGGAAACAGGAAAGGAAAATCAGAGTAGAACCTGTACTAAAATAGTATAAGCCAGATGAGTTTTGATAGTCATGGCTGAACTCAAGATTATATGAAGATTAATTATGTATTGAATCTTATGATGGCAATGGAAATCCTTCAGAAAAGAAAATGCTTGAGGTCAAATACAGAGATTATATCAAAGAAACAACCAGCAGATGAGTGGGTAGGAGCATGGAGTAGGAAGAGAGAATAAAGCACAGAATCAGACAACTCCCCAGACTACAAGTTTTACTTACATAAGGCTAGCTCTGTTGAGGGGAGTTGGTGGTGGTACAAATTACAGGATATTGTTCCACCCTGTCCAGCCATTTGTGCTGAAATAGTAGTACATTAATTGCTTTTCCTGTTGCTGTCATAAGAGTATTTGACAGAAGCAAGGTAAGGAAGGATGGATTTATTTGGGCTCATAGTTTGAGAGTGTAGTCCATCGTGATGGCAAAGGGATTTTAGACAGTTGACCAGTGTATCCACATGTAATGAGGAAAGGGAGATGGATGCTACAACTTAGCTCATGTCTTCCTTTTTATTCAGTAGAGGACCCTAAGCTTTTATTATTATTATTATTATTATTATTATTATTATTATTATTATCACCATCATCATTCAATATATAGATGCCAGGTAAGGTAAATTTTCCAACCTCAGTTGAACTAATCTAGATAATTCCTCATAGGCATGTCCAGAAGTTGATCTAATAACACCTCCTAGATGTGCCAGGAATCTCTTCTCCTAGTTGACTCTATTATGTTAATTGATCACCAGTACTAATAGTACTAATCTTTACAGGCAGATAGGTATACTTTTATTAACATAAAGATATTCATTTAACATTTTTAATAAATGTTGATTAAAAGCAGGATATATAGCAGATCAAATTTTGCTTAAAATCTGTAACTTTATAAGGGTATGAAATATATAAATTCATAATTCATAAATACCATTTAGATTTGGTAATAAATGTGCAGTGATAATCTGTATTTCCTGTTATTCTTTCTCTTCTCCTCCTACTTCTCCCTTCTCTAATTGTAAGCATCAAACCCCAGGACTTTACACATATTAGGCAAGCTGTTTACACTGCGCTACATCCTAGCTCCTCCCATATTTTTCTCATTCATTACAATTAACATATGTTTATTTAGAATTAACAACAACAAAAGGAAGAAGCTTACTTCTAAGACTATGACTTTCTAGTACATGAATAACAATAACATTATCGCAAGCATTATGATACTTTAAGATATTTGTAATAACCAATATTAGGTAATATATACATAGCAGTTTATAAATTACATCCAAGGATATTTTCATGTTTGGTGATCACACAAATCCTAAGATACAATTTGGAAAAGATTGTATAATGAGGCCTCATTTCATGGATGGGACTTTATGTCCAGCTCTTATTGAAGTACAGTTTTGGAAGCTGGACACAAATCAGTGAATCTGGTTTTGTTTTGTTTTGTTCTTTTGGTTTTTCGAGACAGGGTTTCTCCATGTAGTTTTGGTTCCTGTCTTGGATCTCATTCTGTAGGTCAGGCTGTCCTCCGACTCACAAAGAACTGCCTAGCTCTCCTAGTGATGGGATTAAAGGTCTGTGCCACCACCACCCAGCTTTTTGTTTTTGTTTTTGTTTTTGTTTTTTTAATCTGGTTTTAAAAACTTGTTCTTTCTGTCTCGTGGAGTTTAAGTCCCAGGTACTAAGGGTTTTGTTCAGGTATCTAAGCCCCCTACATTTTGAGGTTCCCATCACATCTAAGTCTGAGTGTCTGTTTACTTAGTAAGGAATAATCATATCCAAAACAAGGTTCAAAGAGTGTTCTCTTTTGCCTTCAGTATTTATTTTACTTTCTACAGTTCACGGAAGCATCCTTTGCTCCTGGAAGTTCATTAGTGGGCATCTGTGCCACCCTCTGTTGTACTGTGTTCATTTTCTCTTCCTGTCATTCTGTTTTCTCTTCTTTTTCCTGTTAAATTGTTTACTCCCTTAAGCAACATGCTCTTGTGAGAACTTTCTAGTACCTTTTCGTCTTCTCTTTCTTTCACTGCTCCCTCTCCCTGCTCTCTGTCCTTGGAAGGCCTAACCCGCATGTGTGTGCAGGTGTGTCTTCTCATGTTCCTAGCTTATGAGACAGTTCTCAGAGCCAGTTGTTTCTGCATAGCTAGATCTTTGATGATGTGAAACTCTTGTATAATATTAGAGGGACCAGCCTTAATATTATACATCCCAGGGGCTCTAGAGAGAAAATTACAAACAGTGAGGACTATTTTTGGGAAATAGAAACTCAGCACACCGAGCTCTTTAGTTCACTTGCTTTAATTCCTCTGGGATAACATCCTATCTACACAGCTTCAGTTCTGTTCTCATGCCTAGCTCCTTTCTTTGCCTGATTTCTCTCTCTATTTGTCTTCTGCTCCCTCTAAGTTCTATCTTAAATCTCTCGTCTTAATTCTGCCTCATTCAGGTCTTTTCATCTCATTCTTACCTAGCTAGTACTTCCCCATGTGGCTCTTCTTCATCTTCCATCTCATCCACATGTTCTCTCTGGTCAAAGTTCTCCCCAAGTCTCTCAGGAATCCAGTTATAAACCCAAACAATAGCAATGCCCTGGTCAAGCAAGGTCACCAGGCTTGAATTCTACAGGGTCATAAAGGCAGGTAAGAATTTTCCTCAGGCAGTGACTATCAGGCCTTCTTTTCCAACCCAAAATGGGAGTGGTAAAAGAGAAGGTCAACTGAGTGCTAATGACCAGTTAGTATATCAAAAAGGAGATTTATGTGCTCAGTTTACATTCTGAGAAGTGGTTAGGTAAGAAGTTAGGGGTCTATAAAGTTAGTAAGGCTTTAAGAAAGGAGGGTCTAAGCTAAATTGTGTAAATTTATTACTTAAGGTCCATCTGACCTAGGTGGTGTCTCCTTGTGGAATTTACCTTAAATCAGGAGACTAGCATGTGGTAGTCTGGACTGTTATTTCTGTTAGTCCTTAAAAGTGGCTAAGGGAGATATCTGATTCCAGTGCTGAAAGGGAAGAAACAGATGGGCTGAGGGGAAGGAAGCCTTTCCTGAAGCTGTTCTCCAGATACCTTGAATGTGTATATCCAGAGAGTGATCAGTACACACTGATAGCCCTTCTTAGGGAAAAGTCAATTGGGAGAACTATGAAGGCACACATGATTTTCATAACAGAAGACAGCTGATATATAACAAGCCAAATAACACCAAAAGTTCCTTGGAATTTGGCTTCCTCTGGAGTAATTCCTTGATCCCTTTGCCATAACCAGCTGAGTTCTTATAATATTTTCCTGCAGCCTGTAGCATGAAACAATACTAGTTTCTCAATAAATACTTGAGGAATGAATTTTGGTGAATTCAGCAATGTGAATTTTTCCTTAAGTGAAATACTGTAGTTTTCTCCATTAGAACAAGAGTAAAGTGGGTACAGATATCTGTTTTTTTCTGGTGCCCACACAGATCATGGATCATGGATCACCTGTGTACCTTGTGGTCATTGCCTTCTGAAACACATTTGCTTACAGATCTCTTCTTGTGGTAGCTTTTGGAACTCCAATAGATAAGCTGCAAGTCTCCATTTCTAACTGGCCTTTCTCGTGGATTTACTCAAGGAAGATGAATTTCTACCAGGCCTTGGAAATAAATATGAGGGTGACACTAAGGCAGCCATTCACTTCTTTTGCTGTAGTCCTGCTTTATGATGGTTGGCAGAGTGCCTGTGTTTGATTTAAGACGATGGTGTGTAAACTCCTTAAGGAAAGACTGTTAATTTCCCATGACAGCTTATGAAGCTTCCCCTCCTTGTCTCTTCCCAAACCTAGGCACATGTATCAGAGGAATTCCTGTGTGCGATGTTGGTTTAACAGACATCATCTGTAAGAAAAAGTGCCACAGCAAGTCAGTCAGGTTTCACATTTGCAAACATACTTCCACCTTACTGAACATCACAAAGGCTGTCAAGAATTTCATTTCCTTATATGTTCTCCTCCTGGAGGGGAAACCCCTATAGGTGTTAATGGCAATGCGACTTGTCAGTCTTTGGAGCCTCTGCGGGGCGTTTTTGGCAGAGTTTGCATTTGGAAGAAGGCTTGCCTGGCCATTTTGCAATCTTCCAAGCAACTTATGTGAATTCTGTATTTTGCTGCAGTACAAACTATCTTTGAAATATTAGTTATTATCTGACATTCTTTTTTTGTTTATCCTGCTTTCTCTGAAAAAGCAAAGAATAAGCTTTTCTAAGTGGCCTTGATACTGATAAAGTAAATACCTTTTTCTTTTGTTTCTTGCCAGCCTTCTAGATTCTTTTTACTAGCACACTCCCACTCTGTGCTCAATGGGACTTCAGTGAAATGTATGTTTGTGAGCCATTCATATTTCACATATTGTTTCATGTGGTGGATGATGACTATCTTCCAAGAGTGAGACCAGTTGCACTTCAATATGTAATTAATAATCACATTTCCAAAGAAGTTTGCATTTGGTTAGAACATTAGCCAGTGGTGTGTCTTCTGCAGAGAGAAGAAAGGGAAAATAGATGCATTTATAGTGCAATCAGCACACCCCTCTATAATTTATGATTATTAGCATATCCTAAGAGACCCTGATGTTTGAATGTCTTTAAGAGCACAAAGGCTCTCCCAAACAAATATGACAGAATTACTTGAGGGAACACATTAAGACAGCAGGCATGGTTCTTAATGGATCAACAATGTATATACTCATTATCACAGCAAACTCCAGGAAAACTATCACTGAAACCACAAGTAGTCAGATTATTGATGGAGTCCTGGTGATTCTGCTTGTACTGCTCACATCCAATTTATCATCATATGTTTGAAACCATGCAAACATTGGCTTTCTTCAACATTAACATTGTTTCCTTCTTGTACCTGGATACAGTAGAGTATACATTTTGATCCCTTGTTATGTTGTATAGAAGAAAATATATAACACTTTCGATTTTATACTGTACATAAAATAAATGGTAGTCTCCAAACATTATGAATCTAGGATATTAGAGTAATATAATATGGGCTTACTTGCCTAAGTGTGCATATCCTGGGACTCACTTTTATAATTTGCTCTTGTATTCTTCATGTGTCAGTCACCTCACATGATGAAAGGATAGGTAAAATCCTTGAGCCTTAGAGATCTGCCCAGTTATGTTGTAAGTATGTTGCAAGCATTACCTACCTTCACCTTTCTGGGAACTCTCTGTGTTATCTACTGTTATTATCCCCACCCTGTATCTGAAAAACCTGACTCGAAGAGAAATGGAATAGATTGACCAAAAGTGTGCTATTGTAAATGTAGTAGCTGAGATGCAAGTGTGAGTCATAGGCTCCAGAGCCCTGAGTTCTGCTTCTTTCTTTGTAGTGCAAGTGTGTGCCTCCATTTAACACCCTAAAGTGAAGAGGCATCTCAGAAGCTGTACTTCTCGATGATAGAGCAGACTGGTCTCTTTCAACCTAGAATATCATTACATTATGACATTTTGGAAATAGTTTATGAATGCAGTTCTTCTGCTGGGTTAGAATAAGTGACTTTTCTATTAAACAACTAAGATGAGAATATGTATCATGGCCAGCTCTGAGTCTCAGAGACACTGCAGACCAGGTCAAGGCCCTCTCTGCAGATGTCATATTCATGGTACTTCAGTCTGTTGGTTGTGCCTGCCTCCTCATTTGTTCTCTGAAAGAAAAGAAAACCTACAAAGTTTTGAGCCATTTTAGAAGGAAGCATTATAGTCTAACTGGTTAGTTTGAGTATAATAGTTTATATACTTTAAATACGTTTACTATTTAAACTTATAAATGATAAAGTTTACTATTTAAACTTATAAATGATAAAATTTATAAAATAATTAAAATTAAAAATAAAATTTGTTTAAAAGAAATTTCCCTATTTCAGAAAAGGCATCAAATAATTTAGAGCATGGTCTTGAGCTGGAGAGATGGCTCAGGGGTTAAGACCATGAACTGCTCTTCCACAGGACTCTGCTTTGATTCCCAGCACACGTCTGGTGGTTACACACACACACACACACACACACACACACACACACACCCCACACATACATACACACCACACATACATACACACACACACACACACCACACACATACATACACATACACACACACACACACACACACCACACACACATACCACACACACACATACACACACACACCACACACATACATACACACACACCACACACATACATACACACACACATACATACACACACACATACACACACACACCACACACACATACATACACACACACCACACACATACATACACACACACATACACACACACACACCACACATACACACACACACACACACACACACACACACACACACACACAGAGACAGAGACAGAGAGAGAAGTAATAAAATAAAATCTTTTCACAAAGTACAGCACATTTACTTTGTTTCTTAGGATATAGTAAAATGAATCTCTTATGTTGACAAGTGAATTGTTTCCATCTTTAGCCTTGTCTTCAAGAGAATGTGAGTCTATGTGTGTCATGGCATTATTTTATTTTGCAAATAACTTCTGCATTTGTAAGCTCTTCTTTATTTATTCATTCATTCATTCGTTTATTTATTTATTCATTCATTCATTCATTCATTCATTCATCTATTTATTTATTTATTTATTTGCGGAGCTGAGGACCTAATCCAGGGCCTTGTGCTTGCTAGGCAAGCGCTCTACCACTGAGCTAAATCCCCAACCCTTGTAAGCTCTTCTTCTTACAACATATAGGGAGTATATTATTCCCAAATATTCACTATAGACTGGCTTTCAACACATGTACATCTCAGTGTCTGAAAATTCTTCATACTAATAAAGTATAGTATAGGGAAGGACAACCATTCTGACTTACATTCAGGTAGTTTGTTGGTACCATCTTGCTATGAATGGACATATTAATGTATTTATTTGGAAACATGTCAGTAGGATTATCATTTTAATTCAGAAGCATAACATTGTTTTAATTCATCCAGTTGTTCATTTCATGTTTATGCTTTTCCAAAGTGACTGTGAGACAGCTGACCAAATACTTGTTTGAGAAGCAGCTGAAAAGTGAACATGTGGTGAGACCACTCCAGGATTGATTGATCCAAGAGAAGCAGAGCGGCTTCAGTTTTGTACTTGCTTCTCTTAATCTACTTATGTTTTTCCAGTTAGTGCCCTTTTTTTGAGACAGGGTTTCTCTGTGTAGCTTTGGAGCCATTCCTGGAATAAACTCTGTAGCCCAGGGTGGCCTTGAACTCACAGAGATCCACCTGCCTCTGCCTCCCGAGTGCTGGGATCAAAGGCGTGTGCCACCACCGCCGAGTACCAATTAGTGCCCTGAACACTAGGACAAGGGAAAGGTGTAAGTATAATTGTGTTTTATGTATTTCAGTAGGTGTACCTTATATTTTGTTTTTCATGGAAACTTAGTTTATAACCATGTTTTTCTTTTTAACCAAGCTGAGAATTTTCTTGTTCTTATTATCTTGAAATAATATCTCCCTCCATTTTTAGAGTACTAGACTTGCACACTCTGTATTAATTGTTCCTGGTGTCTGTAAGCTGTCCTGAGGATCTTCTGCTTCTGTGGAATATCTCTTTCTCCAGGTATCAATACAACCAGTAATAAGTCCAGAAGTTTTTCCAACACCACTTTCCTTGCAGTCAGCATTTCTTCAGTGGTATTTCAATCACTTTTAAATATAGGAAGCAGGGTTCACCGCCTAGACAAGCAAATAAGTGTGAGTAGTGTGTATTTCCTAGCCTGCTCCGCAACCTCCTGCCCACTCCTGCCAAGTGTGAAGTCTTACTCCTTTCCTACCACTGAAGGCTGTAATCTGGTGTCTGCCACTCTCATTTGTGTTTATGGAGAGAGAAAGGAATGGTTTCACTGTTTGGAGTTTGCTGTCTTAGCATCCTTCTGAAAATTTCATTGTTCACCGGATTTTGTCTCCATTTGAACACTGTGAACTGAACGTCATCTTCGTTTCTGTAGCAAGAGTGCACAAGGTATATCAGCTTAATCCTCTGCCTGTCTTTCTCTGTGGCTGGCTATTTATTGGTGGTCTAGGGGGGTATTGAAAGGAAAAGTATGGCTTCATGATTACATACCTTAGTATATTCTTAACTATTGGATTAGGCCTAAGGAAATATCTTCTTTTTCCTGGTAAATTTTATTTGATTGAAATTACAGGTTTTTTCTCCCTCAATTCCTCCCAGTTCCTCCTGACCTTCCTCCCATCTGGATCCCCTCCTTTCTGTCTATTCTTAGAAAACAAAAGGACATCTAAGGGATAATAATAAAAACAAAATTAAATCAGAATAGGAAAGAACAAACCAACATAAGAAAAAGAGCCCAAATCTATTGTTTGGATTGGCTTCATAGTAATACTATGATTTTTGTGTTCATATCAATAGGAAAATTTTCAAAAATTGTCCTGAGGACATCTATGGAATAGCAGAACTGCCCCCAAAGACCATACCTTGTAACCCCCAAACTCAGGAGAGCATCCATTTACCTTGATTCTTTGTATTAGTCTAGGATAAACTTAAAAGCTAGTTGGCTTCTTTTCTAGATAGTGGACTCTAGTTCTCGTCATTTATTACTAAGTTCTCCCTATGACATGCAGTAAAACTTCTCCATGCCAATGAAATGGAACTGACCCAAGTACTTGAGACGTGAAAGGATACTTTTAATTTGTATGTTAAAAGTATAAATTGTAATTTCTTATACACACAGCTAGAAAAGCAGTATCATTTTAAAGATAAGCGGAAGATGAGAGTTTTTCCAAAATCAAATGCTACATATCGTTGAAACAATTCTTTTTATTAGGATGGGTCCTGGAAAAAATATAAGCTATCTATTTTTCTTTACCATAATAAAGAGTTTGAGCTTTTATATACTAAACATGAAATTTCTGTAAAAAGCACAAAACTTATTTCCACGTTAGCTCTTAACAGAAGTGTTGAAGCAAAGGAAAGAAATACAGAGGATGAGTGTAGAAAGGTGAACTGATGAAAAGGGGGGAGGCAAAGAGGAAGATGAGAGTCCAAAGGGGAGGAGGAGGAGGAGGGAGAGAGGGAACGGGTTCCCAGAGGAACCTTGGGGAGCGGAAGATTGAATCAACCTGGTCACTGAGGAAGAAGGACAGAGGGCCTTCACTGGCCTCTTCAGTCTCTCAACCACTCAGTAATAGGATGTTTTTCATTTTGATCATATTCTGACTTCTTGTAGCATGAATCTTGAAGAGTCTTATTAATAAAATCAAACCTGAGGCTGGTATTGGGGTGAATACTGGAAGATCAGAGAGACAGAACAAGCCACAGCTTCCTCACCTTGCCAATTCCCGGCTGATCTTGTTTCCTCAGACTGGAAGTCCTCATCCAGAATGGGTCTCAGCTGAACTGCTGCTAGAAGCCTGAAAGCTTAACCAGCCAAATGCTTAACTAACTTAGTTCCTGGTTCTCACGCCTTATATACCTTTCTGCTTTCTGCTGTCACTCCCTGGGATTAAAGGTGGGCGTCACCAGGCCTGGCTGTTTCTAATGTGGCCTTGAACTCATAGAGATCCGTCTGGCTCTGCCCAGCTTCTGCTATGGCTTGCTCTGACCCATTTTCTAGCTCTGTATCAAGTGGCTGTATGTTCTCTGACCTCAGATAAATTTATTAGGGTACACAATATTTTGGGGAACACAATACCACCACAACTTCTGTTTCCTGGTGGAGATGAAGGTGAACGTAACTTCAACAGTGCCCTCCATGGTGGGCCAGAAGGTGTCTTTAATGCAACTTCAGGGGGGAAGAATGCTGTTTTTAGTGCCAATGGTGAGTTTACATTTTTAAAAAAGTAGATACTATATTTTTATATTCTCTCTTAAGTCTTGTGGCTTATCAGTCAGGAACATTTTTCTCCAAAGACCAGTTACCATAATAAAAATAGTTCTCTATATGTTTTCCTGTCATGAATGAAAGTGCCCCTGTATCCAGATAGTCTTTTATTTGTGAACTTGTACTTCAGAGGTGCTTTTCTTTAAGAATACTCAAGTTCTGTGCAGTATTTACACCATTATACATCTGTGTACCAGTACCATAGGACATTTATCTTCTAGAACTTTTGATGGACTCTCACAGGTTAACATTGTAAACATCTTCTCTAATCTTTCCTCCCTGGGTCGTCAGCTCTGCAAACATCCCCTCACTCCTTCTAAATTCTCCAAAGCTCAGCAAATACCTTTGCCTGTATAGCCGAATTGTCTCCATGATATTGCTGAATTTCTTTCTGTTTTGACAGATAAGAGGAAATAAGCCAGGCTTTATAAACCTTTTTCTGTGTTGACACTTTCCAAACAGCTACGTGCTTCTGAACTGCTCAGCAAAAGTGAAGTGAACAAAACTGAAATATTTAAGAACTGTGCTATCTGTCCACAGCTATTTGTTGTTCTGCTAACGTGATGTAAGAGTAGAGTCCAGGACAGTGGAAGTCAGGGCTGCAGGCATTCAAGTTCTTTTAGTTCAGGCTGATTAGACCTGAGACAGTCTTAAGCATTAAGAGTTATAAATGGGAAGTCTGGAATGGTGGTGCTTGTGTGTAATCCCAGCACTTAGGAGGTAGGGGCAGAAAGATGAAGATATCAAGCTCATTCTCAGATATGGTGATATCAAGGCCAGCCAAGTATGCATGAGACCCGGTCTCAGAAAACAAACAACAATGGCACCAAAAAAGTTGGGGAATTCGAGGTAGGTATGGGAAGGAATGGGTTGCCCCCAGATAACGTGTATTTTCCTGTTGTTTAGGATTTAATAGAATAGTTTCTAATGAGCAGTTCCCCTTAGGAAGGTTAAATGAAGAGGTACACTGCATGGTCATTAAAGCACTAGTTCTTAGCATTGTGAATAAATGAATGAATAAAGTGTATGAAAATATTATATGAAGGAATATGTGTAAGAGAGAACTTAATGGAGAGGGCCTCAAATCCTCTAAGTTATCCTAAGTGCCTAGCATTCAATGAGCTTTCAGATTTAGGAGTTCCAGCAATCTTAGCTTTTATTCCAGTTTTGTTCACTAGGCTTCTCCAAGCGTAGGTTCCTTCATCTCCACATAATGTCTATGTTTGTGGTGATGGCAGGAAGTCTGAGCCAACATACCTACACTAAGTACAGTGAGGCTTGAGACCAGGAAAGCTGCATAATACTTATACAGGTTCTAGAAACTGAAAGTAGATAGTTAATGGGTTTGTGTGTGCCTGTCTGTCCATGTCCAAGTGAGTGTGTGTCCACATGTACACGTGCATGCATGTAGGACCTTTGTATTTTAAAAATTTTTTTATTAACAGATTTTGTATTCATTTTACATACCAACCACAGATTCCCCTGTCCTCCCTCCTCCCAACCCCAGCCTTCCTCCCCAACCCATCCCCCATTCCCACCTCCTCCAAGGCAAGGTCTCCCATGGGGATTCAGCAGAGCCTGGTACATTCAGTTGAAGCAGGTCCAAGCCCTTCTCCCCTGCACCAAGGCTGAGCAAAGTGTCTTACCATAGACACCAGGCTCCAAAAAGCCGACTGATGCAGTAGGGACAGGTCCCAATCCCACTGCATAGGGGCCCCCGAAAACAGTTCAAACTAAACAACTGTCTTGCTTATCCAGAGGGCCTAGTCCAGTACCATGGGGGCTCCTCAGCTCTTGGTCTACAGTTCATGTGTTTCCACTAGTTTGGCTACTTGTCTCTGTGCTTTTTCCAGTCATGGTCTCCATATCTCTTGCTCATAGAATCCCTCCTCTCTCTCATCGATTGGACTCCTTGAACTTCGCCTGGGACCCGCCTGTGGATCTCTGCATCTGCTTCCATGAGTCACTGGATGAGAGTTCTATGATGACAGTCAGGGTATTCAGCCATCCGATCATCAGAGTAGGCCAGCTCAAGCATCCTCTCAACTATTGCCTGTAGTCTATAGTGGAGTCATCCTTGTGGATTCCTGGGAACCTCCCTAGCACTCTGTTTCTCCCTATTCCCATGGTGTCTTCATTTATCATGGTATCTCTTTCTTTGCTCTCCCACTCTGTTCCTGTTCCAGCTTGAACCTCCTGCTCCCCTATGTTCTCATCCTCTGACTCTTGCCCTCCATTACCCCCTCTCCCAGCCAGTTTGCTCATGTAGATCTCATCTATTTCTCCATCACTGGGCGATCCATGCGTCCTTCCTAGGGTCCTCCTTACTAGCTAGCCTCCCTGGAGCTGTGTGTTACGGTCTGGTTATCCTTTGCTTTATATCTAATATCCACTTATGAGTGAGTACATACCACTTAGGTTTTACTTATGGATAAAGCAAAGGGATGGGAAAGGAAAGAAAAATCTGCTCCTGTACCTTTGCCTCCACACTGGGCTCAGCCCTTCTTTTTACTTCCTCTTCCTGTTTCTCAGTGCTCCTTCATAGAAAAGTAATAGGATTTATTGCTCCAACAAGGTGCTTATAGGAAATAGAGAAAAGCTGCTTGTATGTGAATCACTGAGAGCTGAATTTCAAGCTTTTGTGACAAGGAAGTATTTGGGGGAATATTTCCTTGATAGTGCATAGAGCATACTACTTCCTTTTTTTTGACTGGAAGAAATTAGGGAAATCAGATATTGGGGAAAACAGTGAATCAAATTGCTAGATTATTTCTAATATGCAATTTGAGTAATACAAGTTATTATTTTGAGTTTTCAAATGCTAACAAGATATTATAACCCTTTCAAATAAAGAAAAAGCTCTAGGCCGGGTGGTGGTGGCGCACGCCTTTAATCCCAGCACTTGGGAGGCAGAGGCAGGCAGATCTCTGTGAGTTCAAGGCCAGCCTGGTCTAAGAGAGTTCCAGGAAAGGCTCCAAAACTACACCGAGAAACCCTGTCCTGAAAAACCAAAAAACAGAAAACAGAAAAAAGAAAACGCTCTAGTAGAATGATAAATGACCTTCATGAATTAAAATAGTAGTGTATATGGAATGGCGCACAATACTGCTGACATTACCACTATTGATGCATTTACATTCAGTTATTTGTAAGTGAGAACTACAGCAAAGCCCTCTGGAATTAAAATAGAGAAACAAACCAAATAGCCACTTGTTCATTCTTTTTTTTTTTTCACCCCAAGACAAAGTTTCTCTGTGTAGCCCTGGCTGTCTTCGAATTCTCTGTATTCTGAGCTGGCCTCTAACTTACAAAGATCGGCCTGCCTCAGGCTCCCAGTGCTAGGATTAAATGCATGTGCCAATACCGCTGGGCCACTTGTTCAGTCTTAAAATATCTTTCAAAAAAGTACAGCTGAGTTTATTGAGTTAGACCTGACTTGTTCTTTATGATTTGTACCAGCAAATGAACACCAATTACAAACAATAAAGGAACTAAAAGGCTTAAAGCATGGCTCCGTCAGGTAAGTGCTTGCCCCAGTACACACATGAAAGCCAGGCAGGGTGGGATGCACCTAGAATCCTAATACTGAGGAGGCAGAGGTAGGCCCAGGCCTGTATCTCACTGGCCAGTCAATATAGCCAAATTTGTGAGCTTTAGGTTCAGTGAAAGATTTTGGCACAAAAACTTAGATGGAAAATGATAGCACACACCCAGTGTTGACCTCTGGTCTTCACATGCACCTGCACACACACTAACATGTACACATATGTAAACAACACATAAAAATTATTAAATTGTTAAATAATATAATCTAGCTTTGTAGTAATTTCTTTTATATGGCTGTCTGAATTTTGTTCTTGGTGACCAGGTTTAAGAAATAAGTCATCAGGGCTGGAGAGATGGCTCACTGGTTAAGAGCACTGGTCCTGAGTTCATTCCCAGCAACCACATGGTGGCTCACAACCATCTATAATGAGATCTGGTTCCCTCTTCTGACCTGCAAGCATATATGTAGGCAGAACACTGTATACATAATAAATAAATAAATAAATAAATAAATAAATAAATAAGTCATGATTTGAAATAAGAATTAGAAGAGCTTTTCTGATAACAAAAGGCACTTGGGGGTAGCACTCATTCATGTAATTTGCCACATGCTGTGAACATGTTCAGACAACCGGGGAGACCTTCATAAGCTGTGGCAGGTGTGATCTCTGTCTCTTTGTTCTCACTCTCCTAAGGTTAAATGGCTTTTTTTCTACTAAGTGAGACATGATTTAAAAAAGAAAGAAAGTTATTCTAAGTCCTAGAGGTAGTTATTGATCTCTCTTGGTTTCTTATTAGTTTACTGATAATGAATTACCAAGGAAGTTTGTGGGCACCATTTTTCCTGCTTGTAATTAATACACATCCCAAGCAGAAATTGGCAATCTAACTATAGAGAATGATAAAATCTTAATAATAAAATCTCAGTAAAATCTTAGAGTCTGTTCCTGGCATAGAAAATTGAAAACTAGAACAACAAAATCTTAACACAGAACATTTTTCAGACATGGGTCTTAAAAGCAGTCAAAGTTCAGTATTGGTAAATCTAACCCAGTTCCCTTGACACACATAACTGAGTCTCCATGATACTCAGATTGTACTAAAGGGGATCATTAAGCTTTCAGAATAAACTGCAGTTATGAGCAGGAATGATCTCCAGTTTCCCAAGGATAGCATTTTTGAAAGTTTGCTTTAAGTTTCTTCTAATGAGAATTACACTGTTATGTTAGAAATTATTGTGGATTTGGCCTTAACTACATATGTATTCAGTATTGAAAGATGATCAACTTGGTTTTTGATGCTCTGTGAAAAAATTAGGAACCAAAAGGTATGGATTCCCTATCTGTGTGTATATATATATATATGCTGTCTCCATATAAGTAGCTCATATCCACTGTCTTAGACTGCCCCTTCTGAGCTTTCTCAGTCTTATATACTGCTTTCTGGCTTGTATTCTCCAACTCTCAAAAGTAGGATAGTCATCAACCCTTGGAGTGTTATCCTGTACATCCTGGTTGAACCAAAATCTTGAGACTAATCTTTGTACTAATTCTGCAAATTTCTACCATTTTTTTAAACAATAGTAAGGCAACCTACAAGCATTTTAGAACTATTAGACATGACAGAAGTGTAGGAATGTGAGCTGCATGTATGATCATCCAGAGGTTTCCTGAGGGAGGTCAGACTCGAACCAAAAATAGAATACAGGTTGGTCCAAAAGGCACCGTTCTATTAAAGAAGTGGCAAATATGAACATAGGGGTTATGTAATTATCTTTAAATGTAGGGTATGTGGGGAGGTTAGACCAGTGAAAACTTGGTAACGTTAATACAAATGGAATTATATAGGAAAGGAACAGTGGTTTAGCTTACTTTCAGCTAAAAGAAAATATTAGAAAAAGTAGTGCCATCTTTGATTCGGTGGAAATGCAAAGAAGCTTTCTTTAGAGTTAGTGTAAATGAGAAGAAAGGGACATTGGCAGGGCTGCTTTCTCTAGGACAGCTCTGTGGTGTCCTGTTGTAACAAAAATGCCCCAATTCATTAGCTACTGGCTAGCCCAAGTTACTAGGGCCATGGGCCGTTCTGCACTAACTTTGTACTATTATTTAAAATTTTAATTTCTTTTTAAAAAGAGCAAATGATTGTTTTAGTTTAATTCTATAGCACTTGTTTCATAACCTTTGTCAAATTGTTTCTCAAGAACCTCTATATTAATATGGGATACTATTTACAGAATGAAGTATCAGCCCTTTTGTTTGTTCATTTGTCTTCCATTAAATGAGGACTGTGGGCAGGGCGTGGAATTGGCATTTGAACAGACTCGTGGGGGATTCCTGTGTACTTGAGGTTAGCAGCCTCTTAAGTTTATCTTCCCGCTGACCTCCATGTTGCACCATAAGGAGAAGGTATTTCCTTCTCTTCCTTTATTTAGTGTTCTACAACTGTGAATCCAGAACAGCTGGTTGGTTTATTAAGAAACGAGTGATTTTCTACTCAGTGGCCTTGTTCTCATGAATTCTCATCCTCTACATACTTTTTTCTCACTAGCGTTTATTTTTCTGTAACTTAAGAAATAGATACTGTAGCCTGTCTACCAGGACTTTGCTATGATGTGGTTACTAATACAAGTTCCTGTCCCCATCACAGGGTTTGTTCCTGCCCTTAAGCAGTCTATTCAGGATTCCTAGCTAGTGTTAATAACAAGGTTTAAAAAAAAAAGACTGAAAGTTTTTATTAATATTGTACTTTGCTTCTCCCCAAAAGCATACCCACTGTGACCCTGATTTAGAGTGGCTTAATCAATAGACTACAGGATAACTAATTTGTTTCCACACATTTCTTATTGACTATTTTCCAAGTAAATTTGAATAGGGAGGAGCAGCTAGGTGCTTGGTGACTGGAGTGCAAGGCTCAGTCAGAGGTGCCGGCCTGTGTGCTGCAGTCCTTTAACAAGAAGGCAGAGGAGGAAGGAGAGGATGCTGAGGATGCCCATTATGAAAGCTATTCCTTGATAGAACCTGGTTTTAGTGTTTTTTGTTTTTTGGGTTTTTTTTGGGAGGGGGTTGTTTTGGGGTTTGGGTTTTTGTTTGTTTGTGACATCTCTATAAGGCATGAAAAGGATATATTTTCTAGACATAGGTCACATGCATATCTAACCTGCTTGAGCTGCATGTGGTCAAAGGTTGCTATAAATGTGGCCCAATATCAATTTGTAAATGCAGTTGAAATATTGAGTTTTTTTTTTTTTACTTTTTTTTCTACTTAATTGCATGCTTCTTGAGTTTGAACTTCATAGATAATAATATCTTTACACAACATTGCAAAGTTGGATGTGCTCGAGAGTAGAACATTGCAGTGTAAAAATGCATCTAGGGGTTGGAGATTTAGCTCAGTGGTAGAGTGCTTGCCTAGCAAGCGGAAGGCCCTGGGTTCAGTCCTCAGCTCCGGAAAAAAAAATGCATCTAATTGTAAAAATACTAAATAATCTGAGGCCAGGTGATGGTGGCAGATGCCTTTAATCCCAGCACTTGAGAGGCAAAGGCAGGCAGATCTTTGTGAGTTCGAGTCCAGCCTGGTCTACAGAGCGAGATCCAGGAAAGGCGCAAAGCTACACAGAGAAACCCTGTTTTGAAAAACAAAAACAAACAAACACACACACACACACACACACACACACACACACACACACACACACACACACTACTAAATCTGTGTCCCGTTTTTGTTTCTCCTCAGCTTTAAAAAAATAAAAATCCTTTAAAGATTGTCAATTAGCATATACTTAGTCTACAAAATGATGTTATATTTTGACAATTTCATACATGTATGCCATCCTCTTTGCTCATATTCACCCTCCCTTGCATTATATAGACTATATAATAAATGTTTTATTTAAGTTGAATGCAGACTAGGATAAAAAGGATGGACACAGAAGGAGGTGCTGCCACCCTACAAGCCCAGTCAGCCTGGACTGAGAGACCTGGCATTTACTAAGATGCATTTACTTACTGCCTACTCCTTTTCATGTATGTCCTGTTTCAATTTCATAACCGTCACTTGGGACAGAGATAATAGTTTGTTCAAAGTTGTACATGACAACACTTAGGGGTGGAATTGAGATTTGAATTTTGTAACCTCTCCTTATGTTTTGTTCATTTGACTGAACATTCAGTCAGTTCCCTTAGGGCATTTTCAAGGGCACTTGACCTTTGTGAAATAGCTTGGCAGTGTGACATTGACTCAGGGAGGAGGAAGGAAGTGAGCTTGCATGCTGCCCATCAGTCCCTTGCATCTTGCTAAGCAGAGCAGGCCTGCATCTTCATAACAAGGCTCTAGAAGTGACTGCTTGAGGAGCTGCTTTTCAAGGGAAATAAAAACCCATTAACCCTCACATCCACTCTGTCCTCTTAGCTCCTGGTCATTGTCTTAGCTCTAGTTAGTCAACTTAAAAAACAAAAACAAAACAAAACAAACAAAACTAAAACCATTTACTTTGGCTCACAGTTTTACAGGCTTTGGTTCATGAAAGCATGGTTACCCTATGCCCTGTGGCAAGGTAGTTCCCAGTCACAGGCACTGTAGCAGTAAAGGAAACTGGTCACCTCATAGCCTGGATGCAAAAGAGAGAAGAGAGGGGACACTGGAAAGGGGACATGCTCCTTCCAGTGAACTAACTTCAGGTTACAGACTCCACTCAAAGCTTCCCCACTGTGTTGGTTGCTTTGTGTTATTGCGACCAAAATAAAGATTTGTTTTGTTTCCTAGTTCCAGACCATGGGCTGGAGAGATGGCTCAGAGGTTAAGAGCACTGACTGCTCTTCCAGAGGTCCTGAGTTCAAATCCCAGCAACCACATGGTGGCTCACAACCATCTTTAATGAGATCTGGTTCCCTAGTTCCAGATCATATTGGCAGGAAGAACATGGCAGAGGAACTCAGTTACAGGTCGCTCATATCACAGTGAGTCAGGAAGCACCAAGTGAGGCAGGAAGTGGGGCTAGGTGTAACCTTCAAAGCCTCACCTAGAGTGATCTGCTATCACCAGTTAGATTCCACCTGGTATAGGTTCCACAGCCTTCCTGAACAGTACCACCAGATGCAGAACGAGCCTGAAAACCTGAGCCTTTTGGAGACACCGTTTGATCAGACTATAGCACCCTTCCAACAGCACCACGGTAGAGACAATAAGGACCATGTTGTTAATGATATACATTTGTGTGGTTTTTTTTTGTTTGTTTGTTTGTTTGGGTTTTTTTGTTTGTTTTTTGTTTTTTTGTTTTTCGAGACAGGGTTTCTCTGTGTAGCTTTGGGCCTTTCCTAGAACTCCCTTGGTAGTTCAGGCTGGCCTTGAACTCACAGAGATCCGCTTGGCTCTGCCTCCCGAGTGCTAGGATTAAAGGCGTGCGCCACCACACAAGCCACACAAGCTAACTAGTTTTCACTGACAAAAATAGGAGATACTTTACACATTATGTGAACTGTCTCCAAAACATCAGCTTTATTCCTATCCCCAGTCCAGATATGAAAAGTCTACAGCAACAAAGAATGTAGAAAAGTCATACTCACAAGGAAATGGTAAAATTCCAGATGTGGTGTTTGGCACCAGTAGTCTTATCTGTTTAGGGCATGAGACTGGAGGGTCTTTGAGTAAGAGACCAGCCTTGGCAAGTGTTCTAACCCTCTGTCTCAAACAAAACAAGCACAAAGAAAGACTAATACATATTTAACTAAAGTCTACTAAAGGTCTAAAGTTTACTAAGTCTTCATTGTTGAAGGGCAGTATATGTGTTCAATAAAAGAATTTTGATGCCAATGAGAATCTAGATTTCAAAACAGATTATAGTCCAGTTAGGTTTGACAAAGCCTAAAATATCCAACTGATAGGAAGATGAGCTCTACTTGTGCAGCAGCAGATCAGTGTCCAATGAGTCCAACATGCTTTAATCAAGTATTTTGTTACCTGCATCAGGAATTGAAGAATTTTGAAATTCAGCCTGAAATAAAGGTTCCAGTTAGGAGTTCCTATTTGAGGAATACAGTATCAGCTAACAGTGTTGCATGCATAATATGTGCCTTTCTTTATGTTGATCCTTATTTTAAAAAGAACTATTAGGTGATATCTTTTGTTAAATCATTTTTGTAGTTAGATTTTTCCTGCCTGGCCCAGAGTCAGGACAAATCTCTCTCACCCACCAGGCCCATAAACACTCAGACCCAACCAAGTAAACACACAGAAACTTACATTGTTTACAAACTGTATGGCTGTGGCAGGCTTCTTGTTATCTACTTCTTCTATCTTAAATTAACCCATTTCTATTAATCTATACTTTGCCATGTGGCTTGTGGCTTACCGGTGTCTTTACATGTTGCTTCTCATGGCGGCGGCTGGCAGCCCCAGCCCCCCCCCACTTCCACCTCCCAGAATTCTCTTCTCTCTTGTCCCGCCTATACTTCCTGCCTGGCCACTGGCCAATCAGAACTTTATTTACACAGAGCGATATAAATAAAGTGCTGATTGGCCAGTGGCCAGGCAGGAAGTATAGGCGGGACAAGAGAGAAGAGAATTCTGGGAGGTGGAAGGCTAGGTGGAAAAAGACGCCACCAGCCGCCGCCATGGCAAGAAGGGCATCATAACAACTGGGTAGATGTCCAAGAACAGTGAGAGAAGTACGTGCTAGGAAGACTGGAGTGATTGCAAACAGAGGAGATTCATCATGCCTGGGTTTACCATACACTTTGAAGCTTTGGATTTGTTTACCCTGTGATTATTCTTGGCTATCACTTAAGGCTAATTTAAGAGCATATTTTGGTAGTCTAGATAATAGCTCTGAATATTTGTTTCCTAGTAAATTAGAACCCATCTGCATTTCTTCTGTCTTTGTTCTGTCTCTTTTTCTCCAAAATGCACAGAGTACAAATATAAAAGAAAGAAAAACTGTAATGTGGTATATGCCCTGCTAAGAAAGCAGAGTAATGCCAGAAGTAGATAGGCAGTGACAGTGGGTAATCAGGGAAATTTATTAGTGGGTTATCTTGAAACCATGATTTTCCATACTTTATAGTAAGATACTCAAAACATTTCACAGGCTTGTTCAACTTCCATAAATACATGTCATGTGTGAGGGATGTCTGTTAATATCTTATACACACACACACACACACACACACACACACACACACACACACACACGTACTTTGAATGGTTCAGAGCAATCCGTTAGTATGTTTTGCATGTTATTAAACCAACCTGCAGTACATGATGGGGTTTTTGTCTATTACCTCCTTGAAAGACTTTCTTCTCATTTGGCTCCCAGAAGTATCTGCCCCTCTGGTTTTCCTCAGACCTCCCTGGCACATCCTGAATTCTCAACCTCATCTACCTGACCTCTGCTGATGTGGTGTGTGGCTTCAGTCCTTGGCCACCTGCTCATTTTCTACCCTCATTTGTGTCCTTGGTAACCTCATCCAGTCTCAGGGCTTTAAAGGCTTTGTCAGTCTGTCGACTCCCACAGTTCCGCCTCAGCCTCGAACACTTTTCTGAATTTCTGGCTTTGATGACCTTTTGCTTTCTTGTCATTTCCATTTGTTTGTCATCCAGGAGTCTGGAGTTGAAAGTACCCCAACCTCAGTTCTGCTATATATGTCCAGTATTTGCTGTTCTTTACTCAATCTCCCCCATTTCAGTCAGTGAATATGCCAAGCTTTTAGATGCTGTGAGCAAAGCCTGTTTACCAACCTCAGAGGCAGCCCGTCAGGATAGGTATGCCATTGGCTTTCAAAATTGCTCAGGACTTTCCTAGCTATTGCCCAGGTGTAAGCTGCCATCCTTTCTGGCTTGGTTTATTTAATTAGGCTCTGGTCTTATGCAATATTCTTAATCCTTTTTAGCCAGAACAATACTGTTAAAAACTTCAATCCTATTTTATGAATTTATGGCTGAACATTCTCCACTAGCAAGTCATCTGTGGTAGAAATTGTTCTTTTTTTTTTTTTTTTTAAAGTGGTTTTCTGCCCTGCCAGTGAATTTTCTATAGCTTTCTGTCTGGAGATCGCTCCCTTCTACTCAATGGTTTTCTGGCTGTAGCTTGTAAGCTCCATGACCTGTACCACCAGGCAGCCATCTAACTTGCTTTCTCTGCATCTTCATGGATTTTCTCCAGGTTGCCTCCCTAGTTCTCCGGCTATCCCATTGCTATCCCTTCAACATGCTCTGCCAGTCCCCCCATGCTTGTTATTGTCTGCACTCTTCGTTTTTTCTCTGTGAAGGTAGGGATTTTTAAGGATTTGTTCACTGTTGTTATCTAAAACTCAGCATCATGACTAACATCTAATAGGCCATCTATTTTTGTTTAATGAATGAACTTGCTCACCCAAGTTGTTAAACTGCACTATACAAGTGCTGCTCCTTTAGTCTGTGAATGGAATTTGTCTGCTGATGCCTCTGCTGTGATCCTAAGGTAAAGATTTTTACCTTAGTACACAGATGCTCCTGATACCCAGATCTTTGTCTCCATGAACAAGCCTGCCTGTCAGAGGAGGGCAAGAGAAAAAAGTACACATTACCATCTCCAATTGTTAGCGTCCCTTTGGACCAGAATGGCTTCAAAATGTTATTCCACAGAGGCAAAGAAATCTGAAACCCTGTATAGTTCCTTTAGCCTCTGCTGCGTTAGCTGAGTCATATCTATGACTAGTTCATGAAAAGGAACAGACAACTACATTAAGCCTTGTAATGATGAAACAAATAGCCTGTGACAAAATGGGTATCTACAGGCTAAGCTGCCATGCAAGGTGGGTATTTTCCTCTGTTTTTGATAAGGTAAAGAAAAAGGGTTAAAGTGAAACCATTTCAAGAGATGTAAAGAAACAACCTCCAGATGTTTCTTGGTTCAATGTGGTTTTTATGGTCTCTCTTTTTTCTTTTCTTTTTTTCATTTTCTTTTTTCTTTTCCCTTGTTGTTGATAACGTAAGAATCTGGGTAGGAAGTACTGCATGGATTCCAGTGAAAGTCAGTGGTAGGGGGTTTCTACTATACTAATTACAAGTGGAATGTGACTTTATTCCTCGTAGCAACCTAGTTTCATTCCTTTCCCTTCCTGTTTCATGAGCTCTGTCTCTCACATAATTAAATGGAGTTTTCAGTTGCTTTCTTAACTTTCATACTAGTGATCGTTAACATTTTCTGTGTTTTTTAATATTTATTTATTTGGGTTTGGACATGTGGCTGCCATGGCACATGTGTGAAGATCAGAAGACATATTAAGGGAGCTGCTTCTGTGTTTCTATCATGTGGTTTCCAGGGCTCTAACTCAATTTACAAGCTTGATGGCTAGCTCCATTCCCCACCGAATTTTCTTGCTGATTCCATTATCGTAGTGGTCTAGATTACATTTTTTTTTGTGTGTATTTTCTTCCTTCTTGGGAAGGGGTACATATATGCAAGCAAGAGGTTTATGTATACTGTTCTAGTGTCTTCTTCTATTGCTCTTCACTATGTGTATGGTCTGTTTGTCCATCCATCCACCCACCCATCCATCCATCCATCCATCCATCTATCCATTCAGCCATGTATAGCATACTCATTGTCTTGATTTTCTATCCAGTAAGTTTCAAAGACTCCCTACCCTCTGCCCTAGGACTTCAGACCTCAGGCTTCACACCTGACTCTTCCATGGGTGCTGGGGATCTAAACTCCAGCCCCAGTGCTTGGCCAGGTTGCCCTTTATCCATCTAGCCATCTCCCCAGCCTGTTTTCCTCATTCTTTTTTTTTTTTTTTTTTTTTTTTGGTTTTTCAAGGTAGTATTTCAGGCATGAGCCACCACTGCCCGGCCTTTCCTCATTCTTAAGTGAGAAATCTTTCACTTTACTATTTGACTTTTATATTGTTAGTTGGGTGGTCTTGGTTTGTTAACTTTTTTCATTACGAATTGTCATATGAGGATCAAACATACAGAGATGCATTTCATAAACTGCGGAAACATTTAAATCATCAGTGCCAATACTAATATTGACGTCAGATCAGCAGATTTCTAAAATTCCTTTCACCTGTAGACCTGAATTATTTTTTAAGGCCTTTTATAAGTACATTGTACTAGATTGTATAAATTCAGACTGTGTGTGCATTTGTGTACACATGTCTGTAACATGGGCTTTCCAAGAGCTGACTGTGAAATATTAAGTAATTGGAAGTGGCGAAGGACTCTAAAAACTCATTTATGATCTCCAGTGTGTCCTGTACATACTGTTCTTAGTGTTCACTTCTCAGATATTCACAATACATTTTACTCTTCAGCAAGATTCTGTAGCAGAACATTTCCTTATGATCCTTAGAATCTCCCTGGATTATATTAAAAAATATGGCCTCTCCCTTTATGAGTATATAAAGTCATATATGATGTGTTTCTATAAATCTGATTTTATTACCATTTTCCAAAGTAATTTCTCATAATCCTGCCAGAACCCTCATTTTCGTTTGTCACATTCCAGCTCTATCCTTGAGTAAGAAGGCTACCTCTCCCATCTGCCCAAGAACCAAGGGTTACATGGTCAATTTTAAATTCCCAGCTTTCTATGTAATCTCTTAAATTTTACATCCTAGGGATTCATTTACATTTACAAAACATTTTTGTTCCTCTTTCCAGCACCAGTGCATTTCCTTAAGTTTCCTACATGCATGACTTTTATAGCCCAGTATAAGCTAGAATGCTCTGCCATATTGATTTAGTGGTATGTCTCAATAAATTTTCCTGTTACTGTGCTTGCTCTGTACCAGGCAGCCAAAGGGGAAACAGACGGATGTGCTAGTTAACTAGTTTTAAAAGAGAAAAATTCCATTTTCCCCATTCTCTAATGTCAGAGCTGTCCTGCCTGTGACCTGATACTGAGATGTATTGGGTTCCTCTGACATCTGTTAAAGGAAGCAGTGACCTGACCTTTTAAAAATTTTATTAACATTTATAAATTTGTTTTAGTGTATTATGTTGGAAGCAATGATTTTTCTTCAGGATGGATTGGGGTGACTGGTGTGCAGATTCATACCACTGCCATAGATTATCTGGTGGACATTTTGTAGCCTGCATAGATAGCAGCTTCTTTTCCTCCTCCCTTCCTGGTTTTAAGGCTTAGGGTAATAGGGATGCAAGCATTTCGTCTGTTTTCTTACATCTGTTTCCAAACAGCAAGTGCCATTCATGTCAGCCTTTGTTTAGCATAGGTCTGTCTGCGTAGGGATTCCTTCAGGGTTTTTTCTTAGTGCCTGGTGCATTCCAGGCATCATGACAGTCCTCAGGGCTGTAAAGGATTGTGATGGTCTGTAAAGGATGCTGGCTGATTGTCACCATCCTCTCTGTCAAGTAACTTGTTAAAGGATGATTTAGGAACCTGTAATTTATAGTTAAGTCCCTAAGCAAAGACAGCCCCTCACTCATTCTAGGTTTGAAGTCCTTTCTGACTTCCCCTGTTCTTCTTTTATAATTTTTAAAACCACATTCTATCTTGGCACTTACAGCAAATTGATTTATAAAATCTTGAAAGTAGAAACTTTTTGTCAGAGAACAATACAAAAACATGTTTATTAATGCAAATCAGTGGAACTTAACTGTATACAGTTCTGTTGCCTTAGTGATTTTCATCTTTCTGGTCATTCTCAGGAACATGAGAAGTCTGTCGTTTTATACAAGGGCACCTCTCCTGTGTCAGCACACAGGAGCCAGGAATTGGCTGTCTTTCTAACCTTGTTCTTGCAAGAACAGTTGTGAATAGTGACGATGATTGACACTCCCATCCATCATTTACCTCTTTCCAGATGCTTCTGAAACTTAAATTAAGCCTTGCAACTCCTTAGTGAGTATAGATTGCTGTTTTATTTTACAGTAAATATTTGTTTATTTTATAGACAGGGAAATTGAGGCATTGAGAACCTAAGTGGCTAGATAATAAGTTACAGACACTGCTGGGAAATATTACCTAATGTTTATTGAGCCCCTGTGGAGCATATTTTCATGCGTCCTGTGCAGTATATTTTGTTTCTGACTTTCCTCTTTATGCTTGCAGAAAGTACTCTATGGAACTTACTGCCATTCGTCTGTCCTCACAGGGAACTATTTTTTTTGTACATATACTTTTGCCTGTTTTTATATATTAAACCTTTTGCATTTACTATGCAATGATTAATGATATAAACATGGGTCACATTTCCAGGTTCAACTACTCCATTTATAGCACTACAAAACAAAAATACTGTCATGTATCAGTTGTTGTGTTATCACCAGAAAGGCAAATTAAGAAGTGGTTCTCATACCCAGGAGTCTCTATTTCTAGTAAGTATTTTTTAGCAATAACAGAAAAAAATGTATCCTGTTTAATTTGTGTTTATTTTAAAACAAGCACTTTTCTTGTTGTGGAACTTTTTAGGACCTTTAATATATCAGGTGCATTGAGAATGTCTGTAGTCCAATAAAGTGTGCCGGGTTTCCTGAGCTTAAGTAACAACCTCTGGGTTGCTGCTTTTTCAGTATACACTTAGAGAACTGATGATGTAGTACTTTCACTGTTCACCTGCCAGACAGTCCTAGAGAAGCGGGGAGGGCAGACAGTGCAACTTTCCCAGAACAGCTGTTGGAAATTATAGCTAGTCAGTCCTTGAAGATGCTTTGAGCAGCAGTCTGTGAAGGAGAAGCAGGCTACCTCCCCACTGTTCCCATTCACAGCCACTCTCTGGAATGTCTTTCTATGGGTGAGACATACTCCTAAGGCATTGGCAGTCATCTATTCTGTCCTCTTATATTCATTTCAAATATTTGTTGAGGACAAGAGAAAGAGATTTACTTATGATACTAGAACCAGTTAGAAGAGCCTGCCAAACCCAAGTCTTTTAATTCTCCTTTACAGCATACTCTTTCTCAGTTGACATCTGCCTCAGAAGTTTGATGCTGCAGAACAAGTAGTATGGTTGAGACAACTGTGATATGAGTGGCCTTTACCATCAAGCAGGACAGAAATAGCCCATATTGTCAAATGTCCTTTGGTGTCTCTCACAATAATATCAGAATCAGCCATCTTTCCCTTTCTTTCTTTGTAGTTGCTCATCTAATCCCCTCTCATCATAAGATGTGTAGTGTTTTCACAATAGCTATTTTGTGTTTGAGGCATTGGTGGGCCTTCTTTCCCATACTCCCTGACACATCCAAAGTGACTTGGCACTAGAATCTGATACACTGCTGGAGCCCTGAGTAGGGTTTTTTGTATAGTTTTTTAATGTCCAGGGAAGTACAATAAATACAAGGGAATAAAAACCATTAAATGTATAGGTTAAAAAGAAGTCATAAAGCAGGCCTTGCTTTTCTCTTAATTGTTTCTCCCAAAAGGTATGTAAATCAAATAAAAATGTGTACTCTCCTTCTAGATTACTTTGGGATAACTTTATACCATGTTCGTTGTTTTAGGAAGGTTTTCTACAGTGGTACCCTGTTCTGTCATTACAATGTAGCTTTATATTGTGACTAGATTATAGCTCATGCACTTGGATCATCTGTAAGTCAAGTTTTTGGAATTCAGAATGCATTTGCTCATGGAAATAATTTCATTTTGTGCAAACCGTCTTTGGGTGTCTAGTGTTTCTCACTGTAACTTACTCAGTTCTAATGAAAGCCTGTATCCTAGGAGTGGATTAACAGTTCGACGTAAGATTCTAGCAACACTTTTTTTCCTAGTGAGACCTGAGGTCAGAAGACCATTCAGTGTTTAGAGTATGGCAAACAGAAGGGCCTTGGCAGTCATCTAGTTCAGCCTTCTACATGCCCAGGAATGTTATCAACAGCTGGTGCAGAAGGTCCTGTAGGGAAGATGTGAGGGACAGCATCTCCAGGGTCACCAGAATGATCATTGGAACTGTGGCCTGAGTTTGTAGATGTTTCTGGAGTGAACTTGGGAAGACGAGATAGTGACAGGGTCTGAAGGTAGGCGTGAGTCTTCAAGGACATTCTTCCTGGATAAGACGTGAGAGTGTCTCTCATATTTAACCTTTCACTTTCACCCTTCTCCCTTCGACTGTTTGGCTGTAGAGTGCAGTGCCCAAACCAGGGATGATGGGGTCTTGCTGTCAGTGATGAGGAAGAGAGCTTCTGAAGGGTCTACCTGGGAAGTGTATGAAGGGGATGTGTTGCTAGAGTTTTCCTGCCTGGCCCCCAGTCAGGACAGATCTCTCTTACCGGTCAGTCCCACAGTCACTCAGACCCAACCAAGTAAACACACAGAGACTTACATTACTTATAAACTATATGGCCGTGGCAGGCTTCTTGTTATCTACTTCTTCTATCTTAAATTAACCCATTTCTATTAATCTATACTTTGCCACGTGGTTTGTGGCTTGCCAGTACCTTACATCTTCCTTGTCATGGCGGTGGCTGGCAGTATCTCTCTGCCCAATCCTTCCACCTCCCAGCATTCTCTTCTCTCTTGCCCCGCCTATACTTCCTGCCTGGCTACTGGTCAGTCAGCATTTTATTTACACAGAGTGATATCCACAGCAGGGATGAGGTTCCCTGAATGCAGGGTGAGACATACAGGGGCCATGACAGTGCTTGGTAATGTGTGTGTGGGTGGGTGTGTGGGGGGGGGGTGTGTGTGTGTGGGGGGGGTGTGTGTGGGTGGGTGTGTGTGTGTGTGTGTGTGTGTGTGTGTGTGTGTGTGTAGCAGACTCTGCCAATGCCGAGGTTCAGTTGAGTACTTGTCTTCATTGAATTTCAGTTAATGGTAGAAGGGAAACTGCTTTTCTGATGGATCCAAATCTGTAATTTAGTGATAATTCCTGGCAAGTTTTATGGACACTGGACTCAAGAAACCAAACAACAGTCAAACACTGCATTGAATGAAGAGACCATGAAGAGCCTGTGAGGTGCTGTGAGCATGCACAAAAACTTACCTCCACTTACACTGAGTCTTGCAAATCTGTATACTTCATTGCTGGTGGGATGTATTTGTGTTGGTTTGGAGTAGGAGAGGAGGATAGTTCTAAAGAGGAAGATGGAGAGCTTAAAGCAGAATCCTTCAGAGTTCTCTGGGAAGAATGCCTGGAGATCCCTGTTCATTTAGAGCTTACTGAAGGACTACATGAGATAATACATTCATTTCTGAGGAAAAGTTTGAAAGGACTCTGAAGAATTTTTCTGGGTTTTTTTTTTTTTTTTTTGGACTTTTTATTTTTACATATAAACATTTTATTTTTCACTTATTTTCTTTTTAGAGATTTCCATTGTTGTATGTGTGTGTTGCCTGATGTGTAGAGCTGGGTACATACATGTCAGAGCATGTGTGTATACTGATGATAACTTTGTGAGGTTGGTTTTCTTTTTCTACCTTAATGTATATTCTAGGGAACAAACTTACGTCGTCAGTCTTACAAAGCAAGCCCTTGTACCCACTTAGGCATATTCCTGGAGCATGGGTCCCTAATTTAGCATTGCACTGTGGTTGTATAGGAAGCTTTTTTGCTTTTAAGACTCAAGTTTCCAGTGAAATTTTTCTAGATTTTCTGAGGATTAGTTATTTTGACCTTCGGTAGTACAAATTCACAGTTGGTGCAGTTGTGAACACTGAAATTGCAAGCAGCAGATATGGTGTTGGCTTTCCTTGTGAAGTTAAAGGGCTTGGTCAGAGTCTGGCACCTCCATTTCTGGTGTGAAGACTACCCCTGTTATCTGTATGATCTCTATCACAAAGTCCCTGCATTCCCAGTGATGCTAAAATTGTGGCCTTCACAGCTTCCTGACTGGGCACGTGCTTCGGTCATGGCACTTTTCTCCTTCTCTCTACTGTGGGCCGACTAGCTGCAATGTTCCCAGCACTCAGTCATGCAGTACATGCACAAGGGCCTGGCATTTGCTAGCTGCCCAGTCAGGCTCTGCTTCGTTTAGTTTGGTTCCATTTGTGGCAGTACTTTCTTTGCCTGTTGCTAACATACAGGCAAAGACATTACAGCAGTAGTCTGTCTGGAGGGTACTTGTGGTGTGGCCGAGCTGTGAAGGATACCCTGAAAACCTACAGAATTTCCTATTTAGATTCTCCCATTCTATTTTCCTTCCTCAGTGCACAGCATTGTAAGACAAGGAATTCTCCTGGATGTTTGCTTCTGCCTTTATCTCTGTGTTGTGTACAGGATATCCCGATCAAGCTAATACCAACTGGTGTCCTGAGTATACATAGCTGGAGAACATTCCTATATATTCCTCTCTGTCCAGGCATTTACCACAGTGATAAGTTTTTGTTTTTATTTAACAGATATTTATGTGGCTATTATCATGAGCAAGAAATGAAAAACATGAAGTCTATGTTTTGCCAAAACAGAATCTTTTCCTAGTAAGAAAAGCAAATAGTGAACAGATGCCAATGCCTTGGGTTTTAAATTACTACAAAAGAAGATAGGATCGGGAGGAGCAGATAGGTGCTCAGAGCAGGTCGGCATTCAAGGACACACATGAAGGAAAGTAGGAAAGAAGCCATCCAGGCAGAGGAAGTGGGAGTCCTGAAGCTCTGAGACTAGAATTGAGAGCCATGAGAAGGAAGAGTGTGTGAGAGAGATGACCTCTGAGAGATGTTAGGGCAGGATTGTTCAGTCTTTTAGTTGGTGGTTCAGACTTTGTATTTGATCCTGAATTGGAAAGCTTTTTGAGGGATTTGAGCCATTTTAAGGGTACATTTCATTCTGATTTCTTTATTTCTAATCCTTTTTAAAGATTGCCTTGGCTATTTTATGAAAAATAAAACCATAAGGAGGTAAAAGTACTAATAAAGAGAAGAGGCCAGGTGGTGGTGGCACACGCCTTTAATCCCAGCACTTGGGAGGCAGAGGCAGGCGGATCTCTGTGAGTTCGAGGCCAGCCTGGTCTACGGAGCGAGATCCATGAAAGGCGCAAAGCTACACAGGAAAACCCTGTCTCGAACCCCCCCCCCCCCCCCCAAAAAAAAGAAAGAGAAGAAAGCCATTATGATAATGCTACATGAGGCTGGTCTCAGCTAGGTTCCTCTATTCTGGGTGAAATATAAAGATTTGCAGGGGACCTGGCAGTACTAGGCGAAAACCAGAGGTCATTGTAAGCTTTTCCTTATGAGCACCAGAAGAATCCAGATGTGATCTAAAGAGATAAGGAAGACGAACAGGAGACCAGGAGTAATCGGCGTGGGGTATCTGGAGCCAGTTTTCTTGTGGAGTAGTTACTTGAATATGTCGTGGTCCTTTGAATGGTTTCATATCTTTGCTGTCTCATATGACAACCACTTGCCATGTGTCACTCTGGAGCATGACAAATTTGGTTGTTACAGCTGAGAAACTGTTTTTTGTTTTGTTATGTTTTTTTTAAATATAATTGTTGTAAATTAAATTTCAGAAGTTACCTGTGGCAAGAGGTCCATATGGCTGACTACAGATGTTAATTTAAAAGTCATCAACACGTCAGTGCTTTATAAAACCTTCAAAATAGATAAATCCTTTTGGGAGGGAGTCTAGGTAAAGATGACAAGACATCTGAGAACAGTGTAGAAGTTAGGAAGACAAAGGACTGTGAGGTTGGAAAGGCTAGTCAATAGAACTAAATGGTAATGAAAACTGGGGAACACTTGACTTCATAGAGAGTAGTGTCTGCATGAGAACTGCACACTGTGTAAATGCCCCTTCATCTTAAAGTGAGTTACTTATGGGTTTATCTCCTTATAACCTCTGCTTAGCCCAGATCCGCGCAAGTACTTTTTGCTTATTTGCTTGTTTTAAATCATTCCATTTAAATTTTGTTTTAAATAATTCCAAAAGTGAAGGATGTTCAGCAGATGAGAATCTGCAAAAGCTATTCTTCAAGAAATGAGGGACAGAGTGGGAAAGCAAGGAAAGACATACCATGATAAATAAAGACATCATGGGATTAGGAAGAAACAGGGTGTTAGGAAAGTTCCCAGGAATCCACAAGAATGACCCCTCCTTAGACTATTAGCAATAGTTGAGAGGATGCCTGAACTAGTCTACTCTGGGAACCAGATTAGTGAATACCCTAACTGTCACCATAGAGCCTTCATCAGTTACTGATGGAAGAAGTTGCAGAGATTCATGGCTAGGCACCAGGCTGAGCTCCAGGAGTCCAATCAATGAGAGAGAGGAGGGATTCTATAAGCGAGGAACATCGAGATCATGGTGGGAAAAGGTACAGAGACGACCCGCCACATTAGTGGAAACCCATGAAATGTGGACAACTAGCTGTGGAGCCCCCATGGGACTGGACTAGGGCCTTTGTAGATGTGAGACAGTTGTTTAGCTTGAATTGTTTAGGGGGCCTCTGGGGCAGGGGATTGGGATCCTTCCCTGGTGCATGAGCCGGCTTTTTGGAGCCCAGTGCCTAAAGTGTGACACCTTGCAAAGCTTTGGTGCAGGAGGGAGGGGCTTGGACCTGCCTCAAATGAATGTACCAGTCTCTGCTGACTCCCCATGGGAGACCTTGACTTGGAGGAGATGGGATTGGGGGGGGGGGATAGCTGGGGGATGGGAAGAGGGAGGAGGGGGGAATCGGTGGTTGGTGTGTAAAATAAATAGAACATTTCTTAGTAAAAAGAAAAGAGACAATATTGCAAATATATTTGTGACCCTGGCAGTGAATTTGATACAAATAACAATAGTAAGGGAGACAGCTTTCATTACTTGCATCCTAATGTGAGACCTCATGAGCTCATATCAACATTCATTTAATGTTCTCGAATGTAATCAAATATAAGGGCTTGAAAACTGTGAATAAAAGCAAAGTATATACATGATCAAATTAAACTATACAATAGAGAAAAAATTATATTAACCCATACTGAGAAATTTTGTAGTAAAACTAAATCATTTTAACTGAAGTATTGTTTAAGATTAAGAGTCATTAAAGAGATATGACAATCTAATGTAAAAAAGAATTATTAAGATTTCAAAGCAATGTAAATAAAGTATTTCTCTTTACCAAAAAAAAAGAAAGAGAGAGAGAGAGAGAGAGGAAGGAAGGAAGGAAGGAAGGAAGGAAGGAAGAAAGAAAGAAAGAAAGAAAGAAAGAAAGAAAGAAAGAAAGAAAGAAAGAAAGAAAGAAAGAAAAAGGAAAAAAAGAAAGGAAGACATGAGTCTCCTGACTTAAGGTTGGCACATGGATGAGTCCCCACTGTGTGTACTACTTCTTGCTGGTCAGCCTCACCAGCGTGGCCACCACATCCCCTCTCTCCAGTCCTACCAGACTTGTTGAAAAGAAGCCAACATGAAGATCTCGTTATCTCAGCAGGTTTGGAAATAGAACAAACAGCTGGCCAGCCTTCCTTTCCTTTTCTCCCAGTTTTTGTTTCTGTCATTGTTTCCTTCAAGAGATTCCAGCAAGGAAATCTGGAAGTCAGATCAAATTAAAGTAATGGATGTCCTGAAGGTAGATTTTACCCCGACTCTCTGACACCTACTGTTGATGCATTTTCCCCTTTCGACTTCTCTTTCAGTCTCCCCTGGACCTTGAGTTTTAATACTCAGTGTTGTGTCTCCCCCATATATACATTATATTATAACATAATAGTAGATATTCCTCTGTTCATTTCTCCCCTTATTCCTCTATTTTGAAAACTCTTTCCACAGTTACTTCATGTACCTCGACTCAGCCTCTTATTTCACAGCAAGAGTACATCCTGGCTTTGTTGGCTCAGGCCCTAACATGCTTTCATTGCACATTTCTCTGTAGTCCCATCTCTGTCTTCATCCTTCAGGCCAGATGCTGCCCTATCTCTCTGCTGTGTTTGGTGCTTATTTCTCATGACGCCAGACTTAATACATTTACTTGGGGAGAAATCTCAAAGCCAAAGGGACAAGCATGCTCTTCCTTTGCCAATTTTAATGCTTTTGTTATAATTCCTATGGTAGTTTGAGTTAACTCTGTAACATTCTTAATACTCATTTTTCTTTTCTTTATATGTGCTTTGTACAATTTCTCTTTTTCTTCTTTTCTCCCTTTCTTCCTTTCTCCCTTCCTCCCTCCCTCCCTCCCTCCCTCCCTCCCTCCCTTCTTTCTTTCTTTCTTTCTTTCTTTCTATTTTTTTGTTTTTCGAGATAGGCTTTCTTTGTGTAGTTTTGGTGCCTATCCTGGATCTCGCTCTATAGACCAGGCTGGCCTCAAACTCACAGAGATCTGCCTGGCTCTGCCTCCCGAGTGCTGGGATTAAAGGCGTGCATCACCGCTGCCTAGCACTTTGTACCATTTTACAGTGGTGAACACTATAGCTGGCATATAGAGTGCATTCTCATTCCTGTGGTTGAAAGTACTGTCAAGTGATCAGTGTGTTGGTACAGGGAGGTGTGCAGAGGAGTAGATGGGTAGGATGGAGCATGACCCTGAAGACCCGTAGTGACTTTCTGTAGTGAAGTAGTACAAGGGAGGCAGAGAATTGGTATCACTCTTAAGCTTTCCAGAGTTTAAATCTGCCAAGGAAAAAATGGCAGAGCTGTACCCTACCTTGAATGATTAAAAGTCACATGGAGCATGGGGAAAGAAAATCCCAATGGGCTGTTGACTAGAAAATCTCTGACACTCAAAAGCTATAACATAGCAATTGCTTATAACTCTAGAAACTACAAATGGAAATGAGCAGGGATTATATATAATACAAAAGATGAATGCACACACATTCCCTGTCCAATGGGCTTTTAATATAAGACAAGCCGATTAAGGCAATATGCACAGTAATTATGTCTTTGAAAGGGTCAGGGCTGCTGGACTCTTCATTCACTTCATACATTTAGTTTATTTTGAGTTCTTCTGTAAGGATAATTATATTACTTTAAGATATGCATTTTTACAACTGAGCTGTATGGAAATCACTGATTATTAAATGAATTTTGTGTATTTAACCTCATAATTCACTTACATGCCATGTATGTGCCTTGAAGGGAATGTGTGTCTTTTAACGTTTCTCTGTGTTAACCCAGCTGCCTTCCTTTATTGCTACCATATTACAATGGGTGTTTTCTGCATTTTTATGAAGAGCCTATTAGTGGCTTAGGCTTGATTTAAAGAACTTACCCAGTGAATGAATACAGTTCACCCCTATGAATGAATTTAGCACTTTAATGTTATTTATTCACTCCACACCATAAAATGTAATATAATAATTAATGTGTCCCTTGGGCTTATGGTAAAACTTAGTGATCATCCTCTCAGCAGGAGGATGATCACAGTTTGAGTGGAGAAATAATGATCAGAATTCACCACGCACACTGGGATGCCATTTATATACCTGAATCTTAGAAAGGCGGAATTACAATGCTTAATATCATGCTTAGCACTTGGCATCTGAATGTAATGAGACTCAGATGGGAAAGATTCAATCATAGAAGTAAGAGCTTAGGTTACATCACCTTCAAATTGGCAAGACAAATAAAATAACGTTTTCAATAGTGTGTAATTCTTAATTTCTTGTGATGTGTAAGTGTTAGGTTAGAGCTTTTTACACATAGGAAAGCCACCATCCTTTTGTATTTTGTTTTGGGGACAAAAATTACTTCAAAATTTCCTCATTTTCAATTCCATTTGGAGTTTTCAAGATGACTATTAGCCACCTATACATACTATAAACTTCAGTTTCCAAGTAGTGCCAAGAATGGGTCACCTCTCTTAACTGAAACATACAGTCAATATTGAGTGTTCAGAATTCTCAGTATAATGGGACTGAAAAGGTGGTTCATCAGTTAAGAACACCTGCTACACTTGCAGAGGACCTATGTTTGGTTTCAAGTACCCACATGACAGCTCACAACTGCCTGTAACTCCTGTTCCAGAGGATACAACACCCTCATATGGCCTCCATGATTGCCAGGCAGGCCCATGGTACAGATACATACATATAGGCAAATACTCATACACACACACACACACACACACACACACACACACACAGAGAGAGAGAGAGAGAGAGAGAGAGAGAGAGAGAGAGAGAGAGAGAGAGAAGTCTTTAAAATTCTCCATATAACAACCTCTGTCTAGTTGTAGCCCACAGTAGTCATGGTTATTTTTATAATATTTTCTTGTCTGTCTTTATTAATAGTTTTTTGGCCTTTGAAATAAGGGGATATAAGTTTATGGCCATAGAAACTCATGAATACTTTACACCACAATTTTGTCTACCCAGAAGCCTGAGTCTTTCCTTATATCCAGAAAATATATGATCTCAAGTCTTCTAAGTTTACTGAATAAGTAACTTTTATTTCTCATGTGTAAATCTTGGTGTTTAAATTTTAGAATACTAAGTATGTATAGCCTATCATTTTGACAATTCTGCTTTATCAGGTCATAAAAAATTATTTTTAAATACGAGATCTCATTTGATGAGACTGGGCTCAGTCTCAGTAGCCTATTGCTTGGGCTGGCCTTGAAGTCCTTATCTGCCTGTCTCCATCTCCAGAGTGCTGGGCTTACACGTGTGAGACACTATTATTTAGCTAGTTCATGAACGTATTTATGCAGATAAATCAGTTCTTGAATTAGAATATTACTGAGCTACTGTGTTCCTTTTAACATTGTTGAAATGATTGTTAAATGGAATTAGTTATTACAAAGCATAGGCACATCTCTATATATATACCTATATATATGCATATTTATCAATTATTTACACATATGTGAATCAATTGTTTACACATATATATTCAGTGCTGCTTTTATATGTAACACTTTATGTTTTTAACCTTTGACATGTTATTTTTATGTATATGGAAATGTATGGATGGTATAGAATAATGCACGTTTTCCTCAGAGTGATGACTCACAGGTGATCAGCTCATTGCTTTCTGTTACAAGCAATAAATAAGCACAGTTATACAACCAGAGGATTGGACCACTTTATTTGAGGATATTTGTTAAAACAGGATTTTTTAAGTTTATGTCTTTCATGAGAATCATATTGATTATTCTCTATAGCCCTATGTTGTTGCTGTATATAGATTTTATTCATTATTAACCAGAATAGTATGTCAGTGTATTTTATAGTATGTTAGTCTAAGAAAGACCTTTTCTCTTCATAGTTGTACTTAAGGATATATTAAATCAAGCTAGAAACTATAAAGCAGATGTTTGTTATGGGAACAGCACGGGATGAGATGTATGCATCATGAGGATAGAAGTGACTTTTTTGGGATGAACCTGAGGCCTTATCTACTAGCTGTGTATCTCTTGTGTGGACAAACGTTCTACTTTGTAGATCTTTTAAGTTAGAGCCAATGGAATTTTTGATGACCGTGGCAAGCAGATTTAGGACATGCTGTATCTTGAGTATCAGGGACTGAGAAGTTTCATAAGGCAGTTTTTAACTTGGGGAGCTAGGAACTCAGTGTCTATCCTTATTTTGGACAAAGTAGATTGAATTAAAATCTGTCTTCTTATAAAATAATCTTTACTTGTTAGGCCTTCAGCCTCTCAATTTCTCATAACACTTTCAGGCTTTCTAACCAGGCAGTTCATCATTACTGGTACATGAATTATTAATTATTTAGATCATTACCATTAGCAAAAACATACTGCCTATTTGGTAATGTGCCTGTTCCAGGAGCCTGAAATTTTGAAGATAAACTTGACAGTCAAAGCCACTGATGTAATTCAGTTAAATTAGTAGGGTGAGAATTGCAGGGTAGTGGGTGCTGGTGGTATTGGTGTTGGTGGTGGTTTTTAAGGCTGGGTCTCACTGTGTAGCCTAGACTGGCCATATACACATATCTTCTTACACTGACTCTCAAGTTTATTCCTGTACTCTCAAGGACATCCAGCCAGTTGTTTAGTTACCCATTCAAAAATTATTTATTTATTGACTTGTGTACAGGGAATGTTCTAGGTACTAAATGGCTGTGTGTGTGTGTGTGTGTGTGTGTGTGTGTGTGTGTGTGTGTGTGTAGAAAGTGAATCATCTCAAAAGCTGAGCAATTCTTTCTTCCTGTATTCAGAATTGTTCTTATTTATACTGATGTCTGTCTTATCCTTAAACTGTTATTTGGTTCTATTGGTACTCCTAGTTTATTATGATTGAGATAAAACTAACTCATAACTTTTAATATCTCCTCTGTCTCATATTTTTAAGTTTAACAAAATGGGATCCTTTTATAATACCTTTATTATGGTTAAGAATGCATTACAGTTCTTAGGAACAAGTGACAGATTTCACTTCTTCTCCATCCAGGAATACTTCTAGTAGACTTAGGGTCGGAGTCTAGTAGAGTTGATTTGTTCCATGACTCACTCCTCAGACACTTTCATCCTCGTCAAGGCCATACTGACTTCATCACAAAGAGGCTGTGATAGAATCTCTCATGTGTCATGTTGTCCATACCCCAAAAAGAGAACAAAGTTGTCATCCAAGCTGTACAGTCCCAAATAAAAACCATAAAGTCACTTTGGTTTGTTGTGGCTTTAGGTTTCTATTTTGGCTTTTGCCTCATCATATATTTCAGCTTCCAGTGCATTTTTTTAATTGTACAGATATTTTTTTAAGTTTCCACTGATGGCAGAAAACTTGCTAAGCATTTTCAAAGTTAAAATGTAGTAAAAGTTTATTTATAATTTAAACTCTGTGGCCACCCAAACCACAACTGGTCTTAACTCCTTTGTTTTCTAGTATACTTAATATGATGGACTCCTTTGGTTAAACAGAAGGGTTTTATATATTTTAAGTTTCTTTCATGGGTAGATAGATATATTTGAAAGCACACACTGGCTTAGCGTCACCTAGTGAATTAGGATATGTATAACATACTTATTATTATTTTATATTTATTGTTTTATTTATAATATGATCAACAGTATACTCTAGTTTTAAAAAATCATCTTAACTTTTCTTATTTTATACTGTCTCAGTTTTTCTCCTGTATTTGTTGAACTTAATAGCAAGCTATAAAAACAATTAGAACTTTATAATATATAATGTATATCTTAATAAAGCTGTTTTGTATATACATAAAGAAATTTAAAAGATCCTATCTGCATAAAAATGCTATATACTGAAAGTACAAGTAACCTCCCTTCTTTAGTTAGTCTTAATCCGCGTAGAACATATTTTTTGGGTCACTTTGCTGCTTCATGGATTGACTGCTTTATTCCACATACTAATTCCAGTTCTAAAACATGGGGAAATCTTAGTTTACTAATTAAAACGTTCATTTGGATAAGAACCTAAACAGAGTTCAGTAATTCTCAATTTCCCACTTTGCTTGCAAAACACAATGTAAGTATGGAATTACCCTCTTCACAGCTTATTACCCTGTGCGTTCACTCACAAGGAAATAATTTAATGCAATTTACTCCCAACTGTTTTTCTCATGCTGACCCCATTATTAAAGTAACCAACCTCTCAAGGTTACATTTATTTTGAAATTATTTAATTTCCTTGGGGGTCATAAATTTATTAACACCTGGTCTCATTCTGTGTATGTGTGTGTGTGTGTGTGTGTGTCTGTCTGTCTGTCTGTCTGTCAGTGTCTGTGTTTCATTATGAAATGTCTATATTATGTCACCAATCCATACATTTTTACCTGTTCGATTTCCTGCTTGTTTTGAAATCTCCAAGTTCATGGAGCACTAACAGTGTGGGGCGAGGAGGAAGTCCATCATGCTTGGTGAGAGAAGGGGAAATCACATTATTAATGAAAATGTTCTAGGGAAAAGTACTTTGTGTTCACCCTTACAAGGACTTCAGTTTTATTAAAATACTTGGGTAATGGAAGCACTTGCCTTTTTTGACATTCCCTGACGTGGAATAGCAGGAATATGTCCGTCCACCTGCTCTACCCGTGTTCCTCATGCTTCTTGACTGGAAGTTTTTCTAAGAAAATGAACTGTCATGTTGAAAGTGAATGAGCCATTTTGAAAATTGTTAAACAATTTTATTTTCAGAATTTTATAATACTTTTTGGTTTCGCTTTTCCATCTTTATTGCCATCATGCATTTTAAGTTTTCCCCAAAGTGCTTTTTTAGATAATACAGTGCGTAAGTTTTCCTTTTCAAGCTGGTTATGGCCAGTTTCTTTCCCTCTGTGGTTTTAGTGTTCCAGTGACCTTGGGAAGTTTTGTTCAGTGTGGCTTCCACAGCAGACCTGCAAGAGCAAAGCCTTGGTGTGATGTCCAGTTCTTACCCTGCCCTAGGATGGCCTGGAGAATATTTTTAGCTTCACTTAAATCTCACTTTTCCCACATAGGACCGTACAGGTGTTATATTAACTATAACCCTTTATAATCAATTGACTGTGGCAGGCATTATATGAGGTAGGCCTTGGTGCACCTATGTTTTTCTTTTGTTCATTGTGCAGCATTAGGAAGATGAAAGATTTTTAAGTAAAACTGTGCATGGAGGTGCATGCTTGCAGTCCCAGCATGTGGCAAGCTAAGGCAAGGGGCTACTAGGCATTCGAGGCCAGCCTAGATTACACAGCCCCATTCCAAGAAGCCAGACAAAAGCACTCAAAGATAGAAATAGGTGATGACATAGAAGTACAAAGTTAGCTTTTTGATCTGTCTGTGATCAAAGCCTGAAGTGTGAGTAGAAATGAGTTTCTACTGGGTGTAAACTGTGCTGTCTTTGTATTACCCAGTTCCCTTTCTGTTGTTCCTTAGATTGATTGAAAATCCTCCTGCTTTGTTGATTTTGTTTGATAAATTTGACAACTCTTCTTTCCAAGGTGTAACCTCTGTTCTACAACATAATCCCCATGAATGTGTATCAGAAGCTAAAAATCTTTGGTTTGTTTCTGGAAACCAAAAAGATGTTCTTGTGTCGTTCTAGATAAGAGAGTGATTGATGGTTTTGATATCAAATTCTGAACTGAAATAAATTTTGCCTCCAATTGAGAAAAAAAATCATAATAGCACAGGTCTTCTCTGCCAACCAATCCACACTTATGTGTCTTTGGTTTTCTTGGTTTGTTTTCTCTCTCTTCTACAATTGAAAAAAATCTCATAATATTTTTCCTAATTTGAATTAACAATATAGTTATTTTTGTTGTTGTTGTTAAAATAAAGATTGTAGACAGCCACCACTCCATCCATGCTTGGTCTAATGCCTTTCTCACCTTCCATAAATCTCCAGGAAAGCTCTAGGAAGGAAAACAAGTTCCCCCAGGACCCCAGGTTGTAAAATGGACATAAGCCGGTTGTTTTTTCAGTTCTTAGAGCTGTCTCAGGAATACTCACTCTTCTGACTTCATTTTCCTGCAAGAACTCGCCACCCTCCTTGTAAGAAAGATGATTCCAGCTGAATTCCTAGTAAGAAGCAAATCAAAGTTTTCAAAGAATAATTTTGCTAGGGCCTAAGGAGCAAATCACCTTTCAAACACTCCAAAGGTAGTTATTTAAATACATTTAAGCCCCTAATCACTGATGCCTTTGATGAACTTTCCCACTTAAAATACATCAAAGGAAGTAAAGTGAGTGGAGAGAACCATTAGATAATCGTTGTAATAAACACCAGCATTGACCCCTTCTTTCTAAGCATGGAACCACTGCTTTCTCTGTCCTAAGCTATTTGGGATTTTTTTTTTTTTTAATTTATGGAAATCAAATTTTTTTCATGCCGTCTAAGAGAAATTCAAGTAATTAAAAAAAAAAAAAAGCAACAGTATACTCATTATTTATGATTTCAGGGTGCCCAGCAATACTGTGTCTGCCCACTTTGGGCTGTGACTTTCAAGTTGAACCTTTTTGATGGTAAATAGCCTCTTGCTTATGCCTGTGTTTTGGCTTAAAAAAAAAAAAATCAATGTCTGAGCAAATGGGCTTCCATCTTCCTTTCAGCTCTGTCTCCTTTGATGATTGATGTTAATTCAGTAAGTTGCTGACCCAAGAAAAAAGAATTGTTTGTGCTGTTGTTTTGAATAAATAAACTTACAAAGAATCAATGGCTGTAGCTTAGAGAATTAGGTGGTGGAGAGCCTTATGTCTCTCCTGTAGCGTTTCTCATGTAAATAAAGTAGGTAAAGGGCACTGAGATTCCTTTTTCAGTGAGGAAAACTTGCTCAAGGGGAATGAATTTGTTTTAATTTAAAAATAAATGTTCTCTCTGTAGCTAGGGCAAGAAAGATTTGTATTCATGACAAACCAGATATATACTTGCCTAATAATTCCAAGCTGGCAGTAAAAAAATCAAGTTTATACATTTATTGGACTTCATCTTACATTCCATGTTGTTCCATGAGGATTCAGTCTTCTATGTCTATAGAAGGTTTTGAAATACTTTATATAGTTTTAAAATTGAAAGGCAATATGATCTGCTAGATACAAACATTTACCTCAGCAACTGTCCAATTTCTGGATTGTAACAATATTTATTGACTGATTAAAGGAGTAATTTTGCTTTTCTGAGTCACCATTTCCCTTATACAAATGGTGTCACAAGATGTTACGATCATGGAGTAAAGGACTATTCTTAAAGCAAAAAATGTGGATAACTGAGTTCCTGGCCAAGTTAGTTGAAAGTATACTCATTAGTATCTCTCACTGTGGGAGAAACTGAAGAACCAGCTAGCCTCCATCTTAGGTTTTAAAGCCTTCTTATAGTAAGCACAAACTAGGTTCATTTATGTATGTGATTAAACCTCTGTTTTTTAAGGGTTGGGCTATGCCCCATGTTTAACCTAAACTACATTGGTTCTCCACTGCCTGTTCCTGGAATAGTAATCATGTCATTCTTTCAAAAGTTTATATGACCACCTATGACTACTTTGTTATAACTAAATGTTATAGCTACCTTGTTTTTGCATACTAATTTGTTATGGTGTTCTGGTCCTGTAATCAGCCCATTTTGCCTACCAAATCACCTATTTGGAAAATCCCTACCTTGTTTCTTCAAAGGAAAGTACATGAATAAAAGGGTTTGCTTTAATTAATTTGGCCATTAAAAAAAAGAAAAAAGAAAAGAAAGTATAAAGCAGCTTTGCTTTTTATTACCTTTTATTTTGGTATCACTTATTCAGCAGTGTCTCATAAAGACTGTGTCTCCCTTCTTTTTCACTTGATCAACAGATCAGCATGCATTTATGTTAATAATACATGCAGTGTCAGAATTTAATATTGGCCTTATAGGTCACTGTTTTGTAAGTTACAAACAACCTGACAAGGGCAGGAAATATTCAAGCCAGGCTCAGTGTATGCCTATAGTCCCTGTAGTCCCAGCTCCTTGGTAGCTGATGGAATAGGAAGTTCTCTAGACCCCAGGAGTCCTGACCAGCCTGGGTGATACCCATCTTTGAATAAAAAGTGAAGAGGTTAAGTAAATTAAGGCATTTCCAGTCACTGGGTCAGCTTCCTATCATTTAAATGTGTATAATAAGACTTCATGTGGCTCAGGCAGAGCTTAAAGAAGTTTATGCATATGAAGCCCATAGATAGTGAATGGACACATCACATAGCTTTTTACCATTTTTCTGAGTTATGGTTTAATGGACTAGTATCTATGAAAAGTTTTAGTAGTAAAGACAAACACATATGCTTTGAGTGAATATAAGATGTCAGAAATGACATGATCTCAAATTTTATGAAATATTAAAAATAAATATTAACATAAGTAAATAATGAATTCTGTGGTCATTTTAGAATTTTCTCCTATTTTTCTGTGTTCATCCAAAGAACATTTCTATTAGAATCTGGGGAGAAAGTATGACTAAGGGTCAGTGTAAGTAGAATGCTTACGAATGCATTTTGAGTAAAAGTGATCTGATACAAATAAGCATGCTCAGGCAGACACAGATATAAGGAGGAGGAATAACACACCAGCTCACACCAATGTAGTGACACAGCAGCTCACACTAACGTAGTGACACACCAGCTCACACCAACGTAGTGACACACCAGCTCACACCAACGTAGTGACACACCAGTTTATACCAATGTAGTGACATGCCAGTTTTATACCAATGTAGTGACACACCAACTTATGGTGTGGAATGTTATTTTAATTGGTTAATGATGTGTTACTTTTGCTTATGCTGCAGAATATTACTTGGAATATATGAAGATGTGTTACATTTGTTTCTGCTGCCTTTGTTAAAAATGTAAAGATGTGTGACATTTTGTGCCACATTTGTTAACCATGTAAAGATGTGTTGCATTTGCATTAATTAAATAAAATTACCCTGGGCTCAGAGAGGCGGGGTTAGCCACTGGCTGACAGGAAGTAGCAGGGGGGAGCTTAGCATGGTTTATTTTAGTTGGGGCAGGGTGGAAGGAGTGGCTTCTGAGGACAACAGTAGAGAGAAAGGTAGCCAGTTGCTATTCTAACTTTCTGAGCTAGCAGGTTTTCATCCTAGCCTTTGAATGTTGAGCTTTATTATAATGATAAAGATTTAGATAGAAGTACCTTTAGTATAGCAACAGAGCCATTGTTTGAGGGAACAATGCCCCCCAGGCTGCAGCTTGAGCAGCTACACCACTAGCAGTTTAAAGTGCAACCCCTGTAATGAAGGTAAAACAGCATTTTGGGGTTCCAACATGAGGCCAGAGTTTCTACATAGGTCCCGAGAAAACTGAAAGAAATAAACAACAACCCCCAAAACCCAAACCAACCAACCAACCAGCCAACCAACCAACCAGCCAACCAACCAACCAGCCAACCAACCAACCAACCAACCAGCCAACCAACCAACCAACCAGCCAACCAACCAACCAACCAACCAACCAACCAACCAGCCAACCAACCAACCAACCAACCAACCAACCAACCAACCAACCAACCAACCAACCAACCAGCCAACCAGATGTGGCTCCTTTAATAGGCTCTGCTGTATAGCAAACCCATGAGCAGCCAGAAAGCTGAGTAAAAACAGCAAGCTAAGTTAAAAATACCTGCCATAGTGTGGGCACCCACTTCCTAGAGCTGGGGTTCAGTTCCTGGTTAAAAAACACAGCTTTCACAGACCCAAGCAGGGCCAAGGGAGCTGCTAGAGCTGCCAGCACAGAAGTTTGTTTCTTGCAGTCAGAATAGGATAGAGATACACAGTAAAGACAGATCCAGATGGAAAAAAAAACTTCTTTATTTTTATTTTTATTTTTTTGGTTTTTTCGAGACAAGGTTTCTCTGTGTAGCTTTGCGCCCAGGCTGGCCTCAAACCCACAGAGATCCGCCTGCCTCTGCCTCCCGAGTGCTGGGATTAAAGGCGTGCGCCACCACCGTCCGGCAGAAAAAAAACTTCTAAACAGGTTCCAGTGTGAACTGTGCATAGACTTAAGAAAGAAAAAAAATGGGTATAGATGATCATAGAAAAAAGATAGTTTAAAAATAATAAAGTCTTTAAATATAAGGGTAAAGTAACATAAAAAAAAAAGCCATGTCAAGATGAAGAATATACAAGGAGTCTGGATCCTGTATGATGTTATATTAACTTAGAATTTTTTGATTGCTGATGAGCAAACGACAACTGCTGAGAGACATGGGATTGAAAAAGGGACTGATGGATTAAACCAGCCTAGATACTTTAGGGGTGCCTTAACTTTAAGATGGAAGTCAAAAAATGTATTGCACTAGGGGAAGTGGTTATTCTTTCCACAGGAAACAAAAGGCTGTGGAATGCATTCAAGGTTAATAGAGATCAGATTTGACTAGGGGGAACCTCCTGAACATCCTGGCTACAGATACAAAGAAATAAACTTAGAAAAACTACAAGACAGTTGACATATATTTTATCTGCTCAAACATAAAAAAAAATTATCTTTGGCTGGCTTGTGTACAATTCATGGTCCATACTTGTGTTAATGCAGATATGTACGTTGCCTTTGAAAGTTTGTGTGTTTACAGAGCAAGGGGACCAGGCACCAGAATCATACCAATGTAATAACACACCAGCACACACCAGTGTATTAACACACCAGCTCACACCAATGTGGAAACACATCAGCACATACCAATGTAAATTTTCAGTTTAATCTATTTTTATGTCAATTCCCAATGCTACTAGCATTAGATGGTAGTTCTTAAGTAAACTATTTGAATTTGTATATATTTAGTCTATAACACAGGAATGTTTATGTCCTAATGTAGTTTGAAAAAATAACCCAATGAGAAATATATATGAGCCTTCTAAATATTATAACAAATATATTAGGCTTTCTTGTGTGTCTAAAATATCTAATGTTCTCAAATTTCAAATATGAATGACTAACTAAAGATAGGTACTTAAAGCTTAACATTGGATGAAGCATGGCTCGGAAATTATGAAAAGAGGTTCATTAAGATTGTCTCTAGGCTTGAGGCTCATTGATCCCTCATTGTTCATGATCTTTGTAGTACTGATTAGAGCACCCAGCGTCTAGTTGATTTTATAGGAAGAGAGTCAAGTGGTTAGTTTAAGATGCATCAGCAATACCTTTGATTTAGAAAGGTAATGGCATCAAGTGGAGACACTTGACTGTCTCCTAGCCTAGCCCTTCCATAGTCTTTGTAGTTTGCATTTAGTCTGTAGTAAAGTGAATTAAAAATTTGTAAGCCTTGACCCTTATGTCTCATTGGTTGTATACATTCAGTGAAATCTCCCAAAACAAGAGTAATCAAACAAAAAACAGTGGAAGCATTTTGATGGTCAAATGAAATAGTTTTTAATTAAACCTAAGTTAGAGAAACAATATAAGACTTGTCTTAGTTAGGGTTACTATTGCTGTGATGCAACATCATAGCCAAAGGCACCTTGGGAAGGAAAGACTTTATTTCACTCACGGTTCCATATAGCAAACAGTTCATCATCAAAAGCAATGAGGGCAGGTAATCAAGTAGGGCTGGTACCTGGAAGTAGGAGCTGATGCACAGATCACAGAGGGGTGCTACTTACTGGCTTGCTCTTTATGGCTTGCTCAGCCTGCTTGCTTGCTTTTTTTTTTTTTTTAAAGATTTATTTATTATGTATACAGTGTTCTGCCTACATGCTTGCAGGCCAGAAGCGAGCACCTGATCTCATTACAGATGGTTGTGAGCCACCATGTGGTTGCTGGGAATTGAACTCAGGACCTCTGGAAGAACAGCCAGTGCTCTTAACTGCTGAGCCATCTCTCCAGCCCCTCAGCCTGCTTTCTTAGAGAATCCAGGACCACCAGCCCAGGGTTGGCATCACCTACAACTTAATTAGTGCTGGGCCCTCCCCTATCAGCACTAATTAAGAAAATGCCTTACAGGCCAATCTTCTGGGGGCTTTTCCTCAGTTAAAGTTCTCTCCTTTCAGATAACTCTAGTCTGTGCCAAGTTGACATAAAATTAGCCAGCACACTTGTTATGGCTTGAAGTGTCTATGTGAAATTACTTATGATGATGGTTTTAGCACAAATCCATCGTGTTTTTGCTACTGCTCCTCCCTACTAGGAAACTAAACCTAATCTCCTGCTCTAGAGTTAGGCTGGACATTGATGACATTCTAGACACCCCAGTATGGTATCTTAGACTTAGAGAAAGCAGCAGAACCAGGAAGATTATTCTGTAACTTTCGCTCACCCTTTTCCACAGAAGCAGTTCATAAATCCTTGATTTTTCTGACCTCCCCATGAAGTAGTGTGTCCAACTTTGATGTGAGAGGTGTCCCCTGTCGGTGCTTAGATGAAAGGGGCACGACACCGCCACAGCAGCATTTGAACCAACGGGCCTTGCTCAGTTTCCCCATCCTTGTTTATTTCTGAGAGGTCACACCTGCCTTGTCTAGAAGTACTCCCTGAATCTATCCTTTTCTCAGTCAAATAGTAGAAATATAGGCAGATTTCTCTGCTCCTTTGGACAGTTCTCATGCCACCAAAACTCATTTGAAATGCATTTGTTTATGTTTCATTTATTTGTTAATACATCTTTTGTTAGCAAGGCCTCAGCCTCCAACTTAGTTATAGATGAGAACTATTTTCCCTCCTATAACATAGTGACTTACCTTTCACACATACAATGTACTGAGAAGGCAAAGTTCATTTTAAAAGGAAGAAGTGGGAGCTGGGGAGATGGCTTAGGTCTTCCAGAGGGTCCTGGTTTAATTCCCAGCGCTTATGTGGGGGATCACAACCACCTGTGACTCCAGGTCTGGGGTATCTGATGCCTTCCTCTGGCCTGTGCAGGTACTACATTCATGTAGTACAGATATAGATGCAGACAAAACAGCCAAACATAAAATAAAATTGAATGGTTTCCTTAGAAATTATTAAAAAGAATCACAAGAGACCCCACTTCACAGGTGTTCTGGGTTCGTGCCCCCAGTAGTAACATGTGTATTGATACCGTTGATACCCTCATGTGAAGAAGAGAGGAATGCACACCTGTGAGTCTTTTCAAAAACTCACTACAACTGTCCAACCCTGGGAAAACATAAGAGAAACCAAATACTTCACTCATACTCTTGACAAGCTTTTAAACCATGAAAGATGAAGGACTGTGGAGTGTAACTGTATTGGAGTTACTGAGGAGATGTGACAGCTAAGTTCAGTGTGGCCTCAGATATATCCTGCCATAGAAAGAAAAGAGTAGTGCAACTGAGTAGTAGAAATGATCATAGTCTTTGGTAGTTAATAATAATAAACCCATCTTAATTTGGGTTCTGGTAAATGTATTATGATTAAATAAGTGGAAGTATCTACAAGGACTTCCACACAATGTCTTGCGATTATTTCGAAATAACTTAAAGTTCTCTGAAGTACAAATACATACAACTTTTTTCAAAAGAAATGGTATACTGGGTATTATATCCAATTATATATCATTGTGAAAATTAGGTACCATGTGTAGTCAAAGATCTAAGTGATGGGGCTGTAGCTCAGTGGTAGGGAATGTGTATGTGTAGTAGTATGCATAAGGCCTTATGTTTGAATACCAACATCAAGTGTGAGCATGATGTATTATATTTTTCGCCTTTAATTTGATGTTCTTTTAAAAACATGTTTCCATTTACCATGAAGAAATTATATCAAAATATTAAAATAGAAGGTTAATAAAATATATAAACATGCAAATTTGACAAGTGGTAATATTGAAATAAGATAATGAATTAAATAGGTTTTGAACGATAAATGCTTTTAATTAGTACATGTGAAAACATCCACACTATGGAGCTATGTAATGCTTGTAGTCTCTTAAGACTATTACATGTATATATTTATTTATTGGATTTTTGCAACTACTTACAGATTTTTAGGTACTGACCCAGGGAAGAAAACCTTAATTCTTACATTATAGAGGCCAGCCACTTTGCTTTAATTTCAAATACGCTCTTTACAACGTTCCTAGCTATAGTAGCACTCAGGTGGTTTGTGGTATCATATATGAGAGGGGCATACCTGAGCACTTTCGTTAGCATATATCTCATGCATATAAAATAATGTCATGGCTGGAGTGTTATCTATCAGTTGTAAATAGTTGTTAAGACATTTTTACAACAACAGTGGGTTTCAGGTTCTCAGCTGGGTCCTGGAGCTCATTGTTATTTTTCAAGCTGTGGAAGGGAATTGGTACAAACATGGCAAAAGGATCTATGGATTTTAACTCTTGTGCAGAACACCATGAAATGTTTTTCTTTAAACAAGTTGATGTGAATTATGGGGGTTCATGTCGAAGACCTCATTTCCATCTGAATGTTGTGAGCAGTGACTCTTTTGAATGTCATCTCTTCTTGCCTATTATTGTATCTGCCTTTCTTTGTGGGGCCTGGCTGTTCCATACTTCTCTGTGTGTTTACATTACATGGCTCATTCCAGCTGACACATTCTGTTAGTGTTATCAGACAGATTAGAAGGAGTCAAATCACTATGACTGTTGTTTCTCATTCTTCCAGGTCAACAAGCTTACTTTCAAAGATAGAAATCCTTGATTGCTTTGCTTGGGGCAGAATTGATCAATATCGTTTGTGGTTTGTTCTACATTGAACTTGTTAATTTAACTCACTGTGTTCTGACTTCATATGCAGTGTTAGGTCTTATCTTGGGCTTCAGTGAGTGGTGTGTGTATGTGTTTGTGTGTATAAAATAATTGTCAAGAGTTTGGCAATAGCAGAATGAGTGGTTTATAATTTGATTATCTTAGCTATTATAACCAATATCTTTACCTTTTGACTCATATGAAAATATGTTATGATAGTTATTCTTTCACTGATCATTAATTAAGTTTAAAGTTTATGAAAATAATTTCAGTATTATTACACTTAAAAACCCTATACCAGTATACTTTTTGAAGTCTCCAGGTAGCACATGATGTTTTCTCTCTAAATTTGTGACACTCAGAAAATGCAAGAAAAGAAACTTAGTGCATTGTATTGAAATAATTGTCATTTTTCTAAGTTATATATTGGGTAATATGTAAACTATGAAAAGAAATGTATTTTCAATACTTCTAAATATACAAAATTATATACAAACAAAATTGTTGGAAAATAGAATGTTTTAATTTTAAAAGGGCTAGAGGATTGAACAAATGTCATAGTGTGCACTAGAAAACCTCTTATAGATTCCTATAATTTTAACATGCAACATAGTAATGGCTTGATTCTATAATGTACATAATATGCATTTAAAGATAATGAATCACAATTTAAAATTACCATTTTTAGTTTAATTTCCAAAGATTCATAATTTAAAGAGCATCTAATTACCTTCACTTTTTTAAAAAAATTGAATTTGGATTCTTTTCTTGTACAATACAGGCCACCCACAGTTTCCCTTCCTTCCATTCCTCCTACTTCCCCCACTTCTTCCACAGATCCACTCCCCATCTGTTTCCTCTTCAGGCAAGAGTATTCCTCCAAGGGATGACAGCCAAACAGGACAAAACAAGATACAATAAAACAAGGCAAAAGCACTCATATTGTGGAATGAGGCAAAAGCCCTCATATGTGGCTGAACGCAGCAACCCAGTAGGAGGAAAAGTCCCTCAAGAGCAGGCAAAAGAGTCAGAGATAACCCACTCCCACTGTTATGAGTCCCATAAGAACACCAAGGTAACAGCTATAACATATATGCAGAGGACCTGGTGCAGACTCATGTAGGCCCCATGCTTGCCATTTCAGTCTTTGAGTCCATATGAGACCTACTTAGTTGATTTGGTGGGCCATGTTCTCCATCCCCTCTGACTACAACAGTTTTTCCTCCCTCACTTCCATGGGGTTCTCAATCCCCTGAAGGGAGGGACCAGATAAGACCTTCAATTTGACTTGGTCTTTGCATAACATCTGACTGTGAGACTGTGCACCTACCCCCATCTGCTGCCGGAGGAAGCCTCTCTCATGATGACTGGACAAGGCATTGATCTATAAGGACAGCAGAATATCATTAGGAGTCATTACATTGATTTTATTGTTGCCAGTCATGTTTGGTTCTGCCCTAGGTCTCTCTCTAGTTCCTAGCCATCCCAGCAGTTTCAGACATGGGCTTCCTTTAGTGGTGTGGGCCTCAAGTTAAACCAAACACTGGTTGGCCACTCCCACAAGTTGTATTCCATTGTTGCCCCAGAACATCTTGCTGGCAGCACCTCCTGGCCAACAATTCAGTCAAATGTAACCCAATCCTACCACCTTGTCTGTCTACAAAAGATGGGACTGGTTCAGACTGTGTATCCTCCATTACTAGTAGTCCTCACTAGGGTCACCCACGTAGATTCCAGGAGATTTCCACTGCCCCAGGTTTCCACACCACCCCTCAAATGCCCTCTCCAAATTCCAGCTGTCTCTCCTCACATTCTCTCCCTCCATCCCTCCCCTCCTTCTTATCCTTCCCACTACTGTCTCCATCAGCTCCAATCCACCCACAGAATCTATTTTATTTCTCTTTCCCAGGGAGATTCATGCTTCTCCTCTATAGCCATCCTCTTTCCCTAACCTATCTAGGTCTCTGGATTTAGCTTAATTATCATTTACTTAGCAGGTAATGTCCACTTATAAGTCAATACTTACCTTATTTATTTTGGGGGGTTTGGGTTACCTCACTCAGGATGATTTTTTTCTAGTTCCATCCATTTGCCTGCAAATTTCATGATGTCATTTTCTTTTAACTACTTGAGTAGTACTCCATTGTGTAAATATACCACATTTTCTTTATCCACAATTCAGTTGAGGGGCATCTAGGTTGTTTCCAGTTTCTGACTGTTAGGAATAAAGTGGCAGTGAACATAAGCAAATGTTCTTTGTGTATATGCCCTAAAGTGGTATAGCTGGGTCTTAAGGTAGATATTAGAATGGTTACACCCACTTGCTTCTTAGAACCATTTGCTTGAAAAATCTATCTCAAACCCTTTGCCCCAAGGTAATATCTATGGATGTTGAGGTGTAATTTTTTTTTTTTTGGAGGGGAGAGTCCTGTTTTCACACCCATTCTGTTAATCTGTGTCTGCTTTTGGGGGAATTGAAGCCATTGATATGGAGAGAGAACAATCAACAATGATTGTTAATTCCTGTTATTTTGGTGGTGGTAGTGGTGTTGGGACATGCATGCTGGGTGCATACGTGTGTGTGTGTGTGTGTGTGTGTGTGTGTGTGTGTGTGTGTGTTTCCCTTATATTGATTTTGTTCATGTGATATTTATTTCCTGTGTTTTCATGTGTATAGTTAACATTCTTGGTTTGGATTTTTCTTCTAGCCTCTCTTGTAGGGATGGACTTGCACATAGATATTGTTTAAATTTGAATTTATCATGTGATATCTTATTTTCTTCATTTTTAATGATTGAAAGTTTTCCTGGATATGGTAAGCTGATCTGGCATTTGTGGTCTGTTAGAGTCTGCAGGACAATTATCCAAGTCCTTCTGGCTTATAGAGAAGTCAGGTGTAATTCTAATACGTCTGCCTTTATATGTTATTTGATCGTTTTCCTTTGCACCTTTTAATCTATTTTGGCCCAATCTGTTCGGTGTTCTGTATGCTTCTTATAACTTTATAGGCATTTCTTTCTTTAGGTTGGGAAAAATTTCTTCTGTGATTTGGTTGAAAATATTTTCTGGGCATTTGAGCAGGGATTATTCTTCTTCCTCCTTCTATAATTTAGTTTATTCTTTTTGGAGTGTCCTGGATTTCCTGGATGTTTTGTGTCGGGAATTTTTTAGATTTAACATTTTCTTTGACCTGTGTATCTATTTCTTGTATTGTGTCTTTAATACCTGAGATTCTTTCTTGTGTTCTGTTTGAGAAGTTTGTCTCCGTAGTTGTTCCCATTCCAAAACTGTCCATTTCCAGCATTCCCCCAGTTTGTGACGACTTCCTTATTGCTTCTATTTCCATTTTCAGGTCTTGAACAGTTGTAGTTGTTTTCTTCAACCATTTTCTTTGTGCTTTCTTCAAGGAATTTTCTGATTTCTTCCAATTGTTTGTTGTTTCCTTTGCTTTCTTAAAGGGATTTATTCATTCCCTCTGATGGTGTTTTTCTGGCTTTCTTTAAGAGAATCTATTCATTTCCTCTTTTAGGACCTCTAACATCTTCATATAGTTGGTTTTAAGATCTTTTTCTTGTGTTTCAACTGTGTTGGAATATTCAGGGCCTGCTATAATAGAATAGCTGGGCTCTGATGGAGATATGTCCTGGCTGTTATTGATTGTATTCTTATATTCGTGTCGAGGCTTCTAGATTCTGGGATGATTATAGATCTAGGTGCTGATTTCTGGGTTTGTCTTGGTTGGCAGGGGAGTTTTTTTTCCTTGGTTTCCATTTCCTCTGTGGATTTGCAGAGTATCATGGCTGAGGGTGGCCTGTTTTACTTGCCTTGTATGCTGCTGTGTTCAGAGGGGAACCCTTACTGATATTGGAGGTTGGGGGAAGGGGAGCGGATCAGAAGGATCCATAGGAGGCATGAACATTGGGTGCAGGGCAGTGGGAATCTGCAGCTGGTGTTCTGTTGCAGTAGTAGGGTGCCCTGAAAATTGGGTCTAGGGTAATGGAGAGTGGGGAAGATCCAGGGACAGCCTACCTGGTCTTCTCCTTCATCACTTTTTAATTACTTGCTTTGGTAATATAAAAATTTTCCTGTAATAATACTGTCAAATTTGTGGATTCTGGGTCCAAGAACATGGGGAGAGAAATAGAAGAATCACATGAAAAGAAAATGGAAGACTTTTATTTTTCATAAAGTTGAGAGATAAACATCTGGAAAATTTTGTGATACAAAGCAGGTGGAAACGCTGGATAAAATGTAATAAACTTCCTTTTAATACATTGCTGACTTTGTTAGAGAGGAAGAAGTCTCCTGAGGATGAAAATAGAGAGAAAACTAAAAACCAGGGCAGTGAGCAGACACTGATGCAGCAGTTGCCTTGGGGCATTTGTGGTCTTGGTAACCTGAAGTTTGAGCTTTGGCAGCTGCAGACTAGTAAAGTCAGGGCTGGGCCTGTGCAAGGTAGGATCTGAGCATGTAGAAAGCAGAAATATTAATTTCAGTGAGAGACTAGAATAGAAACAGAGAAGATTCTCTTCACCACCTTTTAAGAAATAAAGCTGAGAGACACACACACACAGAGAGAAACAGAGATAGAGACAAACAGCCCACACCAGCAAAGGGAAATGACAATGAAATTTGTCTGACAAACCAGTTAATTTTGTGTTACATGACTTCAGTTTAGGCATTTGTTTTGTCCATGGATAAATCTTCTAAAACATTAATTTACAAACTGCAGAAATATATAAGTAATATGTAACCATGGCTAGAGTTAGAAAAAAACACTTTTATTTATTTATGGTAACTTTAGAAATAAAATTACTGGTTGAAGAATATCAAGTGGATCTGTTTTAATAATTATTAAACAAATTTTGGGTAAGCCCAAAATTTTTTGATGAGAGTTAAAGGAATTGAATAGGTTTGTAGAAGTAAAAATTAAGGTTATTTTCTATTGAAAAATAACTTAGAGGTTAAGTAGGAAATTGAACACACAAGGTAAAATACTGCATAATTTTGAAGGAAATACTTAATATGCAGCATGTGAAGATAAAAGATTTAGAAAATGCAAAAGAAGTTTCAAATGTAGAGTTCCTTGCCTGGAGTGTGGAATTTCAGTAGCAGCACCCATGTGTTTAAGAGGAAATTCTAAACTCCACCCCCACAAAAGAGGAAAAATAAAACAAATAGCCCAATGTTTGGTCAATTTAAAAATGGACAACAAATTCTTGGAAAGTGTTCTAATCTTGAGGTAAAGTCCATGCCCTAAAATACAGCAGTCTTGTGCTATATATATATGTAATTTCAAGATGACACTATTAAAGGCTATACTGCTTCAGTTTGGTTTGCTGGAATATTAGCTTTTGGACTTCTGAGTTGATTAGAAAAGAAATTTGGCCATTCTGAGGCCACAATATTTTGAGGAACCCCAAAACACATGCAGAGTCCCGCTCTAGTTCTTTGGTTGTCTTGTTTGTTTGAATATGTGCTATGGTAATATGAATATTCATATTTGAGATTGCATTCATACTAGAGCAGACAATCTATCCCCAAATTATTTTTAAAAATTATTTTATTTTTGTGTATGTATGTTTGTGTGCATTTGTGTATATGTATATGCACTAGTTTGTGGGTAACCACCAAGGCCAGAAGGTAGAAGGTGTGTGTCTTGCACTTGTGAGCTGCCTAATATCAGTGTGTGGAACTGAACTGTGGTCCTCTGCAAGAGCAGAAGTGCTTGTAACAGGCATGCTATCCCTCCAGCCCCTATGCCTGAATTCCTAACAAAGAATGGTTATTTTTTGCATTAAACAGGTTTTGGGTGATGTTTTATGCAACAGGAAGTAAATGGAGCATATTGGATGACAAGGTCTAGAGAACATATGAAAAAAGAAAGTTAAAAAGAAATAATGGTGAAAAACAGCACTTAAAGAAAAAGAAGTTAAGAAATGTCAAGAATTGAGTGACATAAAATTAATGGATCTCAACTAGGGAAAGGAGAATATAGACATAACTTAATGCACCCATATACAGCTATACAACAGTCAGGTCAAAGATAACATGAATATTAAAAGCAGAGAGAAAAGCACTAGTTAAGTATCACCCTGCTTGAGCTGGTATAGCTAAAGAGCAGAAAAATCCTTAACTCTTATCAGCACAAGGCTTTATCAATGTACTGTGATTTGCTATAATAATAAAAGGCTATACATAGTATCTAGCAACAAAAATGATTGACTAGAAGCTATGGTTATCAGTGTGAATCAATCATCCAAATATAATTATTTCCATATGTATAGCATGATGGCATTCATACAAAGTTTGAAAATTTGAGAGACTGCATGTGTGTTTCTATATGCATGCTTTTATAATTCATGCATCTAATGTCATAGTTTAGAGTCAGTATAGTAGGGAAGGGAAGAGAATATAATAAAGCAGACCTCTGCTCCAGGGGGAAGTACAGTCAGCACTTCCTTGTGGTGATATTGTGTTCCCCAATATATTATGAACACTATTAAACTTATCTGGGGTCAGAGAACAGAACAGCCACTAGATATAAAGGCCAGAAAATGGTGGCACACACTTTTAATCCTAGTAATCTGAAGGCAGTGATCCATCTGGATCTCTAAGTTCAAAGCCACACTGGAAACAGCCAGACATGGTGACACACGCCTTTAATCTCAGAAAGTGATGGCAGGAAGCCGAAAGGTTTACAAGGCGTGAGGACCCGGAAATAGAGCCTGGTTAAGCTGTTAAGCTTTTAGGCTTTTGAGCAGCAGTTCAGCTGAGATCTGTTTGAATGAGGACTCAGAGGCTTCCAGTCTGAGGAAACAGGATCAGCTAAGGAATTGGTGAGGTGAGGTGGCTGTGGCTTGTTCTGCTTCTCTGATCTTCCAGCTTTAACTCCAATACCTGGCTCCAGGTTTGATTTTATTAATAAGACCTTTTAAGATTCGTGCTATCATATACACAATGGAGTACTACTCAGCATTAAGAAACAATGAAGTCATGAAATTTACAGGCAAATGGATGGAACTAGAAAATATCATCTTGAGTGAGGCAACCCAGACTTAGAAGGACAAACATAGTATGTACTCACTCATACTAGATGTAAGGGAAGGGATGGCCAGACTGCAACCCACAGCTCCAGAGAGGCTAGCTAACAGGGAAAGACCCTAGGAGGGACATATGGATGACTCTGTGAAGGAGAAGTGGATGAGATCTACATGAGTGGACTGGGTGTGGGGTGGTGGTGGAGGGCGAGGAGTGGGGGATGAGAACATAGGGAAATGGGAGGGTCAAGCTGGAACAGAGACAGAGTGGGAGGGCAGGGAGGGAGATACTATGATAGATGAAGACATCATGGGAATAGGAAGAGGCAGGGTGCTGGGGAGGCTCTCAGAAATCCACAAGGTTGACCCCACTTGGGAGTGCTGGCAGTGGTCTAGAGGGTTGCCTGGACTGGTCTGTTCTGGTGACCAGTCTAGTGAATACCTTAACTGCCATTATAGAGCCTTTGTCCAGTGACTGGTGGAGGCAGATGCAGAGATCCAGGGCCAGACACCAGGCTGAGCTCTGGGAATCCAATCAATGAGAGAGAGGAGGGATTCTACAGGTGGGTAACATTGAGATGATGATGGGAAGATGTGCACAGATGATCGGCCACACTGGTGGAAGCCCATGAATTGTAGACTAGTGGCTGTGGAGGCCCCATGGTACTGGACTAGGCCCTCTGGATATGGAAGATGGTTGTTTGGCTTGAACTGTTTGGGGAGCACCCAGACAGGGATCAGGATCTGTCCCTGGTGCATGGGCAGGCTTTGGGAGCACAGTACCAGTGGTGTGACACCTTGCACAGCCTTGGTGCAATGGTGAGGGGCTTGGACCTGCCTAGGCTCAGTGTGCCGGGCTCTGCTGACTCCCCATGGGAGACCTTGATTTGGGGGATGTGAGGATGTGGGATGACTTGGCAGACAGGGCTAGGGGGGTGGGAGGAGGGAGGAGGGAGGAGATGAAATCTGTGGGTGGTATGTAGAGTGAGTAGAAAATTTCTAAATAAAGAAAAATGAAAAAAAAAAAGAGAGAGAGAAAAGATTCGTGCTGCACTTCTTACCTGTGAGTTCTGCATCCATGAGTTCAGCCAACTTCAACTTGAAAATAAGTATCTGTGCTAAGTATGTGTAGGATTTTTGTGCCTTTATTCCTTAAATAATTCTTGTAGCCTGTATTTACATTAGTTTAGCTATTACAAGTAATCTAGCAATTTAAAATATGAAGAAGGTGCACACAATTTATATGCAAACACTATATTATTTTATATATGGAACTTGAGTTTTCACCACCTTTGAAATGTACAGAGGATCCTAGAACCATTACCTTCACATGCTAAATTAGCAAGCAAAGGAATAGAAGTATAGACAAGCTGCCTGATTCCATACTTCCTGAGTGTGATGTTCATTAAGTCTAAACGGATTTGAGGTTAGAGATGAGGTTGATTCTCTTGCTATGATTGGATAAATAATTTCATACACAGGAAAAAGAAAAAGTCACTTGTGAAACCAGACCTACTTGGTTGGAAATTTTTTAGTGGGGACAGATGGGAGTCTATGGAAGCTGAGAGGGAAGGATATAAACTAAGAGATACAAAAGCTTGCTTTTGTTGTTGTGGTAGTGAAGATTATACATTGTAATGCAATGCAACTAGAGCCTGTTGAACTCTAGGCAAGCATTCTACCATAGAACTACATCTGATACCTATAAGGAACCTACATACTGAATGTAAGAGTTTCTATGAATGTGATATATTGCTCAATAATAAACAAAATGGACCTACTTTTTTATCATATGTGATACTTTTGGAAATATTATAATCTTAAAATCTTTTTATTACTGGAATATAGCAATAAATATTTTGCTACATTTTGGCAAGGGGATTATTTTTATTTGTCAAACATATGGAAGTAATTTGGATTTGTCAAAAAGAAATAAAGTCATTGTAACTTATACTAGTTGATGTTTATTTTTGCTATGACAAAAGTAAAGAAAGGGAGGCACAATTTATTTTGGTGCACAGCTTGAGGGTGTGGCAGAGAAGTCATGGAGGCAGGGCCATGCAAGTCAGACTTGCATCCCCAGTTGGGAAGCTGAGAGAGAGGAGCACTGGTGCTTATTATGCAGCTCAGGACCCCAGCCTATTTCTGATATTCCCACAATTCGGTTCATCTTCCCTTCTCAGTTAAGTAATCTAGAAACTTCCCTCACAAGCATGCACAGAGGCTTGTCTCCTAAGTGATCCTAGAGCCTCCTAAAGTTAACATTTAGTGTTAACACTGGTAAGTAGTTATGAATGAAATAGAAGGAAAGTATGGTGAGCTCATGGAGACTTGGTAAAGAAAGGTGAAGAATTAGGGAACTGCTATTTGTAAGCCTCAGAAAGAGAGTGGTCATTAATTGCTACTGCTGTGGATATCTGTATGCTCTAAATGTGTTGCTATGATTGATTGATAAAATGCTGATTGACTAGTAGCCAGGCAGGAACTATAGGGGGGACAAAGAGAGAGGAGAATTATAGGAAGTGGAAGGCTGAGTCAGGAGATGCTGCTAGTGGCCGCCATGAGAATTAAGATGTAAAGTACTAGTAAGCCACAAGCCACATAGCATCTTATAGATTAATAGAAATGGGTTAATTTAAGATATAAGAACTCAATAGCAAGAAGCCTGAGCCATTAGGCCAAACAGTTTAAATAATATAAATGTCTATGTGTTTATTTGGGTCTGAGTGGCTGCTGGCCTAGATGGGACTGGAGATAACTCCAACTACATGCTACTGTACATATTCTTCTCTCAAATGGATTTTTTTTTTTTAATGCAGAAGGGATTTGGGAAACTTAACTGGGTTGTAGGATCTTTTCAGTGAGCTTTCACTCAACCTTTCATTGAATGTTTTCAAAGAGTAGAAACTCATGCACATTCTTTAAAGTGCTATGGTCTGTATGTGACATAGTTAGGACATATTTTAAAAATGTAGAGAAACCAAACAGGGGTAGTAAATGTAAATCTCAGTGAAAGACCAGAGTGAATGTCAAGATGCTCATCCCTCACCCAGTGATGAGTCCAGTAGTTTTCATGCTTGCTGTATCCTTCCTTATGGCAACATTTTTTTCTTTTCCTTTTTCTTTCTTTTTTCTTGTTTCAGCAATTAAGTTTCCTTTTAAAATTCAGTGTACTTATGATATTTTTAGCCTTTCTCTATACTATGTTCCTTTAGTTGTTAGCTTAAAAATCAGCTGCTTTATTTCAATTTCAGCTTTCTAAGAGTATTAATAAGACCTTGGCTTCTAGCCACTTGGTTTGATTGATGTTGGATGTCTCCTCTAAGTTAACTAGCAGCAGTTTGATGAGATGGAGCCATGCTGCTAGAACAGTCTTACAACTAAATACCTGCATGAAGAATGTATATCAAGTATTTTTGTGGTGTAGCCGTTTGATCTCCTATGCCTAGTATGTCTAGTTAGCAAAGTGACACAACAGCTAGGTTCTTAGAGTTTTGAGAGTCTACAGACAAGGGCTAAATGTACTAAGTATGAGGATTGACTTGCCCTTCTGTGCTTTTTTATCTGTTTAAGTTCTAAAGTGTTACTGCCTGTTTCTCTGTTGCCTTTTACCATCATTGTTAAGCAGCTTCAGGAAATGATTATCTCTCTGAGAACTGAATCTTCCTTTCAAATAAAATATTCAGTCTTAAACATACTTTGGCTGGGCGGTGGTGGCGCACGCCTTTAATCCCAGCACCGGGAGGCAGAGCCAGGCGGATCTCTGTGAGTTCGAGGCCAGCCTGGTCTCCAAAGCGATTTCTAGGAAAGGCGCAAAGCTACACAGAGAAACCCTGTCTCAAAAACAAACAAACAAACAAACAAACAACCCCAAAACATAATTTGAACAGTTGATCATTATTTTAGCTTGACTAGAACTGTTTATTCCTTGCTAGTAATAGGAAATAACTGTGCTGGCTAGCTCTGTTTACTTAACATTTATATTTGCATTGAATCCCAAAATGTCATTGCAGAAATGTAGTGAAAGGTACCCATACAGGCATGTGTACAACTTTGTTTTAAAACATAGAATTATAGGACATCTGTTTTTGCCGTCAAGATCTCTTATAATAATTGGTCTAGAATGGAACTATTTAGCATCAATTTATATGCCATTGAATGCAATGACTGAGGCACCCTATAGTGCAAGTGGAAATGTCATAAGATCAGTGTATAATCTTATAAGGAGGGTCACCTGAGCCAGGAAGGAGACAGCAGTAAGTTTTAAAATATGAGTAACTGAAACAGTTGTTCTTTATTTTAAATGGAACTCTCTATGTAGGTTTACAGTGTTCATAAGAGTCAGTACATTGTGTGCATATTACCTGCATTTTTTTTAATTAGGAGTATGTTTAATTAAACAATAAAAACTATTAAAAAAAAAGAACATACACACTCAACAAAGGTGGCAGCAGGAATATAATGCTTAAGATTTTTTACTTTTGGTCCTAGTGGGTTTGTGATTTGACTTTACACTAGGAATAACGGTATAGTGATGATTATTGTTCCTTTGGGACTGATGAGAAAGGACATGGCACCCTGTTATCTTAGTTATTAGTATTCTCTGGTGTTAGTAATGTGGATGCTGTAGAACTAAGACATAACCTAAATAGTTTTTCAAAGATACAAATATCTTTCAATATTGATAAACTTGTAATTTGTCTGTCTTAGAAAAATAAAACTATCACCAGATATATTGGCACCCACCTGTAATTCCAGAACTTAGGAGGCAACGACAAAGGAATTGAATGTTGTAGGCTAGCCTGGGCTACAAAGAAAGATATGTTCTTAAAGAAAGAAGCCTTTCACATACAATCTGGAATGTTTTAGATACATAGCTCTGTAGTCTATGGATTACGCCCTGTTTTCTTTGATAAAAGGTATTTATTTTGTCACCTCCTGTCTGAGATTTTTCATATTTGTATCTACTCTAAAACCTGAGAAGAGATCAAAGGATTCTGTCTGAAATTAGTCAGCAGGTCTTGTTTATCAGGGAAGCATTTTCACCCTTCCATGTATGACCTAAAATTGTACTAATCTCATATTTCCTTGGAGATATTTTGTTATATGTCTATTTTGTCACTGTTTCCCATCTGCCACCCAGTCTTTGTCTTCTGTTGTTACTTCCAAAAAAGTTATCATCATAAGTCAAGTAGTTTGGGGGAAAAACAGTCTTGAAATTATTTTTCAGACTCTAAGCGAACAGCCAACACAGACAACTGTTCTTGGAACACAGGTGTCTCATAGAGGTGACTTTTCTTGCCATGGTGATGTATTTTGCTGGACCACTTTTAGCCTCCTGCTTTAGAATTCCTCCACTTCCTTCTCCATCTCCCCTGTCTACACACAGAATACAGAAAGCTTGCAATCTTGTGGCCTAACCTCACTTACTAGTACAATGAGAAAAGTGAAGGAATTATTAAAGTAAGCACTGTCCTTGACACTTATTAAAGCATAAAGAACTTTATTCAGATGAACCTACTGTAAGGTTTTGGGAGGGAGTAAGGTAAGCTCAATTCTGAATGCATCAAGGAGTGCTAGAGATCTGCATTCCCACATCTGGACAATAGATGGAAATTCTCCTAAGGAAATGCCAGTGGAAGGAGAGATCCAGAAACTATCCTACCAGGATTATTGCCAACTGCAGGCTCGAGTATTAAGTTATTGAGGCTGATAGATAAATAATTTAATCATATAGCATGGGTAGGAGCTGTGAAATTTAGATTCCAATGGTGAACTACCCTATCTGAATTCTTGCTAAAAACTGAATGGAGGGGTCCGAGGACCAAAGGTCAGTGTCTTCAGGGAGAAAAAGGACTCAGGAGCTTGACTCAGATTTGGTCAAAGAACTGAATCCTTTTTAGAGTAAAGATCTTTACTTTGATTTCCTTGAAAAGAGGAAAAAGTACTTTTAAAAATGCGACCTGTCAGGGATATTGCTCAATCGTGGAACATTTGGTGGTATGCATGAGGTTCTGGCTTCCATCCTCAGCATGGCAAGACAGACAAACAAAAAGTTCATCCAACCAAAACTCTGCTAAATTCTCTTTGAACACGTATCCCCCCAAACTGATGTTACTATCTACAGGAGAAAGTAACAACATATCCTTAGGCCCACATCATCATGCTCTCTCCCAGTTTCCTTTGCCTTCTTCTTCTCCTTACTATTGATACCGCAGAGCTCCAGGTCCTCAGAATCTTTCCTGCTTGTAGCTGTTTCCTTCTTCTTGAAAGATAATTGTACTTTTTTGTTTATTGAGATTTCACAGAATTAAGCCAGAAGTTCGGTCTTATATACCATTGAGCAAAGAAAACAGGGTTTGGGCTCAAAGGAACAATCAATTTTGAAGAACTAATTAGAAATATGGAAGAAACTAATGTACGATAAGGGTTATTTGGCAGGGTTTATTTACTCAAATGCCCGAGCACCTTTCTGGCTACCAGTTGCTTGCTCTTCTAGCCAGATGTAGTGGTATATGCCTGTAATTCTGCATATTGGAGGCTACACCTGAAAGATCTGGAGTATAAAAGATCATGTATAAAAAGAAAAGTAGTATAAGAGGAATCGTTCCTCGTTCACAAAGACACGTTTATGCTGTGCTTTCAGGTTTATAAGAGGAGGGTAGATCTGCTAATTCTTAATTGCCTTTAGCACAAAGGTAGTCTTGTACCACAGTGACATATTTTGTAGAAATACATTGATATCTTCATCATCCATAAAATAATTTTCTTGGATTATAGTGCCATAACTAAGTAAATTATTTTAATATTTGAGAAATATAAAATTAAGGGAAAAGTTAAATGAGGATATTGGTAGAGCATATGGTTGGCATGTACTGAGGCCCTGGGTTCAATCTCCAGCACCAATTTTTTAAATTCAGAAAACATCAACTGTGATGTTAGCTCATTAGAGATGAGCTATAGATGTATCTTTGATCTTCCTGGTATCAGCACAAGATAGATATATGTATCTCTGTTATAATCCTTCATATCTATAACACAAAACAAACTATTTTCTCAAAGTAGCAATTGTTCCAGAAAGCAGAATAACTTGTAGAGATTTCATGAAAATGATACTTTTTAATGTAGTGACAACCATCTACAGCAATGCAGTAATGATGCAACAAAGCAGAATGTACAGAATACTGATGAAAGTGTTCACTGCATATCTATTATTGCACACAGAATGTACTAGGTTTGTGAGATGTGGAACAATGAGCTATGCAGACATGACCAATGATTAAAGGTCCTGATTAAATATAATGGAGATGCACAGGTAGTGAATAAATAAAGCAAAAAGCAGAGAATTAGAAAACATAATGAATTTGCCAGAAAGTTGTGAGGGAAAGGATAAAAAATACAGTCACTCAGCAGAGTAGTCAGACAGAGTCTCCACAGCATAGATGAGATAAGGTGGAATTTGGGAAATGATGTCTTTAAATTGGTCAGGAGCGTGGCACATTTGAGTCAAAGGAAAGCAGCTGGTGCAGTAAACTATCACAAAATCTTCACACAAAACCATGCAGGGTTTTGGCAACCTTCTGTATTTACTTCATGATTTTGTGGCTTATGTTTCAATCCTATATTGAGAGAGCATTGCATCTCTGGTATGAGCCAGACAGAGGAAAGTAATGGCAGTTCTAGGTCAAACGTGGCCTTTGAAAGCTTCTGGACAACTGTAGGATATGTCTATATGAATTTTAACCAAAGAAACAAAAACAAAAAACAAAACCAAGGGGGAGGGGAATGAACTTGTAAACCAACTTAGAAAAAAAACTAAATTAAACTGATACTTGCTAAAGCATTTCCACAAAGTCCAGCTGAGGCAGAATTTCCTGGACTACCCCACAAGCATTACCTCCCTCATCTTTATTTCTGCATCTAACAAACACTGTAACTGAAACTGTGTTTGTACTGGATATGTCCAGACACTTTTTCCTCATCATTACTCCTCAATCAGTACAATATAATAATGATTTTCATAGCATGCACATTGTATTTCATATTGAAAGTAATTTAGAAAAGGAAGGTATGTGTAGGTTATAGCATTTAATGTAAGATGGAGAATCCATAGATGATAGCATCTTTGGGGAGTTCTCAAAACAGTTTCTCCTCCATATTGAAAGACAACTATAATTGTAAATATACAATTATATACACACACACACACACACACACATATACATGATGAATTGAATCATGTCACTCTGTAAAACAGTTTTATTCTGCCTTCTCAAATTAGGAACTACTAATTGAATATTTTCTCTTTGCCAATATCACAGTCCTTTGCACAAACTTTTATTCTTTTTGTTCCTACGTCTTGAATTCAGATTAATGATATACATACTATTTTTACCTTCCACCCTGAAGATGTTGGGAGTGCTCACCTTCTTACAGACTTAGGCAGTTCTCATTGAGTGGAGAGTGGAGAACCAGTCCCAGATTGTCAGCCACCACTCCCACTCTATGTGGACTTACGTGATTCTACTTCCATTTCCCGCAGCTGGCCAACTAGGAGAAATGGAGACTATGTGCATTTTAAAAGACAACAAGTTTTAGTCCTCTTCAGTTTAGAAGTCTGTGTTCAGAGCACTGAGTCTCAATCACAATGTGGCTGTCAGTGTGTGCTGTTGTAATGTTTTCACCAACAGCATCTCCCCTCCTTGTCAGAACCCTTAGTGTCTTTTAATAGTAGTGTGAATAAAAATGCAGGCCTATGCTACATGATAGTGCTGTGCTAAGTGCTTTAAATGCATTATTGTATTCAGTTTGGACCATGGTCCTGTGAGGCCAGTCTTGCTGATGCTCTGCTTGTTTGTTCTAAGTACGAAAATGATTACTTGGAAAATTTAGGTAGCAGTTCCTAATGCACAGAAACTCATATGGCCAGATTTAAATTGGGTCAGTCTGATTCCAGAACCACTCCTTCCCTGATTGCTGTATGAATTTTAATCATGAAAAAGAATGGATAAAATGCTATATGTGTTCTAGGCACTAAGGATAAGAAAAGAAGCCATTCATTGTAGGTCTAGAATTCATCTGTTGCCTTACAGAGGAGGACAAAGAAGAGATTTGCGTTTTGTTTTGTTTTGTTTGGCAAACAGCAGAGGAATGAGTTTAGAAAGAAACTGATAGGGCCTCAGGGAAGACTCAAAGAAAATGTTGTCTTTGAGCTAGGCTCAGTGAGAATGCCAAGTTTGTGCAAACTTCCCAAGGCTGAAATGATGATTCTTGCCAGGGAGTGTACAGTGTGACCCTGGACCAGCCTCCTAGGAGACTTATGGAAATGTAGGTAACCACCTCACCTGGACCTGTGGAAGCACAAAATTGAAGGTGAAGCTCCCCAGAGTATCCTTCTTAGCCTTCACATTTGATCCTCTCTGTATTTAAATGAAATATATATATGCTCCAATGGTGCAAAATAACTGATTTATTTCAAGGATCAGAATATTATGATAGTATGTCAATTTCTTTTCCTTCCTCCCAAAGGAATAGACCTATTTATCACATCTAGGCTGTCCACCTCTAACCTAACCATATTTGCAAAAGGAACAGTTAAAGAATAGTTGCCTTTGACATTCATTTTCAATATTGCTGCGATGGATTCAGTGGTATATACATGCCAGTGGTATATATGTGCTAGCCAAGTGCTTTACCACTGTGCATTGTTTCTACCCCTTTATTTTTGGGAAAAGAGTAGGTTTTTAGGCTACTGACTCAACATTTTCCCCTCGTTCTTTAGCTCTAAGGAGTTGAATCCCTTCCAATTATCCTCTCAGTTTGGAGAAACGTAGTATCATTCAATGATAAGTTGTCATAATAAAATCATGAGCTGTTTGTCAACAAGTTGGTGAAACTATGCCATTAGTAGCTTGAGTCAGTCAGTCTCTGCTGATAATTGTGGCAGGGGTAGGAAACTTGCTAGTAATCATTATTAAGTTATGTCTGTTGTGCTCTCAGCATTTTAAAAGTTGGAAATGGAATTCTAGATGCATCTATGTTAATGCTCCTCTTAACAGTGATATTGCATGAATCAAATTCTATAATAACTAAAAACATCTCCATTCATTTATTATATCTGATATGGCTGTTCTGAGGTATTGTGTAAAATAATATTCTTCTATTCCATGTAGATTGACCTTAAATATAATTACATTTCAGAGACCATTCTTCCCCTAATATACCATCTCTCAACTTCTTGTGCATGTGTGCATGCACACACATACATGCATGTGGGGACATCCTCTGAAGTATAGGAAACCTATCAGTAGCCACATTCTCTTGTATTTTTGGTTGTGAGCCTAGCCTTTAATGGCTGAGCCATCTCTCCAGCCCCACATTCTCAACAAGAATGACTCTACCTCACCCAAAACCTATCCACTCTCTAATAGCTCCGCAGTATGGAGTGTGGCCTATTTGTGCAAGAGTTTTATCTGGCTTGATCTTATATAGGTTGTGTGCAAGTAACCCTAGCTATTGAAATTGATGTATGCAAAGAGCATGTCATGTCCAGAAGACAGCATTTTATAACATTACTCCCCAACCTTTGGCTCTTGTATTCTTTGCACTTTTTTTTCAGTAATATTTGCTGAGTCTTGGTGGAGGTAGGTTTAATATAGATGTCCCCTTTAAGAATCTGGGACTATTTTAATTGATTCTCAAGCCATTAAATATATATATATTTATGTATGTATATATAACGGATTATATGTATTATGCACAGTTATCTCTGTCTCTCTGTCTCTCTCTGTCTGTCTCTCTCTCTCTCTCTCTCTGTCTGTCTGTCTGTCTGTCTCTCTCTCTCCATATATGCATTTACTGGCCAGTGGCATTTAAAGCATAACATTATACATTCTGAACATTGATATCTTATTTACATTTCATTTTCTTTGGGTTTTGGGCTTTCATGTTGACATTTCAGTACTACAGTGCACTGCTGTCTTTAGCTGTTTGAAAACAGCACAGTAATCCCACCCTACTTCTCACTCTTTCCATCATTGTATTTGTTCCAGTGTGGTTTGGTTTGGTTCCTTTGGCACCCTCCTTTATTAAACGGTGGGCAACAATGCCTTATTTGTTAGGTGTTTGACAAAACCTCTGCTAAGCACAGACCTAGAATTAAGTATATCAGAATTTCCCAGAAAACTTTGTTCTTAGACTTGGGCTTTCTCCTGTTGATTATGATACTATAGGGTAAGGTTTGGGAAATATTTACTAAATATTTATTTTGATTTAATGAATAAAATGTATTATTTCCCCCACTGGCAGAGAGTGTACCAGAGCAAATGATTTCACATTACATTGTTGAGTGATAGATTTATTGTGACCCTTGGAAAACTGAAGTATGAGGAAGTAAATAGCTTGCTGAAGCCATACAGATTGCTCCTTACATTTCATCTGACACTGTGGTCATTTGTTTCAATCCTGTATACTTTTCAATAAACTACCATTGCCAAACGGTCTTCCACAGGAGGTTATTATTCTGCCAAAATGGAACTGGACTTATGGCCTAGACAGGGAAGATGGATTTGGGGAAAACATTGGCTAATAAAAGGTAGATGGTTGGGGTTTTCTCTTGTTTGTTTTGTTGTTCAGCTCTAAGGCTTTTCTTAACTGAAGTGTACTGGAATGCACATTGCCAGGATGAGTAACATAACTTATTTTTCTACAGTTCTATGTCGACAAAACTGTTCTTTAAATTTACTCTGATTTTTCTCGAAGGGTCACCTTTATATAAACACAAAATTTCGAGAAGGCTTAATGTCTGTTTTTTAGGATGTTGGCTCAAATTCTTTATGTCAAAGTCATTTTTGGCTTGCATGAACATCAAAGAATTGAAATAATACTGCTTGTGGGTTCTTTTTGGAATTTGTCTCTGATTTGCTTCATAGGTTTTGACACATTCCAAAATTTCTTCCCATTTATTCATTCATTAGTAAAAGGGATAACTGGGGAGATGCATCATCAATTACTTAATCCTTTGGACTTGTGTTAAGCTAACAGGCCTTGTTCAAAATGTGTATGTCAGATCATCTAGGTAACAACAGTCAATCTATATTCTCTTATTTTGCTGAAGTTATGTTTTTACTGCAGAAATAATTTGATGTGACAATTATTTTTCGTATGTAGAGTTAGATATTAAATCTGTTCCAAGAAAGATTGCAGAGGTTCCTTTGGCATTTGTGTTTTGTCAACTAAAAGAAAAAGGATATTAAATACTAAATATTGACTTAATAGTGTCCATATGTAAAGACTTAAATGTCATCAAGTCATTTGTTCATTTCTTCTTTCCTTCCTTTTTTATTTATTTTACATCTCAACCACAGTTTCCCCTCCAACTTCTCCTCCCAGTCCCTCCCCACCACATCCCCTCTGCCCTCCCTAATCCACTCCTCCTCTGTTTCTTTTCAGTAAAAGGGCAGGCCTCCCATGTATATCAACAAAACATGGTGCGTCAAATTGCAGTAAGACTGAGCACCTCCCCTTTTATTAAGGCTGGCCAAGGTGACCCAGTGTGAGGAGTAGGGTCCCAAAAGCCAGCAGAAGAGTCAGAGACAGCCCCTGCTCCCACTGTTAGGCGTCCCACAAGAAGACCAAGCTACACAACTATCACATATATGCAGAGGGCCTTGGTCAGTCCATGCAGGCTACCTGATTCAGTCTCTTATGAGTTACTGTAAGCTCATCAGGTTAATTGATTCTGTGGATGTCCTTGTGGTGCCTCTGGCTCCTCCAGTTCTTTTTTTCTTTTCAGCAGGGTTTCTGAGTTCAGCCTCATGTTTGACTTAGCATCTGTCTCCACCAGTTGCTAGATAAAGCCTTTCCGATGACTATTGGGCAAGGCTCTGTCTCTCTGTCTCTCTCTGTCTCTCTCTCTCTGTCTTTCTGTCTCTCTCTCTGTCTGTCACTCTGTCTCTGTCTCTCTGTCTCTCTCTCTCTCTCTCCATATATATCAGACTAACCAAAGTTGACTTTGCTTATTGGTTCTTTGAGTTTCTCTATGTAGCCATGGCTGTCCTGGAACTCACCCTTATAGACCAGGTTGGCCTTGAAGTCAAAGAGCTCTGCCTTCCTCTGCCTCCCGAGTGCAGGAATTAAAGGGATGTGCCACCACCACCTGGCCAATGTTATCATATCTTAAGCTTTTTCTGAATTAAAGTTGAATTATGAAGGGGTGTTTGGAATAGTTATGTTTTATTTGAGATAAGAACTTAAATAACACTTAGGAATAATTGCTGCTCTTGCAAAGGACCCAGCTTCAGGTCTAGGTACCCATATATGATGACTCAAAGCCACCTATAACTCCAGTTTCACGATATCCCACATTCACTTCTGGCCTCCATGGTACATGCAGTGGTTAGAGAGAGAAGGAGTTATATACATACACATACAAATTAAAAAAAGAAATTATAAAAAAAGAAATCATAACTTATTCTTGCCTCGTGAAATAAAAAGAAATAGCAGGTTTGAGTATCAGAATACAGAGATGTACATCAATGAATACAAGTATTATCTTGAATTTGTAAGTATTTTACTGTCTTAGTTAGTGATTCAATAGTGCTGCAGCAAAACTACATGACCAAAAGCAAGTTGGGGGAGGAAAGGGTGTATTCAGCTTCTACTTCCATATCACTGTTCATCATTGAAAGAAGTCAGGACAGGAACTCTTAACAGGGTAGGATCCCAGAGGCAGGAGCTGATGCAGAGGACATGGAGGGGTGCTGCTTGCTGCTTGCTCACCTTAGCTTGTCAAGCCTGCTTTCTAATAGAACCCAGGACTGACAGCTTTCTTATAGAGCCCAGGGAAAGAACCACCCACAATGGGCTGGGCCTGCCCTCTTTGATCGATCTTATGGAGGCATTTTCTTAACTGTGGCTCCTCCTTCTCTGATGACTCTAGCTTTTGTCAAGTTGACATAAAACCAACCAGTATATCTACCAAAAGTTTAGAAATTCCTAGAGAATCTTTATTACCAATTTGCTTTTCCTCTTGAGCAATTTGAAGTAAACTGTACTCTGAGACTTTAGAAATTTGAAACAGATGTGGTTAAAACCATAGATTGCATAGGTCAGCATCTGGGATATGATGATCTGAATTAGCTGATTTAACTGGCTTTTTGCTAGTTTGCACATGAACTTTTCCTACAGTTTGAATTAATATCACTTTTATGGCCACTATGTATGTGCACATATATTAATCTGACTCTGTGAAAAACAGTATGTTTGTATTATTTTCTTTGCTTCAACATAAATTATTAAGGCGGGAATCAAGCAGCTCAATAGTTTGCAGCCTATGTAGGGCTTGTAGGGCTCTATAAACTAGAGCTGTCAGTGACATTGCACAGGAGACATCTATATGCACTCCTACATTTCCATGCTCATATTCACCTTCTTTACACCAAACCCCAAATCAACATCAGAAGCAGCTTTGGGCTATTAACAAATACATCGGCATTCTCCAATAGAACTTTTAATAGAGGCTTCACTTGTAATTTTGTTTCCAATAACAATATTTGTGGCACATTTTAGAAATTATAGATGAAATAAATATTTTTACTTCATTAAGCACTTCTTAAAATATTTTTGCTTTAGCCTGTCGTTAATGTCAAATTTGTTTAAGATGGTGTGTTTTTCATACTAAGCCTCTGAAATCCAGTGTATACGTGGAATACAAACATCCCAGTTTTGTCTAGCCAAATTTGAAGTTTTTAGTAATCACTTATGGCTTGTGGTTACTGTTATTAGATAGGGCAAGGTAGATGATTGTCAGTCTAGTTGGGAACTGGGAACAGTTGTCAAAATAATAAAATGATGATGATTAAATCATAGATCATTTGACAGCCTCTCCAATAATTAAAGTAAAATTGAAACATAAAGTAGAAAAATAACACAGCTATACAGATATGAATGACAAAAGAGAATATACCCAAATAACTTCTTAGTTTGTTGATAGAAACCATAGTTTTCAAATTCACAATAGGTAGAAGAGCTAGAGAATGTTCCAGAACTTGTTGATCCCTTCTTAGATTGGAAAAGAACAGCCTACCTATCTAGGTTACTGGAAGCATGCTGTTTAGAAGCCCTCCTTAGCCCTATAGACGTTTCCCACTCCATAGGCATAGGATAGGGTATAACTCACCCACTGTGAGTAAATTCTTTTGAGGGAAAAGTCAGGGTTAATTTGCCTAATTAATATGAATGTGACATAAAAGTATGAAGATGCTTTTGTAACTGAGACTGTCATTGCCAACTATCTCAGACTGAGTGACCGCAGAAACAAGTATTTCCTAAAGCACTGGAGGCCTGGAGGCTCAGATCCTGGTACCAGCATAGTTGGGTTCTGGTGAGAGCCCACTTCCTGGTTGCACATTTGTTCTTTCTTAAGAGTTCATAGGGAAGGAGGGTGGAAGAAGAAAGAGGAGATGCCAAGGATGAGAGGAGAATGATTGCCTGGCTGTCTCCTATGACCACCTGTAAACCTCTGAAAGCGTCCCCTGATAAGACCATAACATTTGGGATCCAGGCTTTGACCTATGCACTGACCAAGGAGCTGAGGACATTCAGGCTTCCCTGCCTCTAGCCCAGTAAATCAGAGGTCGTACCATGTTTGTATATGTTTACATTAAATCTATTTCTGTCTGTTTTCTTTAAAAAAGAAAAGAAAAGTTCTGCTGGTGGTACGTTTGAAGCCAAGATACTCATTAAGCACACAGGAATTGCCAGGAGCATTGGAGGATTTATATGGAAGCTTTTTACTGGGAAAAAAAGAAAAAGAAAAAAAAAAGAAAAGAAAAAGTATAAATATACAGTTGTAAGAAGTTGAGAAAATGATGTAAATTTTTATTTTTTTCCATGTTTTGTTATGGTGCATGGGAGGGCACTGCAGTACACATGATAGGGGCCAGAGGATGGATTGTACAAGAAGATTCTCCCCTTCCGCTTTGTGGGTTCTGATGATCACACTCTGGTAATTGGGCTTGACTATAAGTAACCTTACCCACAGTCTGACTGCCCCAATGGAAATGCCTTCTCGGGTCATCTTCTACAATCATTTACTTAGTTTACTGGACAGATGATAGCCCTATGGCTTTAGGCATTCTGTGTGAGCCCTCTGCAACGGAGCCATGCTCCGAGACTCTTTTGGTAGTGCCTTTGTGAGGCGCTCTTCTAATCTTATCTGTATTGTTCCAATTTCAGTATATGTGCTGTTGGCAAAAGCATGAAACATGTTAAGTAGGAGCAAAGAATTCAATATTTCCTATTTTAAAATAGACTTGTTTGTTTGTTTATTTACATTTTGTGGTGTTGTGGATCTAACACAGGACTACTGTGTAAGCAGTGCTCAACCACTGAGCAATCCGTCTATTCCTGCAAGTGCTCATTTCAGATATATACTTGATACTGATAACAAATTTGTTTCTGATGAATTTGAGGTCCTGACATTTGAAATCCTATTTATAGTGACAGTGCACTGTAAGTTAGATAAGGAATAATACAGGTACCTCCATTTTTTGATGCTTGGTGGTTTATGTTATTTATAACGTCCCAAAGTGTAATCTAGTGAGAGCTATCAGACTCAGAGCAGTTTTGAAGCTGGTGAAGACTCTGACATTAGGTGTCTGACTAGACATAGAAGTACTGACATACGTAGTCTATAACCATGTCCGAAAAGGTGAATAAGACAGTGAGAAGGAAGGTATGTGGCCAGTGGGAACAGGGGACTCTACATGAGCGATTCTCTTAGTAAAGAATAAGAGATGAAGCCTCAGAGGCTTTGCTCTTGATAAGCCCTTGTTGCATTTGTACTGCAAAGTTTAGGAACGATCAAACATTCTAGCTGGCAGATGGAGACTTCTAAGTTTTGAATGCCCCTGTGAAATTCACATTGAAGCTGGAGTGGAGGTTCAGTGCTATGGCATAGTGTGTTCTTAGCATATGTTAAGGCATACACAGTAAGTTCATCCATAGCACCACAGCAAACAAACACAGAACAGTACAAACATGAAGACACTGGATCTTGGTAAGTTGCTTAAGTTTACATAGCCAGTTACCAAACAGGAAAAGAAAGTGGTGCATGTGCTTAGCCCCAAACTCACTAAGAATATGCATTAAATATGGACCATTTTTCATCTGTCCTTTCCACCTCCATAAAGTAATTTTTAAAAATACAAAACAAAATTTTTAGCCAGTTTGACCCTGTGATCCCATAGGTCTGTGGCTTTACTACCTCCTGTGGCCACAAGCTTTATAAAGTACTTTACCAAGGGTAGTGTTTAATGAGGGTGGAAAATACTGGCTCACTTTTGTCTTTTGTTTTTGTTTTCTAGAGCAGTTGTTTTGCAGCATTGGGCTTGATGGTGCCTTCAGAAGGAATTGGATCTAATATGCTTATTGTGGTCTCTGAACATAAAACTCCTTTCCCTCAGAAGCTAGAGTGTCACCATGGATGCCTCTTTAGGAGGGTGACTCTGAGGAGCAATTGCCTCTTTAATTGTGCTGTCCACGGAGAAGCAAAGCATGGCTGATTATAATCAGGCAGTGTCTGCAAAGGCTGACGTAGGCACAGGTGCTATAGAAATGTATAGATATTCTGAAAAATGGAATATAGGAGATGACATCAGGAAGGATAAAAGATTCTTTTAAGTGGGAATCAGAACAGAATCAAGACAGTTGCATGCAATACCAGTCAGCTGTGGTGAACCATTCTGTAAGCTGATTATCACAGGTTAGGGTTTTAGATACCGTATTTCTTCCCAAATTAATGTTTCTGTTGATCTGATTCTACAGAGAGTGGCATAGTCATGCTTAATGTATGTTTGGCCAAACTTCAGACTAGTCAGCTGGGAGTTTAAGTCTCTCCACTGCCTGTTGTGAGTTTAGCATGGAGATTTTCTTGACAGACATCACTTATAATCTATTTTCTATTTCTGCTTTGAGTGCTATCTACTTTTCATATTTGAAGCCTGTGGCTCAGTATGTAAATTTCTTACTATCTATGAAATCTTAGTGAAATAATGCATCTCTCACTGACTCAGTTTCCTCCTTTGTAAAATAAGAATAGAAAAAGGATTTACTTGATAGGATTGTGTGTGTGTGTGTGTGTGTGTGTGTGTGTGTGTGTGTGTGTGTTGGAGGGAGATGTTAGGGCTCACACCCGAGGTTTTCACATGCCAAATACATGCTTTATCAAGAATGTTTCTCCCAGCCCCAAGCATTGGTAAGATCTTTTTGATTGAATACATAGTAGGTGTTAGGTGTAGCAGCTGAACTGCTGTTATTGTTGTTACTGTGCCATTGCTTATGGCGTTCCAGAGGTGTTGACCACTCTGTAATAAGTTGCTCACCATTATTCTCTCAGCAGCAGATATCTGATAAAGGAGAACATTTACTTTTAGATTCTTTGTCTTTGTCAATAAATATTGTGTAATTTTTATCAGGCATAAAAAGATTATGAATTAAGTAATATGGACATGGTAGTGATTGGGTTTTTAGAACAGAACATTTGGGAAGAGTTGGTGATGGTCTGGGCTTCCATCACAGGGTGGGATAGCCTTGGAGATGGGTCATCTCTTCATCTGCCTCTGCATTTGATCTTCCAGGCTTTTCCCAGTAGCTTGCCACTGACTCACAGCCCTGAGTACATGCGCTGTTTGTGACTCATGTTGCATACTGAGTTTCACTGGGAATTCATTACACGGTGACATGGTTTAGACATGGAAATAGTTGGGACAGGGACTGCAGATATGCAGTGCTCCTGGGTAGGCCCTCCCTTAGCAAGAGCCCAGCTGTTTTTTTACTGTGCAGTCAGAGACAAGGAAACTCTTCTGGGCAACTGCTGCCATTTTTTCCCTTTGTTTGGCTTCCATGTAGTCACCACATCCTTCTTATCTTTCTTATGGAGTAATCCTGAACTAGAAAACCATGTCATGTTATCAGGCTTTCTTTAATAGCCAGTGAAAACAGAGGAAGAGGAAGGAAAAGAAAAGCCATTAATACCAGCTCAGGTATTATCAGACATTCTAGAAAATGATTGAGAAGGGGGATAAATTAAGCATACTACTGGTAGAACGGGTTCGGGGGTGAGGGACCATATGCCGTGCTGTCTGCATGGAAGAAGGACGACAGTAAACGAACTGTATCGGTTTTACTGACTTGTTCTGTCAGTGATTGAGGCATTTCAGAACACAACCAGGAAAATAATAGGTTACTTTCACAATGGTAGAAGTTTAACAAATGCTCAGTCACTCAGCTTCTATCAGTGCTGTCATTGGTGAGAGCGTTGCCGTATGATATTGATGCCTTGCTTCTTTCTTATTGCTGTATTCTTTACAGATTGAATCTGCCTGCAATAGGCCACTAAACATTTCAATTTGCTACCTGTAGAGCTGGATTGCAATGCTGAGACTGAAATGAGAGAGAAATGGATTTAGTAGAACTCAAAAGAGAGAGTTTCATGGATTTTTATACAAGGATGCACAAACCGAACCCCACTGATAAAATACACACGATCACTTTTGAGTTTCTTATAAAAGTACATGGTATTAAGCAATTCAGGTATATTTATAGGAAAATAGACTCAGCTGGATACTGCTAAGACCCCCTATATTTAGAGTAACTCAGAGTCTGTCAGCCTAGGTATACCTACCTATAGTTAGTGCCATGATAATAGCCTTGAGTACTTGTAAACTATGGTTGCTTGGGTGTTATGCAGTGAGCTGAGTTAGCAAAGAACAGGAGAAAGTTAAAATTATTTTCTGGCCATTCCCTGCCGTTTAGTCTTTCATAGCAGCAGTCAGTTGAGAGATCTTCTAGCTGGAGAGAGGAGTCATTTCCTGTGGGAGCCGCCTATTGTTGTCATTTCCTATTGCCTATGGTTCTGTAATTAACCATAGATCTTACATTTTAGCCCCCCTCCCTGCTTGCTAATGTACGCCCTTTTTGCATGTGTTACTCTGTGTTTAATATCTAGGTACTCCAAAGGACTCCTTATTGAGCCTAAATTTGATTTTTATAATGGAGAGTGGATGTGGTCAATTGCAAAGACATTAAGTACTCAGCAGAAAACAGAAACATTGAATTTTTTGTTTGATTTTGGATTTTTTGAGAGAGGGTTTCTCTGTGTACCTGTTCTGGATCTTGCTCTGTAGACCAAGCAGGCCTCGAATTCACAGAGATCCTCATGGCTCTGCCTCCTGAGTGCTGGGATTAAAGGTGTGTACTTAAAGCCGCTGCCTGGCTAAGAAGTATAGACTATTAAACCCTTCAAACAGATTAAAGCACTGCAGTGAGGTATCCAGTGAATCCACTAGCATGACTAAGACCAAGGCTGGAAAATGGCCAATGCTGGCAGATGTTGAAAGCCTCTGATGGAAATGCAGAATGGTTTGATAGTAGAAAGGTGAGGCATAGACTTGACATATAACTTTACAGTTCTGTCCCCAGGTATATATACCAAAAAGAATCAGAATGGCAGATCCAAACAAGTACATGTGCACACAAGTTTCTTAGACCAATATCCATTGTAGCTAAAAGATAAAAGTAGCCCAAATACCCATCAAAAGTAGATAAGAGGTACTATCCATGAAAATGCCACACAAAGTGTTGATTAAAAAAATAAGCACTCCTAGGTAGTATTTCATTGTAGCTAATCTATTTTGTGGTGCTGGGGTCTGGAGATAGGCTTGAGAATATGTAATACTAACTGATCTCTCTGCCTACAGGCTTCCTGAATGAAAGAGTAGTTTATAGCACAGGCAGTATTGCTGTTCATTCCTAACAATCAGATGTGATCTTTACAATGAGGATTACCCTTGGACACCCCTTCCCACTGCTGTGGGCCCCTATTGCCATTAATTTCATTACTCTGAAGTATTTACTTAATAAGAGCTTCTTATACTATAGACATTGTGCTAATCTTTGAGAATATAAGTGTGAGGTAGGCATAATATACTCTTCATTGACTTTAGTTTCTAATAAAGGAGAAATATTTAAAATAAAACAAAATACTAAAACTCCAAAACAAACCACATATAATAGGCAACACAAAAATACCTAATAACTCAGTAAGAACTATACTAGAAACAGAATGATAAAACCTGAAAATATAGGAAGGCTTGCTTTTCTTCCACTAGATAGAATACACTTTGATATGGAGGTTGACCACATTCAGGCTCCATTCACACTTCTAGTACAGTGTCAAAACTAGCTATACTCCTTCTAGAAGTTACATATTTTCTTATCTTTTTTTCTTAAAGGTACATAGTTCCCTTAATACAGTCATTTTCAACCTTCCTAATGTTGTAATCCTTCAATACAGTTATGTTATGATGACCCCCAACGATGAAATTAATTTGGTGTTACTTCGTAACTATAATTTTGCTACTGTTATGAATCATAATATACATATCTGTGTTTTCTCATGATCTCAGGTAATCCCTGTGAAAGGGTCTCGACCCACAGATAGAGAACTGCTGCCTTAGTGTTTGAAGTTTCCTTCTTACTAACACCTTGTACTTGTTACATGTATTCCTAAAAGTATTTGCTTAGACTACTTAAGTATTTATTAATTCCTTTTTATTGTTTGTTTGTTTATAGCGATGATCTCATATAGCCCAGGATGGTTTTGAACTCATTATGTAGCCAAAGATGATATTGATCTCCCCGAGCCTCTTGCCTCAATTTGGGAAAATGCTGGGATTGGCTTTATACAGTGCTAGGGATCAAACCCATGACTTCATACATGATAGTTAAGCATTCTACTAACTGAGATATTTCCTCAACTCCCACATTTAGTGTCCCATATCAACAGATTGCTCCCTCACCAATACACTGTCCACTAGTCAGGCACTTAGTTTGATTGTTGGTATAAGGGCCTTTTGTGTTTTCTTAAACACTAGTTTTTTGTACCACTTTTCTGCTAGGTTGATACCAGTATCTCTGATATACTCTCTGATTTCAGCTCTTCCCTACCTTTGATTTCAGAGTTCCTCAGATTGACTTGTTGACTAATTTCTGTTCCCATGTTGCTGAAGTTGCCACTCACTCACCTCATTCTTGTTTACCCTGTTTTCTAGCATCTAGTCCAGCCACTCTCTTATCTCATCTTGTTGTGTCTCTTGACCTCTGTCTGTCCTCAGCTACTATCTCCACCCCCTGCTGTTGTTATTGTTTCGTGTGTTTGCTTCATCATCTTTTCATTTTTTAGAGACAGAGTCTTGATGTGTTGCCCAAACTGACGTACAGTTTACCACATGGTCCAGGCTGGCCTTGAACTCTCGGCAGTCCTCCTGCCTCTTCTCTCTGCATGAGACCATGTGAAGTTGACTTCTTATGCTTATTCCCATTCTGACTCCAGAAAGCATAGTTCTTCATCAGGAAGATGTATTATTCTTGTTCCAGTGGGAAAATCACTTATAGGCAGTGCTGGGTTATCAAAGCAGTTAGCTTTGCCTCAGGAGTGTGATTAGGATGCTTTGCCACAATCAAGAAATTGTCTTCCTGCTCTTTAAAAAGATAAACGTCAGGAATCTTAGTACCCAGGAGGGACAGAAGCCCTGCAAGGCTGTAGCCCACCTGAACTAAACAGGAAGACCTTGTCTATGAATGAGATTTAATGAACATTTTCAATTTTGATTGATATTTTATAGTGCTGACTTTAAGACATTTATTGATATTTTATAGTGCTGACTTTAAGACATTTATTGTAGCTGGCTACATGTTGAATATTCTTCTGGAAGATATACTCAATGAACAAATGTGTGCAGTACACTGTTGATTGAGGAAGTTGACAGGAAATCTGTATTCAAGGAGTTTTCAGTACTGTAACAGAAACAGATGGAAAAACTTAATGCAAAAGCTTGTTATGGAGCTCATGGGAGAGTGTCTTGGGCAAAAGTAATCTGTTAACACATACAGATTTACAAAAAACTTGAAAGCAAAGAACAGTGCTTTTGAATGATCTAGAAAAATCCCTCCTGTTTACAAAGTACATGCTTTTTACACTTGACCTCATCTGTTAGACTAAAAGACTTAAAATGATTTTAGTACAGATCTGGTCTCCTGAAAGGAAACATATAAATAAAAATATCCAAAATGGAAGAGCTTTCCTCCAAAGGTTCTTGTTCGTAAGACTCACTTGTTATTAGTAGTTAAAAAAAAAAAGATCTCCAGAAGTGTCTCTCCAGTTGGCCACAGTTCAGACCAGTGCCATGTTATTTGAATGTAGATATAAATAAAGAAACATGAACTTTATTCTTTCATTGTCAAGCTAAAAACTACCCCATTCCCTTTGATGTTTCCCATATGTTTAGAATTGGCACGTAAAACCAGAAAAATAAGGCAAAGAGAAATATTAAGAATCTGCACAAAGATGAATTGTTAGAACTTTTACAAATGTCACTGTTGTTTCTTGTGGTTTTAGTTGGCTTCTAAAGACAGGCAAAGAATGAAATCACAAAAACTTCTATGTATTTCAAGGTTGATCAGTACTGGGAAAACTTAGAATCTTGGTGAGGTTTGTAGGTTTACAAGTGACAAGGATCCTCCCACATAAATTACTTAGTAACTGAGGACTTGTGTGATTTTCTTCATTTGGTTGTAGAAAGCCTGTTCTTTCCTTCCTTCCTTCCTTCCTTCCTTCCTTCCTTCCTTCCTTCCTTCATTTCCCTCTCCCTTCCTTCCTCCCTCTTTCCCTCCCCATCTCCTTACCTTCCTCATTGTCTATCTCTATGCTTGTCTCCCTTTGTCTCTCTCTCTGTATACGTGTCTGAGTATGTCTCACCTACTTGTGAAATCTCCTTGATTTTCACTTCATTTCACTGTGCATAATCTTATCAGAATACATTATGTACATATTCATTGTAGGTGGACTTTTCTTTCCTGTCAGTCAGTTCCCAAATAACCACACAGAGACTTACTACTAATTATAAATGATTGGCTGATAGCTTAGGCTTGTCTCCAGCCAGCTCTTACAACTTAAATGAACCCATTTCTGTTAATCTATAGTGCTGCTCCGAGCCTTATTTACCTCATCTTCAAACTTCTCACATCTATTCTTCTACATCTGCCTCTTTACTCCTCTGACTCCACCTTTTATCTTCCCAGCATTCTTTGTGCCCCCAAAATTCTGCTTAGCCATTGGCCAATCAGCTTTTTATTAACAATGAGTATACAGTTCACAGTATACAGAAGGATTACTCTACAGCAATTCTTCCTATTGTGAGTTTGGGAACATCTTGTGTCAAAGCAATATTTTGTGAATTCTGTGCCCAAGAAAGTTCTTGATATGTTTATTGTTAATAAATTTCTAATGAGTAGACATACACACTCAGGGACTTGTGAGATCTTAAGTGCCTATTTTGTATATGGTGACATTTGTTTACTACATGGTAATGAATGGCCTTTAATACATGGTTATGTTATTTACCTAGAGGAAATTACAATTTCAGAAACTGATGGCTACCCATAAAATGGATGGATGAGTGAGTGGATGGATGGATGACAATTAGGAGCATAGATAGCAGGATGGATTAGTGAATGATGGGTAGATGGGTACATGGATGAATGGGTGGGTGAATAGATTGACAGAAGCATGCCAAGGAGCTGAGAATTAGTAGATTCTTAGCCTCTAGTATTGTGACTAATTAGGTATGATTGTCTACTACGTTTCTTACCATCACCACCATGGACTGATGACCTCTTGGGGCAAAGCCTGATTTTTTTGTTGTTGTTTTGTTTTGTTTATCTTTTTGTATCACTACTCCCTCACTCAGTGCCTAGAATAGAATAGTTTTTCTCTAAGAGACTTGAATCACTCTTCTCCCACAATTAAGTTAAACACTGGCTTTTACAATAGTATGTCACCACTACTCGTAGGAATATACTGGATTTTCTACTCTTGTTTTACTTTCTTTTTGTTTAAATATTCCAGTAAAAGTACTGGTGGAGTCAGAATGATGTTTTTGCTTACATCGTTGATGGTACACATTGCAGTCTACTGTTGTGTTTTGCAAATGGTAGTATTCTCATTGTTGGTAAACAGAATAAAGACCAATGTAGGAAATAAACATTCTAGCAAAGGAATAATACATGACTTCAGACTGGCTTGTCTGTCATTGTTCGTGTGACACCATGAAAGCAATGGATTGTTATTCTGGCCCAGGTGCAATCTGATAGTTTAAGAATTATCTTTTGATTTAAAATACAACTTCTTAGAACTTTCCTAAAGTCAATGCAGGATTGTGTTATGATACTGAGATGGAATTTTGGTTCTATTTCTTTCATTTCTGGTGGATCTGCTTTTGCATTAACTGTCTGTGTCCAATTAAGGGGAAAGAGAACTTAAAATTTAGAAAACTCATTCTCTCTGTCACTAAATTAATGGCTTTTCAGTGAAGATGGGAAAGCATAGAGCTTCATTTCCATTTTTTTCATTAATACTAAGAAAAACATCAGTGCTTTGCACATTTATCAGCAGTAGTGTCTCATTGCAATATACTCTTTTCCATACTCATAGGAGCTTATTACGATGAAAAATACATTGAAAAAAATCATCAAACACGTTTTTGGAGTATTATCTATTTTGAGCTTTCATAGGATCTATAGGGGAAGAACTAAGAATCAGAACTGATAATTGGAGCCATTAATATGATGGAGAACCTCTTTTAATGCATAGGCAATGTGATATGGCAGATGTGGTACATCAAGGGGTCATGTTCCTCTTCCTAATAGCGTTACTAAACATTTTAAAAGACAGATTTGATCAAGTTTAATGTAGGCCATTGTCAGATTTTTTTTTACAGATTTATTTATTTGTTTATTATGTACACAGAAGAGGTTGCCAGATCTCATTACAGATGGTTGTGAGCCACCATGTGGGTGCTGGGAATTGAACTCAGGACCTTTGGAAGAGCAGTCGGTGCTCTTAACCTCTGAGCCATCTCTCCAGCCCCATTGTCAGATTTTTTAAAACATAGATGTATGAACTTTTGTAGTCAACCACAGGCATTAGGAATTCCCATGACCTCCTAGTAAGTTCGGTATCTCTTTTAGATATCATTGCTGGGGAGATGTTGAAAATCGAGAGTTCAGAGAAAAATCTTCATGTTTTTCTTGGTTTTCTTCTTGACTTATTAGTGTGCTTTTATCAAGGGCTATTTTCACAAGGAGAATTCTATTTTTTTTAAATGTCTTGAAAGAAAAAAATGAATCACATACTTTCTACCATTAAAAAAAAATATTTCCCACTGGTGCAGAGGTGGATAAAGCTGATTTGCTTTGAAATCCATGATCTCTGATACAGAATGTAGCTTTTTCAAATCTCAGTCTCCCCTTTTCCAGTACTGGCCAGTGTGTGTACAACCAGAAGCTCATCTTGCAGCTTCAAATAACCAGTGCTCAGGAACCATAATGCTGACAATGACTACCATAGCCAAGGGCGATGATATGTTCCTGGTCTCCAACCAGGAATTTCCTTTTGGTTCTTTTGTTTGCTACTTTAATTCTGCCAGGGTCTGTGAGTCTGTGGTATGATAACTTTTATTAATTACTTACAGATAGGGTAAAATTTGAGACTCTCATATCCTCCAAGACAGTTGAGTTTGAATGCTCTGACTTTAAATAAGACACAGAGGAATTTCTATATGGGATGCAATTTGCAAATGTATGTAATTTCTGTGACATAGACGAGGAGGATAAAATGGAAGAGCCAAAATGTATTGTTTCTTGTTAAGACTTAATTTGAGGCTAAAATGTCTCAAAATTATTCTTTCATTGCAGTGAAATAGTATGAGTTTGAGACATGAGAAAGAGTAAACCAGTTTGTCATGAACATTCAGCTGCTTTGTCCAAGGGTACATTATTTTTCTAGGTTATATGATCTTACAATTTTATTTATTTAAAGTATTTATTCTTCTCTCTCACATCAGCAGCACATATTGTAAAAATTGGCATGATACAGAGCAGATTAGCATGGCTCCTGCCCAAGGGTACATTCTTATCACCTTTGCAATTACCTGGACTTCTGGGAAGATCCCCGAGACTCTTTAAAAGGAGAAAGCAGTTCAGTTTCTCCACTAGAAATAAATGGAGATTCTGCAAACATGGGGCACAGCAATGGATCCTTTCTGCGTGATGCATGAAGAGGATGCTGCTCAGCTGTACTGGTGACTAGGGTGCTTCTCTATAACCAGTTTGGAAACTGTTGAAGCCACAGGCCTTGGTGTCATGCAACTGATACAGGGAGTCAAAGAGATAACTGTTCAACACTCCAGCTTGGGTTCCGGGCATTTTAAAGTCACCGTTAAATTTTACTCCAGTATTTAAGTGTCTTCTGTGAAAATCAGTGCAAACTTTTACCACCATTCAAAATGCAAAGTGGTTCATAGCGCCGTCACTCCAAACTTCCCTAAAGTGCTACAGTTTTGCATGAGCAGGCCTTTGAGTTATGTCCTCAGTACATAAACTTAGCTCTCCAAACTGGATTGTTGTCATGTGGTTACAGATAGTATCAGGGACAAGAAAAAGAAAATTTCTGTGAGTCTGAAATCTTATGCATTTCTTATTTCAAATGTTCTTAATCTTTTCTAGGTCAGTAAGCATATCACAGACTTGCTTTTATTCATGTGCTTCAGAAAATTGTAATTCCTTTATGTATGAGTGTTATTTTTTAAGTTAAATGTTATTTCTGTTTACATTACTAATCGTAATTATTTACCCACTTTTGAACTCATATGACTGTCATCATCTTTTCTATATAGTTTTTCCCCATGATGATATTCTCTAAACTGAGTGAAAGCTTGAGTTACATAAAGAGAAAGAATCTTAGATAAGATTGATCATCATGGCTATATAAATTATCTGAGTCAAAAATAAGCTTGTTAGACATTTCAATGATAATAGATTTATGACTGAACATAGGCTAGTGGGTTGAGTTTTGAGTTCCCTCTTCTGCTATCATATTTAGACACTGAGTTGCTGAGTCAGGTCTCACTTTCCCACACAAATGGTTCAAAACTCACACCTTTCTTATCAGATAGCTCCAGGTACAGATGATGTTGGTGGAGTAGTTGAGAAGCTGCCCCTTACCTTCCCAATTCCAAAGTTAACTGAAAAGAGATCTTCATCAGTCCAAGTTTTGGTGGAAGAAAATGACAAAACTTTCAATCTTGGTTTGGCAGCTGGGTCAGTAAGACACGTTTCAAGAGAAAACTTACTTCTTGTGGCATCCCTTTTGTGGGGCCTTATTCATTTATTCATTCATGTTTCTCATTTGGCAAACATTTGTGAAGTTCCTATGTACATGAGAGTATTCTGGGCTTGGGGGTTTTGCCACTGAACAACACACACAAAACTCCTGTGTTTTTAGAACTTATACTCTATAGAGAAACACATATACCGTCAATACCATTATGTCTCATTTTACTAGTACACCACAAAATATAGATAATAATAGAAAATATCATTAATATAGATGAAGTGGACCAATGAACTAATAAAAGGATCTCTGGAGGTGGAAATAAACAGAATTCAAAGGAAACAAAAGAAGGACTTAAGAAGGTATTTCTAGACAGATATTCTAGAAGGAGGTAACAAGTGTAATGTGCCCTAAGGAATCACATGCCTTTTTTTTTTTTTTTTAAAGAAACTGTGAGGAACTGGTGAGAACAGACCAATAAGTGAAGAAAAAGAAAGGAGGTAAAGTCAGAGCAGTTGTTGGAAGTGGGCATGGAGAATAGCCATGTAGTAGGTCACAACAAAGAACTGGACATTGGTTTAAAATAGAAACCTTTAGAGGGTTTAGAGAAGTAGAAGGATATGGTCAGATAGGTTTTAAGCAGTACTGGATGGCAGAATTTCCTATAATGATAGAACTATTCTAAAATCAACCATGGCCAATAAGGCAGCCACTGATACCTTTATGGATCACTAGAAATGTAATTAATGAACCTAAAGATCTAAAAAACTTTCACGCAATACAATTTAAATTTAAATAACATCATTTAAGTAATTACCAGTAGTGGCTGCTTTGTGAAGAATACATGGAAGGAGGCAGAGTCATAGGCAGGGATAATGATAATTATCATAGTATTATCCAAACAATACTCTTTTTTGCAAAGGTTTAGATAGTAAATTATTTAGGTTTTGCATGTGTCTTAGTTAGGGTTCTATTTCTATGAAGGGACACTATGACCCCTGCTACTCTTATAAAGGAAAACATTTAATTAGGACTAGCTTACAGTTTCAGAGGTTTAGTCCATTATTGTCATGGCAGGAAACATGGTAGCATGCAGGTAGACATCTTGCTGGAGAAGGAGCTGAGAGTTCTACATCTTGATCTTTCCAGCAACAGGAAATGAATTGTCATGCTGAGCATGACTTGAGCATATATGAGATCTCAGAGCCTGACTTCACAGTGATACACTTCCCCCAACAAGGCCACACCTACTCCAACAAGACCACACCTTCTATTAGTGCCACTCCCTGTGGGTCAAGCATTCAAAAGCATGAATCTATAGGGGCCATACCTATTCAAACCACCACAGCGTGTCATGTAGCCTCTTTCAAAGCTACTCATGTGCATTCTGACAATATGTAAATGAGCTAGAGCAGTTGCTTTTCAATAGAACATTATTTGAGGGTCTGTAGGCTGTAGTTTACTGACTCTTAGTAGAGTTGAGATGAACTGGCTGTCCTTCCAAGTTGAAGTGACAGTATTTATAGGCTGATTGCAAGTGCAGTGTAAAAGAAAGGAGGGCTCACATACTTGAAGCCCATGGCCTGTACATTTGGTAAAGTGGAGTTAACCATTTACAGAGGGAGAAAAGACTCAGCAGATTTCGGAGGAGAAACTGAGTTTAATTGGCTTTGTTTTGTTTAAGTCATCTCTTAGTCCCTACCCCCACCCCATTGATCAACACCTGAGGTGGGTGGGAGAGCTGGCTTTGAGGTCAGAAGGGCAAGAAAGCTGTCCCTGCCTGCCACCAGCTGCAACTTTTGGGAAAGCAGTCTGTGCACCTCCCCTGTACAGCATAGTTGAGCCAATTGTGTTGGTGGAAGTGTGGGTGAGCCAGCCCTGAAGTGGTAAGCATGAGAGAGCTGTCCCTATTACACATATGTCATGTGGCACTATGGGCAGGGGAGAGATTACCGCCCCCACACCTGAGGCAGCTGCAGGCAGCACTGGGGAGAGTGACCATGCACCACACCTGGGCTCCATGGTAAGCTGACCCTGAAAGTGTAGGTGTGGGAGATCCAACCCTGAGGCCATGAAAGCAGGAGAACTGGCCCCACCCCTTGCTCATCTTTGCAAAGAGTGAACTCACCAGGACAACTCAGGAGAGCTTATCCAGGTGGTGAGAACAAGAGAGAGCTGGCAGGCTGACCAACCCTGCCACTACCCAGGTCCAGAATCAGGGTTATGAGTTGGCCCACCCTGTCTGTGATCCGCTGGAGGACCTGAAGGGACCCGTCCTGCAAACTAAAAGCTGCAGACAAGGCTACAGCAAGATAACCGAGAGGAGTTCCAGTTAGGGCCCAGCACTGACAGTGTAAGAGAAACCAGAGGCTCCAACAGACCAGTGCAAAGAACACTTATAAGTAAAGGTATATGGACAAAAGGGTCTACTGTGTGACTCACGGTGTTATACTACAGCTTCCATGGTGAGATTCCCCTCCCTTTGTTTTCAATTTTATGGGGTGGGGTGTGCCGCAAGGGCAGAGGGTGGATGAAGGGACAGGGAAATGAATGGGCGCACACACAGACACACACACACCAAAAAAAAAAAAAAAAAAGAGGAGGGGAAAAAAGACATCTCCTCTCTTATATAGCCAAAAGAATTTTGAGGTTGAAAAGAAGCATCTGGGCTATAGTACATATTTCATAGTTGGCAAAAATAATCGTATTCCTGAGTTCTAATGAGGTTTCCTGAGTGACAGCTTGCGAAGAAGAGTTCTGAGGACCAATCTATGGCACAGCTTGGTGAGAAATAGAGGAAGGCAGTGAGGAACACTGTAAGGAAGGGTGAGCAATGCAGAAAGTACTGTCCCAGGAGCCAAATTAAAGTACACTGAGCAGGATTTCATTGGTACTTAGCAGACGCCACGTGGAACATAGTGAGTTCCTCCACATGTGTTTGGTCACTGTGTCCACTGAGTATACAACAGTCTCTTCTGTATTAAGTTATAGTCCATGGCTGCTTTGTTCAGAACTAGGTAATGCCTTCCTCACATTGCCAACTCCCTGATAGGCACGTATATTTTAATACAGCTATTGTCAATTACAGCACACATAGGGGCTCAAGCTCCCTGCAAGTGAATTTCCTTGTTCTTGTTCTGTGTCAAATACTCTCTATTTGAAGTGTCTTTTCTCTTTCAGTCCTTATTGAAATCTTGGTCATTTATTCTGGACCTAGTCAAATGTCTTCTCTTTTTGGTACATTGTCCTTTTTCTGAAAGTTTTTTTAAACCACCCTTGCAACCTTAGAATGTTTCCACTGTCATGAATGCCATTTCTTATTTGATCCCAGTTGCCAATTTAATGTACACTGTTATTTTAGACCCTAAGAACATGTGCATAAAATATTAGAAGAATACTGATTGTGAGCATTGAGGGTAGTATAAAACAAACTAGTTTTTATATACCTGTTCTTCCATTTACTATTAATTGCCTATGATTTTTTTCTAAGTAACTTAAGCTTTTGTAGGCTTCATTTCTTTACCTTCAGTGTAAGATAAACACATGAAAATTAGATAGAGTTGTAATAAGTTTATTCATTTATTGAGATTACTGTGGATCAGGTTAAAGCAAAAATTTTCAATGTGAACAATTTAACAAGCAAGTTGTATAGGAAAACTCAAAGATCATTGCTTTTCTCCATGTTTTGTCTACAGTAATGCTGCTTACTTACCTTTGCATGCCCTTTTTCTTAAATTATTTACATTGAAACACTTAAGTGCTCAGTCTTATGCCTGAACCACAGTTTTACATTCTACATTTCCTGCTGAAGTCCCATTAAACCATTGCCACTTGCTTTGTGAACGTTAGCTTCTGATTCTTCCTTTCTCCCCAGAAGCTACATTATTTTGGATCAACAGAGAATCACAAAAAAACCAAGAAGGAACTGTAGCCAAAGTCAATATTTATAACTTTTTCATCAGACCTTGAAACATCACGTGAAAATTTATAGTAGTGCATCAGGCGGGAAAGTTCCACAGGGTGCTGAGCCTCCCATCAATGCCTTTGTGAAACTTGGACTGGGAAAGTTGCATGGGGTGCTAAACTTTCTGTTAATGGCATTGTGAACCTCGGGCAGCAAGACACACAGTTGTCCTTTCCTGAAAGTAACTGCTGGGAAGTTGCCTTGAGAAGAATACTCTGTGACAGTATGTACTGGGAATATTTTTATTGAGTCTTTCCATTGATGTTGTCACGTGCTGTTTACTGAAGACAGCCTTTTATTTCAGAACTGTAGGTAGCACTATGAGGTATAGACCGTCTCAGACCTTTTTTGAACATATTGAATCAATGAAAGAATAGAATGCCTTTCTTTGTTAGATTTAGGTTGGATTTTCTGTGTTTCACTTGGGAAATTATTGTATTTATTGCTAATTTATCTTGACATTTAGTAAAACTTTCCTTATTTTCTTGCCTTTCCACTATATGTAATCTGCATTATGTCCCCCAATGACATAAGTACAGTTGTTCTGTTCTATAAACTACACTGAGGCTCTTACCCCATTTATTTATTACTGAACTGAAAAGAATTGTTACATATAGGTATTGTATTTAATCCATTGAAGTCTTCTAGTCATCCAACACACAACTATTCCCTAGTTTCTCTTTGGCTTAAGTTTGAGCCAGCCTAACATTTGGACCTACAATTCCACAAAACTCTCCCCTTTTTGCATCTCTCAGCAGAACTGCCATTAGAACATTCATGTATTGCAAAACTGCCTCCTGCTTTTCTCCCTTCCCCTTCAGGTGCAGTTCCTATGGAAGTAATGTGAACCATCCACCAAAGCAGCCTGTAAGACACTTGAATGGCAAGATGATGTCTTTAAGTTACAAACACTTTGGTTCTTATATAATTTTAGTATTGATGACTTTTCTCCTTTCAAACGTTTTCCTTAGAACTAGTTCTAAGAAGAGCAAAAAGGTACAAATATTGAAAAATGAATAAAGACAATAACAAACTAAAAACTTGGGGAAGGCTTTAAGGAGAAATGTGAGAATATGCAAATACTGACATGGTTACTTTCTGTTAAGTAGATATAAAATGATACCATTTTATTAAACATTGCTAATTTTTGTGAAACCAGCAACCATACTAAGTGTATTATGAAATAATTAAAGGAGAATTCTGTGCATATTTGTCATTAATCAGTGGGTCTGGTCTCATCATGCTGGCCTAATACTCAAATCTTGCAAGGTACTTTGTATAAGACTGAGAAAATATTAACACATGGAAGGTAACTGCCTAGTAAATGTTTCTGTAACAGGGAGAAGGTAGGTCTGTGGTTCAGCATGTGCCAGGTCTCAATGCAGTGCTCTTTGTATGCCTTGTGGCTAGAGGGTGTCATGGCAGGAAGGGACTGTTTCCTTGGAATCAGATACCCTCTTATGTCCTGTGGAAGATACTAAGACTTTCTGAAGCTCTTTTAATATTTCAGTTTTAGTTAGATACATATTTTTCTTGGCACTCTATTTTAATGAGACTTTTGAGAATTTCCTTACTCATGTTTTATATGACAGTATAAAAACAGAATAGTAGTTATAGTCAACATTGTGAGTTCTTTTCTGAATGTGTTCATGTGTGGAGACAGCTTCCTCTTTTACTATAGAATACTAAGAAAGTTTCATTTGCTAAGTCTCAATTTCTAAATTTCTTGGTCCGAGGAAGAAGATTAATTAAATCTTAATTTGGAAGCCTCCCAATGCTATATATAAAGTAATTGATCTTTACAAATGAAATGTTACAGCATGCAGATAGATGCCTTGGCTGCTGTGGTTACCTTCTTTTAGGTGTAGGTGAAGGGAATAAAAGCTGTAGACTTTGGAGCAAATACCGGCGTGGGCCTAATCTTCTTTTATTCTAATATTTTCACAATTCTAATAATCACAAAACAAGGTTTAAAACAGCATGCAAACAAAGACAACATCTAGTTGCAGGAGCTTCTTGGAGACTCTGCTTCTTTCTTAGTGACATAGGTCAAATGTGTAATACTCGATAGTGACAGTGTCAGAATCTCATTGGGTGGATTAAAATTGTATTTTATACTTGAACAGGGATTTTTTAAAAAGCTATAGAAGCATTTTGGAGGACCCTGAAGTAAGTATTGCTGGAATGAAATGTCTGTGATTATCCCTTAATGACATGTCTTGTTTTGCAGCTATTCCTTTCAAATCAATGATGGACTGTTAGGGGGACATTAAGATGAATCAGTGTATTCACTGAGCAGGCGTGCAGAAAAACAAATGGTATTTTTAAATAACCAGAGTCAACTTGGTGAAAAGCAAGCTACTTCAGACAGAGCACATCCCCAATTTTGGGGGGCGGTTTTTGTTTGGATATGTTTATAAAGACATTTGTCTTCGATCTCTTTCTCTTCCTTTGCTATTTGCTTAAGTTTTATTGTACAGCAAAGAAAACTACAACCTCTGCCCTCATGGATGTGTGATACTGTGACGTGTTTTGAAAGTAGCCACCATTGAAATCTGTGCTCCTTAGAAATCCGTGTTCTTTTGCCAGCTCCTCTCCAGTTTTGTGTGGATTAGCTCATAGATGCTAGTATAGAGATCTTTACTAGTTTTAGGAAATGCTATGGGAAATATGCAGATAGTCTACTACCCTCTGTTAGCCTCCATTCGACTTCATAAGACCACTTAAAAGGCTTTATTTTATCTTTATAAACAGGATCTAGTTGTGCAATTGGGGAAAAAAGATTTAGGGTTTCCAGATTACTTTAAGTATGAGTCATATTGCAGCATATTTAACATAGTTCCTCAAGTCCATTAAATATTTTTCTATAGTAATTTACCATTTGCAGAACAATGTTAATCAGATTGTTAAGGTTTAAAACATTTAATGATTTTTTGTTATTATGATAAAATTGAACAGTACCCAACTTAGCAATTCAACCATTTAGCTGTGTTTATAATTGTAACTGTGTTTACAATTCAAAGACAGGAAGTATAGTCACATTTTTTTTACCATCTCCATCATCCATATCCAGGTCTTTGAAGCACTTTATCCACTAAACATTAATTCTCTATCTCCCATTTGAAAGCTTCTGCCTTTTATAGAGGACATAGATTGAAAGATGCCCAGTAGACCTGGGTCCTTATAATCAGCATTAATTGAAGATTACCTTTATATTACTAGGATTTGATTTGAACCTATAACACTGACTTCTACAGCTATAAAACTTGCAGTATAGTGGAGAATAACAATAAAAAGATAAATAAAACGGTAATCAGTCTCACCGCTTTAAAACTTCCTGGTTCAGAGAGTCAGTGTGGTATTTAGCAAAAGCTTTAATTTGATTCCTGATCAAGCACTTACCCTAGTTACGTAGGTTAGTTTCTGTAAGCTATTCTTGCATTGCATTAGGTTTAGAATGGATGTATCAGAGGTTTTTTTTTTTCTTCTCAAGATGTTTTAAGAAGCCCAAGAATTAAATATGTCAATATATTCTGTAGATTAAAATGAGTTTTACAGACATTCATATATATATATGTGTGTGTGTGTGTGTGTGTGTGTGTGTGTGTATGTGTGTGTGTATGTGTATGTGTATATATACATATTATATATATTATGTCAGTTTCCAGAATTTTTCCTCTTAATGACTTTCCTTGATATGATATTTTAGCATAATTCTCAGAATAAAAAACGTGGACCAAGTTAACAACTTTTTAACAGGACTGTTTAACCAACTCCATAACTGACATTCTGTCACTGCTCAGACTTTATTTCATTTCTGCTCAACTCAGTATATGGATCTTTATACAAACCATTTACCAAGCACTAGACAATAGTGCCTTTGGCATATCCAACTTAGAAAGTTGTTTGTTGTCCACAAGAGAGTCTCACTGTATTACCAGGACAGCTTCTGTTAACAGTCTAGGCTGAGAGTTGATGACACTTAAAATTCAAATTATTGATGAGAACATCCCAAGTACTAAAATGACTTTAAAATTAAACCTTTTAAGCCCATGCAGTCATTATTACATTAAGCAGGAGATGATGATGGGTCATAAATTGGTTTTCCATTTTATTTAAACAGGATCTGGCAGAATATAAATGGAATCATTGAAGTTCACTTATCTCATGATAATTCACTTTTTTTCAATATGAGTATGAGTTTGAAATTGTAGATGATTTCTGATTATTTCTGTGAGACTATTTTTTGGAAAATTGCTTTTTGAGGGTTTTTCCCAGTTTCTCTTCATATTGGGATGTCTTCTAGAAACCCAGGGATTCCTTGACATTCTCATTTTCCTGTAATGTTTTTATGCTACTCTGAAACTTTAGAGATTTAACAAATCATGATTCATACTTCATTGTCAGTATTTCTCAAAGGTTCTCGTTTGGTATTAACAACTATTTCAAAACCATTCTTACCTCAAACTTTTGATCAAATCTTTAGCATTCTTCAGCCAGTGTAGATGCTGTAAAACTTTGCTTCAAGTAGTCCATTTCCTTTTCTGTTAAACAGCTGGCATTTGACTTTGAGCCATTTTTTATAAACCTCTTCCAGATGACTTACAAGCTTATCCAAGTCTTTTCCATGGACATGTGTCATCTTTCTCCTAAAGAAATCTGCTCAGTTACATTAGACTTATTAACCTGCTTTAGTTAGATTGGATCCTGTGTGGGTCAATTTTGTTTGTTTGTTTTTGGTTTGGGGTTATTTTTTGGTTTATCTATATAGGGGCTTAGAGTCCTTAATGGCAGGGACTACATGGGTTCAACAGCAAGCATGGTGACTGGAGTGGGAAGCTAAGAGCTCATAGTGTGAACAACAACAAAGCCAAAAAAAGAAAAGTGAAGCAGAGAATGAGCCTGGGTCCTTATGTTTTGAGAAACTACAGTTCTTCACTCTGCTGGGTGGAATGTGAACGTGGAGTCCTTTTATTATAAGACAATTGTTCTCCACTGTGTTGCATTCACAGCTCCTGCTATAATATTCAGCCATGCATCCTGCTATCTTCCATGGAGTCTAGTCTATGGGATCTAGATTACTGAGCTTCCTTTGCCATTAAATTTAGGTAGTATCCTTCTATCTTTTTATCCCCAGCAGAAGAAGATAATATCATATTTGTCCCCAGATCAAACAGGTGGGTTTGTTTTGTTTTGTTTTGTTTTTCAACCAACTTATTAATTCACTGTTTGAGACAAAGATCTTATTGCTTTCTACTTGGAGTTCTATCTATCTGTCTGTCTTTTCTCCTCTTGTTTGTATTTTTAAGAATTAAGTCATTTTCCTCATGAAGCTAAGCTCCCATTTGTGCTTTTGATTTCATGCTCTCCCTGCTCTATTATTTTCCTTTTCAATCCAACACTCTATAATCTCACTTATTTGTTTTCTATATCCATCATACCTGTTTTTTTCATACCTGTCGGCTTCCTGTTTTCTACATAATCTGAAGAAAGCTTGCTTTCACCTACAGTCTGCTAAGACACTGCCTTCTTTTCTGTACCAAGTATATCTAAAAAGTTGACTGGGCTCCTTCTCCTCATTTTATTACCCACTAACTCCAACCTTTTTGGGGAACATTTCTGCTTCAGTATTTTATGTACATTTTAACCCTGGCTGCATTTGAATAGAAGTTGCTGTGAAATCTATGGATGCCTGGAAACCATCGTGATAGTTTCTGATTTAACTGATACAATGAGCATGTTTGTTGATCATTTTAAAACTCTTTCAGAGAACAATGATATGTAGCCTGGGCAGAGAACCACCATGCCATCACTGCAGTAAGGACCCTAGCTGTTAATTCCACCAGTTTTGTGCCCTTCTGCCCTTGCTGGTTCTTGTGAACTGTGGAAACCTACTCCTTCCCTCCTAAGTGTTTACAGTTGGAACTGTTTCCAGTTTTCCTATTTTCTCTGTCCTCTCTTTTCCTGTTCCTGAGTTACTGACTGTCCAAATAACAACAGTGGGTCATCATGTTCATATGCTCTAAAGCCTGCATATCCTATCGGGATCACTTCTTAAGTTGTTACTCTTTTCCTATTTTCACTGTCATTAACCCTTTTCTGGCTGTGTATGGACAATTGTAATAACTTCCTCACTGGTCATTCTGGATCCTACACAGTGCTGTAGTACTTACTGGTTTTCAGGAACAGCTTCAATCCCTTCATTGTCCTTTAAAACCTTCCAAGGTTCTCCATTGACCATAACCAAATATAAACATTTAGCATGAAATTCAAGATACTTGATTAAAGACTCTTGCTGGCATTTCCACCTCACACCCATCCATCATTCTTCCTCAGAGACGTCATGTTTCAGCTCAGTGGGGCTCCTGGCTGTTGTTCCCAAGCCTCAAGTCTCATGAACTAATTTTTTTCCTCAAGGTCATAGACAGGGAGGTTTGTGCCACACATGTCCCAGCTTATACAGGCCTCTCTCCTGTTATTCACTTCTAAATTCAGCATGGAACTACTAGCTTGAGGTTTCTAATTGATGGTAGCTCACCTAACCAATGTGTATGTACATATTTAAAGATGGCTGTAACTGAATGTTACCCTGACATTTTGTGTCACAAGATGGTGTGTGTGTGTGTGTGTGTGTGTGTGTGTGTGTGTGTGTGTGTGTGTGTGTTTGGGCGTGCGCATTCGTGCGTGTGCGCGTGTACATATGTGTATGGTGGTTGCGTTCTCCTCTATTCTGTTTTTGTCTGGGACAACTTCCATGTTCTTGTAGGCCAAAGTTTATCTTTCTAGCTTGGACCTTATGTGAAAAATGTCATCTAATCTTCAAATTAATGATAAAATAAATGCCCTAGAAAGATGAACCCATTTACCCTTGATTTTTTTTTTTTTTTTTTAGTTTTCCTTGCTTTCAGTGTCCCTCAGTTATTAATTCCAAATTGTCCCCCTGCTATATTGAAAGAAATAAAATTTCTCATCACTAGCAAACAACAGTGCCAGTCTATTGAAGACTGCTAATGATTTACTTATAATGTCAGCAGATACAAAAAGGCTAGAGGAATTAAATGTGCAGCATCATTACCTTTCTGGTGGGCATTGCTGGAAATGGCATAGTGCTTAATACAACATTTTCAGAGACGAAGAAAATCCCTTTAGGAGAATGAGTTCTTCAGGAAAGTCTGGATAATAGGTAACTGTTTACTATCTGTGCTGCCTTCCACAAGGCATTCATTCCTTGGAGTTAACTATCGCTTGTTAGACAGCTGCTTTGCTGTATCTCTCTCTCATTGTGAGTTTTCTGCAGACAATTTTAGACTTAGGTTTTGTGGTTTTTAGTTATACAAATGTTATTTTTAGAGAACATGATTTAAAATGTTCATTAAAACAACAATTTATTAGGAATTCTCAGAACTATTTGTTACTGATAATGCCAAGGCTGTTGGGTTTAGGAGCCTGAGTACATTGTGAACCAGCATGCCTAGAAATTCCCTCCATCTGCTAAAATTCACATGCTACTTCCATATCACAGAAATTGTTCTATTTTCTAGTAACTGAGATGAATATGCTCTAGATGCACTTTATTCTTTATGTAGGAGGCGTTTAATAAAATAGTTGGCTTGTTTTGATTGTTTGTAGCAGTGGAAGAGAAGGAAACTAACTGGTCCAAGGAAGATTGGAGGAGAACTGAGATCCAAAGTATAAAATGAGCTGTGAAGTGTAATATAAATGCAAATTCCTTCTGTGGTCTAAGACCCGACGTTCCCCCACTCCACTGTCTTCCCTTTAGACCTCCTATGGTGAAAGGCTGTACTTTTCCTTGCAGGGCAACAAAACTTCTGCTGAAAGGCCAGGATTGGGCTTTTCAATTCAACTTTGCTTTTTCTTGTGTCCCTTGAATATTAAATGTAAAGTATTCTACTGTTATCTTGAAAGAAGTGGTATTTCTCAGCATTATTAAACAACAGTGTCAATATATTTGAGACTGTTATCAAGTTGTTTATAATGTTAGCTGGTGTATAAAATCTAGAATCATGCTTGTGCATATGTGTACACAATATGAGGTTTGTTATGGTAATTTCACTTTAGTCAGCTATAGAATAAGGTCAGATACTTTTTATAAGCTTGTTCATCACAAAGCATGCCAGAGCCTAGACTTTGCAGGTCAGCCCACCAGAAAGGAGAAAATGATAAAAGGTTGGGTGAACAAAATGATCTACGATTCTTGAGCAAGAATGTGTGTCTGTTCTCACTGACCTCCCCCCCGCCCATCCCCTTGGTACAAGTGAAGCAGAAACTGATATCCCCATTAGAGAGCTAGACATACCTGTGGCTGAGGAGTCATCCCTGAAAGTCAGCAGATCCAAGAGTGACAGCTGCTGCCAAGGTTCTGAAACAGCACTTAGTGACAGCATCAAGCTGCCCCACTGCCACCCTTCACATCTCAGAAGAGTATCTCTCCTATCCCATTCTAACTTCAACACACGGGGAAGGCTCCTATCCTGTCTGGCTTGGAACACATGGAGAGAGAGGAAGGTACATTAGCCTGACACAGTTGCATGTCACGAGCCACTATAACAACAACAAAGCCTTCTGTATCATTTCTGTTTCTGTTTAAAAAGCTGATAATCTATTTAGTGAATAGCCTATAGTAGTCCAAACTTTCCCAACACTCTCACAATATATAAACAGCAATGTTGCAGCTATGGGTAGTGTATATAATTGTGTCTTTGATACCACTGTGCAGCTGAGGGTCCTTTGTATTTATACAATGAGAAGTTTCATGGATTCTACAGTAACAATTCACATTATAGCGTAGTCTGATCTAATGAATTATCTCTGGCAAGCAGGGAGACACTGTAAGTGTATTATTAGGTAGCAAGCAGTACTTGCTACCCTCATAATTGTATGATGTGAATGCTTCTGAGGATAGAACTTTAGACCCTGACAGTGGGGGTTGGTATGCTTTCCCATGTACACTACAGGTGGTAAGTAGGCATATGGCCCTTTGAGAACTCTAGGACCATTAATTTTCAGTTACTCGTACATTGTACACATTACATTATAGAGGAGGGTCTGTGGTTATTAGCATCTGCATTAATAGCAAGCTTTGGCCCTTAAACTTCATATTCTTAATTTCCTACAAGAAGAGTGGCCAGCATATGTCTTCAGTGTTGTTCACTGCCATCTGAATAGTGCCACTATGGTGTCTTTGTTAACTAAGAAAAAAAAAAATCTCTGAAAATACTCCAACCCTACTGGGAACTTTCAAGGCTTGTTTATTGTCTGTCATCAGATATGATTTGACTTTCTCTCCTATAATAAATAATATAAAACAGGGAAAAACATCTTTCATCAAATTGCTTTTCCTTTAACAGTTATTTTCTGTCCTGAGTAAAACTTTAGCAAACCTCCTTCCTCATCCTCCTTTATAACTAACTGCCTATATTTCACCTTGTCTGCAGAGACTTTACCTATGTAATGTAATAATGTCCCTATCAGGTTGTAAACAGTACTTATCTTTGTACTGATAACCTTGTTACTTGAGTGGGCACATATCATCACCTTTGTATTAGAATTGAAGGAATGAAGCCATTGAGTTGAAGGAGCACAACTTGCCTGAACCTATTGGCTTCCTGCCTGCATCCATACCCATCCTTCCTCCTAACTTTCAGATTGTAGCAGGCTTGGGGTTGTACTCCCTGCACAGTGACAGGCTCGGGAAAGGGTCCTGATTATTTTTACCCCGAGGGCTCTTCATAATTCATCTTACAGTTGTGTAAGTGCTTCAGCTGGTGATGGTAATGGTGAGGGACAAGTATAAATGATACAGTTCTGGTCAGCAAGTGTGAGAAAAAGGCTGTGAAGGCTCTTAGAGGAAGGCTTTTCGTCTGATTAAAAGGTGATACCAAGAATTAGTTTAGTTTGTTCCCATCAACAGTGTCATTTGTACATGTGCTGAGTAGGATCGTGACTTCCATTTTGTAATCAAAGTGGACCAATCCTCTGATGATGACAGTGGAAAAACCCTGATCTATCAGCCAAGAGGTAAGTCACTCTGAAGTAGCCCTACCTTTGGAACCCTTCATGTTCAGTCATCTTGTGGTCCATACCCTGACTTGGTACTAAGGAAGCTTTCTAAGTCCTTTTTTGTTTATTCGTTTCTCTGTGTTCCCTGATCCTCTTGCTACAGTGTCTAGGGATAAGTTAGGCTCCTCCTAGCAGATCCACTTTTGAGAGGTTTGGGAGAGGGAACTGGGTGAAGACTGTCTTTGTGGTTCAGTTGTTTTGTTGGTAAGCATGGGGATGAGGGGTTTTCCAAAGTACTGCAAGTCACTCATCAACCTTCTAAAAGAAATCATGATAGTCTTGGCAACCTCCTAACTCCTCACTTTGCTACTGGGACAGGGGTAGTAATTTGTGCCAGTAAGAGGTCACTGTTCACATTTTATTAGGAATTATTCCTTGGAAACCTGGCTTACTCCCAGTTCCACCAATGCTTCCTATATTATTGTGAGTAGCATATTTCCTGTATTAAATTATTTCTGGTAAAACAGCTAAAGTGTTTTCTTTTACATACTTAACACTTCTATTGAATTTTATGATACTTGAGGCAGAAATAATCCTGGTTAAGACAGTCATATACATACTAAAGAATAGTTATTACTTGAACCAAGTTAATTTGACAGAAATCCAAACCTCTCCCCTTGACACTATAACTATAAAGTCAATAAAAGCCATGTATTTTTATTTCTGGAAGTTGTTATTTTATTTTTCTTTATTTACCCTTTCCTTTGTCTTCCAAGTTATTTTGGTACACCCTCACACACGCACATACGCGCGCGCACAAACACACACACACACACACACACACACACACACACACACATCCCTCTCGTCCGTCCCTTATCTTTCTAAACACAAGTCTATCCTTTTTTAGTCTTATTTTTTTTGAGAAATTCATGCATGGGTACTGTATTTACATCATCTACATCCCTCCCCCTGACCCCTTCAGTTCCTCCTATGCCCCTCAACTCCCTCTCAAATTCAGTGTTGCTTAGATGTACATGTGTTTATGGCTGACCACTTGGGATTAGATAAACTATCAGAGGTCTCATCCGGGGGAAAACTGATTCTCATTCTTTTAGTAGCCAGCCACTGATTGCCCATAATTCTTTATTTAGGGGCATAGCCCTCTGAAATCTTTGTTAGCTTGTTGTCAACTAGTGGTGGCATTATTCAAGTCTTGTTTAGGCAGCCATATTGTTGATATTATGGGTGTAGTTTTTCTGACATGTCTACAAGACACTATCTAGCAGCAGGTGTCCTGGGCCTCTGGTTCTTATAATCTTTTTGCCCTATGTTCTAGAATGTTCCCAGAGTCTTGAATATAGGGGTTGCAGTACAAATGTATCAATAAGGACCAGGCTCCCCAACTCCATAGACACCTATTCTCTGCTTCTTGACCAATTGTAGCTTCCATATGTTGCAAAAAGAAGTTTCCTTGTTGAAAACAATAATCACCTGTTGTTTTATGTATTTACAATGTAATTGGAAATTCTATTAATTTAGGAAAATGGCTGTAATAGATTCTCCTCCAGGGTCTTCTACTTCTCCAGCCATGAGTTGTTAGTTGGCAATTTTATAGTACAAGGAATGAATTCACTCCTCTTGAATGGGTTTTAAGTCTAATTAGACAGCTGTTGGTTACTTCCAAGATAATAGTGCCACTATTGAACCATTGGGGGTCTCTTGCAATGCTGTGAGGGAGGAAATGGGAAAAATGTGGATGGTGGTACTCTTGATAGGGATAGGCAGAGAAAGGGTATTATAGAGGGTGGAAGGAGGGATAAACTATATTAAAGATGTGCTTGAAACAGCCATAGGGAAACATTTTAAAAGCTTACTTAAAATGTATGCATACACACATACATATTTTTTAATGAAGTCATACCATATGGGGTGATAATGCTTCCTCAAGAACAAAAACATGAGTGTCATACAAGGGCAACTTTCCTTCCAGTTGCTGGTCAGCAAAGTTCAAAAGAATCCTCAGGCAGTATGGACTATTGCAGTTGCCCTTGGTAGCCTCCCAGAACTTGAAAGGCAGTTCCTAGTGCTGCAGACAGCACACACTGTGGACACAGGATTGGAGAGAATGAAACTGGAACTGACCCAGAAGCCTTGTTCCTGAGGACCATCTCTCCTAGTACCTGAAGGTGCTAGCTGCCAAGAGAAGAAAACTATCAGTAGTCAGACCTACATGCCTAGGAACCATGACATGTCTGCTCTTATCAGTACTGGCTTGTCTCTCTCCCTTTGTGAGGTCTCAGTTGACCTAAACTTCTGAGCTTGCTAACAATGTCCCTGCTCTCTTGACAGTCTTTTCAGTTATTCGTTTAGATACAGCTCCACTGAAAAGTGAAATTTCTTTTTCTTTCTTTAGCTGACATAACATCTCGTTCTTATATAATTGTGGTCCATATCACCTCATATCATAGTTACTTGTTTTTCCATGTTAGGCCTTTGTACAAAGAAAGGCCAGCTTATACCTGCCTCTGTGCCCACCATCTGGGACACTGTGGAGTTCTAGGACAGTTTCTTGAATGACCTAGAAGGAACACTAATTGCTCTAATCAAGCCTTGTGCAGAGCACAATATTATACTTCCAGATATGGTCATTTAAAATCCTAGGATCTTTTTCAACTTTCATTCCTGAAGCTTAAGTATTATATAAGGTACCTCAAACATTTTTTCTCTAAATCCTATTTGGAATCCATGTCATGAACACCTATGGCATTGTTTGATGCTCTTCTAGTCATCTATTCACACTGTAGTATGAGGTTTTTTTTCTCTATGTCTTCTAGAGACTTACGATTGTGATCTGATGGCTGATATCCTTATACCTGTGACTAGGGGGTTGCATTGATTCCCTCAGGGATTGGTGAAGTTATTTTACTATAAATCAGTTTACTGTTCACTAAATGCCCCCACTGTCTGTAGCACTGTCACTGTGTAATGGATGCATCACTGTTATCAATGTAGCTTTGTTGCTGTTTTAAAGTGTTTGCTGTCCATCTCCATCTCTGCTGTGTCTGTCTTTAGACCTTCATTTTTCTTCATGATTTTATCTAATTATATTTTTATTCATATTTTTCTTCTGTTTCTTTTAGCGCTTCACCCATGCTTACATTTTGCTTAATTAACAGTTTTGCAGCTGTATTTGAAGCTCATTAAGCATTGCTAATTGTTCCTGCTTGATTTCTTCCCAGGGTTTCGGGAGAAGATAAAGTCAAACAGAACACAACATGACACCTTGGTTTTCTGGGGTCACCTTGGCTCCTATAAAACAGATAAGCATATAGTTTTTATTCAATTGTGTTAGCTCATAATGAGCCTTATACACTGTAATACCAATTTCAGATGACTGACCAACAGGGTATCATTAGTGTTAAGAGAAAACAGTTTTATTTTTTTCAAAAAGAGTTTACAATAGCTTTGAAATATGATTTTAAAACAAATTTTACATGCTAAAGCAAGAAACTTATTTTTCTTCAAGATAAAGAAAAAAGCCAAGCACTGTTAAAGCAGTTATCAGTGACACAAGTATTCAGATAAACACCCACTATTACTCAGTTGTCTAAGTTGAGGCTTTAAATATAGTGGCATTTGAAAAGAACTTTGCCACTCAAAACAACGGCACCCCGTCCTCCTGAAGTTGCAAACTTGGGAGTTCTAGTAGATAATATGCTGAGAAATATGGAAAACAAATTATTTTGAAATCAAAAGAGAAACAAAGAACATAGAGTAGTTTTTCCTTTTCCCAGCTGCCCTCTGGTGGCAAAGCTGCTTAAGAGGGGCCAGCCTGAGCCTTGGCTGTGCGTGTGTGCTTCCAAAAAGGAGGCAGAGTGTTGGGCCTCCTAATTACATTGTGCTTCCCAGCGGCATCTGTTCTTATCACAGCAGCTCCAGGCTCTACCCGCTCAGTCAATACTTGCATATTAGCAGGAGACAGTCGATAGAAAAATTAAAAAGGAAAGTAAAGGTAATTAGGCTAAAGCTGCTGCTTATGAGTTTTCAATAATTGCTTTAGCTTCCTCTTGTTTCCTCATCTCCAGAAAAATAGGGCCTGATTGAAGGACTGGGTCGTGTTTGACTGAGGACATGTCAAAATTATACAAAAGCAGGCAGGAAATAAAATGAAGCTGTATTTGTTTTAGAGCAGTAAGGGGGCTTTGCATGATGGCAGGGGAAGAATAGGCGTTGATTTGAATGTTCCCATTAGCAGCTGTGCCGTTGTCAGTACCTGTTTCATGTCATCCGTCTCTGTACCATTGGCAGAAGCCCACTCTAAAGCACCATGACATGTCATGTATTTAAGCTCCAGAAGAAGATAGGAGATGAATTTCTCCCAGAAGCATTCAGATCTTTCTGGAAATTTCCTTCTATTTTTTTTTTTTACAAAACTATGAACTAACTAAAAATGTTCTGGTTCCTAGCCATTGTATGCCACACTTGAGTATTGTCCTCTGGGCCCAATTGACAGGGATGCTGGCCTCTTATAAACACATTCTGAATGAATACTATTTGTATACAGGGACCCAAGCCTCGGTTTTGACCTGCATGGGCATTTGTTTGCCCTGGTTCTGGAAATACATCTTCTAAACAGAGGCACCTAGTGTCTTCTTGTTGCATGTTAGGCTGGCAACTACCTTATAGAGGAAGGACATACCAAAGGAGCCCCTCTTTTGGAAGTGATTAATCTGAAGAAAAGGATAATTTGGTTAGAGAGATATGTCATGTTTTATGTCCATTTACAGTCTCCACATGCACCATTTTTGTCAGTTTAAAGCACTTTATAAACTTTAGAACCAAATTATGTACTTATATCATTTCATTCACTGTTGATATGTAGCTGTTAAACATCTGCCAGATACATATTTCTTGGCCGAAAAAAATGTAGACGATAATTAGATCTTGGTAAATATAGTTAAAACTGAGATGGAAAGAACGTGATATAGAGGTATTTATTGAACATCTGCTATGTCTAAAGATTATAGAAGAGCCCAGTGGCAGAGAAAATAATGAACTCTTACCACCTTCCCCAAGTCTCCTTCCTCTTCCTCCCCCAACATTTGTCAGTCAGAAGTGAATGATGATACCTGTGTTTGGGTCCAGGACAGTCTGCTTTTCAAGCTCTTAAGCCTCTAATTACATCATTTTCCTTTTAAACTCTAATTTCTTAAGGACTCTAGGACAGTGGTTCTCAGTGTTCCTAATGCCGTGACCCTTGAATACAGTTCTTCATGTTGTAGTGACCCCCTAACCATAAAATTAGTTTTGTTGCTACTTCATAACTGTAATTTTGCTACTGTTATGAATTGTAATGTAAATGTCTGATATGCAGGACATCTGATATGTGACCCCAAGAGGTCATGGCCCATAGATTGAGAACCCTGGCTCGAGGGGTTGATGGAATGTGTAAAGCCATTCTTCACTCAGTGAGTTCAAATGTAATTGCTGATAGAGAAGCAAGGTGTGGGTGAAAGGGTAAGGTGAGGCACAAGTAGAGCCAGGCTGTTGAGAGCTGTTCCCATGCTTTACCCCCTGTCATTCCACCATGACTTGACTTTGTGTCCCTGAGTCTGTTACGTGTAGAACTTCTCACAAAGGAAACCTGTCATGATGGTGGCAGAATTTGTATAGAATTGTGTCAGGGCTTTCAGTAACTCCTGCTTCTCATACAACCTTTGCTTGAGGACAGGGAATATTCAACAACTTTTATCACCCTCCTCAGCCCCCTTGGCCACACCTCTTGGTCCTTTTCTTCCTTCCAGGGAGTTTCCAGTCACATCACTAACATTTTCCTCTCTTTCTGGCCTCATAGTATGATCTCTTCTTCTTTTGTAGTTACTACTGTTGCTTTTAAACAGGGGCTTCCTATTTAGCCTATGCTGGATCTGTAATTTACAATCCTCCTGCTTCAACCTCCTGAGTATAGGTATGTGCCACCATGCTACACCTACATGCCTAGCTCAAAGGAGACCATATATTGTTATTATTTATTTCATTGGGGTTGGGGGTATAAATATTGAAGTCAGAAAAAAACTTTTGGGAGTTTGTTCCTATCTTCCACCTTGTTAGTACAGGGGCTATCTGCTGTGCATTCCCGGCAACCTGGCCTGTGAGTCTCTAGCCAACTCTGCCTCTACCAGTCATCGCTAGTAGGGTTAGGGTTAGAATTCCATATGGGAGTCATAGCATCTGGCTTTTTCTATGCAATGGGACTGAGGTCATCAGGCATGTATCACAAGTGCTTTTACCTGTGAGCTATCTCTCTGGCCCCCATGGAAAACTCTTGACAGCCATTGTTCTCTCCTCGTGGAATCATTTCTTTTAGTAATTCCAAAGGAAGATTTACACTCTCCCACTTCCTCCTATATTTATTGCTTCCATCATAGCTCCATGTTCTTTGTCTTTAATGTTTCTATAAAAACCTGGGTACTAAATACAAATAACCATGGTGGATTAGTATGCCACCCTTATGGTGGTGTAATTATATAGTAATAACTTCGACTCAAGTTTAACTGCCAGCTTCGACTTGCAGGATGCTGCTTTTGTTTTTTCTTTCTTTCTAACTTAAAACATTTCAGTTATGCTTTTAAATTAACTCTATAACCTTCAGTTATTTAAGAATAAGAGGCATTAATAAATATATGTCCATGAGGCATGCATAATGATACAGAAATATGAGTGAGATAGCTTTATATGAAACAAAGATGTATGCAGTAACATGTTATTGCAGGAATACAAACAGTTAAAATGTCTTTAAAGTCCCCAGAATAATGGGACCCATAATACTGTGGTTTGTTTTAGAACCATTCCCTCCTCTTGCTGTCTTTTCTTAATATGAGGTACTTACCACAGTGTACAATGAATTTATTGGCCTTTTTACTTTGATTTGAGTGGTCTGTTGCAATGGAACACACTTTTATGGGAAAACTCATGTTGGCCTTTTCTACAATGTATATCCTGTGTCTAATGCTAAATGCCTAGCATTGGGGAGCCTTTCAGTAAATATCTGTTCAATAAATATGTTTACTTCTTTCTTTTCTGCATTTTCCAATGATGTTAGCAGAAAATTGTTGATATAATAGATGGAATGGGGAGTGCTGTTTTGTAAGCACTGCCTTAACCTTCCTGAAGGCATAATACTACTGCTTTTTAGTTCAAGGTCAGGCGTCAAAAAAGAAGGGCTCCTCACATTATATATTTGCTTGATGTGACCCTTCCAACACGTGTGTGTGTGTGTGTGTGTGTGTGTGTGTGTGTGTGTGTTTAATTCATTGAGTAAAATGGGTAGGTTAATTTCTCAAGTTTAACTCATGAAAGGCTTTCTCTTTTGGTTGTGGGAATTTTAAGTTCCAAGGAATATGGAACGCTTTAGATATTTTCTACTTAAATTTTGCTTTGAAGCATTATTGTAAGTAGCAATGTATTATTCTGGCACTTAGTTCCAAAAGCTGTATCCTGGCTAATGAATCTACAAGTGCTTTTAGTGATTCATTAACATCAATTTTCTGAATTCCATATTCCATACTAGTATGTTTTTTGCTTACTAAGCAATCAAAGGCTCAGTTACCTATCAGTCAGCCATGAAGGCCCATACTTGATTCTCTGCCTGAAGATCTGCTTTCCAGGAAAGCTTGGCCTTGGCACTCTGTGTTAGGTATACACAGTCCTCTGGTAGCTCTGTCATTCCATGTTCATTTTTAAGAAGAAGCTTCAGTGCAACAGTTGTAATGACTCACACAAGCTCTTGCAGGGAGGATTCAAACAAATGCAGAATCCTTTTCATTTGCTGCTAGAAAATTACCAAGTCGCAAAGACAAACCCATCTTTCCACATGGTCCTTCATTCAACTATCACACTGCCAGCAAGAAATTTTATCATGTGCTTACAAGTCAGTGCAGAGTTTTCCCTTTCCTGAAGAGAGTCTTCCTGAAGCACTTTGAAGAAAGCAAAAGCAACAGAGATGAGAAAAAAAGTAAATTAAGAAGAGATAAAGCTCAGAGGAAGGGCGGGAGGTATGCCTTCACTAAGTACCTCAAGCAGCACTCAGAATGGCATGAAGCGTTAATCTAATTCATGTTTATCAATAAAAAGTCACGAGTCAGATCAGAGTAAGAACCTGAAAGATCAGAGAGGCAAGGGAGCAGCCACCACGCATCTCCTGCCTCTTCCATTCCTCCCTCCAAAAAGGCTGAGGTCCTCTCTCCTCTCTGTCTGCAGTCCTCCAAACCTCTATGGTTAATTTAGATCAGCTAGTGGCTGGGTCCACCTACTGACTCCAAGTAAGGTTTATTTTTCAGAACATAATCAAAATATCACACAATAAGCTTACACTGTATTGCTCCAACAGCAGGGTGAGCATGGCGGTGATTAACAGAACTACTCTATTTTCACATAGGAAACACATTGAGTACATTTAATGTGTAAGAACTCCAGCAGGATTAGCTGTTTCATCATTTCCTTCAGAACACACCAAAGATACACTCAGGAATCAGCGTGCTGTGAGGGTCAAATGAAATAATTTATGAACTGACTCTGAAAATCATATACATTGTAGTGTATGTTGGTAAATTCTCAGGTATAGATTACTGTAGTCAAAAGTAAATGTAATTTGAGCTGTTTAGGGTCAGATTGAGCATAAACCTGACTCCCCATAGCTCCCTGCTCTCCTAACCCCCAGCATTAACATAACTGTTCATACTCTGAGGCAGTGGTTTCAATCTATATGGTTCAGCAAGAAAAACCAACAATAAGGGAAGATATTATTTATTTCCTTGCCTACCAGCTACTACCATATAATTGCAGCATCTACACTCTGATTGAAAATTGGCTCTTTCTGATTTAGAATGCCTCATTAACTGTTCTCTCCTTGTTCTACAGAGAAATCACAGTCTGTAGGATCTGGTACAAAGAGGCCAGTAGATTCTCTCTTCCTGTGGGCGTGTGTCTTAACCCTTCCTTCCTGGAGTCCAGCTCTGTTTAAAGATCTGGGAAGTGTTGACATGTGTTGATGGAAGTGCTGCAAGTCCTGCATTACTCCCAAATGCTTCTTACTCTGATTGGTTATTGAACTATCATCTTTTTTCCTGGGTTTGAATTCCCACCAAAAGAGTAAACACTTCGGATTATATAATGAAACCAATGGAATTTTAACCAAAAATTTACTACTGAAAATTTCATAGGTTTGAAGAAACCCCATCTTAGAAATTACAACTGCTTTTCATTAATATATCAGCAATCTAGGGAGGTATGAAGAGAGATAAGACAGATTTCAGGCAGGGGAAGTAAAGCCTACCAATGAGTGAGCTTCAGTCATAGAGAGACTACATGATGTCTCAGATAGGTATATTAGTCAGTGCTCTCCAGAGGAACAGAACTTGCAGACTATATTTATATTTATATCTATATCTATATTTTATCTATATCTATATATCCATAAATATATGGGATTTATTTGAATATCTTTTTTTTTTAATCTGGAGCTGAGGACCGAACCCAGGGCCTTGTGCTTGCTAGGCAAGCACTCTACCACTGAGCTAAATCCCCAACCCTTTTATTTGAATATCTTACAGGCTGTGGTCCAGCTACCCCAACAGTGACTGTCTGGCAATGGGAAGTCCAAGAATCCAGTAGTTGTTCAGTACTTGAGGCTTGATGTCTTGGCTGGTCTTCCATATATGCCAGGATCCTGAAAAAGTAGGTGCCAATGTCAGTGAAGGAATGGACTTGCTAGCAAGAGCAAGCAGGCAAAGAGAGCAAGCTTCCTTCTTCCATGTCTTTTATATAGGCTGACAGCAAAAAGTGTGGCCCAAATCAAAATTGGGCCTTCACACCTCAAAAGATCTGGATTAAAGGTGAATCTTCCCCACCTTATAGATCCAGAATAGAAGTGGGTGTCTTCCCACTTCAAATGATTAATTAACAAATATTTCTTCACAGATGTACACAGTCAGTTGCTTTGTAGTTAATTTCCGATGTAGTCAAGTTGACAATGGAGAATAGCCGTCACAGGAGGCATTTGAGAATTGTACTGGGCATTCAGTGGAAGCACCTATGGAACCCAACCTGTTGTTGTGCCTATGGCTACGATTTATTATAGTAATAAACATTGTAAGGAATGGTAATAAGTCATAAGGTGGCACAACTGAATGACATGGGAATGAATTGCTTCTAGAGAAGCCCATGTGCAGGCTTCCTTATGTTTCCTTTCTCCCTTGAGAGGACTACTTAGAGCATACATTTCTTCCAGGGACATACATTCGATAATATGTATGAGAGATTCAGTGTCCAAGGTCAAGAACTTGTCACTTGGTCTTAAACACCCTGTAATGAGCATTTACTGAACTCCAGTCTCCCAGAAGGCAAGTATTCAGTGAAACCCTACTGCACAAACAGCTGACTCACTATGGAGTGTGGGAAAGGAGTAATTCACTACCAAAACCCAAGTTATGCAATTCCAGTCAGAGGCAACCTTACAGGCTCTTCTTCAGAGTCCTCCTCCAGCCCGTCAGCCCTTTCTACATGAAACTTGTGGCTTCAGTTACTCAGCATTCATCTGAAAGGCAGCATGGTAGGACAGCTCTAGAGCCGGGCTGATGGCTTCACCTTGGGTATCTGTTCTCCTTAGATAAGCACTGCAGTCTTTGCATCCCTGTCAATGGTCCACTGTGATAGCGACTTAAAAGAACACCATTTGCGAGCTGGGAAGTGCGTTCAGGGGATCCTGGTGCTGTGCTTCAGTTTTTGGTGAGAGTCCCTGTTGGCAATTTTAGACTACTTTTTCACTGAAGACTAGAGAGATAGTAGGAAAGGACAGTTCTCCCCTTAGAGGACTGCTTTGTGGGTCTTTAGCTCTGGATGGTGAACTCTGTTTTAAAACTTTATAAGTAATCAGACAGACCCTGAAACTGTGATTTAATTGTCTCATTCAGTGTTTTAAGTAAATCTACCCTAGTCAAGCACTGACTAGGTAGAGTATAGTATAAAAGTTAATACATTGCTTTTATAGTACCTTGAGTGTCAGTCGGTGACAAAGAACTTTCCCCTTCTTTGTTGGCCTTCCTAAAGTTGGTTGTTGATCTTCTTTTTTTTTTCTTTTTCTTTTCTTTTTTTTTTATTTGATCTTTTTCTAAATCAGTGTATTTAGTGTCATGAGTAGAAAGCAGGTAAGTGCCTGAGACTAAAATGAAATTATTGGAAATAGATAGAAGTAATGGAAAGCTAGTAGTGATTAGCAGAGAAGAAGCATTATCTATTAGAATTACTTGGGGATCCAGATACCAAGCCTTTTGATAACTCCTTCCTGTTGCTTCTTCCCTGGTAGCCAAGATTCCAGATTTTTTCTTGCACTAATAGTAATACATTATCATTGAAATTTTGTATTTCAACATATCCAGAGCCTAATATGTTTAAGAATTTTTGGCCAAAAACCCTCTTCTGAGGTCTTCAGAAGTAGTATGCTCCTTTTGGAGTTACTAAGTTTCTACTGAATGAGGACTTAGCAAATCTAGGTCTCTGGTGCCTTCTATAATATGTATCTGTTTCATCCTTTATCGAAAATGCCTGGGGCCAGATTTTCTTTTGATTCAGAACTTTTGAATATGCATATCTTAGAGATGGGACACAAGTCTGAGTACAGAATTAATGAGCATTTCCTATATCTTTACAGAGTTGATATTATACAAAATTTTAGATACTTTTGTCTAAGAAACTATTTAATGATAAGTCACTCTCAGCATCTGTCACTATAACAAAACACCTGAGGCAGCTAACTTTATAGAGATTCATTTAGTTCATAATTCTGGAGATCTTAGGACATGATGTTTGTATCTCCTTTATGGCAAGGACCTTCTTGGTTCTTTCAAATCATGGTGGTCCCAAAGCAGGGACTCTTGTAAGAATGGAAGCTCTTATCTCAAACAAGAAGTCAGAGAGATGAAGGGGTCAATCTTGTTTCAAATTATTACCAGTCTCTCAGGAGAACTACCACAGCACCATGTAAGATCCATAGGAATCCTTCTCTAGAGGACCCCACACACTGACCCACAACAGGTAACCTAAGGCTGTTCATTGGAACCTGCCTGTTAAAGGCTCACACCAACATGACACTGCCACCCTGAGGAGCAATGCATGAATTTGAGGGAGAGAACACTGACCATTTAAACTTAGTGCTCGGTACCAATTTTTCCACTTGTGGCATCACATTGACACTCAAAATACTCAAAATGTTGTAGTATTGAGTTTTGGATTAAAGATATTTAAACTGTCAGTGTAAAGCCAAACAATCAGAGTTCTTAATGCTATGAGGAACCAGCCTTAAAATCATTGTCAAGATGGTACCTGAAGGGTAAGTGATAATGCTGTATTGAGCTCTTCCAGTGGCAAGATTTAAGAGGACCCACTTTGGGGACACACAGACTTCTCTAAAAGAAGAATCAGAATATTTGGACAGAAGTTGATAGTAATTTATTCTTAAGCTTATTTCAGCAGAAAGTACTTATTACCTGAATTGGTTTATAGAATCTTTTAAATGTTTTATTCTATAAAACGCCCTCAAAAATATTTGGAGTCCAGCATATTTCATGATCACAAAGGCACCTTTAGTTGCTTCCATGAAGTTGTATCTGTCTGTTTCTTTTCCTGACCAAGTGACATTTATTAGCATTTCTCTCATAGTTATTTGTAATTGCACTAATGTTCACCATTTCCAGTGTTACAATGAAATCATTTGATATTCTAGTCACATTTCTAAGCAGATGTACCAAATTACAGCTTAAGACTTCTGTTAGAAATGGGAAGTTCCAATTAGTAAAATTTCCGGGGTGGGATAGGTTAGCAAGACAGGACCTGAGAAAACACATAGCCCAAAATAGTTTGTTATCTCCTTGTTAACATTGCCCCCACCCAAGCTTTACTCATTAGCGTGTATGAGCTGTCACATCTCCTACACACTGGTTTTCCCCCCTTTCATCCAAGTTTAACTGGGTTTCTCTGGCTGAATTCAATCAGGAAGGCAGAAGTTAGACAGAGGATGTGTGTAAGTTCATGCAGAGCAGTGTGTCACTTGGGTGTTGTGACTTGTCTACTTCCATCCAAACCAGGGCTTTGTGTACAGATCTGGCCATATGGGCTTTTACATGTCTGTTAAAGCAAATCTGTAATGTACTTACTTGTAACTTTCCACTTCTTCCAAGAGCCCTTGAAACTGTCCTCTTACATACTGTTCCTTTCGCTTAAAGTAACTATTGCATCCTGGGAAGTTTCCAGTTTATTTTAAGATCAGCATCTAAAATTTTCCTCCAGTAAGTCATCCTTTCTTAGAGGAACATTTGTGTTTCTTCAACACTTACATATTTAATTTTTAGTTGCTCTGTGAGAGAAGCTGTGTGGTCTAAAGCAAAGAGTATGTGTGGTACAGTATTAACAGTTTTGCTCACTACTATTCTTGCTGCTAACTTCAAAGATTTGGTGTTCTCAACATAAAGTGAGACCAGTAGAACTCATCTTTCAAGGACATTGTTTTCTTCATTTTCTCATCTTCCCTTTATATTGAACACTTAAGCCCAGTGCCACTGCTGGGATATGATAAGAGGCAGAGGTATAGTCTATGCCATCATGCAACCCATAATCCACTAAAGAAAAGGCAGGGTAAATGAGTAATTATAAAATGGCTGCTGTTTAAAATAGGAAGAGCATGCCATAGGAGCAGCACAAGCATTGAAATGAGGACAGACCATCACAGAGTTTCTTTTGGGATGAAAGGTCAGACCACTCAAGTAGTCCCATGAGCAACTTGGCCTAGCAAGTAAATGCTGATGTCCTCCCAGAGGGTGTGGAGAGACAGGGCTTCTCTAGCAAATCTGGCAAATACTGTTTACCAGAGTCTCACTTTCTCAGCTCTTTTCCACCTTTAAAAACAAGTTGGCTCCATCACCTTTTACCCCATACAGGTGCCCATATCTCATGCCAGGTTTTGTTTGTTCCTCCTACTGTGGTAGAGTCAGACAATTTGTCATCCTTTATGAGATTTAGTCTGGCCAGTGGTCCTACACTGTTCTTTTTATCTCTTTCCTATAGAATAGTCTGGCTGTTTTTTTTTTTTTTCCTCTACCACTTAAAAATCTACTCTTTCAAAAATCAAATAATTTAATCTCTTTAGAATGGGCTTTATTTATCAAATAAATACATTCAGTCTCTACATATAAATATAGATTACTTTCATCTATTGAGACTATAAGAACCATTCTTGCCTAGGACCAACACTATAGTTCTTATTGTAGTTGTTTGTTCTTTGAATCTACCAGCCTACTGTGGTCTCTGAGGTAGGGAATCAAATATGTTTGCTTCTGTATCACTAGCACACAAAAAAATGATTCATGACCAGTACTTGATATGATGCTATTTAAAGTTAGGAATACACAAAAAGAACATCAGGATTAAGCCTGTGCTATATCTAAGCAACAAACAAAAACTCTGGAAGTGAACTATGTATGTAGCTGTCTAACCCATACAGCCTATTATATAGTTAATGTTACATAGATACTGTTCAGGCATTGACTGACCTCCAGCTAGAAACAGCCAGGAAACTTTTCATAAATATTATCCCACAGATCCTAAATCTGAAAGAATGGCAAGAATTTCTCCAGATGAATAGGAAAGAAGTATATTCCAGCCTGAGGATTCAGGATGCAGAAAGCAAAAAGATGGAAAACTCTAACACATGTTTGCAGAATTACAAGTTGCTCAGGGCACCTACTAAATATTTATTGAGAGGCATGAGCATCACACAGGGCCCAAAGGTCAAAGCTTAAGCCTGAAGGTCTGTTTTATATAGGGGCATGACTTGGGCTTTATAAGTTGGGGAGCAGAGCATGGTTTAAGTCAGAGAGATTTGATCTGATTTGAACTTGAAATGGGTATAGGGAAGAAGAGATGCTTTAACTCTTACAATGAGTCAGACAAAAAGCTTATATTGCTTATTGAGTTGATTTGAATATGAATGGCTCTTATAGGCTCGTATATTTGCATATTGAGCCATCACATGATGCTGTTTTGGAAGGATTAAGAGATGTGGCCTTGTTAGAGTAGATTTGCCCCTGTTGAAGGAAGTGTGTTGCTGAGGGTAAGCTTTGAGGTTTCAAAAGCCCATACAAGGCCCAGTCTATCTGTGTGTGTCTCTCTCTCTCCTCCCTCTCTCCCTCCCTCCCTCCCTCCCTCTCTCTCTCTCTCTCTCTCTCTCTCTCTCTCTCTCTCTCTCTCTCTCTTACTTTGGATCAGGATGTGACTCTCAGCTACTTCCCCAGCACCACATCTGCCTGCTGCCATGTTCCCTGCCTTAATGATAGTGGACTAACCCTCTGAAGCTGTAAACAAGCCCCCAATTAATGCAGTTGCCTGGTTCATGTTGTCTCTTCACAGAAATAGAACAGTAACTATGACACTTACATAGAGTACCTATTTAATTTTCACATCTTGTCTTCCTACAGTAATGTATTAGTGGTGCAGAGGCTTATTTTAAATAAGGTAAAAACCGGTAACACAGTGAACAGTTAATTCCAGTAGTCTGAGAAATAGGTCTTTCAATAAGTCAGGGGTTAGAGTTCTTGCCAGCAGAATTCACATCTTACAAAGCTTTTGGAGATGAAGGAGATAGAAGAGGCCCAGATTAGCCTCTAGTTTTGCCCTGGGCAGAGCCTCTCTTTGAAATAAACAGAATAAAAGCAGGGACAGGTTTAAGGAGAAGGCATTAAGCTTAGGTTTGAACTCTGGCCTTTGAAATGCTGAAGAAGGTTCCAGAAGGAATGCAGGAGCTGCCATGAGCTTAGAAGAGTAGCAATGGGAGTTACAGGTGTTTGGGTGTTAGTTGAAGCTGGCAGTGTTGTGAGGTAACTCCTTAGAGAACACGTGAACTCATAAAGCTGAATAGAAAGTCTTTATAGCCAGCCGGCAGCTGCACTAAGACCTCACACAAAACATGCCTCCCGGCCTTATTGTTTTTGTCTTCTAAAGCACAAAAACCACATCCCGAATTCACACACTTTAGTTAACAAGAACACTTAGCAAGAAGCGGAACAACATAAGCCAGGGAGCAAGATTAGTCCATTTAGGGGCTTTCCCAGATGCATCCCAGAACTGTTGATTTAGTCTTTGTTCCTTTTTGGTAGGTAGACTGGGTCTTTGTTCCTGCTTTAGTGGGCATTGTTGCCAATGAGCTGGGTTCCAGTCATGGCATCAGTTGTGCTAGGTCTAGGGGCCTGTTACATTCCCTATTGTTTCTAGGGAATGAGACAAATCATGGATTCATCTGGGGGCAAAAGGTTATATTATCCCCTTAGCATTAGTAGTTTAAAGAATTTATTCTCTGTTTTACTTAGCTAAATAGGCAGTTAAGCAAGCAGAGTCCTAGAGTGAGGACCAGGAGCAAAAGGATGATTGGCTCATTTATACAGTAAGTAGAGTAGTTAACCAGGGGGACCAGGAGAACAAAGATTGTACCAGTTGTTAAATTATTGACATCTCTCCTTTACCAATGAAGGTTATCTCTGGCCATGGCTAAACTTCCTCTAATTATCACTGACCAGTTGGTATAGAAGCAGCAAGTTTTTCCCATGGTCATAGAGAGGTCTTCTTGTCCAAAAAAGAGGAGGTCAATCCCCTTGGATTTTAAAGAACAACTTTAGAAAACAGAATTTTCCAGATGGCCTGGGTCTATCTATGTCTTTTTGAGCACTGAGTTTACTAAAATTTTTATGGCTGAAGTTTCAACTGTAGTGGAGCCCACCATGCCTGCCCCACCAAAAGGGAAATGAGAATGGGGATGGTTCACTGAACATATCACAAAGAAGTTCAGGATATAGATTTAGGGCTACCCTGCTCTCTGCTCCATTATGTAGTATAACGTATATGAGGATGAAAAGGTGTGGGGTCTCCTCCAATGCAAACAATTCAGAAGATGTACACTTTGTTAAGCTGTTAGTGCAAGCAAGCCAGTAGTCTCTTGGCCCTTGAAATACATTGGGCCACCATTTCTGGGGCTAGCCTGCTGTGTATGGCTAAAGGAGTTTGCATTGGGGGAGCTTTTTATGGGGAATCTTGGTGACATTAAACAGGTACCCTTCCCTTGGAGTCTCCTTAGGGTGAGCTTAACTTATTGGCATTTACAGCTGTTGGGGTTAGAAGTGGAGCTAATTGTTTGATTAGTTCTATTCCCAATATAATATGGTGGTTGGGGTCCAGGCACAAACATCAGTCCTGATCTGTATCTGGTTGAGATTGTTAAAGGACGTGATACACTCTTTCTAACATCCTGAAAACTGGGGGGCTGGTTTCTGCTGCCTCCTGGACCTTTGTCCTCAAGGTTCCTGAGGGAGTTTCTGGGAGATGTGGAAGTTTAAGGCTACCACCTTAGGGGGACTCATATCCCAGGGGAATCAAGATGTGTCAGATAGGGCCATGGGCCACATGACTCTAGATGCAGGTTTCTTTTCAATAGGGAATTTGTTGGCTGGGTCTGGGCTACTTAGAGCTTGACTCCCCAGGTTTAACTGGTTTCCTAATAATAACCTTTGGCTTCCCGACAGGCCCTAGCCTATGTGAATTGTATAGGATTGTATTGCCCATGACCACAGGTAGGTTGTGATGTTGTGATGGTTTCCTTTCTATGATGATGAGGGGGTCCATGTGCTCCCAGGAGGACTTGGTTTTGCAACCTCACTGAACACAATGGTACTCACCTATATCCTGGCAGTTTAGGGAGCCTTCAGCCGGACAGGCATAGATCAGAGCTCCCTTTCATTATCAGTAGACCACAGTTGCATGTTCCTAGAGGAGAAGGGAACCATATTCTAGTAGCCTCTGGATGCAATATTTTACAGAAATCTACTTGGAAGGTAAGTTGGGCCTCAGTGGATAGACTGGCTATAAGCACCCCAGCCCTGGTTTTTGTTTTTGTTTTTTTATTTCCATACCCAAACCCTGGATCATGAGGTATGGGGTCTTTCCCATGGGATGACAAAGAAAACAAAATTGGACAACCATAATTATAGGGCCTGTGTCATTCTTTAGGGTGTTGGCAGTCCTGGTGACTACTTATGTGTCATTGTTTTCTGTAACCTCCTTTAGTTTGGGGTGGTGCATCCATGGGGGCTGAGCAGCCTTTACTGTTGTGTGGTTGGTGAGGACTATAGGATGTGTGTCATCCCTGTTAGTTCCAGGCTTCAGTTGGGATCCTCATACCCACACAAGTCACAAGGCTGGAACTTGTGGGCAAGCTCAGACATGTTCAAGGGTACATCCATTTGAACCATCTGATGACTAGTACTCTGGGTCTGTTGCAGGACTTGAGGAGAGGAATGATTCTGTTTGAAGTGATTGGTAAGAATTTTTGGGCCTACAGACAGGAACAGTACATGTCTTCTTTCTGATCCCATAACTGTGTCTTCAGACCCTGTGGGCTTCTTACACTGTTGTTCAGATGTTCACATTTTCATCTTTTTCCAATAGTCTTACTGTGTAGCCCTGGCTGGCTTTGAATTCTCAGCAATCTGCTTACCTCTGCCCTCCCAGTGCTGGGACTTCAAGCATGATCCACCCATGCCCAACCTCAGATGGTCTTATTTTCTCTTTCCATTTCTTGATTCCAGCAGGAATATTTGCTCTGAGCAGTGTGCCCTCCCTTCTCTGTGGTACACCTTTGATCTTCGTTGTTTAATTATGTCTTACTAGAGTCTACATAGTGGCTCCCTTCCTGTTAAATCATTGGAAACATAGTGCAATACCAATGGAATTTGGTAAAAAGAAACCATTTTAGCCTAATTGGGAAACATCTTTTATTTTCATCCTAATCTTTTCCTCAAACATACTTTTATAATTCTTCATGTACTATTTTATATCTTATATCCCTTGCATAGTATTGTTTCCATATTTCTATATAATTTTATGATCATATTTTTCATTTAAAATATTTCTAACTATGGAAAATAGACTACAATTATTATCTTGATAACTTCCAAGTGTTTTTACCTGGGTATAATTTAATGCAGAGGCTGGGAATGTTTAAATGGCTAAGGAAACCTAAACTGCCACTTCTTAGTAAGATAAAGGTTACATTTCCACAAAAATTCTTTCACATTCATTTAGCCATTCTGAACTTTCACTTTGACCTTGGAGTGAGGGCATTGAGGCTGATTATGATTATCTCTCAAGGCCTTTTAAGCTCTAACAAGAATGTGACCATGACCTTCTGCATGTAATGGATTTCTAAAGTATTGATAGTTCCTTGACTTTTGGTTTCATACATGCCATTAAGAACACGGGAAGAGCTTTGGAGCCTCTCCATTTAAAAATGCCCCTGTGCATAAGCACACAAAATATTAAACATACTACCATCTTGGGGTCAAGAGTTCTGCCCTAAGAATAGGAAAGAAAAATTATGGAAATGACATAAAAATCAAGATATAGTGATTTCTTAGATAAGGGATTATATGGGTTTTACTCTAGTATGTAACACCAAGAAAGTAGGAAATGGGAAGATATTCTGAAAAGTATATGTAAAACACACTAGAAAGCTACTTAAAATACTGACTTGAATTTAAATTTTAAATTATAGTATTTGAGTCTTATTTGCTCATTTTATTTAGGAGCTCGTATCATCAAAGGTAATGTCCCTTGCAACTATGATATACATTCTCTAATTTAAGTGCTGGACACTTAGAAACTCTCTCATTTTACAAATAAACTGATCTGGGCTACAACAGATTTCCTAACTTTTTCAGTTACATATTTAGTAAATGGCAGAGTCAGAATTCAAACCTCAGTTATATGATTTGATAACCACTCACTCCTATGTTTGCTACCACTGGATATAATACTGTCGTTACATACTTTCAGTGAAAAATCACTTAGTTACTGAGTCTTTATCTGCATTACAGCAAATTGCAGAAGTCCTAGTGGGTTGATGCTCTAATTGAACTTGCAGAAAGGAGAAAGGAGAATGACTTACCTGTCTTTGGATGTTGTACAATGTATGCATGTGTCTGTGTGGGGGTGGGGGGGTGTATGTGTGTGCGCGTGTGCCTGGGTGTAGTTTAAGAAAGAATATAGAGGAAGAATAAAGTGAGAGGTGGATAGACTGCTCTATTAGGTTGATCAGCTGTCTTTAGCACAAAAGCAAAGACCATAGGAATACAGAAAAGTAAAAGAAGGACCATGGAGCAGGTTAGAATCTTGTTCCTCTAAGTCAGCACAGAATGACCAACAAAGTGTCAGGACCAGTCAAAATCCTTTACAGGTAAAGCCAATAGGAGGTAAAGCTTGCTTTCATGGCACTGTTAGGCTACACAGTTCTGTGGAAGAGTCTTGTCCATGAAACCCATGGTAAATCTGCACTCATGGTGTGGACACATCACATTTAGGTATCAAAACATACCTATCTAAAAAGTCATTCAGAAGATATGTCTGTTTTCATTGAAAACATTGGTTATCAATGTGATGGGATCTAGAATCACTTTGGAAACACATCATCCCGTGAGGGGTTTTTCAGTTTAGGTATACTGGTATTGGAAGGCTAACCCTAAATGTGTCAGGAGAATAAATAGAAGGTGGCTACCAGAGCAAGGCTTTCATTTCTCTCTGCTTCCTGAGCGCAGTAATGATGTGAGCAGTTGCTCACACTCCTACTGACCATGCTTTATCCTAGGTGGATTGTGCCCTCAAACTGTGAGCCACAGTAAATCCTCACTTCCTTAAGGTGCTTCTGCCAAGCATTTTGTCAAACCAAGAAGGAAAGTAACTAATATAGTCCCTTTAATGAAGAAAGGAACCTTTTAAGACTTCTTTTTACTTATATAGTTCATGCTATTGTTTTTGTTTTTTTTTTTAAAAAAAAAAAAAAAGACCACATTTGACTTTAATGTATTTCTGCCCTTCAACACAGAAATTTTAAAATGTTCATTCCTCAAGTAAGAAATATGTGGGGGAATGTGCTGTCTTCAGTGGAGGGCTCTGTTGTTTGTGTCTCGGAATCTGACCATTCTTGGGCTGACGTCCCTCTTTCTCTCCCTCATCCTGACATGACCCACACCTGAGTGTCTGGCCCTGTGCCTTTGCTGTCCTGTTACAGGGTCCCAATTCATTTCTATCTGTTTTGACTTTGTATTATTCTGGGCTGCACTTAGGAATTGTATTATTAACAAAGCCTGGACCAAGATCTCCACAATACTTTACCTTATCTTACAAAATATTCATCCCTGAAAACTACAGGTAAATATCATACCACATACTTAATGTCCTCAGGCTGATTTTAAAAGGCTCTTTATCAAGGTAGCAGAAAATTCTCACAGAAACATCCTCGAGGAAATGGTCTTACTTTAAGAAATATCTGATACAACAAATTTCTAGCAAAATATACACATCATCTATTGGGTTTTCTGTCATCATTATTTGACCTATAATACCAAGCTTTACAACTGAACATACAAAATAGAATGACAGATTCACTACCCTGCACAAAAGCAAGTGTGGATTCAGTCTATTGATAAGAGAGCAAAGAAACACACTAAAAATTTAGTATTAACAGTAAACCTACTGGGGCTCCAAACCTCCCTAATTAAGAAGTCTTAAAGGGAGATTAACATCTTCTATTGATGTTTACTTCTGAAATTTAGAACAAAACAGTGTAAACAGAGGATACCCCAAGGAACATTTTTGGAGAAATCCCAACAATTGCATACAGCCACACAGATGAAATGATTTAATTAGCTGGGATAACAGTATTCTTCTAAAGCGTCTGAAACAGACTCATGAAACTCATAAAAGGCAGTGTATTTTCTTGCATATGTGAGAGTTTAAGAGTGCTTAAGAGCCTACTTTGGAAGATTTGCTGAGTCTCCCTTGACAACATTGTGCTATTGCTAGAGCTACAAGGAAAGGAGAATGTCAATAGTATTCTCTAACTGTCATAGTCTTTGTAGAATTTAGAACTGGGAAGATACCATAGAGCCTTCCCTCATTAGGAAAGAGGGAACAGATTCAGCTGGGCTTTTGGCTACTGTAGGTGAAAGCACTCATGCTAGACTGAAGCTGCCTGAAACAATGGAGAGAGGTACCATGCTCTTCTTATCATTTCATCCTCCTTTGTTGGTGGCCAGTGTTTGTTTTTCTTAAGTGCAGTGGGCTTTGTTGATTGTTCTAATAGCTAATGAAAGTGACTTCACTTGGTGGTTTTATTCATTTTTAACCATGTCCCTAGGTAACTTACTAACAAAACTAATTATTAGCAAACAATTTCACTTGGACCCACTTTCCCCCTGCCCTCCTGTTGAGCAAATAGTTAGTTTGGGGCTGGGTTTGATATTAAAATATTTCTCCTCTTTCCTCAAGTGAAACTTCATTGAATTGGTGTTCCAAAAGGAATGAGAAAAAGGCAGAAATGAGATTTGCGGATGTCCCTTGCTGCTTTGCTAAATTTGACTCTCTAGTTTAATCTGTTCTGTCTACATACATACACACTGACTGTTCCAACCCTAGGGTCACTTAGTTGTAGGAGGAGGTTGAGCTCTGATTGTGACCAGAGATAGTACTAAGACTATTGATGTGTATTTTATCATTTTTTCATATATGTATGTAAAGTGGCTCAAATAAATATAATTATATTGTGTAATATACCTTCAGAAATTGATCACAAAATCGACAGACTTTCTGAATCCTTAAACTCAATTTAGGCTTTTATGTTTGAATACTCTAAAATTACTAGTTTACAAGTATATTTTACCTGTAATGCATATAAACTAAAAAAATAAAAATCACACGAGCTTCGATATGTTTTAAATGTGATTGTGGCTAATAGATAAGAAGTTCAGGAACTAAAGTGGTTACTAAGAACTGAAATTTAAATACGAAATTATGTCCTTACTTTTGTGAGAGCATAAACCCCTAGATAGTCTTTGTACTCTATTTGTAGCAACACTGATTAATACAGACATTGAATATGAAAATATTTAACTTCAGTATTTTTCATATATAGCTATTTATACTGTAGTTGGAGTTTTCTCCAATCCCACTCAGGCCAATAGCTCCTCAGACCCAAGTAAACACACAGAGACTTATATTGCTTATAAACGGTATGGCCGTGGCAGGCTTCTTGCTATCTAGTCCTTGTATCTTAAATTAACCAATTTCTAATAATCTATAAGTTGCCACGTGGCTTGTGGCTTACTGATACTTTACATTTTGCTTCTCATGGCTTGGCAGCGTCTCCTGACTCAGCCTTCCACTTTCCAGCATTCTCCTCTCTGCTCACCCCACCTATACTATACTTCTTGCCTGGCTACTGGCCAATCAGCATTTTATTTATCCATCAACCAGAGCAACACATTTACAGCATACAGAAAGACATCCCCAGCATTATACCAAGGTAGTGTGGTGATACTTGCATGAATATTTTTGTGCAAATATGTTCATCACAGTTTGTTTATAACTGTAGAAAAATTGGAAACTAAATATGTGGCAATAAAGAGATTATCAGTTAATCATAATATATCCATATTATGTGGCATTAGGTAATAATTATAACATATTTACCTAAATCTCTCATGATACAAGAAAATGTCTATAATAGAAAAAATGAATAGTTTCAAAATAATCTGTTTTATGATCACAATTGTAATATAAAGCTACTTATGATCATAGAATACTATAAGCTAATACACCAAAACATTGACATTATATTAATTTTTATGTAAGAAAAAATTGTTTATTTCACTGATTATTTCATTAGTATATTTAAGCATACATTACTTTATATATTTAATATATTAAAACTTATTAAAATATATTATTTATCATGTGGGAGAATATCTTAAATCCTTATTAATTGGACACCAGTGTACAATGTCAGTATTCCCCCTAGCTAAAATTTATCATATTTATATAGAAGCATGTCCATGTGTATCTCTTTAAGTTCCCAAGTAATGCTTGAGAACATAGAAAAGATTCTCCATCACAGCAGAATTTCTTCCCACATGACTTCTAGTCTTGATTCATGTAGATTAACTGAGGAGTTAGAAGGAAGACTAAATGAGGTATTAAAGGAGATGGACTAACAAGGTCCCAGGCAGACAACTTAATTTAATACTTACTTTATTTTCCCTTCTCCCTCCCACATCTCTATGTAGTTTGCTAATATTGGATAGAAGTAAAAATAGTGTTTCTGGGGACTGGACCTGCCTGTACTGAATCCACCAGGTTGAATTGAATCCCCTGGATAGTCTTGGCCCTGGAGGAGATGGGAATGGAGAGGAGGGGATGGGAGGGAAGGTGGGGGGAGCAGGAGGGGGAGGACAGGGGAACCCATGGCTGATGTGTAAAATTAAAACACAAATATAATAAATAAAAAAGGGAAAAAATAAACAAAATAAAATTTAAAAAGGAAAAAAAATAGTGTTTTGACCTGGGTTGGTAAAGTTTTAAATTAACTACCAAAAAATTCACAATATATGAAATGTGAGGGAAAAATTTAAATGGGACTGCTAGGCCTACATAGTAGTTGAATTTTGCTGCTATCTTGGTTATATTGTTTGCAAAATATGCATATCTTGTTGCTTAGGAAGCATTCACACTTGTGGTGGTTTAAATGAGGATGGCCTCATCGGCTTATATAATGCAATACTTTGGTCACCACTTGGTGGAACTGTTTGGAAAGCATTAGGAATAATGGCCCTTGTTGGAGGAGGTGTGCCACAGGGATGGGCTTTGAGATTTCAAAATATTAGCACCATTCCCAATGTCTCTCTCTCTTTTTGTCCTGCTTGTGGATCAACATGTAAACTCCCAGCTGTTCTGGTATTCATGCTTTTGTGCTGGCGTCATAGACTCTAGCCCTCTGAAACCATAAGCCCAATTAAATGCACTCATTTACAAGTTGCCTTGGCCCTTGTGTCTTATCACAGCAATGGAAGTATAACTAAAAGAATAGTTTAACTGAGTAGTCTTGATTTCAGAGCTTTGACTTAAATGGAATTGGTCATACATATTGTCTGGCCCACCTGCCTTTTGATTGAATACTCTTGGTTTTGCTGTTATTCATATGATATATTGTAAAATTTAAAGGGCCAAATAGTTGCTTTATAAGTACAGATTATATCATTTTCAAGTGGCTTATTCATGTTTTGAAACCACAAGTTTAATGGAATGATGATAACAGTGATAGATTCCGAAAAATAAATTTAGATTAGTTTTAATGCACAAATCCCTTATTGATTGATCAATGAAAACATCAGAGATTTTGCATATATAGACAATATAAATGAAATGTAGTGTTTTAACTTCTTTGGGTGTTACATGCCATTGTGATATTTAAATTTACATTGATTATATTTTAGAGATGACCAGATAAGATTTTTATTTTCTCTACATTAGCCTCCTTTATATTATACTATTTTCTATAAGGAAGCTGTCAGATTAACCCACCATCTTTCTTTCATTGATATTAAACAAGAGTATATATTTAAATTTATTTTTTATGTTATTATAGTTTGACTTTAGTCTGTTTTGATGATTCAAGGATTTCCTATGTAGCCCAGGCTAACATCAAATGCATGATCCTCTAGTATCATAACATCAACTTTTTTGTTTGTTTATTTGTTTGTTTTTCAAGACAGGGTTTTTCTGTGGTACAGCTCTGGCTGTCCTGGAACTTACTTTGTAGACCAGGCTTGCCTGCCTTACACTCACAAGGATCTGCCTATCTCTGCCTCCTGAGTGCCTGGATTAAAGATGTGCACTACCACCACCCAGCTTGCCTCAACTTTTTAATTGGTGGGATTACAGGCATATGCCATAATGTCTGGCTCAAGAGTACTTATTTTTTCAGTTTACCTGTGAATAATAATTCTGTCCTCTCGGTAGTCTGCCTATGAACTCTGCAGACTCACAGTGACATAAGATTTCTGGGTGACTTGTTTTCCTTTCTAGACAAAGTTTTCTATAAGGATATTAAGTAAAACCATTCTCTCTCCAAGGTTGAGATACAGCCCCTAAAACCTGAAATGAGCATGAAGGCTGGTGACATGTAGGTGAGGCTAAACAAACAAACCAGATCATCACATTTTGACCACAAGTTCTTACTGACAGAGCTGATTGCTGCCTCTGGTACTCCCTAATCAGTAAGAGTTCATTTACTTGCTTCCTTTACTTAAATGTGGCTTTACAAGGCTTGCATTTAGATTTCTGTGCTTATTTAAAAAAAAAAAAAAGAGATAGCTTTATAATTACTATGTAAAAATTATAAAGTAGGAAAGAATACATTGGCAAGCCATATTACAATTACTTTGTCATGCATCTGGTTATGTTAGCATATTTGTTTAATTAAATTCCCTTCTAATTATAACTGTATGTACTTGTGTTAATTATTATTTGCTTAACACAGACAATAACATAATTCTTCAAAAGAAAGCAACTCACATTCTATTTAAATTAAATTCTAATTTAATATGCTTCCTAAAATAATAGTAGTGACATTTCATTAGAACAATAGTTGAAAAATATTTTTCTACCTCAATGAAGTTTGAACTCATTAAATTTCAACAGTTGTTTTAATATCAGGTAGTAGTGGAGAATCTTAAAATTTGAAGAGTAAAAAGATTAGTGTTATTTCACCATCAACTGGTGATACACATGATACACTGAAAAATACATTTTCACCCTTTAAGGAGAACCTACTCTTCCTTTCCAAATGCCCTTCTTGCCTACTGTAGAAAATGGAGGGTGTTAGTACTTCAGAATGATTTTCTAGACTGGCCAGTATTGTTTACCCCTAATACATTCAGGTGCTCTATCACATAGTTGTGATCACTCATGGTCGCAAATACTTAATTTTAAAAGTGAATTTCCAGTGGAATTGAATCTTTTCCATTTTTGTGGTCTCTATCTTTTCTCAGATTCAAAATTCTTATACTTCTATATAAACCTCATTCCTTCATCCTTTGTCAAACATTAAGTCGTTAAAAAAATAAATAAAATCTCCTATGCATACTGGGCAATTGGAAACTATTATCTACACGACTGCCTCCCATACTGTTTTTGAGACAGAATCTCTCTATATAACTCAGGCTGGCTTCAACCTAAGACCTTCCTGGCTTATCACTGAGAGTGTTGGGATGTACAATCACACCTAACTAACTTTCCTTTCCGTGGGACAGGCCTGATTGTCATTTTGGTTTGTTTAATGGTTTGTTTTTCATCTCTTGTTTTAATTTAATTTAATTAAAAATATGGCAGTGGTGCACGCCTTTAATCCCAGCACTTGGGTGGCAGAGCCAGGCGGATCTCTGTAAGTTCAAGGCCAGCGTGGTCTTCAGTGTGAGATCCAGGACAGACACCAAAACTCCAGGGAGACACCCTGTCTCGAACTGCCCCCCCCAAAAAAAAAGGAAAGAGAGGTGAAAATTTTTGTAAGTCATTCTTCCTACTTATTCTCTATAGTTCATACCAGAAACTTCCTTTGCTATCTGAAGGCCTTGATCTTTGGTCAAGAGAGAATTGAGTTTCAAATATGCTTCTTGGGGTAACTGCTAATTACTTAAGCTTCTGAATTCTTATTTATAAGGCACATCTGTTATAAGACCAGAGAAATAGTCAAATGGAATAACACATATAAATTTTCTAGCTCACAACAGTCATCTACTATATATATGATGTTAGGACATTTGTCATGTTCTAAACTTACTGAGTGTACACAACAGAATTTCTGTTGTCACATCCTCCTGTCTGTTTCAAGAGACAAATATGTTAACAGGTAAGACAAGATATGGCAAAATCAGTGCTTTCAAGCTTCTAGAGCAGTAGAAGATACTTTCTTTTGAAATGAGATTTATGTGAAACAGAGAGATATAATTTCTGTCCTTGAAACATAAGAGCCATTTGTGCCCTTCTAAAACATATCTGAAAAATTATGTAATCTGAGATCCATAATTTAAAAATGACTGAAATAATTTTGAATTCATTCACAACAGATGTCCATGATATGCCAGGTATGGTGCTGTGCTTGAGTTGATAATAAATTATGGCATAGTCCTCGACCTCAAAGAGTTTATAAACAAATAGATGAGCTCTTCCAACTCTGAGACTTAGAAACTCTGGATTGAAATAAAGGCATCAATAGTTGTAAAACAATATATTTGGCTAGGTAGGATATGTAACTACATAAGAGCTATAGAGTTGTGCTGATACATAGAACAAGCTGGGGAGATTTTCTTTAATGATGGTTTCAACAATTTGAGTCCTGGTTGCTGAGAATGGGAAGGGACTTTTTGTGGGCCTATCAGGATGAAGGAATAGGACTTGGAGACTGGGTAGGAAAAAACAAACATTGCTCAATATATTGACCCTGTTAAGTGGGACAGACAGAACTAACGAGTTGAAAATGAGATGGAATGAAAATGAGTCAGTTATCAAACAATGTAAGAACTTAGTTATAAGATATGGTTCTATAGCTTTTAATCAAGAAAAAATGCTGTATGGAAACACTATTGTACATCTGGAATGTATACCCATGTCAACTGTAATAGGTAAGCTACACACTTTAATGACAAATTCTTAGGGTTTATAACACACTGCTGAGTCTATTCATCTGTGACAGTAGCTATGCTATGGTTAAATAGTTAAGTTATTACTTTCGCCAAGTATAGATTAAAAAAACACCTTAATTAGCAAAATGGAGTACTACAGTGTTTTCTGAAAGAAATTCCTTCTTATTAACCAGTAATTATACCTGTCTCATAGAAAAGTATTATCTATTAGCTGTATAATCACATTTTAATTAAACTCCTAAAATGTGATACTGAATTTGGGACAGATGTCCAGTTCAATATAATAGATGGTGTTTGACAACTAGTTGTCCAAGGTGCAAGAAAAAGGCACATAGCCCTTCTCAGAGACCCATAATCTAGTGAAAGAGTTGATAAGTAAGGGGATAATTTAACAATATTTGTAGCATTGCTATAGAAGAAATATAAAGATATTGTAGAACCAGAAAAATGGATGTCATATTAGAAATCATGACACGGAATCTGCATCTGTGAGGATGACCTGGGAATTGGACAAATCTCGTGTATTTTTTCCTAAAATTGTCATATACCAAAGATATTCCAAACTCAATGCCTAAGCCAGTTGTTGGACTTCTGAACATTACCTTCCATTTCTACATTTAGTGATTCCCACAAAAGATTGTGAGAATTCAATGTGAAAATACATATACAAAGACTTGGTATATTGATTGTTTAAAAATATATTGTTTCATTTTTAATGTTGACAATTCATGGGCTGTTGTTATCAAGATGGCCATATTTTGGTGTTTGGTAGCAGCTGAACTTATCCATATAAAATGGAAAGGTTTATTCCCTATTAATGCACCATTTTTCTCCAAGATGTTAAGCAGGACATGTGTTTGATCCATCAAATCCTCTTTGTCCTCAGGTTGTGTCTGGTTTTTATTCCAATTTCTAGGTCTGTCTGCACACATTTATGCCTTGAGCCATGTAGTTCATAGAGGGATACATGATTTATTCTGATAATCCCCTTTATTAGCAACTGTGAGAACTATCATTTATTTAGGGAACAGAAATCTTACTGGAGAGAAACTTCTGGTTATTTTTCTAATGAGGAAGCAAATCTCTAAACAAAGACCACCAATCTTGTTTCCTACGCAAGACTGAAGGTAACAGGATTGAGGTGTGTATTAGCTTTCTTTTATTGTGAAGGTTTTCTTTTTTTTTTTCCCCTGTATAGAAATCTGAGTTTTTTTTCTTAAACTTTATGATTTAATTTAATTTTACATATCAGCCACGGATTCCCCTGTCCTCCCTCCTCCCGCCTCTCCTCCCCAACCCATCCCCCATTCCCATATCCTTGAGGGCAAGGACTCCCCTGGAGATTCAGATCAACCTGGTAGATTAGGTCCAGGCAGGTCCAGTATCCTCCTCCCTGCACCAAAGCTGAGCAAAGTGTCTCAGCATAGGCCCAAGATTCCAAACAGCCAGCTCATGCACTAAGGACAGGTCCCAGTTCCACTGCCTGGGTGCCTCTCAAACAGTTCAAGCTAATCAACTGTCTCACTTATCCAGAGGGCCTGATCCAGTTGTGGGCTCCTCAGCTGTTGGTTCATAATTCATGTGTTTCCACTAGTTTGGCTATTTGTCCCTGTGCTTTTTCCAATCATGGTCTCAACAATTCTCAAAATTCTCAAAAATACAATCCCTCCTCTTTCTTGCTGATTGAACTCCTGGAGCTCCACCTGGGGCCTGGCTGTGGATCTCTGCATCTGCTTCCATTAGTCATTGGATGAGAGTTCTAGCACGACAGTTAGGGTGTTTGGCCATCTGATCACCAGAGTAGGTCAGTTCGGGCTTTCTCTCAACCATTGCAGTAGTCTATTGTGGGTGTATCTTTGTGGATTTCTGGGGACCTCTCTAGCACTTTGCTTCTTCCTATTCCCATAGGGTCTTCATTTATCATGGTCTCTTTTTCCTTGTTCTCCCTCTCTGTTCTTGATCCAGCTGGTATCTCCCGCTCCCCTAAGCTGTCTTTCCCTTGATCCTTGCCCTTCATTACTCCCCCTCATGTCCAGTTTGCTCATGTGGATCTCATCCATTTCTTTGTGGTTGGGGGATCCCTGTGTCTTTCTTAGGGTCCTGTTTTCTAGGTAGCCTCCCGGGAATTGTGAGTACCAGTCTAGTCATCCTTTGTTTTACATCTACTATCCTTCTATGAGGGAGTACATACCATGTTTGTCTTTCTGAGTCTGGGTTACCTCACTAAGGATGATTTTTTTCTAGGTCCATCCATTTGCCTGCAAACCTCATGGTGTTGTTTTTCTCTGCTGAGTAGTACTCCATTGTGTATATGTACCACATTTTCTTTATCCATTTTTCAGTTGAAGGGCATCTAGGTTGTTTCCAGGTTCTGGCTATTACAAACAATGCTGTTATGAACATAGCTCAGCATATGCCCTTGTGGTATGATTAAGCATTCCTTGGGTATATGCTGAAGAGTGGTATAGCTGGGTCTTGGGGGAGATTGATTCCTAATTTTCTAAGAAAGCACCATATTGATTTCCAAAGTGGCTGTACAAGATTGCATTCCCACCAACAATGGAGGAGAGTTCCCCTTGCTCCACATTCTCTCCAGCATAAGCTATCTTCATTGTTTTTTATCGTAGCCACTCTGACAGGTGTAAGGTGGTAGGTATCTCAGAGTCATTTTGATTTGCATTTCCTGGATAATTAGGGATGTTGAGCAGTTCCTTAAATGTCTTTCAGCCATTTGTGCTTCCTCTGTTGAGAATTCTCTGTTTAGCTCTATAGCCCATTTCTCAATTGGACTGTTGGGCATTTTGATGTCTAATTTCTTGAGTTCTTTATATATTCTGGATATCAGCCCTCTGTCAGATGTGTGGTTGGTAAAGACCTTTTCCCATTCTGTAGGCTGTTGCTTTGTCTTGTTGACTGTGTCCTTTGCTCTACAAAAGCTTCTCAGTTTCAACAGGTCCCATTGATTGATTGTTTCTCTCAGTGTCTGTGCTACTGGTGTTATATTCATACTCAACTTCATATGGAAAAACAAAAAACCCAAGATAGCCAAAAGAATCCTGTACAATAAAACAACTTCTGGCGGCATTACGATCCCTGACCTCAAGCTCTACTATAGAGCTACAATAATAAAAACAGCTTGGTACTGGCATAAAAACTGACATATGAACCAATGGAATCGAATTGAAGACCCTGACATTATTCCGCACACCTATGAACATATAATTTTTGACAAAGAAGCCAAAACTGTACAATGGAAAAAAGAAAACATCTTCAACAAATGGTGCTGGCATAACTGTATGTCAATGTGTAGAAGGCTGCAAATAGATCCATATCTGTCACCGTGCATAAAACTTAAGTCCAAGTGGATCAAAGACCTCAACATAAATCCAGTTACTCTGAACCTGACAGTAGAGAAAGTAGGAAGTAGTCTTGAACACATTGGCATAGGAGGTCACTTCCTAAATATAACACCTGTGAAGGTTTTCTATTCAAAGTCCGCAATTTTTGTTCAGAATTTGCTTCCATATTTGAAGAACTATTGGTAGTCACTACAGGTGGCCTCACACTTAGATTTTATTTGCCACTTTTTTTTTTTTTCCAGTCCAGAATCATTTTTCTTGTGGTTTCTACAAGACCCTTTGTTTTGCTGGCCTCATCTCTTGTATTTTAAACATGCTTACATTTGCCAAGATGAAACAGTAATAAAATAACCAAATTATACATCAGGAAAGAATAAATCATTGCTTTGACACACAGTTAGATCAGCAAGTGTCACTCTCTCTGTGTGTTGGATATTGTCTTCATTGCCCCTTTAGATGCTTCAGTCAGGTCATAAATGTTTCTCTAGTCATTTTATAACCATCATATTTGTTCACTATTAATTTTCTCATTTAACTTTTGCTAATGTTCCAGGGTAATATCCAGTTTATCTGTGAGGAAACTAAGAGTTGAAAAATCATAGTTTTATTATCCTACACTGATAGGGCAGGAACTCCCACCCAGGTCTGTCTGATTCCAAAGTAAATGCTCTTAACTCCATGGTAAACCACATCCCTTTGATCTTTCTGTGTTCTTGGAAAGTAGACCTTCCCATGTACTTCTCACTGGAAACCACAACTAACTGCTTGGGACAATACATAATGGCTCATTGCTAAATTTTATGGTAAATATTGAAAGTAAGCTGTAAGTAATATAGAGTTAATAAACGTTTATTCATGAAGTATGGTTTTGTTAATAATAGCCATACATTATTCCAGGAACTGAGCTATGTTGTTAAAAACCTTACACCTAGATGTTAAAACTTAAGTAATTGTAGGTAGGCCCTTGAGTGTAACTGAAGGATAGAGCACTTGTATAACAAAAGCAAGGCTCTGGGGGAAAACAAAACAAAACAAAACAAAAATCCCACTATATGTCATCTTTTCCCCATAATTTCCACTCTAAAAACGTTGAGAAATGAACATTTTTACTATTTGCAAGACTGTAGCACTAGTGCCTGACCTGAGCTGATAAGAAGCTACACATGTCATTTATTTTTGTACCTCTTAAAATATTTATGCATGAATTTGATTATAAGGGACAACTCTAAATTTATCTCAGGTTGTTGTAGAATATATAGAAAATGCCTGGCATAACCTTTTGAAGATGTGAACTTTGAATTCTGAACTACGGATGGCCCTTAGAGTTTTATAAAAGGTACCTTTGAGCCTGTGGAGTGAGCAGATGTAGTAAACCAGAGAAAGAAATGGTACACTTTTCCTCAGTGAGTTCAAGTTTCACAGCAGAGAGACAGTAATAGTGGTGCTGAGTATCTAGGTGGAACTAAGGATCAGGACAGATGACTCTTAAGAAACTAACTTCTAAAGCCACAAATTAAATGTGACCACTCTGCACCACATTATGGAAGTCTTCATATGCCTCTGGCCAGGTTTTTCTTTAGCTGTGTGCTAAGGAGTACTGGGAAGTATTAAGTAGAGTATTCGTCTCATCCCATTTCTGCTTTAAAGATTTCTGCCTCCATATAGTATGGGACCATAATATTATAAGCATGGTTAGAAATAATAACTCAGATCTAGGCAGTAGCAATAAGGAAAGGCAGATAGGAGGAAGTGTTTCACAATAAAGGAGTCTACAGGGACTAGAGAGATGGCTTGGGGCTTAAGAGTACTTTCTTTTCTTCAAGAGGACTGTACTTCTATTCTTAGCACACCTGTAGGCAGGTCTTTCTTTCTCTCTCTCTCTCTCTCTCTCTCTCTCTCTCTCTCTCTCACACACACACACACACACACACACACACACACACACACACACTCAGAAAATAAAAATAAAATATTTTAAGGAAAGTCTGCAAAATCAACTTCAGGTTTTCTAGTATTACAACTTAAAATTTTTAGTGAATTTCTTTGTTGTACTTTATCCCCTTACTGGATAATCAACATCTTCATCAGCATATTTAGCACTATGCCTTGGTGCATAATTATTGCTGATTAAATGCTCCTTAGAAGGTATATAGATATGAGGACAAATAAACAAGTTTGTCCATTTTGTTGTTCATTTAGCAATTCCATTCACACAACTTGTTAACTTTGTTAACACTCAGGTCACCTCTCTGTAACACATAAGACATTAGATAACTATTATGGAAGATCTAATATACAGCCCAGACTTTGAATCTGGATATGGAAATTACTGACCAGTACTCTGACAAACATAAATATTCACTATATAAATAGATATATAAATTGGTTACTCAGTTGTATTGGTTATAGAAGCAAGTGACTACTTTTGACTATGAAAGTTTAACAGCTTTTGTGGAGCCTCCATGGGACTGGACTAGGCCCTCTGCATAAGCGAGACAGTTGTGTAGCTTGGATTGCTTAAGGAGCCTGGCAATAGTATCAGCATCCACCTCTGGTGCATCAGCTGGCTTTTTGGAGCTCATTACCTATAGTGGAACACCTTGCACAGCCTTGATGCAGGGACAAGGGCTTGGACCTGCCTCAACTGAATGAATGTACCAGGCTCTGCTGATTTCCCCATGGGAGGCCATACCTTTTTGAAGAAGGGAATGGGGGATGGATTGGTGGGGAAGGCTGAGGGGAGCGGGAGGAGGGAAGGGAGGGGAATCTGTGGTTGGTATATAAAATGAATAAAAAATTTCTTAATAAAGTTAAAAGGAACAAAAAGTTTAACAGCTTGATTTGCTTTCTGATTATCACACAGTGGACCTACCTTCCAAAATTTTCCATCATCCCTAATCAAAGCTAAAGCTTCAGTAATAATTAGAACTGACTTTCCCACAAGTCAAGGTTTTATCTTTAGACCCTCAGTGCTGGGATTGTTCCATACCCTTCTGAATTCTCCTGTGGAGGGAAGGTGGAAGCTGAAATGGCTGTTGAAGAGAGTCTGAAATTAAGTGTCTGACAATTTTATATTTGCCCTGTTTGTTCCAGGGCCTTCTATTTACTTAGTGAATACTAACTGATTAATTACTTTAGTCTGTAGAAGAACAGGCCCATAACCACCAGTGGACATATAATATCTAACTACAGAAATGTGCCCTGACATTTTCTCGTCTGTTCTGCTTAATTCCACTCTTCCACAATGATTGTAGCTCACAATCTAAAAGAGCACTCTGGTCTTTTTACCAGTAGCACTACTTAGATAGATAATTTGATTCCCAATTCCAGAATTCACAAACAATTGTGGAGGTACATTGTACCCACCCTACAATGGCGTGGGTAGGAGTTACCATGAATATGCTGTTTGTTGCATCTCATATAACTTCTATCAGCTGACGCTGTTTGGTCTTGCCTCATTAAGCCACATTTGCTAATGTTAGTTGCTTGGTTGCTGAATGCTGTGGATGCATGTGAAAAGTTGATGAGTAATCTTGTGAATGGAAAAAAATGAACTGAGGAAAATTGCTTACTTTCTATGTTGATTTGGGCCCCATTTCATCTTAACCCCCTAGTTAGAGTACATCAGTAATGATTCTGTCTCTGCAGCTCATTCCTAAATAAAATTAATTGGAAACTAGATAGCTTCCTAATAACCATGCTTGTTTTTGCATAATAGAAGGAGAAAAGGATTAAGTTCTTTGTTCTAATTAATAGGAATGAAAATAGGATTGCAATCTTGTGGTATGGCAAAATGAGAGAAAATAAGGCTTGTAAGTAATTTTCATGGTTGTTTAGGAATAATTGTTTCATTATTGAGTTAATAGTTTTTACAAACAGCTTTCATTTCCATATCATATTTCTGCAGTCACTCTTTATTGAGATTGCCAAGGCAGAAGTTGTTTTAAATCCATCACTTGTCTAAAAAAATGAGTTCCCAAATAGTTAGGGGAGGGGATACAGCAGTAAAGAATGAGGTGTAGGGGGAAAATAAAGGGTCAGATGAAAATCACTTGATTAATAAGACAACAAAATTCATTCAGCAGCTTGTTTCAAAGGAGACTCTTATTATTCTGGAAAGAAATTAGACATCAGATCCCTCATAGGCCCCAGGCTCTGACATGTGTTTCATAATGACAGTTAATTAGATACTGTCTGCAGCAATCATAGGCTGTCATTTCTAATACATTTCTGGGAAGTTGAAGGACAGGAGAAGTCATCCCCCTCCCCTTCTTCCCCCTTCCCATAACTAAAATCGGTTGCCAAAATTAACTACGAATATATGAGGCTCAAGTTCAACAATTATACAGCCGTTGTGCACATTTATGTCTTCTATTTAGTATGTGCCCTGCATCCCAGGCTATGCCAGGCATGCATTTTGGAGACCAAGATGTAACTACATACAGCCTTGGAAATGTTTGGGAAAATCTTATACAGTAGTCTCTATCTCCTGGTCTTCTGGAAGATGCAACTTAAGCATTAGACCACAGACCCCTTCATTATTGAATGCAAACCACCAGCTCACTCTTTGTATTAAAATAGAATTTAAAGTGCATTAATTGAGGCTAGTTCTTCTTATGTTTAGGAGAATCTTAAGTTGGTATCGTCCCAGAGGTAGCTGTTATCCTTGGTTTTTCATGCCCTCTCTTTCAAACATCATTATAACAAGACAATAAAGTATAATTTTAAGGGAACCAAACCATGAAATAGAAACTTGTTTGTGGCAGCTTATAATCTTAGATTGTCACAATTTAAGGGTTCATAGAAATTATCAAGTCCAATTCCTTTACTTTATAAAGACATTTGCGGCCCAAAGAGCCAAAGTAATTGGCTAAGATCCTGCAGTGGGTTGAATCTCCATTGTTTTGAGTTGTAGATTGGTATTCTTTCCCCTGAGAAGCACTGCCTCCTGATTTATTATTCAGGAAACTGAACCATTCATGGGGACTTTCTGAGCTTGAATTAGTCTGTAAAATGTGCCTAGGAATAACACAGCACCTGCTAGAGCTGCAGTGAGTGAGAGTGGAGAAGCTGCTCACAGTCTCCTCCAGGATTCCAAGCAAAGCTGGGCTGTCCTTGTTGCCTTTATTATTCCATCAGCATTCTAAGTGCATGGCTGACAGCACATACAGAGCTCCCGCTCCCTTCTGGCTGGAAACCATACTCTTTACATGCTGCCTACTAGCCTTCCATTTCTCAATTTAGAGACATGCCCCATTCAAGGTCTGTGCAGAAAAGCAAACATTTTCAAGATAGGATGTCATAAGTGCTGTCTCTGGAGCAGGAACTTCCAAATATAGCACAGAATGCCCAGAGAATATTTTTATAGACTCCTGTTGCCCTCCCACTTCTGCCTATGACTCAGCTCCCCCTAACCCCCCAAAAAATAAAATTAAAAAGGCCTAATACAGCATAACTGTTTCCGTCTGTTAATCATGTTTGCTAGGTTTCCTTTTAAACCATTTGGGACTTGTTTTATTTTATGATAGTACTTTATGGTGGTTTGAATGAGAATGGCTTCTATGGGCTCAAATATTTGAATGCTTGGTGCTCAGTGTTTGGAACTGTTTGGGAAGGATTCCCAGGTGTGGTCTTGTTTGAGGGTGTGGGCTTTGAGATCTCAAAAGCCTATGCCATTCCCATTTAGCTCTCTGCCTTGTGCTTGTGGATAAATGTAAGCTCTCAGCTACTGCTCCAGTGCTCTGTCCTGCCTGCCTGCTTACCTTACCTTGCCATGCTCTCCACCATGATGGCTATGGACTCACTGTCTGAAACTGTAAGCCCTATTAAATGCTTTCTTCTATAAGCTTCCTTGGTCATGGTGCTACATCACAGCAATAGCAGTAACTAAGACATACTCTTCTCATACCTACCACCCATGTTTATTTCGAGATACTTTCTCTTGTGTCTGGTGGCCTTGTGATCAAAAGTACATACTTTCAAACATGTAGCTAGGATTAAAGTTATACTATGTGGAATCAGGTGATTAATTAGAGTGTTATTACAAAGCATGTTAAATCATGTACCCAGCCACAACCAGGGTTGCACTGAGAAGGTTATTAGATTGTGGCCCATTAGCATCCTTGAAAATCAAGGCTGGTATCTTGACTCCATCCTCAGGCATGGCAGAAAATACACTTGGCTAAATCCCTGTGTTGCTATAATGATTCACTTGTTTTCTAATTGAATGCAGCCTCCATACCAGTTGTGGACTTAAAATATTTGTAAAGGCTTAAAGATACACCAGTAGAAAGAGAATGAAATTTAACAAAAATATTTGGAACTGACTTAGAAGCCTACTCACTGAGGATTATCTCTCGGAGTCTCCAGTGGTGCCATGCAAGCTGCCTAGGGAGAGCAGTAAACAGTCCTCCCTAGCTATAAAGCCTAGGGATGGCAACAATGACTGACCCAACAAGATAAACAGTGATGCAATAGTGGCACTTTTATCTTGGAGGTAACCAGTTACTTTCTAACTGAATTTCAGACTTGCTCAAGCGGAGGGAATTCATGTCTTGTACTGTAAACCTAGCCAACTACCCATAGCTGGAGAGGTCTTAGAGCCTACAGGAAAACCTTCTAAACCAATATCATTTTTACCTGTCTACTAAATAGTTACCTTTATACACAGAGATAAATTTGGCTGTCATACCTCTTCAAAGAAGCTTCCTTTGTACTAGATGGAGGCTACTAGAGATCCAAAGTTGGTAAAAATGTAGAGAATGATTGTCTGTGGGGTTCCCAGCCCCAACTGCTACATCAACATTTCAGTCCTTACACCTAATGCTCAGGTACCATCATAGAAGGGGGATAGAAAGATAGTAAGAGACAGAAGACTAAGATACCTATGGCTGCGTATTATTTTCTAAACATGACAGGAAAGCTGCACCCATAAAATCTCAACATTGTTGCTGTAACAAAACCTGCATTTGGCCAGAATCAGTTGACATACCAACATAGATGAGAGAAATTTCTCAAGGTCCCACCCCTTAGATGTAGAACTATAGGCAAGCAATGGCTTCTGAAAGAAGAACCCATTTTCTTCATGGAGGAGCTCCCTAACAAGTTATCCAATCCCATACACGTGTTCATATGAGCAACACTAGATATACTCAGTAGCGCTCGCTCTCTCTCTCTCTCTCTCTCTCTCTCTCTCTCTCTCTTTGTGTGTGTGTGTGTGTTACAGTAATGATTAAAGATAAATGAGGTCATGAGTTTGAAAGGGAGTAAGGGTGCTAAAGAAAGAGCTGGAGTGGGAAAAAGGATAGGTAGAAATGACATAAAAACATTTTCCATGCATGAAATCCCCCCAGAATTTAAAGTTTTAAATTTAAAAACTTTTAAAAAGAAACCATTCAGGGCTGGAGAGATGGCCCAGAGGTTAAGAGCACCGGCTGCTCTTCCAGGGCTCCTGAGTTCAATTCCCAGCAACCACTTGATGGCTCACAAACATCTACAATGAGATCTTGTGCCCTCTTCTGGCATACAGGCAAACATGCAGGCAGAACACTATACATAATAAATAAATAAATCTTAAAAAAGAAAGAGGAGGAGGAGGAGAAGAAGAAGCCGCCACACAAAGATAATAACATAAGTTAAAGTTAGTTCAGACAGAATCCCAAACACAATAAGCTTTCATCAAGTATTCGCTCTATTTGAGGTTTTGTTATTACATTGCTACTGTTTAACTTGTTCTTGATAAGGAGTAGCATACTGACCATGATGTTAAGCTAAAAACTTGAGGACATTTACCTTGTTTTTATTTTCATTTGTTTGTTTTAGGAAAAATATAAAATAGCTACTTTGTTCAATCTAAACTTCTTGCTTTATTTTTCCATATTATAGAATGTGGTTGTTAACTTATAGACATCAGTGAGTTCATATTTCCATTGGGCTTAGAGAGTTAGATGTTTTTAAGTAAATAGCTGAATTCTAAGAAGCTCATCCTGGGACCACTTTCAGAGATCACTGGAAAGTATATAAAATTCACAATGTCAGTTCAGAGTCTATGATTATTTTTCCTGAAGGACTCTCACCTTCCACTCAGCTTTCCCCTTATTAGTTGAATAAACAAAGATAAAACCATTGATTAACCTGAAAAAAAAAATGTCTGTTGCCTCTAACAGTGACCCAGATAAAAGGCAGTTGAATGAAGCAATGCCTTTATATCTGATCTAAGGGTTTTGAGTGGATTACATTCTATGGAGCCATAGTTATGGCAATGTTCAGAAGGTAAATAATATTTTGTATGTTGATTTTCTTGGTTTGTCTTGTCAGAAGTAAATACTTTACTATACAGTGCCACACACCAAGATTTCTTGTGTAAGTGTTCTGTAGCCTGCCTGTCTTTCATGTTAGAAGAGTAGAAATCAACATGAATGAAATACACATTAGGCTTTCATATCCATTGTAATGGTTGATCACTTGTAGGTTCCAGCATGAAGAATGATTTCAAACCATGTGTCAGGCCATTCAGTACAGCAGTCAATTTGACAGTATCATAGGGTGATGTGCAAGCACAGAGTGTTTTTAATTTAGGTACACAATGTAGTATCATTTTTACATTCTTGTCTTGTAGCTAATTATCCTTCATAAAGTTAGGCAAGAGGTCAAATTAATTTTACTTGCCAAACATGCAGTAGATACATCCAGCAGAATATATAAATTACACTGCTGTTGTCTGCATCTTATTCTTCCTATAACTTTTCTGTAGGCTTTGTACAGAAGAGGGGAGTATAGCATAGTATGTGTGCTAGTTAGCTTTTATTGTTAATGTTGACTTGACATGAGTCAGCTGGAAAGAGAAACCTCAATTGAGAAGATGCCTGTATCAGCTTGTCCTGTAGGCAAGTCTGTAGGGTATTTTCTTGATTGATGATTGATATGGGAGGCCCAAGCCACCCCTGGACAGGTGGACCAGGGTTATATTACAAAAAAAAAAAGAAGGCTATGCCATGGACGCCATAGAGAGCAAGCCAGTAAGCAGCATTCCAATATCACCTCTGCTTCAGTTCCTGCCCCATAAGACAAACCCTTAGGCGCCCCCCCCCCAAGTTTTGTTTGGTCATGGTATTTGTCACAATAGTAAAGCACACTAATATGGTATGTTAACTATGGGCCAGTGTTACCAAATAAGGCAGATAAAGCGAATAAGGTTGTTTTGCTTTCCATTTTAGCAGCTCCATTCCAAGTCCCAGCTGCCCAGTTTGCTTTGGGCCTCAAGCATGGTGGGGTGCTCATTGAAGCAAGCTGCTTACATTGTAAGCCAGGGAACAAAGAGATAAAGCACGACTGGATTCCAGAATCCCCTTTGAGCTCATGACCCCAGGGACCACCTTCCAGGCTGGCCCTACCTCCTAAAGCCCCTAATAGCACCACTCTGGACACACAGACAGGAGATTCTCACCCAAACCATAACACATGGATAAAGCATCAATGTGACTATGCATATATATGGAATCTTTCTTTCCTTTTCATGTCTTCTACAAGGCATTCTTGATCCCACAAACTTTTTCCTTCTGTGTTGTCCTTTGTAGATCCTCCTTGTGTGCATACATAGAAAGATGGATATGATCCCATAATGCCTCTAAGCATTGTCTATTGACCATTTTGAATGTTCTGGTGTTTACAAGACAATTGAGGTTTTATGTTCTTGAAACTTAGACAACTATTTCTGGGATATAGTAAGTTAGGCTTGGTGCTAAAGGAAAATAAAAGTTATCATCAGTTCTGAGTTATGCCTATCTTAATTTGGCTCCTAGTCTCAGGAAACCTAATATCTTTGGACATCCTTGGCTATTCTATAGAGAAAACGTGCTCAGATCATGAAAGTAGGCAAAACAAGGTACATGTCTGTTCCTGGTGGTGGATCTAAAAGGCAAAGGAAGGAAGGAATTGGAGTTATGGTATTTACTTTAAGAATGGATTAGCCACTTGAGGAAATTGAGGTTTTGTTTTGTTTTGTTTTTTCTTTTTTCTGCTGTCTCTTACTGGTGGACAGTCTGTTTTCGGCATCTGCCCTTTGGCAAGAAGAATACAAGTGGTAATGTCTCCATGTTGCTGCTCAATTAAATAGCAGGACAGTATGTGCTTCAAGGACTGCCCCTCCCCTCCTTTCCCCAACTGCTGCCTTCAGTGACATGATCTGTACATTAGTTTCAGTTCTGTATTCATTCACGATTCAGTCTTTTTTCAGGAACTAATTGAACAGCTTGTCTCTTGTTTCAGACATTTGGCACATGTTGTCCCAAGCCCAGTTGCTTTATGTGGCAAAAGGGACTTTCAAAGAAGGCTAATTGACCCTTTTGTCAATGAAGAACTTCAAAATGTGAATGATGAATCAGGGTCCATTATGAATGTGGACATAATTCATTTATTCCTCTCACTAGTTTTTAATGTATGAAAAATTCAACTCATGTTTAATTTGTATCCTCTTAAATCATCAACGTATTATATTTTAAGAGTTATCAAATGCTCAAGAGCTAACTAACATTTGGCTTGGAGCAGGCCTATTCATATTCCAAATAATTTGGATCAAGCTCAGAAAACGATTGATTTGGGTGTTCAGTGTTGTCCTTTAAAAACTCCAGTTTTCTGTGTTTCTTGATTGCAGGCTGGATGCCATGATCTTGTCCCAGCTTCACTTATGTCTTGCTGATTGCTTTGTATCTAAGAATACTTACCTTTTATTCACTATGGTATTTAGAACAAGAAACAAAACTCTCCTGGAACAAAAAGGCTCCTCCAATAGCTTTCTGAAAAGTAACTACAATAAAAATGAAAATAAAAAACAAAAAAGAAGAGCTTAAATCTCTTCGAAATACAAGACTACCTCCAGGAGCAAAAAAATAATCTATTTTATATTTTCAGATGTTATTTTGTAAGTGTCTTTGTTGTAGTTAAGTATTTAGTAAGATGGGATTATAGGTTCTACATGGTGAGTTTTACCAGGATCTTCAATAATTCTTTTTCCTTATCAAGGAAGATTGTTTCAGCTTGGTAATTACCAAAATACCTACTGAAAATAAAACCCATATAGATGCCATTATTTCTGCTAATCTTCTGTTTGTGGTGTATGTAAATAACAGGAACACTTGAATTTTATTTCACTAGATACATTGTAGAAGACATTTTCAAGAAACTTTATTGCTGATTTCCTCTATTTAAATCCAATGGAGAGCTGTTGTGTGTAGTAAAATAATTCCTGTTGAGGGTCCTGTGAGAAGTTGTTTTTTAAGTGCTGAAAAGTGATTTTACACTGTCAGTGTTTTTCTTCTGAATAAAGAGGCTAGGTAGTATTAAGGGTGCTGTCTGAGGCCAGGCATGGTGGCATTTGCCTTTAATCCCAGCACTAGGGAGGCAGAGGCAAACAGATTTATGAGTTTGAGGCAAACCTGATCCTAAGTATTGTGTTCCAGGCCAGTCAAGGCTACATCCTGTCTGAAAACAAACAAACAAACAAACAAACAGAAAACACTGGTAGAATCAAGGATGCCTTATTTGGAATTGAAGCTAGTATGACCAGTACAGATAAGGTATGATAGTTAGGATTTGAAATGTAGATTTCAAACCAGACTATAGGTTCAGATCATGGCCAGTCACCTATTAGCTATGTGAACTCCAGCAAGTTCTGTGATTTCATCTTCCCTATCTAGTATGTGGTTGATAACAGTAAAGCCACCCTTTGTATGGATTAAACTTACCAATACATATGATGTTCTTAGAAGAGTCTCCGGCTTGTGTATATGTACATATGTATATCTGATATATATGACTATTTCCATGGGCCAGTAAAATGTTTGTATTGGTATTATACATAGACCAAGTAGTATTTGGTTCCTTCTGAATTACACTATCCCTATAGTTTAGTGCTATTTGCAGCCTAGGTCTCTAATAGTTTTTACCCTCTAGCATATATCTAATTTAATAGTTAAAAGTCACTATGAAAGGTTGACAAACTGTACTTGATTGTTGAGTATAGCACACATGTTCCCCCAAATATTTACATTTTATCCTGGACTGTAGTATAATTCAGACAAAATATTAAAAATGAGAGATTTGACCCCAGTTTCTATCTATGCCACTTTATCTATTGGTTATAGTCTTAGAGGTAAATTAATGAAAAAACTTGAAAGGAAACCAAGTCCCTCATGAACTCATTATGTTAAATGGGACTTGGCCAGAGATACAAGCTCACTGTGGACGTCACCTCTTTCCAGAGTGCAACTCAAGTTAGCATGTTGTAGCCACTCAGTGCCCCCGTGTTGTTCATTCAGGGTTTCAGAGCATAACCGAGATTTCAGGCTGTTTTCTCCTTTGTGGTATCACAAAGCAGAAACAGTGCTCAAGTGATAACTGCTCTATCTAATCCCTGATTAGTCTGTAACATCGCTTCTGCTAGGTTGGGATCCTCCCCTCCTTTAATCTCATTCTACTAAAATGCTAACAAGGTTTCTTTCCCTTCTGACGTAGCCTCCTCACTCATATGGGTGCATCAGAGATTCTTAAGTAAGTTGTTACTACAGTGTTAATTTAGATCCCATGGTCAGGCTCCATCCTTTAATAGGTATGATGGGATTTGGCTTCCTCTGTATCTTCATGTTAATACCTTCAACCATCCTATGACTTCTCCACTGCTGAGAAGATTAGATGTACAGCAGGAGTGATGAAGCATTGCAGTCTATTGATCTGTCTCTGAGTATAATTCACCCATCCCTGAGCACTTGGATGCAAAATGACCATTAGATGTTACATTTTTACTGTGGAGTTTTATTGAAAAGGTAATTTTGTTTAGGTGCACCACCAGTTTGCTTTCAGACACTAAACATTAGGCCTACTTGCCCTCTTCTTTGTGTAAATGAGAAGTTTAAATACTGTGTATTTCATGCCCTTCTCCATAAAAATGAGGTTTATTTTCTTTTTAATGACTTTCTCAATACTACTAACTCTTATTTGTGTTGCAGTGGTAGGTAAAAAAAAAAAAAAAAATGTGGATTTATGGAACTAGAAAACGCAAAGTGTGGGAAACAGGAGACAGAAGGAACAGTTGAATCCCTGGGAAGCACAGCTTCTAGAAACTTCCCAGATCAGATCCGCCTTTGGGTCTTTTGGGACAGTCTAAGCTGACTTGTGGATACTCGGGTCAGAAAACTGATCCCTGTACTTTCCTGGAGAGAAGCTGTTCTGTTGAGGGTGGGGAGAATTGGAACAGCCTACTTAGATGATAGTCAACATTGAAACTCGTAGTCACTAACAGTGCTTAACAACTAGTTATATTTTCATCTCTAATAGTCAAGGAATATCCTAATACCTTAGTATTTATAATCAATATGCTTTCTAAAAATCTCACTTTCTTCATAGTTAAAATAAGTGTTTCTTCCTTGATTTGCTTTCTAAGAATCTTCTTTTAAATTCCACTTTGATCAGATAATTTGACAGTATTACCACATCAATGACATTTTGTTTTGTTCTCTTAAATCTAGGAAGGGAAACACCAACAATATGAGAAGCCCCAGCTATGTGTTAGAGAGAGCTTGTTATTAAACAGGCTGTATGTATCTTAGTTGACTTTATATTAATAGATACAGCCTCTTTACTGAAGCTTGAAAACACTCACAGATTTGCCAAAAGTCTATCAAAGTATGTTTTTGTGCAAATAAATCTTGGATATCATCTCCTTTTGTTTCATGGCGTTCTACTGTCATAAGAAATCCCAGATTGGGTGGGAGTGACTCAGTTTCTGCATACTTGCCATATGCAGTCCTTGTTGAGGAGCATCTAAGGAAATCATGGCCTGTCAGAAGACCGCTCATGACCTACAGCCTGGTGCAGTCAGCCCTGTACCCCACGGTAGATTCTTTTATTAGAAGATCTGTGAGGAGTGTCCACATGACAACAGCTCACATTAGCATGGTGGTACCTTTTTAAGTTGAAAATTAATTTTTGTTAGCTGAAATGGAGAGTGAATATTGAATATACTAAAGAGAGCTCTTGTTATAAGCTGAGCTTCATGTTGACTGGGCAAATGACCTTTTATTACTCTGGAAGCATGAAGCCAAAGCCACTCTGACAACAGGAGATTACACTACCTATTCCCACCATGCTTTGATTCTAAAAAATAATGTCAATTTCTTAATAGGGTGTCCTATTCTATAGTAGAAATATACATTACCAAGAAGCATGAGAGGCTGAGGATATTTATGATTTAGTGAGTAAAGTGCTTTGCCACAGAGCCATGAGGACCTGAGTTTAGATCTGCAGAGCCCACACAAAAGGTACACATGATAATACATGTCTGTCATCCCAGCAATCTTATGAGTGATTGGACGTGGAGGCATGAGAGTTCCCAGAAGCTTGTTGGCCACTGTGCTGGCTTATTTTATGTCAACATGGCACAGGCAAGAGTCATCTGAAAGGAATGCCTCTGTAAAACTGGGCTGTAGGAAAGTCCATAGGGCATTTTCTTAATTAGGGATTTAGGCTGGAGGACCTGGAACATTGTGGTTGGGATCATCAGTGGGCTGGTGGTCCTGGATTCTATAAAAAAGCAGGCTGAGCAACTATGGGGAGCAAGCTAGTAAGCATCACTCCTCCATGGCCTCTGCATCAACTCCTGCTTCCAGGTTCCTGCCCTGTTTGAATTCCTGCCCTGACTTCCTTCAGTGATAGACTATGATATGGAAGTGTAAGCCAAATAAACCTTTTGCTCAAGTTACTTTTGGTTATATAGTGTTTCATGACAGCATTTGTAACTATGACAGAAATTGGAATAAGGATAGTGGGGTATTGCTGTGGCAGACCTAACCATGTGGTTTAGGGAGGATTGTAGGACTTTGGAACTTTGTTTTAGAAGAGCCACTGAGTGTTGAAAGCTCAGTGGTTGTTCTGTCTGATCTTTGAAAATAAGAATGTTGAGAGCAGTGCAGATGATGGAGGCCTGGCTTGTGAAGTTCATAGGGAAGCAAAGACTCTACTGCCCTTTGGAGTGTGGTCAGCTGAAGCTGAAAAAAATGGCTGTGAGTTACAAGACCAGAATTTCTGGGACAATTGATGTTGGTCACCTGGAGCCAAAGCATCCTGTAATAAAGAAGAGGCCAACATCATTGAGCTGAGGTCTTCTGGGAAGTGTTTCCTTGGAGTCAGCACATACAAGCTGTGTTTAGAGGTGGCCACCATTGTACTTTGTGCTGGCAGCCAAATTTGGTCACATGTAAGAGTGTCACAGGTGGCTCTGGTTTTGAAGGCATGAAGGAGTCATGAAAAGCAGCTGAAGTTTGGCACTGTGAGATGTCAGGAGAGTCCATCAGTGAAGGTACAGTTGAGCATCAGTGGAAGCCCCAAGATTAAAGGGGTCCTAAAGAAAAGTTGAGGCTTGGCAATATGAAGAGAGTCCAGGAACGGCTATTGGTGAAAGTATAGCCCAGTTGTAGTGAATGGCCGCATCATTTTGGAGATACCAGCACCATGGGAAGATCAGCAAGAACAGCAGCAGCTGTGGAGTGGGGCCAGGCAGAGTCTAGAAGACAGGCTACATATGCTGTAGAAAGCAGAGCTGGAGGAGTGGCCCCAGCCCATTGGTTATATCCAGAAAATCCTTAGTGAATCCCAGAATATTGGATATTGAGTTATTTACAGTTAGAATTTGGTTTTGCTTCAGATTGTGATTGTGCCCTGGTTCTTCCCTCCTAACGTAAAGTATTTAGCTTATTTTGTAGTTTATAGGAGCCCACAGTTGAGATATTGAATTTTTAAAAGAGATTTTGGATTTTAAAAGATTTTGGATTTTTACAGAGACTGAACTGTTAAAAAGTATTTGAATTGGTAAGCACTGTGAGACTTTTAAGTTTGTAATGTCTTTTATATTTATGATATTTATTAGTCTGAGATCTTGGGAGTGAACCAAAAAGGGTGGGGGGTGTTATGTTGTAAAAAGTGTTATGTGTCAAGTTGACAAGGGATGCCTATAAGCAGCACCCCTCCATGGCCTCTGCATCAGCTCCTGCCTCCAGGTTCCTGCCCTGTTGAGTTTCTGTCCTGACTTCCTTCAGTGATGGACTATGATGTGGAAGTGTAAGCCAAATAAGCCCTCCCTAAATTGCTTTTGGTCGAGGTGTTCCATCATAGCATTAGTAGCCCTAAGACAGCAACCTAGCCTGGAATATGATGAGAGAGAGAGAGAGAAACAGAGACAGAGACACAGAAAGACAGAGACAGAGATACACACAGGGACAGAGAAATACACAGAGGCAGAGAGAGACAGATAGACACAGGCCTTGTCTCAAAACAAGGTAGAAGGCTAGAGAAGACACCCAAGGTTGGCCTCTGTGACTGCCACACAGAGACCATGGCACATGCATTCAGTACACATATGTTGTAGAATGTTATTTTAACTGAGCAAAGATGTGTTACATTTGTTTATGCTATGTATTTGTATAATTATGTAAAGATGTGCTGCATTTGTTTCACCTTGCCTGCCTAAGGCACCTGATTGGTCTAATAAAGAGCTCAACAGCCAGTAGCTAGGTAGGGGAGGGATAGGTGGAGCTGGTAGGCAGAGAGAATAAATAGGAGGAGGAATCTAGGCTGGGAAGAGAGAAGAAAGGAATGAGAGAAGGAGGGGAAGAGAACAATGGAGACACTTGGAGCCAGAAGCCAGGCAGCCACCAGCCAGCCAGCCATAGAGACAGCAAGAAAGTAAGAAAAGGTAAAAAGCCCTGAGGCAAAAGGTAGATAAAGAGAAACAGGTTAATTTAAGTTAAAAGAACTAGCCAGAAACATGCCTAAATTAGGCCGAGCATTCAAAAGTAATAATAAGTCTCTGTCATGATTTGGGAGCTGCTTGGTGGCCTAAAAGAAAAAGCTTGATTCACACACATGAATGTGAACATCCTCATACACACATACACACACAGAACATTTTAGCAGGAGAAACAGGAGACTTGGCATGAAGGTGGAATTCAAAGTCCAGGGTGAAGGCTGTTGGAGACTAGAACTTTCATGAGCCCCTCCGGGTGGCCTGGTTTTGGTGCTGTTCTGGTAATCCATTAAACTTAAAATCATACCAGATCTTGTGGTGTTTCTAGATTCCCCATAAGTTCAAACTGACGCTTTGAAATTCCGTACTCTAAAGATAATTGGTCATCATAACATTAATGCACTTCAGAACAATGCAGCAGGAGTTGGTAGGCCTGTGCTCAGAGGCTGTCTTTGTCACATATGACCTCTATTTCCTTGAGGATGACACTTCCTCTGCCTACGCTTGTTTCTTTGCAGAATGCAAGAACTGGAATGGCAATGAGCATAGAGATTCTTTTCCTTTCAAAACTTCACTGATTCATTCAGTATCTAGGCTAATCTTGGTGGTAGCAGCTCTCAAAACTCATATGCTCAAATCTTTTGGGGGAACTTAATATATTTGCAGAGAATTTGCATTCTTTACCTTGAGGCTCATCCATGATTTATCATGGTCATTGGATTGGAAAGGTAGGAACTTCTGAGCTGAAATTCCCAACTGTGTTCTTGGCTTGCTCACAGGCCTTATGCCTGTGGGCATGTTGTCTGACTTATCTTTAGTTCCACCAGCTGCAAAACACAAATAACACTTCCTTCCAGACAAGCTGTGTGATGAATGACAGCGCAGAAAGTCTTGTTGTGTCAGCAGCAACCTATTCTGATTTTAATTATGACCTTGTGCTTTCTGTTTTCCTATTAAAGCTGTGCTTTTGTGATCCTAGCTTTAGAGATGTTCTCCTACCTGCTTGTTGTAGGGATGAAGACAGCCGAGCTGGCTTGGTAACAGAAGGCTGCCAAGTGTCATGACTGAGTTGTTGTGTTTTCTGCAACCAGTGTCTCTTAAGCTTTTGTTAAAACCATGTTAACTTCCATAGCTCAGAGGAATTCATCAATCCTGACTGCTAGTTATTTGTCAAAATGCTACATTAGGAAGTAAAATGTTTCTGCATATCTAGGTTTCCTAAAATAAATGTAACCTCTAAGGGTATGCAAGCATTCTAGGATTCATACTAGTTAGATGCTTGGGCCTCTGGGCTTACAAATAAGCAAATATTCTTCCTTGGCTTTGTAAAACTGTTGGATTATTTCAGATCACACACATGCACCCATCCTTGGGCCCTTAAGGGCATTAACATTAATCAAAGTGATGCAAAATTCAATTAGAAATTATCTGATGCTCCCTGGATGTTGATTTCACTATGCAAGGCGCCTTTTCTGCAGTAATCTGCCTGAACAGATGAAACTCAGCTCAGGCAGGGAGAAAGCTGTCAGAGGAGAAGTTTCAAATGAGGGCAGAAAAAATGATCCCAACATGGGATCCCTCTTCACAGCATCACCCTGAGCAGAAGTGGAGCCTAGGGCAAGGCACATTATAATAGACCTCAAATATTTTAAATGAATGCCAAGGATGACTGCTACCTTATTTCCTAAGACTAAACAACTAAAATTGTACATGCAGGGAGAGGCAGGTGATATCAAAGGCTGATGGTATTGTACAGAATATACAGAGGCAAAATAAGGTGCTAAAGAACTATTTGCTGGCTTAAAGGGCATAGCACTAATAGATTCTACCCTGTCACCAGCCTGAGGCGGGGGAGAGAGTCCTAGAGTGAAAAGACTCAAATATCAAGACAGCCCAGGGTTTGAACTCAAGCTGTGTCCTTCAGTTCCCTCGTGGCTTTCGACAAATTACTGTACTTCACCTTTAAAATGAGAATAATGTGTCTGGGCCTTGTGATACATGCCTGTAATCCAAACACTCAGAAGGTTAGAACAGGAGGAATACAAATTTAAGGGAATCTTGGACTCCATACAAACATGCACACAAATACACATACATAGAAAACTGATAATATAAGTCTCATAGAGATGAGGACTAGAAATGACACACATTTATTCATTCTTATGTTACTTGATATAGTATTCAGTAAATTATTTTATGTATGTATGTATGTATGTATGTATGTATGTATTTATTTATTTAATGTATGTGGGTGTTTTACTTCCATGTGTGACTGTCCACTACATATGTACAGTGCCTGTGGAGGCCAGAAGAAGGTTGGACCCTTTAGGACTGGAATTATAGACAGGTGAGCGAGCCATCATGTGGGTGGTAGGAATCATGAAACATCTGTTTGTCATGTTATTTGGTTTGCTTCCTTTGAACAACCTCCGAATGTGATAAATTCTTCATACCTCCATCCTTATGTTCCTACATAAAGGAAGAGTAGGCAGTTCTCTGAACCACTGAGTCACCTCAATGGCCCCCTCCGTAAGTGATTTTTAAAGAGCTTATGTAACGTATCTTTTACCATAGATATGAACCTTTACACTTCTTGAAAACTGTACCCTTTTAGCTGCTTCCTAATAGTTGGAAATTTCAGAATATCTATGTCTTCATTGTCTCTTTAAAAGTCTTACTGCTGCATAGACTGCCAGGACCTACTATGATTGAACATATCAGCAGACTAAGATTTGCTGTAACTGATTTCTGGAAGAACATTATAGTCATGTACATACATACAACAGGGCACTTAAGTTAGAAGCACTGCTGTATGTGGCATCATTATCACAAGTCATGGTTCTGGCCATCATGCTATTTTTTTTATTAAATATGTTTATTTATTAAAATTTTTTCCTGTTTTACATACCCCAGTTCCCCCTCCCTCCCCTTCTCCCGCCTCCTCACCTCCCTCCCACTCTACCCCCATCCACTCCTCAGAGTGGGTAAGGCCTCCCATGGTAGTCAACAAAGTCTGGCATACCAAGTTGAAGGAGAGCCTAGCCCCTCCCATTGTATCAAGGCTGAGCAAGGTATCCCACCACAGGGAATGGGCTCCAAAAAGCCAGTTCACATCATGCTATTTTTTATTCCTATAGGAGGTAACTGCTCTTATGAGCAATGAATTTACATGAATCCTAGTGACAGAGGGCCCAAATTTTCATCTCATTCATCATGCCAAATTGTTCATTAATCTCTATGCCCTTGAACTCTTGATATATTGAGGTAGCATAATAAAGTGTACATCTAGTGAAGTGTGAAGAGTTAAATGTAAGAGATGATTGTTTGTAGGTCGTGTTAAAAACTAAAAAGATTTGGAATGAAGGAATGTTCAGGCTTTGAAAACTTCAAACTCTGGCTTTGTTATTTCGTATCTGACTGTAATATACTAGAAATACATGTGCTCAAAATTAGTTAGTAGATTGGGGCTAAGATGCTTTCAGGTTTTGATGAATTATTTTATGTAGTTTAATTTCTCAGGTATTTGATGACATATAAAGAAACTTTTGTGTAGTACACGAAATATCTGTTTGTCATATGTTACTTGGTTTGCTTTCTTTGGACAATCTCTGAATTCTTCATACCTCTATTTTATGTTCCTACACAATAGAAGTCAGTGGTTTAAAAGCCTTTTGTTCCATTTCTATGATATTATTGATAATTACATATTAATAATTTCAATCAATAAAATGTGTGATTATGCCACTTAGGTTTTTTCTTAAAGTGCTTTCTCACTTGATTAACTTGCAGCCTTCTCTTTGTTCCTTTTTTCCCCTTCATCATCATCTATCACTAGGCCAAGGTCAAGTAGAAGTGCTGGTAATAGTGCATGACAGGTATCGAACTCTAGTGGCTATGACTTCAAGGGACCACTGAAGGGACAGAAAAATGTACCTTTGATATCGTAATTTGATCACGCTAATTGAGAAAATACACCTTAATAATTAGTGTGTATACTGACCTGACCATTCTTTCTAATTTGAACCCTTAGTCTTTGCCTTTCTGGATTTTATCTCCACTTAATGAGATGACATGCAGAGAATTGCAGTCATCAGTATTCAGGTGATTGGACAGCGGCTTTCACCTGGGCCTTCCTCCTCCTCCTCCTCCTCCTCCTCCTCCTCCTCTTCCTCCTCCTTCTCCTCCTCCTCCTGTGTGGTCCATTCTTCTTGTGTGCTGGTGGGCTCCACCAAGGAGCTGACAACAGAATCTAGTTACAATGATGCTTTCAGATTAGTTCTGAGTCTGTAATTAAATGACATCACTGAGTCTTAAATGCATCTGCTGTGAAAGTCAGAAGGCTAAATTATCCCATTAAAGAGAGAAAAGTGTCACTTGGTGTTAAAAGAGCCCAAGTTTAGTATGCTGCAGAGTTGCTTCAGGAAGGCTGTTACAAGCCAGTTGAGCATGGAACAGAGTGGAAAGACTGGGAGGCTGGAAGGCCATGTGCTTCAGAACAAGCTGTTCAAGAATCACAGCTGCACTCAGGCTAACTTTTGAAAAAAGAAGCCGTTAAAAATGTCTTTTGCTTTTCCAAATGCAGTTAACTGCTTGGCTGCTGGTTTTATACTCTCAGCTCTACTATTCCAGACTCTCCAGAAAATCTCTGCATCGTATGACCTCACAGTAGTATATTGCTGTGAGTACAGCACAGTTTGGGTGAGAACAAGACTGTGCAGTCAGTCCCCATCAGCTGACTACCTTCACTTCGTCCCAGGCTGTCATAACACAACACCCCTTGGCACTCCTGGATTCCTGTTTCTCAGCAAATGGAGATTTCGAAACAAAACTCTTCATTTCTTTCTTTCTATGTTTGGCTTCTTCTATCCTCTCATAGTTAATCTCTCATGCCTTGTAGAGGGATAGAGTGTGGCTAGACAAGTGGGGCCATGGTTTACTTGTTTACAGATGGCTCCATGTTCCCTTTCCTTCGGAAGCCCTTGTTCATGCTCTCTGTCTGCCTGGCTGCTTGTATCCTTAGCACTTGAAATGCCATTTTGTCCAGTTGGCAAACTGAGTTTAAAAGAAAAGGAAAGGGGAAGGAAGTAGGAACCTGTGTTAAACATCCAGTGTTCCTTTAAAAACCTTCGAAGTCTCAGTTTATATCCCAACTTCTCCCTGATGTACCAGATATATCAGTACTAGATCAGTAAAGGGTAGTTTTCACTGCACACAAAGGAAATGGTGGGCTGGTGTGTAGCCAGGAAGTAGACTTGTGCCTATTATGTATGAGGCCTTAGGTTCAGTCCTCAGGACAGAGAGAAGAAAAGGACAGAAGAAGAAAATAAGGAAAGAAAGGGATAGGGCGGAAGGTTGTTTCAGAAGGATACTGTAATATCTCACCCTTTAGAAGAACAGCCCACAACAACTCTAGGAACCTTAGAAGAAAAGTCTGTGGCTTTAACAGCTCTAGTTACCATCAACTCCTGAGTTTCAGGCCTCACTTTGGCCAGCTATCTTAAGACACTTACCCATCAGTGGAGCAGTAGTAAAGCCATATGTCAGACTAACTGGCTTCAAAAGGTGTACTCTTCTGCAGGTCATGGGCCCTTCTTTAAGAAGAGGACTAAGAATGTCACCTCAAAAGCATATGTGTTGTTGGAACTAGAAGTGGGTAAGAACTCATCAAGAATTTAGTGCAATACGTACTGGGTTCAAGTCCTTTCTCTTTCCACTTGAACTAGAAATTGTAACAATTCTCATAGCATCTTCAGAACCTGAGAAATGTAGAACACTGGTCCTAAAAAGCCAGCGACCACTAACAAGGTCTGGACTCTACCAGGTTGCATTTTGCTGACTTTCATTCAGTAAACAGAAAGCCACACAGCATCTAGCAATGATGATGTTAATCAGCCTGCCTGTTGGAATGGGTCATTTATTTAAGTGTTTCATTAAATTTCGTGTGTATATATTTTGTGTGTGTGTGTGTGTGTGTGTGTGTGTGTGTGTGTGTGTGTGTGTGTAGCAACAGTAAAGAAATAGAGGCCATGAATTTGACAGAGTGAGATGGATTAGGGGAAGGGTTTGAGGAAGGAAAGGGAAGAGGGTAGATAATATAATTATTTTAATTTCAAAATGAGAAATGAAAAGAGAGAAATTATTCCCCCTACATATGTATGCAATCAGAGAAGAAAATCTAAAAGAAGAGCTACTGATGCACCTTTTTTTCTCCCATCAGAAGGTATTACTTGACTAATATATATTCAGTATCCATTCTGCTTAGGGTATTGAGATAAAATTTATAAAACTGAAGATGTTGAACCAGTTTCTGGATTTCTATACTTTGGTTGACAATATAAGCAGACACTAGAGGAATTATTATACTTCAAGATTGTATATAAATTCCAGATGATCATAATATACATGTAAAGTGCCTTAGGCACAAAAGAAGGAAGGCTTTATAAATATTAACAGTAATGATAAGTAACTTTTGAGCATTTTGGGTCAGGTACCATATTGAACACTTTTTGGGGGTTAAGTCATTTAATCCCTCACCGTATAGGTGGTGTAAATTTTTAGATAAAGGCATAAAACTGTTGTCTTAGTCATCTTGGACTATTAAAGCATAATACCATGTATTGAGTGGCTTGCACTACATTTCTGGAGTTATGGAATTTGAAGTCTGAGATGAGAGTGTCACCTGGTTCTGCTGAATGCACATCCTGGCACAGAGATTGCTGCTTTTGGTGTATGCTCCTATGGGGACTCTGGGAGAGAGCAATAACCACCCTCCTGGGGTCTGTTCTTATTAAGACACTTATCCCATCTTTATGACTCCATTCAAATCTAATTAGTTCCAAATTATGTGCCGCCTAACGCCATCAGATTGGAGTTGAGTCGGGAATGGTGTACTGTACTGGAAAGTCTGACTGGCAGATTTAAAACAGTTCTGGTTTCTTGTTAACATAGATGTACTTGGCTATATTAGCAAACTCTATGCCAGCTACTGGGTTTAGGCTTTATCATCACAATAACTGCATGGTAAATGCAGGTCTGCTAGCTAGTCCAGGTCTGTCCATTTTAGAGATGTGTTATTTTGGTGTTGATGGTATTGTTTCAAAGAATATAGGGTTAAAAATGATAATAGACTGCATGTAAGTTGGAGGTTTTAACCATCACAAATATACCAAGATTTCACTTCTCACACTCCAGGGATCTTGAGATGGTCAACATATTGATCATCAGGTTCAAATGTTCAAGGACTTGCTACTTTGGATGGTGAGGTCTCCATTCAGTGGACCACATAATTAGCTGAAACATATATGCCCATTTAACAAACCTGACGCTGTTCTTGTTGGGCAGCTCCTGAGGGAATCAGAATCTGCATCCAACCCTGTAAATAATCACCTATGACTAACACAGCCTGATATTCCTAGCAGAATAAGAGTGGGCTCACTTTGAGGTGCATAGTGAGCTAGAGGTTGCTGAGTAAACTGCACTTCCGACAGCTGGAGGAGAAACAGGCTTTTAGGAGTGATAGAGCATGCAGTAGATGGTAGACAGGAAAAGAATTTGATGAATTGATTTCCACTGGAGATGTCTGAGAGATGTCTTCACCTGAGATTGCCTAATAGTCCTAAAGCTTGAAGCTGCTAATGAGAGTCTCTGTCGATCCCACTGGGGGCACTTCCATGTTGCTAAGCACTGAGAAGGATGGAGCAAATGATGCAAAACCATGATTCAATTTCCTGGAATTGTGGGGGTGATTCCTGTAATACCTTAAAGTGTTCCAAACTGATGGAACTTAGACTGCTGGTTAAAAACTGGAAGCTGTATGCCTCTATCACAGTGCATATGCTGGTCCTGTGTTGTACAATTTGTGTTTTATGGATGGCCACATGAATTAAGTTGGAACTAAATCATTATGCAAGTTCTTCCTGTAATTCATCTGCCATTCCCAAGGTAGGTCATCTTCCTCTGTGAAGTTTACAAGTTTGTTACTAAAGGGAGTATGTCGTGATGAAATTGTTCTTCAGCTCCACAAAAAAAAGCCTTCCATGTTATGATTTGCAGGTAGCATTTTCAGCTGTAGGCTGCCAGGGACACTGGGGAACTTGCTTGTCAAATAAACAGAAAACATTCGTTCTCAGGCATGTGGTCTCAGTAGCTTTCACAAGCATTAAAGCCACTTAGAAAATAATTAGTAATCAAAAAAGGCATTTAAACTCAACTCTCTGAAGCGTAGAGGGAGTTGTACATTACATCAATTGAACTATCAGTTTAAATATCTACTTTAGTTGTAGATGTAATTAGGTTTTAGTGAAAGAAGACATATATGTAGATTGGAGAATGTGGAATGTTTTAATCATTGAAGTGTCATTTGTATTAGTGCTGGAAATTAGGAAATGTGTTGACCTCTGGATCTTCTCTTCTCCACTGGGTCCTGTGCCTTGCATTGCTGTAGAACTAGTGGGACTCCAACAGCTGGTCTTATTCAGCAGCTGCCCAGTGAGGGCACCTAACTCCTAGAGCTGTGCCAAGTTGGTGATAAAATACACAGATTATTTTCAATATATTGTTAAAAGTAAATACTCTGAGCATGTTGCTATCAAATACCAAGAGCTGAATTTATATTTTAGCTGAAGTTCTATCCATTCAGAATATAGCATTCATGTATGGTCCCTAATAGACACTATCTCAGTACAGTTTATATCTGTGTGCATAAAGTCTAATGAGTACGGTGTCACATGGGATTGGAAATTTAATGTTTGTTGATTAGTTGTTGAATAAGTGGGGACAGGGTAAAACAATTAGAATTCTTTTTGCCAGTTAAATACTTTAATTTTCTTTTCTGGTTACTTATTTAATAAATGCAAAATATTTTGAAACAAAGTCTATGAAAGTGAAATTGTTAAATAAATGATTGGTTTGACAACTACTTTGAGCAGGAGGAGGGAGGGAGGGAAGGAGGGACGGACAGACAGACAGACAGATTATGAGCTGTGGATCCTGGAGAAATCCTTGTGTGCTCAAACCGTGCAGTGTTACCCACAACATCAGGCAGTTTGCAGACCCACAGATAAAAGGCCCTGGTTTAAGGCCCTGCCACCTTCCCTTTGTTTCTTTGGTGCCTTTGGCTGCCCCATCAGGGATGAAGGGCTCTAATACCTGCTTTCTACATCCATCAGAGCTAAACAATCTGTACCACTTCATCCTTTAGTGTCGAGAAGGTGCTCTCCACGTTGTCCATGGAAGCTGATTGATTACTTATTTACAACTAAAACATTTTTGTTTTCTAGAAAATATGGAAAAATAAAAACGCTTTTGTAGAAGAAAATTGTTCACAGAGAGCAGAAATCTAAATTACCATGCTATGATGAAGCTATAAATGGAGCTATTGTAAAATATGCATTTTTATCCCCAAATGAAAAAGGAACTGTAAAAACTGAGATGATTTTAATGTTCTGGAAAGAATCTATAAAAGTAGTGTGCATTTAGAGTTTTTCAAAAGGAGATATCAAATAGTAGCAAAGAGTGGTCAGTCAGTCAACTGTAGGTTGTTGGAGAGGATCTGGAGGCTCTGTGTAGAGAAGCAGAGAGTGAGTCATCCTCCCAAGGTGCCCTTCTTGCCTTCAGTCCATCTGTGGACTGTTCTCTACTGCAATTACAAAGAAAGGAAGTTAGCAAATGAAAACACCTAGTAAAAACAGGCCTTAAAATCTTCAAAGTGAAGCCTGTGTAGGAGCCCTTGGAGTCTTTGCACCTCACATTTTCCCTTCATGATGGCTTTAATCCCAGTGATTTGGGGAGAGCAAGAGAGGTAATAGAGTCCTCTGTTACTCTTGACTGTGTTTATTGGCTATTTCGTCTAACTTTGAAGCTGTAGGTCTCAAATATGTAACTCTACAAGAACTTTCAGCTTCACAGCACTGACAGGCTCTCATGCATTTGGAAAGCTCCTCACCCTGTGCTCCCTGCATGTGGTGAGAAGCTGGGTAAAAGACCTGGAGAATTGGGAAGTGAAACCATCACTCCTCATGTGTCTAGCCTAGTATTGTGTTATATTTTTGTTTCCAGTTCTGACATTTGAATTCTTCATGAGTTTTCTAATGGTTTTGCCCCCTAGGGAATAAAAATGTCTTTAAAGAAGTCTTATCATATACATTGAGGAGACTTAAGTAATTAGTGTGGTCTTTCTATGTTTGTTGTCCATATCCAGTTACAAGTTAAACATTTCCTACCCATTCTAAATGGTAAAATACTTGAGCACACTCTCCATGCTCCATGACCAGTAGTAGCAAAGCTCCCTGGTCCCCTCTGAGCTGGGTACAGAGCCTGCTGCTTTGACACATTAACTGAATTTGTGAAATCTCAAAATGAAATCAACCTTTTCTTGATTTTGAACTCACTAAGCCATTCCATTCTTTAATTACTACCTGAAAGGTAGTGCCTTCAATTCAATTATTTTAGGCTGCAATTCTTTCAAGCCCAGATGAATTACCTCCTTTATATCAGTTCCTTGGAAACTATGCAGGCTGTATAGTTTGTAGATAATATCCCAAGTGTATCTCAACCTGAGACTCTCACTTACTTTCTCTTCAGTAGCTGCGCCCTTTGCTTCCAGAGTGGGCACCTCCCAATGGAATCGCTGTTTTTCGATGTTTCGACTCCTCATTCCTTGTGTGCTTTCTTAAATGTCAGACTGAAAATGAAAGTCCATGTTCAAAGAACTCCATCCTTTAAAATTAGGTATTTCACAAACAAGTTCAAATATAACCATTGTTGAATAACCTGCTATCTTCAATGAATATGGAATAAAGACACTTAGAAAGAACAATGGTTAATGGGTTTGCTTTTCCCTCTAACCACAGCCATGAAAATGTAATCGTCATTAAAATGCTGTAAAGTTGTCTGCTTTAGTGGTTCAGCACACTAATGGCTCTCTGCTTTTAGTGCTGTTTTAGTATCGTGACCCCTGTTCCCTGAAGCTGGGAGTTTACTAGTCATTCTGGCCTTTGGGAATGAATATTCATAATAAGATATCAGAGGTGATTCAGCTCCCCTTTGCAGTCCCCGGAGAATTACTCTTAGCAACTGGAAAGGTGAGGAGGGAGTTAAAACTGCACCAGCATCCAAAATTGAACCATGGAATGTGAAGTTGCATTCAAAGTATTTTGTGAGTAAACTGAGGACTTAGGGTTGCAGTTCTAAGTAGTACACTCAACATTGGAACATACGTTTTCTGATTGCCAAGCCATATTCTGTGGTATTATGCATTCTCCATATTAATTTATTTGCTTCATCCCTATATCCTGGGAAGAAATGAAATGCCAAGTAGTTAGCTAAAACTTGACCATGATAATGAGACCTTGAGGACAGAGCTAAGAAGAGAGTGTGGAGGAGTAGAACCGTGGCTCTGTTAAAAGTAATTTCCCAAACCTTTCAACTCACCATCATCATAAACAACTTTTTAAAACACCCTTAAGTTTATTAACAGGGAATTTGTGGAACACCTGCTTTGTGCTTATGGTTCCAGTAGATAGGATGACATATGGAAGATATATGTTGCTTCTCTTTCTAATTGTATTACATGATAACTTTATTAAAATTTATATTTTAATACACTGTAGACATCCAGTCATCTAGCTTTAAGAGTTTTCAGTTAAATTCCATTTCAACTTTCTCCATAGGCAGTTTGTTTTAGTCTTTTTATTTTTTAATGAGATTAGGTCTAAAGAAAGAATTGTTTTACTTTCCCAAAGTGATATCACTGGAATCTCTAGCTAATTTTGTGGGTTTTTTTTTTTCTGCAATGCATACAGATCAGACTGATAGAGGAAATAACTGTACTGAACCATGGCCAGAGAGCTGCCACCCAAGGCTGCTGCTGCAGGGGATTCTTGGTAGACTGAAGGATGTACTACATGGCTTTGCCTATTGGAGGCATGGTGCTGACCCAACATGGGGTTAACAAGATTTTGTTTAGTGATCTATGTCTGGTTTTATTTGAAAGTCACCTGACTTTATACATGGACTCTCTCCCTAGTTATGTGCCTAGGAAGCTAATTATTCAGTCATAGGGTAATGAAAGACCCTGCCATCTGTCTGCTGATTTAATAGAGTGTCAGCATATCCCAAATAGGACATAATTGGATTGACAGACACAAAGACAGTTATTAGACTGTTATTATCTTATTGTGGGAGGAGCAGGCAAAGATGCATACACTGTAACAAAACTTATCTGATGTCTGTTATTCCTGGAATACATCGCCCTTTACACAGAATACATGGGCTTTGAAATCCCTGCCCCATTTAGGAATGTTTGGCGTTCCTGTTCTCAGAATTCATTTCTATATTCTTATTACAAATCATTATAATGCAATCTAATAAAACACAGTTTGCATAAAGATGGGGCCCATTTATAAAGCTGTCACCCTAGCCACTCTATTAATAGAGCCATTTTAAAGATTTATTGTGAGCATATGTTACTTTTTTGCAGAGGGACAGATTGAGAGCTGCAGGATTTGAACATGCTAGAATGTGCTACTGCTGATAACTCAGGGGAGAAAATTGAAGCTATTCTGTGCAAGAAATGTCTTTCTTCCTTTTCAGGTATAAACTGAGAGAATCGTAGTAAGGCATTAAAGAAGGGTGACAAGGTCAATCGTTATGCTACTTAACTACCTTTTTTTCTGTCACATATTCTGCTTTTATTTCCAGATATCACTGAAGATTTGAGATCACATGGGTCAGCAAAATATAAACCTTTGGAAGCATAGCTGGTTATGAACTTTCTCCTTCAAATGTTTGTGGCTAGATCTGCTGATGGCCAAGTGGTAGAGACATGGTGTCTGTGAATTCAGTAATGGGTTCAGGGAACATTGTGCTCTTCCTTGTTACATCCTAGAGTTTCTTGCCCTCAGAGCTTGTGAAGAGAACTAGAAAGGAGTCCAGTAAGATTATATATATTCAAAATGACTCTGAAGAGCTCCTGTGTGTGCCAGGCACCTTCCTGGGATCTAGATGTATTGCTGGAAACTGGCCAAAGAGTTGTCTTCTTGGTGTTTACATTCATTCCACTGAGGCAAACAGAAAGTAAGCAAACAAACTCATGTTTGTGGTATCAGATTTTGCCAATGAAGAAAAGGAAGGCAGCTGGAAGAGATAGTTAACTGGGGAGGTATTTTTTATGCCACCCTTCTCGAAGCTTCTTAAGAAACTGACTGCTGTGAGATAATGAATCTTGTGACTGCCTGAGTCAAGCACCCAGCAGACCCAAGTACCCCACCTTGCCTGGTAATAGTCCCCATAGTGTTCCTTGTTTGTAAGTTAGGGAGTACTCACAGTAAGCATAAGAAGCTGCTGTAAGCCACAATCAGTCTATAAACAGAGCACTCCAGAACTCCACCATTGTAAACTGAGCACTGCTTGTTTTTGAAGAAATTCTCTTCTGAGGAGACAAACTTTGTAGCAGTGGTTCTCAACCTGTGGGCCGTGAACCCCACAAGGGTCACATACCAGATATCCTGCATATCAGATATTTACATTACTATTCATAACAGTAGCAAAATTATAGTTATAAAGTAGCAACAAAATAATTTTATGATTGGTCATCACAATATGAGAAACTTTATTATTAATAAATTAATTTAGTAATTTATAAATTAAATTATGGCAGCATTAGGAAGGCTGAGAACCACTGACTTGCATCACTTTTATGTTATAAATAGTCTATTATTAACTGAATCAGAAGATTTATAAGTGAACAAAATTAATTTGTACAAGGACTACATTAATGATTACTCATATTAATGTTGAGACTTACATGTATTGCATCAATGTAAGGCAATGTCACCACACATACATCACTGACAACCTTACAATAATCCCTCAAGGCACATATTATTTCCACATTTGTAGATTAGGAGCCTGGTCAGGGAAGTTCTCTTGTTAATTATTGGCACATCTGAAGCCCCAGACCTGTCTGACTCTAAACCCTATGATGTCTTTTGTATACCACATTGCCCCCCAAAAAATCTTACTTCTGACTTCATAATATGAGGGACATATTGTGTTAGGAATCATAGGAGATGTACAAAAAAAAGAAAGAAAGAAAAAAATGCAATTCCTGTACTCAAAGAAATGAAATATACTGGAAAGAGATGATTGCATGAGAAATAGCAGAGAATAGTGAATGATGAGGTATAAACACATAATTGCATTCCTTGGCCTGTGAAAGCTAGAGGAGAGACAGAGATTAATGTAGACTGCAGACAATAAGCCTGAAGCTGAGCATTTGAAAGACAGGTAGAAACATCATCTTTGGATGTTAAGATCTACTCTTGTACCTAGGGTGAACATCAGATGTTGTTAGAAGCCATGAAAATTGCTTGGCAAGTTAGAGATGGTAATGCAGCTGGACTTCGCTACAGCTTGCCTCTCCTTTGGTTAAGCCTCAAGTGAAGCATTTACCTTGTTAAAGTAGCATTATGTTATGTAAAATAGATGGGTATTTTAAACACTGGGTCACATTGTCACACTCAGAGCAGCTAGATAGTGACATCATGAAAGGCAGCCAGGAACTGATTCTGACTGGGGAACTTGGGTTTGCGTCTCCTGCCCTACTCCTCCTGGGATATATTCTCATTGAGTAAATCACAGGCAGAATGTCTCACTGTGTTTACATTGTCCCTGCTCAGTCCATATATCATTGGTTTCGTATGTGTTAAATACAGATATTCTGAAATATCACTGGAATGAAATGTACGCTGAATGAGTAGAATTATTAACAAAAAGTCCAGGATGAAAAAAATGCAGATTTTCAGGAAGTAACAGCAAAGTAGCATCCTACTGAAATGTGGGGAAATAGTGGTGCCAGATCATAGGTAGAAGCTCTTGAAACCATAGATGAGGGGCAGCAGGGGAGATTTTGAAAGATAGGTGTACTAGAAATAGAAGCCACTGTGCAATAACATTGGTAGAGATCTAGATAAAGAGCATATATAAAGGAACTGGAGATAGTTCAAGAGACAGAACTTGTGTGGAAGTAACTTTGTTATCTTTTCACTAACTTGATCCTGAAGTTACTGAAATGAAATGAGTTCAAAACAACAGATTAAAATAACAGTAACATGGCGAATCAGCTAATGGTAGCTTTTTACACTGTACCTTTTCATCCACCAATCCAATTTTCTTTGCTTCCTCTAGGTTTACACTTACAATTGAACCCATTCCTGTCAAATGAAAATTCTGGTATAGCACTGTAAATTGTTGGCAGCATTAATTTAGGTGGCTAAAGTAAGAAGTACTCAAAAAACATTTTAAAAAATTTGAAATATTAGTATTATTTTTATTACCTAGGTGTCATACCTTTTCGATTCTCTCAAATCCTACTTAAATTGGGTAGACTTACATACTGTTAGTATATTTGAAAACAAATACTGTATAACATACCTCAGTGTTCTTATTTCTCACTATTCTGTTTCCTGATGCATTTTAATGACAGCAGCCTCTAGAGAATTAACTGGCTAAAAGAAAAGAGCTTCTTCTTTTCCATACCAAGACCTAGAATAGTCATCGAATTGTGGGGGTGGGTGGGGGGGTTGTTATGTTTTGGGTTAGTTTGGTTTGTTTTTGCTTGTTTATTTGTTCTTTTGTGTGATACTTTTAGTAAAAGAATTTGCAGGAATCCAGGTGCTTCTGTTTTGTCTCAGTGATGGTGTTGCCCTCACAGGATAGTAGGGAGTTACAGTCATTTCAGCACCGTGTTCCTGTACTGACATCTCAGGCCTCTGCTGATAGTTTCCTTTCCATTGTTTCCAAAATCCAAATATTCATAGGTATGATAGCCAAAAAGAAGTTCATTCATGGAAACATTTCTTAAAAATCTCCTGGTCATTACTTTCAAAGTTTAGTTGACCCAAGTAACTGAGTGTGACACCTCATTATAACTTTTTCCTTGTCTTAGGACATAGCAGGCAAGCATCTTCTATTCTCTAATGACAATAGTACAAAGCATCAGTCATGCATAACTTCTCACATCTAAGAGCAACATATGAAAATTTTAAGATCATCTACTGCTTTTGTTCCCTTCCAGCATTTTACCATCCATAAATTATCACGGGGAAGAATGGTCCAGGCATACTGTTGAAGTTGATTAAGCCTTTCTTATTCCGGCTGAGTGAGATGATTGTTGCATGGCAACTGGCCAAGAAACACAGCCTATCTGACACATAGCAGACACTTTAGCATGACAAGGGCAAATGAAGGAGGCATGGCATGGTGGCTAAAGTGATTTGAGGGCATGAAGGCAGGTTTCCTTCCACTCATCACTGTTTCCTTAACAAAGATGTTCCTGAGATACCCAGTGGGAGTGATGAGCTCCTATGGGCGTGGAAACATTGGGGGTGTGATTCTCTTCTCATTGGCTATGAATGAGATGTTGTTCACACATACCCCAATTACTGTTCTGTTGTTGGTTGGGCACGTTATATTTGTTCTTTATAAATAATCAATAAGCCCATTCCACTTCTACACTATTGCAAACCCAGCTAATAAGAAACAAAAATCTGTTTCAGCAGCAGTATTGTTTATAATTTCTGAATGCTTTTAGAACATAAGAGACTAAGAAATATGAATTAATCAGAGCTTGGACAAATGAATTTAGATCTCAGATCTAAGATGAGTACAGACATACAAGTATAAAATAGAAAACACCACCCAACAACAAATACATGTATATTTTCTTCACATATGTGTATCTGAGCCTAACTCTTAAGTAGTTGCTTTACATCATGGCCATTTTCAGAGCTGGCCTAACTTCTCTTTATACAGGAGGCTTGTAGTGAATGTCTGCTGATACACAGTACTTGACCAGTGGGAAACACAGTAATGAATCGAGCCCACATTCTTCCTTCAAAGAACCTAGTGTCCAGAAGGGTCATGACGTGTACACATGAATTAGAGAGCAGTCCAGACCACTGAGCCTCTGTGCTGTGTAATTCTTAGCTCTTTTCTCTATGGGTCAATGAAGTGGGGATTTTTTCCTTCATTACAACCCCCAGTAAGAATTTTTTGGACTCAGAATCCAGCACACTGCCATATATACGTAAAATGAAGTGTATGACTTTTTACATTATGCATAATTAGCACATGGCAATTTGTCCTGCATAGTTGCAATATACTACAGTATTTCCTGTTTCCTGTCTTATTCAGGTATCCTTGTTCTCCTGCCCTCTTCTTTTCCACTCCCATATTGTTTACAACCCTTCATTTTATTTGATTTGAATTGTTTCAATTCAGCACGCCTTTAGCCTGAGCTCTCAAAGAGCAGGTCTCCTTTCTGCTTTGTGGCGATGGTCATGCTTCATAGTAAGCACACAATAAACAAGAGATAAGGTGCACTCAAATCTCACAACCATTTTTCGGTCCAACCTGGTAGATGACGTTGCCTGCCACAGGTTCCTTATGACCCTGACCCGGAGAAATAAGAAAAAAACCAGTGTCTCATTCTGCCCACTCTACTGAGGTGAATGGAACAGGATAATGAATTATGTATAATTGAAAATGATGCACATAGTCTAAGATTGGGCAAAAATATCTACCACCCTCAACTTCTAATACATTTCATCTCACTAATGGCCTCTTTTATTCAGCTTGCTCAGAATTTTTCTGAAACCCTGACTTAAGGAATGAAATCTACCTTCAATTATTTATGGTTTAAATTAATGCAAATAAGACTCCCTGGCTTGCTGTGCTGATACTCATTAATAAATATTTCACTGGGTATTAGGAAGATTCAGATTGACTAAATGAGGCTCTTTTTCAATATAAACAAAAGCCCTTGTGTTTTTCCACTACTGTGCAGGCCCAGTTCTTATGTCTGGCTTTCATTATACTAAATGAATGTTAGGTGGGTGCATCACCAGAGCTATAGGTCCTGTGGGAACCAGAGTCAGTGGGGGCTCTGCAGTAAAATAATCCTCCAGTTAAACCAAATTTAATCTCATTAGCAGGGTCATTGTGCTGTTAGGGGAAATGGTCAGCCGGGCTAAAAAGAAACATATATTCTAATTACTCTTTTGCTTCTGTCATTGGAAAATTCAACACTGAGCGGAGGCAAAAGGTACAGATTCTGTGCTTGGCCTAAAGAATCTGGAATTTTGGTGATATACACATCTCTCACACTTTCCAGACCTGTGTACAGCAGAATTGTCATGCTGTGCATGTTCTTGGACCTTTGCTATAAAATTAGTGTTAGGAGTGCAGGATCTAGACACAATGTACCTTTTATGTATGTATCTTGCCCTCTGTCCAACAAAGTTTATGCATGAGACCACTAAGGATTTAGTAGTTCAGACAAAAAAATTAATATGATCAAAATATTTGTAACTTGTACAAAAATGTCATTTCATATTTTTTATTTTTGGTGGATTTTTCGAAAATAACTGAATCGGGGACCAAGTATTATAGTCCTCTGTATTTCTGCCTTTAGCATGTTTAGGATGTGGTAAAGAAGAAAGAATTATAGCTACTTAGAAGCTGGAACTGGGTTCAAGACATAATCTTAAAGCTTGATAACCTTGTGAACTTCAGAAAATTACTTATCTTATTTGAATTGCAGGTTTGTCATGTATAAAATGGAAATAATTATCAATGTCAAAATAGCCCTAAAGCAGAATAAGAGGGTTTTGTAAAAGTCTACAGTAAGCAGTGATAAAATACTGTATATATGGAACATAATCGGTTTTGCTTGCCTTGGAGGACCTGGCATCTCTAGCTCCTAGAATACAATGTAGTCATAATGGCAAGTTGTAGTTGAGTTAGTTAGTTAGATGTTGGGGAGTTCTGTGCCATCAAGCTTGCAATTGTTACCAGGGTCTACTCTGAGTAATTATTGCCAAGAATTTTTCTAAATCAATGAAATGAATATAGCTGCATCCTTTTTAAAGAAAAAGATGTATCAACTACTTCTTGGTCCAAGAATAGCTTATCCTATCAGGTTTGAAACAAAGCATTTTTGTGGGCAGTAACGTAAAAATATTTCATGGTATTAACAAGTATGAATGTGATGTCACTAAGCTGAGTGCATGGATGGTGAATGTGGAACTCTTTCAAGCTTTTGTTTATCATGCCTGTGGCCATAATCTTTCACTGTCCATCTGAACAAGTGAAGTTTGGTGTTTACTATTATGCTGATAAGTAAACTGTATCAAGGGTAAACTCATTGGCCATATAATTACTAAAAATTATTTTACAAATTTTCTGAGACAAAGTAATTGTTAAATAATTTTTACATCAAGAGAGACTTGGTATTTACCTTATGATAAAGCATATATTCCTCAAACTTTCCTGATTCCTTTGAAAACATAAAATGTTTCTCAAATGAAATTATGTGATCTTGAATTTTTTCTGTTAAAACCATTTCTGTAGGCATCGCTGTCTCTTATATATTCGGTTCCTGTTAGTAGCAGCACTCAGCCCAAAAATATAAGACTCTGAGCAAAGTCATGTGCTTGTAGATACTAATGTCGCACAGCAGTGTTATCTGTTCTATGCTCTAGGTATTGGTCACCATAATAATACAGGATAGTGTTGGTTCTGTGGGAATTGATAATATTGCCATCAAAATTCTTTTCTAAGATCTTGGATTTGTTTTATTTTGTTTGTTTTTGAAATGCTGATTATTAGTGCATATCTACCTGCAGATTCTTAGACAGGCAAGGGACCCTCCTCTTCCTGACTGTGTGGAAGTGTGATAACTTGTACTTTTCTGTACCTTGGTTTTGTGAGTAGCATTTTAAAATCTGATTTCGCTTTACTTGAAGGAAATGGACTTCCAGGAGTAGTAAAGTCTTTGGATCCTGGCTATTAAAAGACATTTACGAAACTGTAAAGCAAGAGCCTTCTGATGCCTCTGGAATGGACAGGATAGGGATGGACACTGGATAAAATATTCAGCTTAGTTCACCTTTTATTCTAGATGAGTATTGTACAGGCTGCTTTGTTGTGTTGAAACCCTCATAAAATAATGCATGGCTACAAGTGGTTCTAGAAAATGCTGTCTTTTCCACACAGGAAAGGACTACCTGGAGTAAATCTAAGAAGGACTCTAACCACTATAAAATAACAGTTTTGTGAGAAGTAGTGCACAATGCTTCATTAAACCTATTGTCCTGGAAAAATGCATGTGTGCCATGGGATAAGAACATGATCATGGCTGAGTTCTAATAATCAAATATTCAAATAAAACAAGATAAATGTAGAAGAGTTTAAGGCCTGTAGGACTCCCACTCCCACTTTCCCCCAGGGTACTCTTGAGGAAGAAGAAGTGAGAAATATTTAGATAGAAACAGAGAGGGGAGAGAGACAGATAGAAACACAATATAGCTCGGGAGGGCCTGCATCATTATCCACTGGCCTCTTCTCTCTCTTCTAAAGAGCTATTTATAGGAGTGCCAAGGGGTACAGCAAAGACCGCTCCCTAGCTCAGCCAGGTGTAGACCCTTCCAGTCACCTAGTAACTGGTCAAGTAGTCCTCTCATGCAGCCCTGCTGGGTAAAGTAAATTCAGATCTCACTAGGAAACCTTTGTGGGCTTCCACAAAGGCCCCAGACTCAATCAATACTATGTGTCTGGGGCCCATGCCATAATTGTTTGCTGGGGATCCACACATTATTTTGCAGGTACTTTTTCTTAAATTGCTGCACATTCAGGTTGACAGTTAATCAAGTAATAATAAACATGGAATGGATAAGACATAATCTAAGCTAAAATCGTGGAACAAGTTTAGCTGCCAAATAGGCTCATTAGAGATAATTCAAACTGAGCTTTCCAAGGCATTTATTAGTAAGCATAATAAAATCTATCCTGTCGATGAACACTGAAAGAGACACAAGTAGCCTGCCTGTCTAATCCAGCAACTATATTATGTAATTTTTAATTTTAAATTGTTTGAGAATTTCAAACCTGTATATAATGTGTTTTGATCAGATCCAATCCTCCCTTCAACTGCTCCCATCCCCGACCACCATTCTTCTTTCCCAACTTCATGTGCCGTTTTCTTTACCTACTGTAGCCACAGTGATGCCAGTATATGCATGGGTGAAGTATTACATGGGTACAGTATGTGCATGGGTGCAGTATGTGCACAGGTGCGGTATGTGCATGGGTGCAGTATGTGCATGGGTGTAGTATGTGCATGGGTGTAGAGACAACCACTAGAGCATGAGCAGCCTTCAGGGCTACATCCTGATGAAAACTGCCTCTTTCTCCACCAGCATCCATCTATTGATAGTAGCTCCTTGGGGAGCTAGGGATGGGACTTCATGTACCCCTGTCCCAACTATGATAGGACTTTGGATGGTTTGATTTTATGCATGTCTTGTGCATTCAGTCACAGCTGTGAGTTCATGTATGCAATAGCCTTGTTGTAACAGGTGCACACATCTTGGTTTGATACATAACGTATTTCCAGTACTTGATTTCTATTGCTGGTGCCTGAATGGTGTTCAGATGGGGCCAGATTCTCTGAGCTTCAAATGAGAGAGCAAGACTAGGTTTTAATATGCTGATAATTTGTCTTTAAATGCCTCGTTTTGAAACATTTAACACAATGCATGCATCATCTGTTTTAGAACCTCCTGTATTTCTTGTACTACCTCAATTATTTTATCATCTTGTTTATCCAACCATTTTTATCTATAAAACAGAACATTAAAATAGCCAATGGATAGTGAACACTTTAAAAAGTCATAGCCCTTAATGACAAGGACTAAATACACTATAATAATAATGCTATAGTATTACTTATTTGAATATTTATTAACTATGCACACTACTTAATTGATTTGGATTCTTCAGGCATGATTCAGAGGTGTATAGAACACAGTTATGGGTCTGAAGGAGCTTGATTGTGTTATCAGTGAGTTAAGAAAAGTTAGAAAAAGGACTAATGCTATGAAGTAGTTATTTTATGACTGAAGTCAAATTAATTAGAGGTCAGGGGAAATTCCGTGCTTTTAATTGGTCCTTATCCAAAAGCTACATTGAAATAAGTAACAATTTTGTAGATGTCCACTCTTTCTGCTCTGCCACAGTAGTATACTCAAGATACACTAAAAATACTAAGTGAGAAAAGGCACCAGGTTTACTTTCGTGCAGGTTATATACAGGATATATTCCTACTATGTACCAGGCTGCCCACAGTGAATAGGAATTCCCCTCTCTCCAGGAAGTTCTACATGGTGGGGTGCAGTCTCCTCACCAGGAGTGTTATGTTGGTGTAGTGAGGACCAGGACAGTCACTAGAGAAGTGACATCTAAGCTGTGACTGTGTGTTCAGCATTCAACTCACAGTGGAGGGAGTATGCTCAGGTAAATGGCCAGGCCTGTGCAACAACCTGTGGGCAAGGAAGAGCAGGACACATTATGACCTTTAAGTACCTCTATAGTCTGTACTTTGGTGAAATTAGGATGACAAATTGAAGGAAGCAGGGTTTAGAAAAAAATGGAAAACCAGTTAGGAAATTGTAACAGGGAAGCCAGGGAACTAAATGTGCTTGTATTAACTTCTCACCATTTATCTGCATCACCTTGTTTAATTAGAACCTGAATTGAGTTGCAAATGTTAGTAATGGAGACACAGGAGTGTCTGCCTGAGCTCCAGCCTTGAACTAGTTGAGTTAGTTCCATCCATGCCAAATGATGTGTAAATAAAACCCATGGAGCCCGATTCTTTCATTGTGCTTGCTTATCACCTACAGCCATGGGCAGCATAATAAACACACTCCACATAATGCCACATAAACAAAATGGGGACCAAATGAGCATATGCAAACATTAGACAGAAAACATGTCTCTAAATCTGGAAGTTTCTTGCATGAATAGCAAGATTAGGTGAAAGTGATAGATGACTTTTAAGCTTAACCCAGGGTGATTGTGATAATAATGGTTTAAATATGGAGATTATAGGAGAGAACTGAAAAACAGTTGGGACTCAGCAGTGAAGAATTCTCAGTAAGACATAATTTGAATTATCAGGAGGTTATCACAGGTGATTGGAAATGCAGGTCAGGGACCAATAGTTTAAGCTGAAGGTATGATTTACTTATCTTATTAAAGGTGTGGGTAACCACCTTTAATCCCAGCACTTGGGAGGCAGACGCAGAAAGAATTCTGTGAGTTCAAGGCCATCCAGGACAGCCAGAACTGTTACACATAGAAACCCTACATTGAAAAAAAACAAAACAAAACCAAAGAAAAATATTTAATTATTTTAAGATAAATATTCTTGATATATTAAAATATTTTATGGTGATAATATAATCTTTTCTATCCACTCATTACCAAACACTTTAGACCTCAGTGTAGACTTACCTCTACTGATAGCCCACCTCAAGCATCCTGACCTTAGGCCTGAATGTCTGAGAATTAGTTGTATTAGAATAGACTGATGTCTAGCATGATCTCTGGAATCATGTTGCCCAAGGTCAAATTTTAGCCCTCTCACTTACCAGCTGTTTGATCTTGAGAAAGTATCTTGATGTGTGCTGCCAGTCAGTTCTGCTTCCAAATGCCACTTGTACGTGTGTTCTACCTTGCAGCATTATAAGGACTGTGACCCAAAGCACAGCGATTCCACACAGCACTCTGTGTATGGAATCTCAGTGCCATCCTGTGTAAAATGGAGACAATAGTGCAGTCCTCTTAGGATGCCTGTGAAATTTATATTGACAAATCCTCATAAAGCTCTTTGAGCAAGACGTGGTAAGAGAGCTGTGGCTATGAGCAGTTATTAATAACACTCCTACTGATGTAGCAACAGTAGCAATGTGGGCCACATCCCCCTGTGTTCGTATTAGAGTATCTTAAGGCCTCATTGCTCTCCAGCCCCAGAAGAGAGTGTATTAGCTATGCCATAGGCTTCTTCTCCTAAATTTTTCTTGGAATTTTTTTGACAGATTAATCTTTTATATGACAACATAAAAAGGTATTTAACTGTAAGTAAAGTAAGTTGAAGCAATAAAACAGAATTCAACCCTATCAGAATAGAAAAATTATCATCTTGCCTTTGAGCTTGGTTCAATAGCCCATATTATTGACTTATTATTTGCATCTTGAGGGGTTAAAGAAAGATTGTTTTATACTAAGGGTTAGAGTTTAACTCTCACTTCAATTTCCAAATTATATGCTTAAAAGTTTTAACAGCTGTCATTTTAAAGAGGCTTACTTCATTTTTCCTAAAGTGCTTTTCAGTCTGTCAGGAGCACTTAAGCATAGTCTCAAATCATTTGCAATATACTCATGGCAAGACGTTGAAAGTTAAATTTGTTTGTAAGCCTGCAGAGTCCAAATTTCATAGGTAATATTCTTTTCTTTCGTTACTTAATGATCTTTACCTCGTTTCTCCTCAAGACCCAGGCATGAATCTCACTCATTACAAATAAGAGCACCCAAACCCCTTCTGATTTCATTAGTTCAGCAAATTGTCTCCTAGGGGCATGAGCCGAGGACACAATTGGGCTCTGCAATGATGAGCTTATTTTGTACTTTTCCCCAGAAAATCTTTATATACAAAAGGCACAGATCGTATTAGACTCAGCATGAGCAATTACAGACTATTGAGGGAGAGCTTCTCCCCGATGTGCCAGTGGCTCACTCCATGAATTAAGAGGCAAATGTGCTCCAATGTGCATTAACCTTTATGGATTTTTCTTCAGTTTTCATGTTCTACTGATTTATGCTCTTAAATATGCCTGTTGCTGCTGTTTCTGAATGAGTCCTTTGTAAATCATTTCTAAACGATCTCTTTTCACCAAGGTAATACAAGTAAGTTGACTATATCTCCAATCAATTCTGCTGAGCCTTCTTCACTCCTTTGCCTAGGTTGTCTACCACTTTGCTCAGCCTTAGATGTCAATGTGAGAAGTATCAAGTAAATTCAAAACATGTCTTTAAAAAGCCACATGTGCTGTGTTGCCTCTATGTATAGACCAAGTTGTTTCCTGTGTTTCTCATGGCCTTAGTTGGATTAGAATTCAAAGTCTCATCTTTCTATGTATAACTAACTGTTTTCAGTTCTTTGTACAAGGATGAGCTCATGTCTGGGGTAGACTCTGACTCTATATAATAGATTCTAGGTTGGTTTCTTTTTCCCAGGCAAATCAAGTACAGTTGGGATTTTTGAATAGACCGTGTCCTACTGTAAGTCTACTTCTGGCATCTATTTTCATTAAGATAAATAAAGGTCACTGCTCTCAGTGCAATGTCTACAGCAGGTGGAGATCCTCTGTGCTTGATGGTATGTTCAACTGGTACCAGCCACAATTCTCTGCTGAACTAGAATAGGAAATGATGCTTTACAATAAAATATAGTATGTGATAAGGAGGCTAGCTGAACAAGGGACTGGGGATGCTTGGGTAAAATTTTAATTAGTTTATAAATTCTCTAGATAAGAACCACATCAAGGTAAAAAATATAATTGAAAAAACTGGGCAGTGGGTGCTCATTTGTGGCTTCCAGAGAACAAGTAACTTGCTGCAACAAAACATCAGTTAAAAATACAGTTATTATGCATGCATAGACTTTTTAAATTCCCCTCAGTGATAGTATGAAATGAAAATATCCAGTTTAATATTTATAAATACATAACTATCAATACTAAATTTAAGGAATAAGAGAAGTGTTTTAAATTTGCAGTGAAAATTAGTCATGTGCCTCATTATTTGCTTTATGGTTTATCCTATTTTACAGCCTCTGTTTAAGAGGCTTATTTGGAGAACAGTCTTCAAAATCCTGTGATTAGATACTCTACACACAGCATTCTGTCGATCTCTCTCTTGATTCTCATTGGCTCCTTTCCATGCACAGGTGCACCTGGAGTCTGTATTTGACTGCTCATCATTCATAGGTCTGGGAAATCCCCAGCTGACAGCACTTCTGGAGATTAGATAATACCCCTTTCACAGGGTTCCATCTGTGTTCTAGCTTAACTTGGATGTGTTTTCATTCTTAATGGGATTCTCTGACATTATCAAATATTCAGTGTTTTCTTGCTCCCGTAGTGCTGAAAGATTGGACTCTTGATGATTTTCTTCTATACCTCTATCTGTACCTCTCTCCTCGTGTTCAACAGACCATCTTAAAAATGCTTATTAATAGACAAAAAAAATCCCAAAATATGAAACAAGCAACATGTTATAGGGATTTGGGGCCAGAGAACAGGAAATAAAATATAAACTTCCCCAGGAAAAATATCAGGAGCTACTTACAATATTTGCACTTGTTAAAATAGTTTACCAGAAACAGAATGAAGATGTTCACTGTGGGGTTACCTGTAATAAAACCTGAATTAATGTTCCTTAACAGATGTTTGATTTAATAATGTGCTCATTAGCATGACAGACTGAGTTTACGATTCTCTGAGAATGAGCAGGGGAAGGTAGTATGAGCAGCCATCTTGCCCAAAAGGAAGGCAGAGTTAAACTGACAGACCCATTGAATGTTCTTTGACAAAAGAGGAACCAGTTGACACTGGAGTGGTGGGGATGAGGGATGAAATTTCTTTCTCTTTTATATTGTTCATTGGGACCTCTAATCCCAACTCTTGACAGGGGTAGGGCACTGGTTGTCAGGCATATTGCATCCTAGTTTCAAGAACTATGGATTGAGATCAAAATGTGTTCCTTTGCTCTATATCTTGTTTAATATATTTCTCCCAAGACTCTGCTCTGTGCCCATGTAAGCACTTAGGGAGCACTTAACACTTCACTTCTGGCCATATGGACATTTTGGTCATCCCTGAACTTTTTTTATTTGTTTCTCAAGGATTCAGAGTCTAAATCTAATTATCGATGTATCCCACTAGAGATTCACCATCCTCACCCAAGCTTGCACTATGAAAACACTACTAACTATTGGAATAGCTGCCACACTTACTATACTTGCTGCATGTCGTTCTCAGTCCTTTTGTGTGAGGAGGTGGTGGTATCTGCACATTTCACAGTGTGCAGAAGTAAGGCCACAAGAGACTCAGTTATTTGTTGCAACTTGGTCCAACCTCTGCAATACCAACTCTGAGTACTGTGTTTTTGACCACTCTACTTCCGGAAGTTGTCTTCCTGTCACAATTGACAGTGAGCAAGGTTCACCTCTCAAGAAGTTAGGAGAAGACTTTCTTTGTTATTTTTGCCAACACAAGCATAGCTTGCCAATGTATTTGCTTATTTTTAATTTTTAAAACATTTATGTATATTCGGTTCAATTCCATGAATCAACATGACTGTTTTTGTGTCAACACCCTGCAGTTTTTATTATTATAGCTATGTAGTACAGCTTGAAATCAGGGATGGTGATACTCCATTCAGGATTGTTTCACCTATCCTGGGTTTTTTCTTTTTCCATATGAATCTGAGAATTGTCCTTTCAAGGTCTGTAAAGAATGATGTTGGAATTTTGATTCGGATTGCATTGAATCTGTTGATTGCTTTTGGTAGGATGGCCATTTTTACTATGTTAATCCTACCTATCCAATAGCATGGGAGATCCTTCCATTTTCTGATGCCTTCTTCTGTTTCTTTCTTTGAAATTCACCGGCTTGGTTAGGGTTACTCCCCAAGATATTTTATATTTTTAGTGGCTATTGTGAAGGGTGTTGTGCTCCTGATTTCTTTCTCAGCCCATTTGTCATTGTGTATAGGAGGACAACTGGTGATTTTGAGTTCACTTTGTATGCTGCCACTTCACTGAAGGTGTTTATCAGCTGTAGGAGTTTCCTGGTAGAATTTTGGGGGTCGCTTATGTATACTATCATATCATCTGCAAATAATGATACTTTGACTTTTCCTTTCCATTTTGTATCCCTTTGATCTTCAGTTGTCTTATTTCCCTATTTAGAACTTCAAGTACTATATTGAGTAGATACATAGATAGTGGACAGCCTTGTCTTGTTCTGATTTTAGTGGAATTGCTTTACATGGGTCTGCACTAGGTCCTCTTCACATATCCTGTGGTTGTTAAGCTTGAGATTTTTGGGGGATTCCTAACAGTGGGAGTGGAGGTGTTTCTGACTTTTTTGCCTGATTTGGGGATCCCTTACCTCCTGTTATGCCACATTTGGTTAATATCCCAGGGAGGTCTGCTCTTTTCTGAAGGGAAACGGAGAAGCAGTGAATCAAGGGGTGGGTGGGGGCAACTGGAAGGAGTGGAGGGAGGGGAGTTTGCAGTTGGGATGTATTGAATGAGAGAAGAATAAATAAAAAGAAAAAAACAAGAAGAAATTTATGTATGCTAAGGCATATCACATGATGTAGAATGGCTAACCCAAGCAAAACATATGTGATTACCATTCATATTTGCCATAGTTTGTGCTAAAATTACTTAAATCTATCTTGTGTGATTTTCATGTGTCGCATTCATTAACTGAAGTCTCCACCTTGTACAATAGATCTGAGTTGATTTCTCACATCTAGCAGAACTTGGCATCCTTTGATGAACACATCCCCACCACCATCTCCCACCCTGGTAACTACCATTCTTCCCATTTTCTGACTAGAAAGGGGTCTGGAAACATCCTTAATTTTTCTCTCATTCTCCCATGTTTCATGCTTTCTGCTGAGATCCCTCACAGCTCTGAAAGCAGATTTGGAAACATGTTGAGTGGATCCCCTCAAGTTAAAAATGACAACATCAACCTGGATGTGTCATTGGAGATGGATGTGGTGTGCTCTAGGGAATGAATAGTTTGTATTCACGAGAGGTGGCTCATTGAAAGTGATAGGGGACCCTCTGCCAGTGCTGTTTGAAACTATCTCATGTTTTAGGGATACATAACTAGAGAAAAAAATGTGGATAATTTAAGGTTTCGGTCACTTTGAGAACTAGCTGGCTAGTACAAAGTTTGTTCTGATCATAAAGATTTTGAAAAGAAAATATAAGTACTCTTGCTTAGAAAACCATGGTCCCTCTTCAAAAAACAAATGAGTTTCTGTTGAAAGGAGGTTTTTCATTTACTCTTTGGAAGGTAAATAACAAGTTTTCTTTTGGAGGCAGACCAAAGGACCCAGAGTACACCTGGGTAGGGGTTCCTCTGCAAGGTCCAGAGAATCAGAAGGGTCAGAGGACAGAGTATGGAATTGTAAGACCTTAACATTATGGCTGTGGCTAACTGTTTTGCCTCTCATTTTTCCTGCCTTCTTCCACTCACCATCTCCTTAAAGATGGATGAGGTTCACTTTCAACCTCCTTTCCTTTGCTGAACAGGTAAGAAGTCGTGTGTTTGTCTCAGTTTCTCATTTTGCCCAAATTCCGAGTCACACTGTAATTGTCATTGTAATAACCACCCCTTTACTTCCTAGCACTGCGTGCGCGCGCGCGCGCGCACGCGCGCGCGCACACACACACACACACACACACACACACACACACACACACACATACCACAAAGGCAGGTGCAAAGAGGGGGAGAGAGGAAGAGAAAGAGAAAGAACACAATCATGTTATATGTAGGCAATTTTTTAATTTTTTAATTTAATTTTAATCTAGTTGCTAACCCTTCAGTTTGTAATCATTTTAAATATTAAAAAAATAATCATTGAAAATTCTCATTCCCACTTCCCAACTTCAGCTCCATCCTACCTCCTTCAGGTAGGTACCTGTTGGGTTTTTGTGAGACTACAAGCTAAAGTATACAATGAGATTATACTACTTTGGTAAGTACCACTAACTACACATTGATCTTCACTCCCTGTTTTTACTTAACCTTGTGAGCTGTGAGCTTTTCATACCCATGGAGCCAAAGCTTTCCCATTTGGAGGGCAGGGAGGGGTCCACAACATTCCAGTGTATTGCACCACAATTCTTTGCTTGTCACCTAACTGATCAACATTAAGGTTATTTTCTGCCTTCAGATTTGGGGAGTATGTCCCAGAAGTGGTGTTTCTGGGGGAAAGGAAATCTGCACATGGTTCTGACTAATAGTGCAGCATGCCCTTCATATGTGCTGCACCGATCCTCCTTGCACGGGTGCTGTGTGCACATGCCTCCTTCCCCACACTCACACCAACAGTGTGCTTTCTTTCACACCTTTGGGATTTGGCCTAGCACATAGGTTCAAAAATCGGAATACTTTACTTTTTGAGATTTTTTTTTTTATGTTTGATGAACATTGCATTTCTCTTTTCTACATGCTCTTTTCCTGGATTTGACCACTTTCTACTAAGATCTGTGGGTTTTTAATCTTACTTCTGGACAACATTTGTGATACAAGTTAAAAACCTTTTTACATTTATTTGTTTATCTTTTGTCTTGATTTTTCTTTTTCTCTTCTGGGAAAACATTACAAGCAGCCACTGCTTTGCATGCCATTGTGGAACTATAAAAATGACCATGTAAGAAAACACTACAAGCTATTCTTATTTAGTTTGTGTTCTGAAAAGTTCTGTCAAAACATGTAAATATATGTAGAAATGAAAACAAGGAAACTAAGATCTAAAATGTATTCAGTAGCTGGGACCTTGGAAACACAGTTAAAGTGCTTTATCTCCTTTAAAAATATTAAAACATGCTTGAATGGTGCTTGCTGGCTTCATGTTGTGTACTTTATGGGTCCACATGTGTGTCTTTCTTTGTTCGGCAACCTTGTGCTTCTACACTTTAGTCATTGTGAGCAGTTTAGCCTTCTTGTCCCATTGCTGTAGAGTACCTCCAGGAGTTCCCAGCAAGTTCTCGGCTTGCTCTGGTGGCCCATCCCTCTTTATCCTTGCCCTCTCTTCTATCACAGCCAATTTGCGGGTTTATGTTAAGAAGTTTTATTTTGGTTACATATGATTTTGAAGTGGCAGTGTCAAAATTGTCATGGTCATGTTAGTTCTTCTATAAGATGATTTGCCTTCAGTTCAGATTTCACTGCTGGTGTCATCTCATTTAGTTTTGTTCCTGTATTTTATCTGTATTGGCTAATTATTTTGCTTTTTATAAAATGCAACGTGGCCTTTTCACTTGACACGTGACAAGGAGACAACATAACCTCATACTTGGTTGTCTGTACATGAACTGAATAAACAGAACACAATGGCCATTTGCAATAGACTGGAAAGAAATGATTGATCACTGACCACAATGCCCCGCAGTTTTTTATACTTAGGATTCTGGAGGGATAATATTATAGTTTGGTTTTGTATAATTAGACTGAATGGATGGTGCTAACTATATTGTGATTCTATAAGTTTTAAACTATGTTGTTGGGGGCTGATGTCATTTAACTAAACTATAGTAAGTTAAATTTGTGTGTATCAAACCATTGAAACCAAGGCTGTCTCTACAAAAAAGTGCAAACCATTGAAACCCAGGCTGTCTATCTCTACAGAAAAGTGCAAACCAATGAAACCAAGGCTGTCTATCTCTACAGAAAAGTGCAAACCATTGAAACCAAGGCTGTCTGTGTCTACAGAAAAGTGCAAACGATGGTGTAGATTCATCTCTGAGTTAGGATAGCTGTTAATATTTTGGTATATACACCTTAGCTGTTTTAATAAAAAACATAAAATTAAACATAAAACATTTAGTTTAAATTCTCCTTTGTCTTGCAACTCCTGCTCTTTCCCTTTTTCATCCTGCTGCAAACTCGATATCATTGTAAATAAAAGAATATTCACACACTATATATAAGCAAGTTCAATAGGAAATAAGTGCTGTTTGTGGTTATGCTCTTTAGTTTGCCCTATAATTTTGTTTTCTGTTTATTATACTTTTCCTTTGACTCTTACAATCTTATTTCCTTTGAGAATTAACCAGAGTATTATCCTCTACCATACATAGAAGAAGTCATGCTTTTCTGTTCCATCTTATTTCATTTAATTAGTGAAATAATTTATTTTTTAAAAAAACTGAAACTTGTATTGAGATGGAATGATGACCTTGCTGTATCCATGGAAACAGCCTGAGCCCACAGATACTGATGTGTGTGGTATCATATTTATGTCTTTCTGATTTATTTAACCACCTTCTTGTTTGTCTTCCAGATTTATTCAGGAGATTGAACATGCCTTGGGACTTGGCCCTGCCAAACAGTGTCCCCTTCGTGAGTTCCTCACCATGTATATCAAAAACATCTTCCTTAATCAAGTCTTGGCTGAGATTAACAAGGAGATTGAAGGAGTCACCAAAACAACAGACCCCTTGAAGGTCCTAGCTAATGCAGACACCATGAAGGTTCTGGGGGTGCAGAGACCTCTTCTGCAGGTAATAAGAGAGAAAGAACTTACTCTTTTCCTAACTTTTTAAAATGTGGTTTTTATGTATATATATTTGTATACCAGTTGTATGCCTGATGCCTGGAGAGACAAGAAGAGGGTGTTGGATCTGTTTAAACAAATGGTTGTAAATCACATGATGTGGGTGCTAGGAATTCAACCCAGGTCCTCTAGAAGGCCAGCCAGTGTTCTTAGTCACTGAACTCTCTCTCCAGCCTCAAAAATACTGTTTTTAATCACCATTTTCTTGTGACTTGGCAGGAGTCATAACTTTAGAAAAGAAGAAGAATTACCATCTGGTTCTATATTAAGCAGGGACAAAATAAAAGGAAATAAATTAAATAGACACTAGGGAAATTTAGGTCTGATATAGTTTGGATAATGGAAATTCCCAAGATAGTGAAAGGAATAAAAAATAGTTTAACTTTGACTATGGGAGATGGTGAGTCTCATTGACATTCAGGCAATTCTTCACTGTTCGTCTAGAATTTGTCCTTGAAAGAAATATTTTACACTGGTGAATGCATCCTAGAGTAGGAAGGATTAGCAGGCTACTACCTAGCCAGGTCCCTTTTCTGATTTTCCTCATTCGTCCTTTTCTCTTCCTCATGTATTTTCAAGGCTGAGGTCAATCCCTGTGTACTGTCCCAATGAGGTCATCTTGCCAAGTGGCTTCTGAATGGGTTCTTCTGGGAGGGATCACTAGCAGGAACCCGAAGGTCAGAGAAGAAAGAAGCTGAATTGTCTCTTCCTCCCTACTTGTGATGCTGAAGCTTCCTCACTAGCGGTAGCTTCTGCTATCTGTGGGCTCTGATAACAGCGTCTCCTCCTCACTCCTTGACCTCCTCTTTCTGCTATCAGAGTCTCTGTATCCTCAACACCCCTGATTCCTTTTCTCTACCCTGAGCTTGCTTCTGTAAGCTATCTCTTCATTGATAGCTCTTCATTTGAATTACCTGAATGGAGGAGCACTTTGTATCAGGATCAAAAAACAAAATATCCATTGACCATTTCTTTAGTATTTGCTGCTTGCTTGCTTGCTTGCTTGGTTTAACTTCAAATTGAACTCAGGACCTTGTACATGCAAGGCCAACATTCTGCAATTGAACTACACCCCCAAGCCAACACTGGGTTTTTCCTTCTTAACATTCATCACAGATATAGTTACCACTTTTGCTAACTTGTCCTCTATCATTTCCCACTAGGAGGTAAGTTCTAAATCCTAGCTCGCTCTTGGTGACAGGAAGTACTCATGCATGTTACCAGGTGCATACATGCATAGATGGGTCAATAGATGAATAAACTCAATGAAAAAATTCAAAATGGGAAAAAACGAGAAACAGTGACTATGATTTGTCTGACCATGAGTTTCTTTTCCATCAGGAACCCACCGAGTATCTATTATCCTGAAACGCCATGCTATATAATAACAGCTTTATCGTATATCATGTACTGTGTTTAAGGGGAACATGAGGAGAGCACAATACACTATCTAGTAAATCTGTGAACTAAAGATTCACCTTAATAAACATGATCTTATGTAGCAAATACACGTTGAGATTCATCGTCTAACCCACATTGGGCCATACACTGCCAGCTAAATGTCACCTCCGGGCATTCCGTAGTGTACCTGTCAAATCTCAAACTTGTCACCATTTTGTATTAGTGTCTCTCTTTTGTTCTTTAAATCAGTTACTCCTGTCTAAGTCTGGGAAGGACTCTACCTGTTCTCTTTTTTACCTTATCAAGGCATAATTACACATAAGTAAGTAAAACTTAAGACCAAAGCCATTCCAGCTAATAACCTCCAAGTTTATGCTCAGAGCTAAAATACCTGCTTTGTTATATGGTCCATAGTCTTGCCTTCTTTTGTACATTAAAATTATATTTTTGAAGATGCAAAGTTCTGAGGGTATAGTCATTAAATTTACCTACTCTTCTCCGAGATAATGAAATTTCCATCCTGAAAAATTCTCTTTCTTTATAACAATTATAAGTGGTCTTCTAACATGATTTCCTATGCTAAAATTTCAGTGTTTCTTAAAGGTATCTCCATGTCTACTTTACATTTGTATTTCTAGCTAATTGTAAGTGGCTAATCTAAGCAAATGTGGTGAGTAGGTCTTACAAATATTAACTGAGAATGCAAGACACACTAAGAAGGGGGCTGGGGGCAATTTTTGCGAGAGACGCAGGTGGGGAAAGTGCTCAGTTACATGAAGCGTAAAGAGACCCCTCGGCTAGACTGCTGTCAGGTCACAGAGGAGAGCAGGGCATGTGCTCTTCCCCTGAGGCAGCAGCTGTGTCGTTTGTCATCAGCCTTGTTGGGTTTTCCAGGGAGAAGGAGGGACAGTTGTCCACTGCTGCTTTCATTCGTTGGCTGATGGGTAGGTGAAATGTATGGTGTTCTGTGAGGAGAGCCTCAGGTCTGTCTTTGCTCCCCACCCCAACACAGCATCTAAGCAACCCAGGCTTCATGTCATGAGGAGACGTATCTGAGAGTGCTAACGTGCACTTGCACTGATAATTTTACTTTCTGTGGTCAATTATGTGAAGGGAAGAAAGGGAATTAATAGGAAGAAAAAGAGCAAGCCCCACTTTATGGGTGCAATGCTGTGCGAGAGGTGGTCCTCAAATGACGCAGCGCAGCAGAACAAGAAGTAATGACAGAAGTGATATTGGTAATGATAGTAGTCAGCACATTAGCAGTGTTGACTAGAGCCAGACACTCTTCTGAGTGCCTTACATGAACCAGCTTATATATGCTTTGATTGTATGACATGATCTTTGATGCTCTTAAATTAAATTGCCTGCCCAGAGTCTTCTGGCTAGCAAAGGGAAGGTTAGTTCACACCCCAGAAGTCTTGTCCTGAACCCTGTGCTCTACAACCGTTTGTACATCCTAGTCTGAGGACTATGGTTGTCTGCAAGCTGCCTGCTACCTTTGTGCTACCAGACACAGAGTTGAGTAACCCTTTAGACACGTCGATTTCTTTTTAGTGCTTGGACATTGTCTGTGAATTTAATACATTGGAACTTATATATTTCTAGGATTTGAATTTCTTTCTCTGGTAACTCATGTTTATTGTATCTCTTTTTTTAAATATTTTTTTGTTATTTTATTATATTTGTGTTTTAATTTTATACATCAGCCATGGGTTCCCCTGTCCTCCCCCCTCCCACCCCTGCCCCCACCTTCCCCCCAGCCCCTCCCCTCTATTCCCATCTCCTCCAGGGCCAAGACTCCCCTGGGGATTCATTTAAACCTGGTGGATTCAGTACAGGCATATTGTATCTCTTAAAAGCATATATTCACAACAGATTGTGGGGATACTGACTGTTGCCATAGTTAGAGGAGCATTGCTCCAGATCCTTTACTGTCCCATACTGCCTCCCAGAGAGTGAAGGAAAGGACCATCTGCTTCAGCCCTAACACATTGACAATAGAGAGCTTGGGTATTCGTCCCCATTGGTTCTCTCCAAAATCTCTAGTTCCAGACTCAAATATCTAATAATATTTATATGAATATTCTTATAATTTTACTTATTTGTGTGAATGTGTCTGTGTGTTTGTGCATGCGCATGCATGTACACACACCATGGTGCATGTCTGGAGATAAGAGGACAACTTGCCAAAGTTGGTTCTCTCCTTCCACCCTGTGGGTCCTGAAGATCAAATCCAGGTCATCAGACTTAGCAACAAGTGCCTTTTCCCTCTGGTCCATCTTGATTGTCCCAATCTTCAATATTTAATAAATGGTTGAGTGAAGGAATAGATGAAAATGATGCTTTCCTTCCTGAATGGACATACATGGCTGTGTTTTCCTCTCATGACACAAAATTTCTGATCTTGAGTTTCAAAACCTACCCATTGCTAAATCAGAATGTCATGGTTCTTTACCTCTTTTACTACTTACAAAACTAGATATGACTCATCTAGACTCCTGAGATGTTCTTTGCCACTGCTTTTTCTGCAAAATGGCCTCAACTCCTGCTATGTTAAGCTTGTTGATCCAAGCTAAACTAAGGAAGTTAGGGGGGAAAAAAAATCTTCATTTTTCCTAAGCCATTTTTTGGATGTGGAGTTTTGAAGCTCTGTGCTCAGCGTTCTGGCATGGAACTAGGGGCACTTTTGTTTGAGATGGACATTGAGGTGGTCCAGAGATTTTCATTCCATAGTGTGGTAGTTTGAATGTAATTGTCTCCCATAAGCTCATAGGGAGTGGCATTATTAGGAGATGTAGCCTTGTTGAATTAAGTGTGGTTTTTTTGGAGAAAGTGTGTCACTGTGGAGGCAGGCTTTGAGGTCTCTCATATGTGCTCAAGCCATGCCCAGTGTCTCTCATCATTTCCTGCTGCCTGTGGATCAAGATATAGAACTTTCAGCTCCTCCTCCAGTACCATGTCTGCCTGCATGCTGCCATGTCCCACTGTGATAATCATGGACTGAACCTCTGAAACTGCAAGCGAGCTCCCAAATTAAATGTTTTCCTTCTAAGAGTTGCTGTGGTCATGGTGTGTCTTCACACCAATAGAAACCTTAACTCAGAAACATAGACATAAGGAGAGAGATTGGACTCTGGTTCACTTTAGTCCTCACATGTTTTGTTGTCTGATAATTTAACATATCCTTTGATGGGCCCATAGTTGTCTCTTTGTTTTTTAAGTGACAGTACCAATAGTTTATGTTTTTTATTCCTTGCCTATGAAACTGTTGAATGGGCAACCATCTGAGCAGTGGTCCACTGAAGTTTCCTCTCCTACCCCATTGGTGAATCTTTACCATTTGGTAGCTGGAGATTTGCCTACAGACAGGGCCATCAGACCTCTGACTCAGCCTGCACTTGTATCTTGTCCACATCTGACATGTTTGTGTATTTGTGTTTGAGAAGCAATGCCCTAGACTAGTACAGCATAACATGTGACCTGTAGCCTGGAGTGTTGGCATCACCTGGGAACTTGTGAACTTGTGAGAACTAGATTCCTGAACTTCGTACCTGGATTGTAATAGCCCTGCATGTAGCTTTAATCTAATCTGAAGGTGAGGAAGCATTCTTTTAGTGTCTTTATGCCCATCTTGAAGGTAAGGAGTCCCAGGACCTAATGCTGTGAATATTTAACTTTGTGGTGAGCAACCGTAGTCATGTTAAAAAGTATTCTACATTGTTTCACGCTGACCCAGACATTGCAAAAACAATATTTGCCATGATGGCAGAAGCTGTTTCCTAGTCTGGCACATTGCAGAATTTTGCAGAGTGCTTTCCCAAGAGAGGAGCCCATGTTTTCTGGCTCAGAAAGGACAATGTGGGACAGAGGCAGCTTCCCTAATGCTCAGGCTCAGGCTCAAACTTCCTATCACTGGAGGAACAAACATAAGCTGTGTAAGAGGAAACCGTCTTGAAACATTTAAAGCATATTTCCTTTTCCTCACTGCCCTAGCATTTGCCAGAGTCACTTCGGAGAAATGAAATAACTGCAGTCTGCCTGCAAACACCAAACTCGCACCTCCTCCTCAGTCAGCCCCACTTCCCACTTCCACCTGCTGCCCTAGATCAGTGGTTCTCAGGAACACAACCCATTCAAGTCACCCAGGGAGCACCACTGCCCACACTCCCTCAGTCGGCCCGGTGATCCCAGCATTCAGCCAGAATTGGTGCCACTTCTCTGAAGATTGCTGCTTTGAATCAGTTATTTCTCTGACAAGGAAAACATAAAAAGTTATTGCTCAGGCATTATCTCGTCAGGTCTGTAACAGGGTACTCAGTTCCATATTGGGAAACAAGCCATAGACATAAGCTTTGGAATCACATACAAGTGGATTCCAGCTACATCATTTGATAGCTTCTTCTCTGTGACCAAATTATTTAGCATGTATATATATATATATATATATATATATATATATATATATTGGTCTAGGAACATGATAATGGTTAAGTGGGTAATGACTATAGGACATACTCTCTTCTTGCTCACACCACGTGTGACTGGATCTTAGCATAAAGGGCTCTAATACAGTACCTTCCTGCTCCTAGCTCTCACTTCTAAGGCTATCTGACCCCTGTCACTGGCTGTTCAATATCCTGCCATCTGTCTGGATTTTCAGGCTGCTGTCCTCTCCCCATGAGCCTGTGTTCACTCCTAATACCCACCCAGTCACTTTTCTAGCTCCCCTCTACCTAGCCTGATAGCAAGCAGGAGAGGATGCTATATCTGCACCATTTGCCTATTCTTGGAGTCCCTCTGCTGGTTAGAAAAAATTAGGAGTAGCATGTGGGTTTTATGACTCTTAGAGTCAGTGGACTGGTTTCCTAGGAATGCTGAAGCAAGTTAATACAATGCCAGTGGCTTAAAACAAAAGAAGTTTATTCTGTGGGTCAGCAAGATGGCTCAGTGGGTAATGGTGTTTGCTACCAAGCCTGTTAACCTGAGTTCAATCTTTAGAACCTTAAAGACAGAAGTGACTCCTGCAAGTTATCCTTGGACCTCTATACAAGCACTGTAGTGTACATATATGTGCACGTACACAACAAGTAAATAAACATTTATAGTGTTAAATGGTTTACTCTGTCACTGTTGAAGATACCAGAAGCTGCAAATCCTCCAAGGCTCTAGAAGGGACCCTTTTTAGAGGCTGTTGCTGTTCTTGCTCTAGAAGCATAAGTCCAGACCCCATCTCCATTTGTCATTTGTCTGACTCCCATAAGGGCACTTTCAGTAGGTTTACAGCTCACCCTAATCTTGTATGTTTCCATCTGCAAAGAACCTGTTTCCAAGCCGGGTCACATTCTGAAGTTTCATGTTGAAGATGTGGGCTTGGAAGCACATGGTTCACTCCTCTACCTCTCCATGGGAATCAGTATGGAAGTATTGCTGTGAAAGCAACTGCCCAGGGTAGTCTGCATTCTAGGAGTCAACAGGGTTCCAAAGGAGAGTGATTGATAGGTGAGTGATTGCAGGAATCCCAGTCAAGCTGTAGTGGACACAGCTGCTTACAGTACAATTATTTGCTGGAGATAATTACTGATGCCCAAACTTATTATCTTCCCAGCTAGGTCAAAGCACTGCCAGTAACCTTTTCTGTCTTCCCAAGGATATATGGATAGCGGCACAGCATATTGTTTTCCTCAGATCGAATTATGTTAACATGAAGAATGTTGCCTTTGAGTGGCGTTTGCATCACAGCCATTGTTGCCATTCTACTATTCCACTCTCTGGTACAGAATAGATTCAGCTTTATTAGTGTAAATAGATTAGTTCCATTTAAGGTCTGCTGGAAGTCATCATGAAAATCATTAAATTGAAAAGAGAGCTGATCAATTGACACCCCCCTCCTCAAGCTCTTAGAGATGGTTCTAATGTTCTCACTGTGAAAAAGTAGTTCGAAAAGTAAAGCTTTTTGGAATCCAATCTCATTCTTTGGTGTACCTCTATGCTTAAAGAAACGCTAATCACTTACAGTTCTTGTTTTCTTTGAATTGTATTCCTAGTATTTATTCACTAGCAGTGCTGATTGGCTTTTTCACAACAAGCGGGAGCCTCAATTAACCAGCAATTTGTGGCTAGTTTAGACTTTGTCCTGGGAGATGGAGTACTGGGAAGTACCTTTATTCTTGTCTCTGTTTGGGTTGTCTGTCACCATAACTTCAAACAGTCATATACTTCTGTTGATAAGGGAGACTTGTGATCTCATTGCCTTCACCTGTGTTCTCATTATCCAGATGTGCTTTTTCTATACCTTTAGTCCTACTGATGGCTTAGATCTTTTTAACTTTTTTATCATTTCTTTTGTGATTCTATTTAGTTTCCTTATGGTAAAGTGGGGAAAGCACAGATGCATGAGTCTGATGTCCCTAAGAATGATGAGTCCCATTGAATACCATCCCTGGGTTCCCTTCCCTTATCTGGAGGATGAAAAGGACCTTTGCCCAAGCTACTGTCAGACAAGGAGAGAAATATCGTGGGTATGATGTATCCAGCAGAGCTTCAGAAAGTCTCTACGTACTGAGACATTCACAACAGGTATTATTGGTTCACTTAACAACATAATCCCTTCATTCTGACAAGCATCAAGGAGATTGGTGCTTAGACAATTCCTGAAGAAATATTCCCTAGTAAATGAAAAGCCTCATTTCTTGTGCTAGTTTCTTCTCTCCTCTCTGTTAGTAGATACCTGAAGGAAGCAACTTGATGGGGGATGGATGTACTTTAGCTCATGATGAGAGTCCATCATGGTGAGGAAGGCATAGTGAAGCTGTTGGCCATATAATGTTGGCAGTCAGGAAACAGCAAGCCTAGAGGCAAGGCCTGCCTCTCACCCTCAAAGCTTGTGCCTGCAGCCCTATGACTACCAGCAGGGATCCAGGTCAGAAAGGTTTCACAACCTCATAGACCACTACCATCAGCTGTGGACATTTCCACTCCAACATAGCACTGATCTTTTCTAGTGTGTGTGTGTGTGTGTGTGTGTGTGTGTATGATTAAACCATCAACATGAGAACTTGCCAATTAAGAAACTATTATTTGAATAATTTGTGAAAATATTTAAGCACCTGAAAGTTCAAAACATGTCCCCAAACAACCACATACTCTCCAGCCAAAATTCTGCCACTGTCATTTTCCTATATTGGTTTGGTAGCATAGGTGAACCTGCACATTCCAATTTCTCTTCAGCTATGCCAGAAATTCATCACTAACCATTTCCTATTGACACAGTGCTTTAAAAATAGGCATGTGTAGGTGCCACAGTGAGTGAGACCATAGGTGCTTTCTTTGGAGCACTCAGTTGTTAGAAGTACTCATCCAAAAGTTTCCTTTAAATATTGGCATGGAACATGAAATTGACTAACTCAGATTAATTTGTAAGTAGGGCCTTTATCAATATCACACAATAAGAGAACTTGTTTCTCTCACCGCTGTTGCAGAAGGCTGTGGCTTGAATAAGGAATGATTTGTATGTACAGGTAGACCAAACACACTATATGAGCAACTTCACTATTTACAAATATCTTAAAGGTTCGGCCTCACCTCTGAATGATAAAAGAATAGATTCTTGTCTGGTTTTCTTAGTGAAGTTTTGGTTAATAAGTCTTCTTTAGGAATCTTCCTGTAAAATGAGAAGGAAAATAACTACTTTAACCTAACTTCTACTGAGTATAGATAGTTAGGCTTTTGGAGTAGTACAAAAGGGCTAGAAATAAACATTAGCTGTCATTTTTTTCTTGTTGTCTTCCACTAAAAAACAATGTGTATTTAACCCTATATATTTTGTAGGGGGGTCCTCGATTATCTTTTCTCCCCCTGTTGTCTGCCACTAAAAAAAATGTATATTTAACCCTATATATTTTATAGGGGGATCCTTAAACATCTCATATTTTTGTTTTATGAGACCAATGTTACAGGATTGTTTAAAAATGGAAGTGAAAACAGAGCGAGCTAGAAGGTTTTGTCATGAGGACGTCTGCATGGGAAAGTAATTACAGCCAGTGATACTTGTCTACCAGCTTTTCTCAGTGCTCAGAAGCTGAGCATAGGGCTGTTTGAAAATAACATCAGTATAGGGGTAAGCCTGGGGCTTTAAGCTGGGACTCTGATTTACTTTCTATCATGAGTAACGGTAAGTGTGCTGATGGGCAGCTTAATTTGTCCCCTAGATGGTTCCATGTATCAGGCCACATTTGAGATAAATATTTTGAAACATTGAGTGGCTGCTGTCCATTTTGATCTTTCCTCAACCCACTCTATTGTGGATAAGCAGGATAGAAGGTAATGACTTATGGCAGATGTGCTGACAGGGGCTGAGCTACATTAACACTCTGTCACTCAGATCTTTAGAGGGCTGCCTTTGCCTGAAATATATTTGACTTTATGTGCTAACAAAGGCATCTTCAGATTTATTCCTTTTCCTTAGATGTTAGAGGGGGAAGAGCATTTCATGAACAGACACTAGGAAGAGAGAAAGGCTGGCTTGACAGCCCAAGCAAATGATAGTTATCATTCTTAGGAGGGAATTGCTGAACCGGCGGGATTACTGGGAGGAACCAGATGAGTATAAGACAGAGAACTGCTGTACTTCAGGAATTTTTGAGATTCTTATCCTAAGTCATTTTTGCCCTGTCTGTATGTTGCCACTTTGGCTTAGAGACGTTCTAGTGAGAAGTGAGGAGAATGATACAAGACCATGTCAACTTCAAAGTTAAATGGCCCTTTAAAGATCAACCATTCAAGGAAAGCACCAGTTTTCCTCATGCTTTTCAATGTCCATGCAATGCTCAGCTTGTCTGCACTTAATCTTGGTGTGGGCATCTACAGTGGGCCAGAGAAATCTGGTACACGGCCTCTGACAAGAATGACAGGGTTCAGTCCAGTAATTCCTCCGTGTTAAAATGCTATTGAAACTAAATGGAGATATTTAGTAAACCCTTGCTCTCTGCTAAACTTATAGTCTCATCTCTGAATGTCATGGGACAAGGTGACTAGGGATATAAGTTTAAAGCTAGACTTCCTCATCTGAAAAATTTAGGAGGGAGTCTGTTAATTAGGGAGTCTGAATCTGTCACACCCACAAATCCAGGAAGAGTGTCTAACTGACCCCAGCTGGGATGGTCCAGAAGCCAGGCACTGTATGTGGTAAGGAGAGGCACTGGGGGGTGTAGGAATCAAGAGAAATACTTGTGAGTCCTCATGGCATTCTGGACTCTACAGACAGGACCATCCATCATGGGGATTGCTACAGCCATGCGGGGTAAAAGAAGATAAATATGGAGGAGAAAAAGGAACCAAATAGAAGGATACTGGGTGTTGTTGAATGTGCAGATATGGAGCAGGCAGGAGAAAGTGTCCCAAGCAGGAGACACAAGATTCTCAGTGGTGTGAAAGGACAGACAGACTGGGGTGCAGAAGTGGATGGAGAATGAGAAAAATAGTTAAATAGACAAACAGGCTAGTGACCATCTCAGGCTTTCAGCAGACCTGCTTCCTATTGCTGTTTGTCAGGGAAACATGAAAGGTTGTTAAAAATACAGCTACTCAATAGGGGGCCCTTTCAAGAAGAATGTGGCTTGCCATCTACAGATACAGTGAAGGACAGAGACCTGGTGTCACAGAGGCAGCTGATGGAGGGCCCTAGTCATACTGCCCTGAACAGGAGACTGTCTCCTGTGAAGGTTTTGTTTTTCTCTAGACTGAAACATTGAGCAGTGACCTCACAACCGCCTGAGATAGGTGAGCCCAGGCTCAGTGTTTGAGGTCATTCTTTTGATTGATTGTCATAACTGGCCAAACAAACCCAACAAACTGATTTCCCACAATAAAACACTCAAATCTGTCAAGTTTCCAACCTCATGCCACAAAGGCTTCAATGGGCTAGGGATCACCTCTGTATCCACAGGAGCGGCCATCAACCGCAGCACATCCAAATTTGTTGAAAGATTAAGCTGTACATTTTTCATTCATTTTTTTTAGGTACACACAAACTGGCAATTGGAAGTCTTGCTCTGGGGAATAGACAACCCATAGCTAGCTCATTAACAGGTTATCTATGTCATATCATAGTCTTTTTGGACTGTGAATATTAAGAATAGAGTTTTTTTTAGAAGAAAAGTTCATCTAGGCCTCTATTTGGTTTCTTTTTCTCCCCCATATTTATCTTCTTTTACCCCGCATGGCTGTAGCTATCCCCACAATGGATGGTCCTATCTGTAGAGACCAGGATAACATGAGGATTCACTTGCAAATATGTATAAATTTAAATTCAGATAATTGTACTTAAATGAGCCATTCTCTACCTCTGCTCGTTGGGTGCACAGAACTTCTCTTTGCCTGATTTCAACTACAAGAGCTTAATTGCTTTCCCCTTTTATTCCATGAAGCATTTCTGAATCTGTTGTCCTCTTGGTGTGCCAAGGTCAAGGCTGCCTATCAGGTACTTGCAGAGTGCTTTGATGACCTTGTCTGCTGTGTGCCCATGGCTCCTAAAGCTTTACCAGAGGGAGCAACCTGAACAGACTAAGGCTGGACTGTGCTAATTTCTTGCCTCTCGAACCAAAGTACCCTTCTCTTTCACCCTTTCAAATTTTACCAAAGACCAGTAGAAATCTTTAGCACATAGTGGGACACACTGAATGAATAAAATGGAACTGCCAGCATCTTTGTAAAAGGGTGTACAAAAACAAACTTCCATTGTTTGTCAAGGGAAAGAGCATCATGTTTTAAAATAAACTTTCCTTTTGGAACTTTTTGCATTTAAAAAGTTACAAGGGCAGTATAACAGCTCTCCTGAAGTTTCTTGCTGTCTCCTTTGATGGCCATGACAGCTTAGTTTTTATTTTTTAATGTTTTATTTCTGTGTTATTATTTTTCTCAATTTTTATTTAACTACATATTAGTATACTGAGCCTCTTCCCCCCAACCTCCCTGTCTTCTCTTGTCCCTGTTGGTTCACTTTCATCCCTTCGATACCTCTTTTGTGTCATATCTGTACACAAGATCATATATACTATAGAACATCTAAAAGCTGCAGACGGGAGAGTGAATCCAATATTTGTCTTTCTGAGACTGGCTTAAGTCACTTTAATGTGATGATCTCCAGTTGCATCCATTTTCCTACAAACGACAAACTTCTTTATGGATGTAAAAATTCATTTAGCGCATAAACGCAACATTTTACAAATCCATTCCTCTGTTGCTGGGGACCTCCTTTGGTCCCATAACTTCGCTCTTATGAATCATGCTGCAATAAACATTAATTTCAAGTGTCTTGGTGTTATGTTGACTTAAAGTAAATACACAAAAGTAGTGTTTCTATTTTATGTGGTAGTAGTGAGGTGTCTTGTAAAATATCCTACAAAGTATACTGTTTCTCATGGTTTCCTGAGAACCGTGTATTTTGAGATATCATCTCAGGTGTACCTTCTAACATGACCTCAGGGTTGATGGGAAAGCTTGACTGCTGGTCTGAGGCAGTGTCTGTCAGGTCGTTTCCCATGCCAGTTTTGTCCTAATCCACACACTGGCTGAGATCCTGTGCTGCCCTAGCTTTGTTTTAACCTTACGTGCATTGACATTTAATCTTTGTTTTGTGAAGTTTTGTATTCTGATGAAGGTATAGTGTCATGCATCTACCATTTAGAAAGGAATTAGCCAATCTGAATGGCAGTAATGACTGGGGGCAGAGAAAGCAGACAGAAATCATTCTTACCAGCCAGACAAGAAATTCATTAGCAGAAGAGATCAGAAACTTTGATATATAGAATATTAATAAGTTAAGGATTTTATTTTTCATCAGCAAAATTTGAAAGACAAGCTGTAATTTATAAAATCATTATTTGGTTGTTGAGATTTTTTTTTAATTAGTCCCTGTGTTACGTGTGAATACAAAGCTCACATAATTGCTTAACTGCATTTTAAAATATTTATATGATTCGTTATGTACTTATAATGTCTACTTTTCTGTGGCAAATCTAATTGTTTTTTAAAAATCATTGTTAGTGACTTGCTTGAGAGCTATTTTTGTTCTTTCTCAACTAGTTAAATCTAGGTGGAAACTAAGCTAATTGGCTCATGAAACTATTGACTAGATTTACCTCATGAGTATTAACCAAAGCAGATCTTGTGCCTGTGAAGAAGCAATCAATTTCTCTACAGCCTGCTTAGCAAATGCAGATGTTTCAAACAATAGCAGGATTGGGGGTGGGGGGTGGCTTTTTTCAGTTGTTTCTTTCTTTCTTTCAAGACCTGGACTTAAGAGTCACAGGCAGGTTTACTTCTATGGTAAAAATATAATAGATCAGACAGGAAGTGTTGTGGCCTCAACCATATACATGAGACAGGACATTTCCTTTTATAAGTATATAATATATAATATTCTATAAATTATTTTTAGATATAATTAATCTGAGTTGTGAGTTTTCCCAGCACAATTTGGTATATACTTACATAATGACTTGGCTTCAGTAGAATTTTCAAAGCTGAAATATGCCTTAGAAAGTACTCCATCTGCATGCCTGGAGCCAGGTCCCACATGCGAGAGAACCTTGTCTAAAGTGACATCTAGAAATCTAGTCTCTGAGAGAGACTCCAGGTCCCCTCCTCCTGGCTCAGTTCTCTGTAGTCTACTTGTGGTGTTATTTGAAAATTGTTGCTGTTAGTCTGCCGAGTGGTTTCCTTCCGTGGATTTGAGCAGCACTGGACTTTTCTGTAAGAGCGGTGTTTTGTTCTGTTGCTCTTCCCAGAAGGTAATGTCTTTCCTCCCCCATTGAGAGTGACTTTGCCTCTGGACCCTTTCCCTAGGCAGAGCATGATTCACGCCAAAACCACATAACAAGCCTCTCTCTCCTAATTTATGGTTTTCAAATTTCTACAGTGTTTTTTTTTCCTCCTTGGTGTCCAGAATGTGTCTGAAAAGTCACAATGATTTAAATAATTGATGGCTACTTTATGGAATTGTCAGCTTGGATCCATCCTCCTGCCTCCCTGAACCACACATCCTCGCGCTGCTAATCCTTTTATGTTGCCTACATTTTTTTTTCTTCCTGGTTTCATTTAGATAATTATATTATTCACCCTGAAATATAATTGCCGTTATACTGTGGGGGAGGAGGGGGCAGAGTAGGGTGGGAGCTGCCTGCTGTTGGCATCTGCAGGTTATAAAATGTCTGTTACACTCTAGCCTCTAATTTCTTTCCCATCCCACCTTTTAAAGATTTAATTATACCTGTGTAAAAGCATAATTTGAAATGTGACTTCTGATTCTTTTGAAAGATAAAAGAGAGATTAATTCATTGTTAAACATGAACAGGCATAGTACAATAGAAGAAACTTTTAGTCTGAAATTCAGAGATTTGTAGTACATTGAGTAAACAATTTCTAAATGCCTACTGTGTGCCAAGACTTGGAAAATGCAGACAGTTGAAAAGATAGGAAGGCATCTATCCTTTAGAAATGTGTTTCCTGGTGACCAGCTACTAACATGCGGGATGGCATGGAGCAGTGTGCGTGACTTCTCTGAGGCTCCGCTTCTATTCTCCACGCAACAGTGATGGTCCAGGGGCACTCCTACCTGGGAATCCCAGTGGAAGATCAGAGAGTAGCAACCACTTTCTTCTTTGTCAGTCTTAATTGAAAGACTAAGACACTATAAAAGGGATAAATTTGCTATGACAGAAGTTGCTTCACCATGTCTGAAATCAAAGACTGTCCAGTCTGAAAGCTTTTAGACAAATGACCCCTTTTTTTCAGAATATACTCCCTGCAGGCTAAGTCCAGTAGACAAAAGCAGGGTGAGTTTGGGATCAGAAAATAGCATCTGAGCAAGTGATACTTATTATCAGAGTAGAAATAACTTTCTGTCTCAAATTATTATGTGGCATCTTTTTTGGTAACTCACAAAGCTGTTTTTCCAGTAAGAATTGTGGTTATGATGTATGCTTTTCACAAGTCTAACTTTCTGCCCATTAGTTAGATTGGAAGGTCATAACCTGGTATTTATTCTTTATATATTTATTGTTTGACTTCTATGTGGCCAGTCTTAAACAGCTCAAAAGCACAGAAAATGTGAAGATGTTAAATGTAAACACAGTGGCAGAGCAGGCTTTATAGCACTAAGAAGAAATGATGTTCATTTCTGTTGGTCCTTATAGCATTGGCTAACGTAAGCCCCAAATGACAGCAAATCGCCTGTGACAAATGAAACACAAATAGCACATGACAGAATAGAGATTTAAAGTGGATTTTATAGCATGTTTGTTTTCAAGGAGCAAGTCATAACATTTGCCTTATTGAAGAAGCTATTTTCCTGTTACAGAGAAAATAGAGTATTTAAAAAGGAACTGAGTGTGACAACCAAATGGACTTGTTTGAAATTAGCAAATTTGTTTCTTAATTACTTGTTTTTGTATTATGGAAAGTGATAAGGGACCAAGATCAGATTTCAGTAGTAACAGTTCTTTTATGAAAAAAACTAATCCACCTGAGTTGATGAAGTTTTCACATGTCCTATCTTCTCTGGAGGTAAAGACTGACTGACATAAGGAGTCTTTTCCCTTCATAGCAATGGGAGTGTTTCCCCTGGCTTGCCATCTGCCTCTTTGTTTTCTCTTCAAAGGACCTTGTCCTCTGTTGTCTAGCAATAAAATGTCATCTGGTAATAAGCCCACTCCTTTTTGTTGGAGAATTATCTTCATCTTTAGGACTGTACTCTATGGATGACTGTTGTTCAAATAATAATTATCTTGTTCATCATAGAGGGTGGTATCCTCTTACTTTGTTCATTTGATCCATCCAGTCTAGGTGTGTAGTTAGATTTTCCTGCCTGGACCAGTCAGGACAAATCTCTCTTACCCGCCAGTCCCACAGTTGCTCAGACCCAACCAAGAAAGCATACAGAAACTTACATTGTTTAGAAACTGTATGGCCGTGGCAGGCTTCTTGTTATCTGTTTCTTGTATCTTAAATTAACCAATTTCTGTTAGTCTATACTTTGCCACATGGCTTATGGCTTACCAGTGTCTTTACATGTTGCTTTTTATGGCGGCGGCTGGCGGTGTTTCTCTCCAGCCTTCTAATTCCCAGAATTCTCTTCTCTCTTGTCCCGCCTATACTTCCTGCCTGGCCACTGGCCAATCAGAACTTTATTTACACAGAGTGATATCCACAGCATAGGTGAGTCATTCTGTTGTTCATTTTGAGTCAAATGTTCAGATAGTGCTGCTGTGTCTGGTCCATTCATCTAGTAGCCAAACTAGAGCAGAGCTAAGCACACTTTCTCTACAAAGTGCTGGACTGTAAATGAGCCATGTGATTCTGGTTATCTCTGTTTAAATAACTGAGCTATTATACTATAAAAGCAAGCATAGACAGTGTGTAAAGGAATACATATAGCTGTGAGCTAGTTAAACTTCATTTACCAAAAAAAAAAAAAATGCAGCAGCTAGATTTTGCTACAGGTTGTTTTGCCAACTCCAACTTTAGTTTGTTGGAAATTGTTCATTTTTGTTATTTTAATCTAAAAATTTCCACCCATGTGCTCACCCATGGCATTTTTATAATGTTTGCCCATGTATAGAATGAATGGATAGTAGTTAATTTATGCTTTGCCTAAGTAATACAGTAAAAGAACTTAAATTAATAAAATATATATGCCTTCTAGAGGACATATAATATGATGAGAATAATAATATATTAGCCCTCTTGAGTGCCAGCATTTGAAAAAGCCATTCTTTTTTTGGCAAGTACTGGTTTACAGTCTTGGTGGTTCTGTGATTGCCTCTCTCCGAACTCTAACTTCCTCCTGCCTATGTGCAGTTCTTTCATCATGCCCCTCGCCATATCATTTGGCAGTGATCCATATTTGGGTAATGAGATAGTTTGTTGTGCCTGCAATGAAGAAAATGATTTAAAATGTTTTTAATAAGTTAGCAGGAGCAAGTGTTGAAATTGCTGTAATGAGATAATGACAGTGCAGCACACTGCTTTGAAGATTGTGCTCTGGTGACAACGCAGGCTCTTAATAAATTTTCCCCCGAATTTTCCTTGGCAGGCTTATTCAGCACTTGTCTGTTTGTCTACCAATAACAAGAAGTGGTCACTGAGTTGGAGGTCACTGGAGAAGACGAGACTGGCGCTCATTAGGCAGTGTTAATGGCTTTAGGATGTCAGCCATGGACCACTTGGGCCAATAACCAAATCCTGTAGTGATAAGTGCTTTCTGAGAATATTAAAATCCAGATTTCTGATTCTAAGACCAGTATACTAGATCTGTCCTTTCATTATGCCTAGACCTGTCAATCATGTGAACTTTGTTTCTTTGATATTTTAAGTGTTTTTTTTTTAACCTGAGAAATATTTGAGTTTTTAAAACATGTTTTTACTTATTATTTGAGAGTTCCATTCATGTATACAATGTATTTTAATCAAATCCACACCCCACACCCACTTCTCTTCTCTGTCCCCTCCCATTTCCCCCTCCAAATTTGAAAGTTATCTAATCCTCTGCACTTTAGCCAACACGTATCTTGTGTGCATACTCAAAACACAGTACAGTCAGTGTAAAACACTAGAGCAACAGAGATGAACACAGAATCCTGCCTCAACTTTATTGTTTATCAAAGAGGAGAAGATACACTAGCAAATTAGCATTCTGTTCCACATGATGTACATTCATATAAGGCACCTTGGGAGCTTGCATGATCAATTGCAATTTGCAGGTCATTTAGAAAAGATTTTAAAAGAGAGATGACTTAATGAATCTAGAAAGGTTGCTAGTATTTTGCATGTTGCTGGTAGAGGAAGAGGCCTTGAGAAAGGTATAGCAGCCTAGCTCATCAAGGATGACAGATACATTGTCATATATGCCCAGAAAGGGGACACCTATGCAGTGATGGAAAAGAATAAACAAACAACATGTTATTCATTTTTGAATTGACTTAATGAATATTTTTGTTCTTAGTTCATAACATAGGTTTCTGCTAAACTAGTGTAGGCTGGCCTGGAATTCATGATCCTTTTACCTCAACCAGAATCCTGGGATTGTAAGCATACACCATTACACTCAGCTATTGTACATACTGTTCACCAAAGCAAGACACAAAGAATATGTAATACCTGATTTTATTTATGATGTGCCAAGTTATCCTATGGAGTTTAAAGATGTATATTTTACATGATAAAGGGTAGAACCAAGTTGCTGCAGAGGCTACCTTAGGTGGGAGGAGAGACAGTTTTGAATAGAACAGGGAAGTACTGAGGATATTCAGAATTTTTATTTCTTTTCCGGTTTGGTTTCTATTCAATGTCTCCTTAATGATTATTTATTAAGATATGCACTCATACTATAAACATTTTTGCAAACATATAATTAGTCTATTTTCGGTTACTATAACAAAATAGTTTATAGAGAGGTTTATTTGACTCATAGTTTTAGGGTCTGTAAGTCTAAGATTGGACAGCCCTATCTACTTGGCCTCTTATTAGGGTCTCAGATGGCATCAGAATAGCAAAAGTGTATGATGAAGTAGTCACAGAGTAAGACACAAGAGAGACATTCAGGGACTCAGGCTTGCCACATTTTATAACAATCTGTTCCTGTAGGAATCAACTGGAGTCTTAATAGAACTCCATTAATCTATTTCAGGAGAGATGCCTCCAATAACCAAGTACTTTCTACTAGCTCCTATTCTCAAAAGAGTCCACCCTCTCTTACTGTTGCCATTCTTGAGACCAAGATTCTAGTTCTTAAACTTTTGGGTGCTACATTCAATATATTTCCAAATGAAGGCAGTGCATTATATGTGTGTGTGTGCACACATATGTGTAAATGTGATAAAATAGAGTTAAAGAGGAGACATTTTTGAATGAGTAGAAGGAGTGGGTTTTATCATAGTCCATTTAAGCAAAACCCAGTGCCTGATGGCTCTAACAACAATTTATTAGTTACAGTTTCAGTTGCAGAGAAATCTTAGATCATCTAGACTCTCTTCAGCTTTGGGATTAGAATTGCACTGTGGAGACTGGAATATCAACATGTGAATGGGAAGTTTGATGGTTTAGATGTGAAATGTCTCCAGTAAGCTCCTGGGTTTGAACACTTGGTTCCCAGCAGTAGCACTGTTTGGGAAGTTTATGGAAATCTTAGCCTCACTGGAAGAAGCTGGTCACTGAGATCAAACTTTGAGACTTTCTAGCCCAGTCTCACTTCTTGGTAACTCTGTTTCCTACTGTGGATGCGATGTGACCTGCAGGCTTACTGCTCTTGTTGCTATGCCTTTCTTGTCTGAAGCCATGTCTTTCTCACTATGGTGAAATGATCCCTTGAAACAATAAGCCAGAATAGACTCTTTTTTCTTAAGTTGCTCTTGTCCAAGCATCTAATCATAGCAACGGGAAAGGTGACTAGTATAGAAAGTGTAAACATTCAGTCCTGTAGCCAGGTTTCTCCATCCAGCCAAGCCCCCACAGTCCCGTGGTCCGCTTATAGAATAATCATTCAGAGGCTTAATATTATTTATAACTGCTTGGCCACCAGCTCAGGCTTATTACTGACTACCTTTTACATTTAATTTAGCCCATAATTCTTATCTGTGTTTAGCCATGTGGCTTGGTACCTTTTCTCAGTTAGACATTCTCATCTTGCTTCCTCTGCATCTGGCTGGTGACTCCTGACATAGCCCTTCCTTTTCCCAAAATGCTCCTCTCTGCTTGCCCCACTTATACTTCCTGCCTGGCTACTGGCCAGTCAGCATTTTATTTATCAACCAAATCAAAGCAACACATATTCACAGCATACAGAATGACACCCCACAGCACTTCCCCTTTTTCTGTCTAACCAAAAAGGAAGGTTTTAACCTTAACATAGTAAAATTACATATAATAAAAGTTATCAAGCAAGAATTACAGTTACAATAGCTAGTCTATTTGTATTTGGCAAAATTAAAGAAAATATTCTATCTATCCTATATTTGTGAGTCCAGAGTTTCATATCTAATTTATCTTTTATTATCACCAAGGAAAATTATAATTATAATTATCTAGTCTTCAACTATATCAAAGACCCCAGAAGGATATAATATTACCTAAGTAAACAGGAAGAGCATTGTAATCAACTTCCAAAAGTTCTAAAATGATAGAGACAGCTGGCTGCCTGGACAGTCACCCAAAGTTCCTATGCAATGTTGGGGCATCCTCTTTAGCCTATAGTCCTAGAGTCTCTCAGTCACTTCTCTGTGTGTCCTGTAGAATGTCTGGCAGTTTCTTCTGTGAAGCAGGAACCTGAAGGACAATTTTGTCTTACAAAGCTTCGTGGTCACCTTCCTATGGGTCCTGCATGTCCATTTTATACAATATACTATCAAGCAGTTGATGCAAGGGCACTATTTTGCCCAGTGGCTAACTTTTGCCACAGAGAAAGCAAACTCCATAATGAGTTTATTCCATGCACATCATACTCTTTGAAGTAATTGATGCTGTCAGGAGCAGACATGTCTCATTGTCCAGAAATGTCTAAGTTTTAAAAACATTTTAAATGCCATATTCTGTAGGTTTTTAAAGTGTTTGAAGATTACCTACCTAATTGAAATATATCTATGTGTTCCTAGAAAACTTAACTAACATGACTGTAAGTTTTATTATCATAGATGACTAATTATTAATCAGTATTTCTCAACTATACACTACAATCTTAAATGAGTTGCACAAACAAAATACTTTAAACAAGAGTAGAAATATACATACAGTATAACAAAATTAACTTTAAATTTGTAATAAACTAAAATCTATAGCAATTTAAAATAAGTTACTCTTTAAAAGTAGATGCAGTAATCTACCCTTTCATTCTATCATATCTAGGTCAATCCCCCTTTGTTTTTTAGAAAGAGATTGACTATGACCAATAATTTGTAACCAACAACCTAAACAAAGACAAACATCCATAATCTATTTTTTTGCAGGTGAATGAGGGCATAGTGTTCTAGGCTACTTCCTGCTGATAGGGTGCACTGGTAGTCTTATGGGGATCATGAAAAAATTTGGGATTATGGCCAAGTCCTGGGAAGACCAGCTATAACCTTTATTGATAGGTACCATCTGTTAAGGTTCAGGAGGTCTGGCTTGATTAGATCTGGTCCATCTTAACCTGGAACAAATGTATAGCCTCTTGCTTCCTGTGGAAACCAAACCTCTTTTCCAAAGAAACATATCCGTAGACATAAATTTTGAAGTCAAGATACCTTTAAAATATATATATTGGTTTAACTGAGCAGCCTTTACAATCAAATGTCTTTCTGCAGTTAAAAATCTCAAAGACAATATAATCCAGACTCTTTGTGTGATTCCCATCTTCACATGGCTTATTTTTTTATATTAGTTTTATTTTCTCTTTAAAGACTTTATTTTTTAACGCTTCTATTTCTTTATATAACTGTCTATATTCCTTTTCTTCTCTCATCCAAGCCTACGTACACTTTTACACACACTGTAAACTCTTTAGGGTTTATCCCATCTGAATCTTATTGTGAATCTATTGTTTTAAACTATGGTGGCTAGTACTGAAGTAGCAGTCTTGGCTGCTGACTCCACCCATCTTAGCTTTTCAACATGGCAGAGGTAATTCACTGCCATCTCTGGGAGCCATGCTTTCTGCTGACTCTGGGAGGCAGTGGATCCGTGCTTCCATCTAGTAGCATATAGCCAAGAAAAACAACTGCTACTACTGCTGCTGCTGCTGCTGCTGCTGCTACTACTACTACTACTTTTCTTCTGCTTCTGCTTCTTCTTCTTCTTCTTCTTCTTCTTCTTCTTCTTCTTCTTCTTCTTCTTCTTCTCTTCCTCCTCCTCCTCCTCTTCCTCCTCCTCCTCCTCTTCCTCCTCCTCCTCCTCCTTCTTTTTTTTCTGTACTAGCAAAAGCTAAATCCACTGCACAGTGTTCTGTGCGGCTTGGAGACACCACTGTGTACTGTGGTAGGAATCCATCATGCTGCTTAGTTTATGGCGGCTGGCAGCCAGCGCCATCTCATAGGCAGCTGTTGGGAGATGAGTCTCTTTGCTGCTACTGGCATGAGACTGTGGGACTACAACATCTAGTGTGGCTCCATTTCTGTGCATTCAGAATCTTTAAGCTTTCTTAGATCTATGTGGGTCAAATATAGCCGGAAGTTTTCTCTGTCCCACCAAGCCCCCACAGTCCCATGATCTGCTTATAGAATAATCGTTCAGAGGCTTAATATTATTTATAACTGCTTGGCCATTAACTCAGGCTTATTACTGACTAGCTCTTACATTTAATTTAACCCATAATTTTTATCTATGTTTAGCCATGTGGCTTGGTACCTTTTCTCAGTTAGACATTCTCATCTTGCTTCCTCTGCATCTGGCTGGTGACTCCCGACACAGCCCTTCCTCTTCCCAAAATTCTCCTCTCTGCTTGCCCCACCTATACTTCCTGCCTGGCTACTGGCCAGTCAGCATTTTATTTATCAACCGAATCAGAGCGACACATATTCACAGCATGCAGAACAACATCCCACAGCACAGTCCATTGTAGGTGTGAAGGATGTTTTGCAGTAGAACCTCATAGTCACTACTTGGCTGTAGATAGGACACCAGGATCTACTATGGGACAAGAAAACTGCTCATTTTCCTGTCTTCATATCCTCCTTAAATCCAGTGACCACCTCAAATATATATGCCCTTCTGTACATTATGACCTGAACTGACTTCTTCACCATAGCTGAAAATTCCTTTCTGACTAGTTTAAATGTATGGTCCTTACTGCTCACCTTCTTCTTCAGATCCTCACCCATGTCACTACTTATTTCTCATACCCAACTCAATTTCTATAACCAAACAAAATCTTCCTCCAGAGCCAATTCTTTAAAAGGAAGTCATTTTAAGTCTCCTAAAATCTATTCAAAAAAATATGTATTTACCTCTTTATTTACAATTCTTTTCTACTTTGGAATAGATTTTTGTTCCTGTCAAATAGATGTATTTATTTAAAAAACCCTACTCATACCTGAAAATCCAAACATATCTTTTTATGTAACTTTTATTCATTTTCTTTGACAATTTTATATATATATGCCTGTAGCCAATAGCCAGTAAGGGCATTATGGTCCTATGAATCCCTCCCAGATCCACTGGTCCAGTCATCTGCATGCCCAGTACAGACAAGTACATCTGCTGAAAGAGCATAGTGGCAGTGGCCATATAATGCCCAAAAGATAGCATTCCATAGCCCTTCTTCATGTCTTCTGGCTCTTACATTCCCCTCCTGCCTCCTCTTCCACAGTGTTCCCTCAGCCTTAGAAGGGGTGGCCTAAGTGTCCTATTTAGGATCAGGAATCCACCATCACTTATTCTCAGCACATTGAGAAGCCATGGGTAATTGCATTCATTGCCATTCCTTATAAAGAGAAGCTTCTCTGACTTATACATAAATATTTGGAATGCAGTTTGGCATCATGTCACTTTAGCTGAACTACTAACAGTAAGTTGCCACCTAAGGCCTAAGACTTACCTATTCATGGGGTTTGGATTGAGTTCATAGTATCAGACATGAATTCTCTCCTGTGGAGCAGGCCTCAAATCTAACCAAAGAATGGTCAGTTACCACCATAGCTCATGCCACTATTGCACCAATGCATGTCTTGACTGTCAGGCTGGCATTGTAGTTGGTAAGTTTACAACTAGGTAACACCCCTGATGTCTGTTCTTCCTCAGCAGACTACATAGCACCTTTATCAGCATTACAAACTCTAGGAGGGGAAGTACCTCTAGAGCAGTCCCAGTTTAGTTTCTCTGTGTCTTGCAACAACAGTATTCACATCAGCTAGTTCTGATGGATAGCCAAGGGGAATACAAGTCTCTGGGACCTCCCTGACTAATAACTCCTAAGGTGCTATCCCTCGCATGCCAGTGCAAGGTCTGTTTAATAACCCCATGACTTTTAGGAACAGCCTGAATATCTCCTTTCTAACTCTTTAACAATTTTTTTCAATTAGCTTACAAAGTAGTAGGTTTCCATATAGCTTTTTCAGACCACTTTTATTTTGATTAATCATTCCTCTAAATGTTATCTTGATATTTGTAATTGAGGTGTATGTCTGTGAGTAGCCTCTACATCATGGACACTTCAGTTCTATTGCTGTGGCTTTCTCTGTGTTTGAAATGAATAAATCCTATTATTTAGAGAGATGATATGAAGGCAAACTCTAACTAGGTAGACATATGTTTTATGACTTTTTCTGCATAGTAACTATAGGTGTGTGGTCCATGAACATCCTGTTCCTACTTTGTCTTACAACAAATGGACTACTGGGAACATTTTCTGGAGTTGAAATGCTTGAGCATCCAGTGTGGACCAAATAGAAAAGAGAAAGCCAGATTCAAAATATAGCCTCTGTCCTTTTCCTGACTGAAGATGCCTGTGGGCTAGACTGAGCCCAACCAAACTGTCTGGTATCTAATTCTATTGGAAAATGAAAAACATTGACATATCATTCAGTGACCAAAACACTTCATATATGTCACTCTCCAGCTTATAGTGCCTGCCACACCCAACCTTCCCTCCTGGAATTATAGAACCACTCAACACCTAGCCATGGTGATTCCTTATCAATGAAGCAGTTGCATGTTCCTTGCTATCACTTTCGAGCCTCATTTAAATTGAAGCCCACACTTCATGTGTATACAGTGGCCCCAAGGTGATCCATCTGAATATTTTAACAAACCACAGGCTCCTGTTACAATCATGTCATAAACACAGTCATCTGACTTCATGCTGGGGTAGTGTCAGAGCACTGATAGCAAACTCTCCTTCTGGAAGGTTAACTGGTGAAACTTTTCTGTCTTACAAGACACTAAAGAATATAAAAGGTTCTCTATAATAAACCAACAAGCTTGGCAGTGACTGTGATAACTACCATCTCCTCCTGACTCTACAACCATACACACCATGTGTGTTCATACCCATACAGAAAATCATCCATAATACCTCCAAAATGGTGAAATCATATTTATATCTATGAAGTTGGTCTTTAATCAAGCAAAGAAATGGGAGATGATGTGAAAGGAAATTTGTAAAAGGGCAATGCAAGAAGCAAGCTGAGACTTGAATTTTTTAAAATCCATTTCTATCTCTGTCAGTTGCTTGCTTCATTACTTTGGGCTTGCATTCAGTCTTTTAAATCTTGAGTCCTATCTTTTGACTCAGTTTCTTTTCTTTGGATTCTTAGAAACACTAACAGTAGAAAGCATAGGCTAATTTGAAGATATGCAAGAACCTGAGAGTCTCAGCCCTTTACCTCCCTTAATTTAGCTCTGTGTTGGTAATGTGCATCCCATGCTTGACACAATGCCTTTGAAGCTCTTCTGCTAGGCAATAAATAGTTACCTCACCTGTATTCTAGACAGAAAGACTCCATACTTTTATTCTTGAAATTATAGATCCAGTTAACAAAGACAAATGTAGGGTAGTGCACACATCAGCAAACTGGTTTTCCTTTGTGAACCATAACAATCTGTCTTGTGACTATAAGCAATTCTCAACTGAAGTGGTTTGCCTGGCTAGTTCTTGAATTTATGATGGTGAAAAAGTGATACACATTAAGTGGACACTGTACTTCAAATTCTGAATTTTGATCTTTCCTGGGTTAGTGCATATACTCCAGGCTTCTTGGGATGGCAGGCATGGGAGATGAATCTCAGATCCCAGACTGCCATGCAATTGTGAGGGTGATCACCTGCCGTTCATAGTGCTATGTTGCTAAGCTCAATTGGACATCAGGTTAGGTGAATCAGTAAATTCATTTTGTACTTACATCGAATTTATCAGTATACAACCCTACCAGCAATTGGTGATCATCTGTATACTCAGGTTTGCTCTTGTAGAGGGAAAAGAGCTTATACCATAAGTAACTAAACTCAGTTGTCCATCTGTGTTCTAGTAAATTAAAATCAGTTATCAAGAATAGACAGCAAGTCAGATTTGGCCCATTTGTTTATTAACAAATACAGTGGTAAAAATCTGTATATTGAACTAGGGTTTAATCGTCATAACTTGATGGGCCTCATCAATTTTATATTTATTTGCAGTTTGTGGTAACAGTGCTGCTTTTGCTTCCTGTATACAGTTCAATAGGAAAATTTAGGTAGGTATTTATTCACCCTGAGAAACGTCATAAACATAGCCTTTCTGCCTAGATTATTAATATTATTCTCTAAAGAAGAGAGAGTTAGGACTCACTTATAATTCCCCATAATACCAGAGTATCTTGATACTTATGGATTGGGAGCAGGGCCCCCACAACCCCCTGAAAGAGCCCCATGCTGGAAGTTAGGCTACACCTGGAAATATCCATAAGAATGTTCTTCTAATTGGAAACCTTAGCAGTCTGTCAGAGGGGAGCACTATGGGCCCCTTCTGCTTGAGAGCATGGTTTCGGGAAGAGCCCAGGGGGGACCACAAGGCTGATATTCCTAACATGGACCCTGGTAGTTGGTGGGATGATGGGCATTTAGTTGCATCTCTTCCATGTAAGCCTTCCCAAGAGTTTAGACTTGCCAAGGATATGGTACACTGGAGTTTTGTACTAATGCTTCCCCAGTTCCTGTATATTTAATATCATGGATCTTCCCTGCTAACTTGTCCTGTGAGGAAGAAGTATGGATGATGGCTGCATCTGAAAAGCAGCAGTGTATCGGGCATAGTGAAGGCCTAATTGCTCTGTCACTGTCCCTAAAGCATACATGTCAATTTGTTGACCACTCACTCTTCCGCAACTCTTCCCTTTATTCTGTCCTTCAACTGTCATGCCCTACCCACAAGCATGTCTCAGCTCTCCTCTGGGATTGGAAGTATGCTTATTCTTATTCTAATAGTGCCAGCTTCTGAAATGTCTTTTAAAAATGACAGTTTGCTCATTTAATTTTTTCTTACCTTGCCATTCTTAGCTTCTCAGTGAGATTGTAAATTTTCTGAAATATGAGACTATTTCTAATCCAAATCTGCCTCCATCTCAGAGCCTTGCTAATGGTAGGCCATTCAGTGTGTGTTGTTAAGCAAAGGTATGTTTAAACAAAAGTAAAGATGCTTTTGGTATCAGAAAGTCTCCCTAAAACCAAGAATATTAATAAGCATAAGCTTTTTTTGGTGCTTCTGCCTTGTATTTGGAGGTCTCCTAACCTTAATCTAGAGATCTGAATATAGTTCATATTCATTCATATTCTGGTAAATATATAACAACCAACTTTCTAGGAAAGAATTAGAATGAGAGGGGACTTATATTAGGCTCGTATTTGTAGTGTTTGCTAATAGCCATGATATATCTTTTCCTACACGGCTAGTTTAATGCTACTAGCATGATGTGCTCTCTTAGGAATACAAAGTAGTATAGGATTATATGGAATTGCCCTCATGTAGATACAACAGGCATAAGTAACCCTTAGAACATATAAAGTAGGACAATATACAATAACTAGAAAGTAGTAGCTATTGAGTATCACTATAACTTTCATTAAATTATTTAATTGTACATTTACATTATATAATTTTTAATGACAGATGCATTTGCTAACTGACATACTGAAGCCTTAAAAATGCTAAGAGTGCACTGCTATGACCTAATAGGATGTATCCCTAGCACATCACTGTTTATTGTCCTGTTTATTTTAATGGGTTATTTGTCTGCCTCCTTCCACAAGTTATGAGCTTTCCAAAGGTAGAGAACTGTTTTTGTTCATCCAGCATTGCATCTTTGAAACAAAACATAGATATTCAAATATTCATTGACTGAATAAATTAGCCCAATTTTTTCATTCTTACCAAATTAATACAACCTAAAAACAAAGGAAAATGGTTTCTTTTTTCTAAAAAAAAATCCTACCTTATTTTCTTCCTCTTGGTTGTCTTTAACTATATACAGTGACTGTTTGTCCTGAAGCACTTCAGTGCATGAAATATTAATGTTTTCAATATCTTGCAACTAAGTATATGTGAGTTATTCATGGGCATAGTGTTCAGAGAAATAACTCTTAATGTAAATATGTTCAGGAACTATTTTTCAGCATAATGTCAATTTTTTGAGCTGCTTGTGTTCTTTTACCTCAAGAAAACATTGCCAGTCCCTGTGATATATAGATTATTTGTTTTGATGAAATTGCAGAAAATGTAAACCCTTTTATGGATATTCTTCTATACCTTAAGGCTCAAGCTTTTGCACTGATCAGAATGCAGAAATAGAATTCTTAGCACTTACTCACTTCAGGGCATGCTAAGGAAAAAGGAGTATGATTCTCATGGTCTAGGCTAGCCTTTCACAGAATATGTTTCATGAGCTCCAGTCCTGAAGGTTGTTAATAGGCACTGTGTGCAAACTGGTTACAAGGTCAAAATAAGTTTGGGAAGACCTTATTTCCACACAAAATGGGCTCTTTGCAGTAGTACATAACAGAAGGAGATAAAGTAAATACTATTTCCCAAATGAAGTATTCTTCTGTAAGAGATTGCAGACCAAATGTTCCAAGGAGTTCTGTGGGAAACAGTACATTCATTATGATCTGACTTATAAAATCACAGAGTGCTTAGAAGTGAGAATACAGAGGTTCCCTGGTTATACTTCCTGCCCACACACTCAGGTCAGAGCCTATCTCATGTGCCTCCCAGCAGCTCTGCTGGATATAACTTTGGAAGAAACTTGCCTTCTCACCTTCAGACAGTGAACAAGGAAAGTCCTCCAGGTGAACCAGAGCTTTCTTTACAGTCACTCTCCTTCTTCTTTCACCATCTGAAATGTCGGGAAAGCAAGTTAGCCTTCCAAATTATTGTTACTTCCTGTTTCTCTTTTCTTCTTTGGGCAAAGTGTAACTAATTCAATCCTTCCTTCAATAAGGAAGTTCCTAGAAGTCTCATGATCCTGATTATTCTCCCCTTGATAGTGTCCGGTGTCTCTCTCCAAACAGGATACTAGACTTTAGTACAATGATCTTTTCCAAACACAGATGTTAACCTTTTCTTCAGCAAATACTCTGGAGCCACTGTTTCTATCTGGGACATGATTGTAGGTGCAGAGAATACAGTCAGCTAGATGTTGAGAACAGTGGTTGGGAATAGGTGACTTATTTGGGGGCGGTGATGAGAGAATACTTCTCAGTAGGTGCCATTGCACGGTTTCCTGAAACAGTGTGAGTGAAGATGTAAGGGGTCACGGAGGAAGGGGCCAGGGGCAGGCTCAGTGGTGGAAGTCTGATCCATGGAAAAGGAGCCTGAAGAGGAGGTAAAGAACAGGGGAAAGTAACTTGAGATTTCTTAGAGGAAGTTGACTGCTAGCTTAGATAAGGTAGCTGTGGCTCTGCTAAGTATAAATTTTAAACATTGTGGACTGAGTTGGAAGATCTTTAAGCACAAGACTGGATTGACAGAATTTTCAAAAAATAATTCTAGTTAATTTGAGTTTCTATACATCATCATGTTAACACCATACCATTTTGAATCTAGATCAAATTGTTACAATTGTTTTTACAAAAATCTGGTCAAATTTCTAATTCATAATGATTTTTGTTGTTATTTTATTGCTATTTTCTGATAATAGTGATTTGACCCTTTCTCTCTTAAATTTCATAATTCTGGTCTTACACCTGTCAGGATGTTTAGGCCTGACTTTGCCACTAATTGTAGTTGATTGTTCTCAGCACTCTGGCTTTTTAGATGAAATTTCTTTGTTTAAATTCTCATAATCCAAGAGACTACTGAAATGTAATCAGTAATTTCTAGAATGTGCTCTCACCCCATTGTAAACCTGTACACTGCTCTCCCTTGTTTTGTCTTTGTGACAGAAATTGGGTTATAAGGAAAAATGAAGAACTTAGAAAGTATCCTTTCTCAGGGAAGCATCTTCTGCCTCTATATATAAGCCTGCATCAGTTCATCCATAGTGAGTTTACTGAGCATTCTTCCTGTGACAGTTAACAAAGATGTGCACACACACACACACACACACACACACACACACCAGACAATTGTCTTTCCTCTTAGGTATCCCTTGAAGGATTGGTGGAAATGAGATGGGTTTAGTTACTGGAAACTAGATGTAGTCAAGTATATAGCCTTTTACACCTAATGTTCAAAATCTAAAGTACACTTGGCCATGGCTTAAGCAGTCAAGGTCATTTCAGGCTTTTTTAAATGACACTGTTCATTAGCTTGACACAAGGTAACTAGGTGCTTCTTCACCAGCTGGAACATCTGCTCCATTTAGCCTGCTGGGCTCTGCTGCCATCCTCCTTTCTCTTTCCCATTGTTTCCCTTCCAAGATTTCACTCCTTGTTTTGCCTATAACCAGCATTATTTTACAAAGAAAGAAAAATCTCACTTTGCCCTAATGTCTGAATTGCTCAACACTGGGCTTAGGTGTGCCTGACTCCAGCCTCAAACCCTTGTTTATTGCTAGTCTCCAAGCATGTTGGTTCAGCTTAGCAAACTCCTAACCCTGGTGTGTGTTTTTGTACCTCCAGTGGCACAGTGATCTTGTTTTAAGGGTAACTACCACTTCTTCTGGCCAGGTTAATTGTAAGAAGCACAGCTAGTTGATGTTAGCTAAGCAGTGTGTTCCAGGTGCATCCTTCAGCTGGAATGTCTCATGAGTAGGGCTCTCACAGTTCACAGGCTCTGGGGGGCTCAAGATGTTGACTGTGTTTCCATTTGTCTTCCTAGAAGTAGTTCATTTTACTTTTAAGGAAATGGGGTACATGGAGGAAATAGCCTTAACCAGGAGCTAGGTTACTACCTCATCCGAGAATAAGGGCCACAGTTTCTATCCTGGGTTCCAGAAAATATCCTCATATGAACTTTCTGTTAACCACTCAGCTTCCTGTTCCTGGGATAAATTAATGGTAATGCTGTGAAGGCAGACCCTGGGTACTAGTAGATTACAGTGGTGCCCAAGGAGATCATTGTGTCCACTCTCATATGTCTGCCCCTTCCTGTTGGTCTTCAGACACCCTATGTGTTCATCTTTAGCATTCTTCTCAACTGTTAAAAAGGCATACACACAAAGGGGTTGGTGGGGAGGCTAATCCTGTATTTCACATGCTGTGAGGCTAAAAGGAGTGTAAGGGGAAAGAAGTTTACATCTGACAGTCTTACTGATCATTGCTGATAAAAACTGGCAGAAAGAAAGGTAATCGGAGCCTCGGGAATTCAATTCACTCCTTTAATCCACTCAGCAGATATTTTATTTTTAAAATACAAGTGCAGCCATCAGCAAACTTGAGAGGCTGTATGGGACCCTGAGGCACTTTAAACTTTGGAGCCCTCTAAAATCCCAGCCCGTCTCTACCTTCAAATGGCCCTCCTAGCCGTTTTGTCTACTTAGGTATACCCCCTCACTTTCTCCTTCCTTTACTCCCTAGAAACCAATTAAAAAAAAGAAAAAGAATTTACCTTTTGGCATTAATTAAAGAAAGAAGATGCCTTCTGATCTAGACCTTCAGCTAGAGATTGGTGTAGTACATTATTCCTACTACTTAGGACCTTCTGACTGGCCCCATGTCTTTCTTGGTTGAGGAAGCAGTAGCCCAGGCTGCCCCTGGCTGATGTCAGGTCATTTGGGCTTCCTCCATCCCTAGCGCTCTGCCAAATGGTTCCTACCAGCAAAGAATAATGGGTAGTGTCTTGTGCATGACCTGGCCTAGGCATTTGATGCAAAACCTTGTCTGCCTGATAGTGCTCTCTCAAGTCTCCTGAGCCACTAGCCCTCCTAGAACAATCCAATAGTTTCAACCAGAAAATCAACTTAGTTCCACCTGCAAATTTCAGCTGTTCTGCACTACCCTAAGAGATATGAAATTAGATACCCCAAGAGATATGAAAGTGAAATGCACAGCCATGACCACCACGTGTGTTCCATTACAGGATGTGTAAGATTGATTCTTTACATCAGCTCTCAAGCAACAGCACAACTTCATCTGGAGATGTGTGACTTTGCTGCAGGATTCACACTGCATTTGTTCATCTTACCCCGGGTGCCAAAGCTGCAATGTGATAGCACTGTTAACATGTTAGAGGATGACAGACATGCCTGAAAAGAATAGTGTGGACCCTTTGCTTTGGGACAAAGGGACAAGCAATTATTGATAAGAAAGTGAGCATTAAGTCAGCCCTCTGTGTCCCATCTGCTGCTCAAAGTAGATAACCATGCTTTGAATTCCACAAAAGGGAAAAAAATATGGCCAAATTGTAAAAATTACTCACAGTTTTCTGTCTACCTGTGTAGACTGAATTGGAGAGAAGCACTGATTTAAATCTGGTACCTGGTAGCAAGCGGTTGGCACTCTCACTTCTAACCATGTAAACAGGTTTCTTCCTTCAGTTCTGAACCCGTTTTCTTACCTATAATCTGAGCTCTTCATCTCAAAAACTATGAGAAAGATTAAATGACCTGGAATGTGTAAAAGCACTTTATAAGGTATAATCCTACCTGAACATTAACTTTAAGAAACTAACTCATGCAGTTAAGGCGGCATGGGCTTTGGAATTAGATGTGGGACCATTTCCTAGAAATACCACTGTATATGTGACCTTTCACGGGAAGTTCAACTCTCTTGAGACGTAATTTCAATATCTGTAAGATGGAAAAATACTACATTGACCCTTAGAGCACAGTATGGGGATTAGTGAATACATATGAAAGAATGTGTGTGTTTATATATATGTGTATATGTATACATATATGTTTATATTTTACATATATGTATAAATGTATATATTTACCTTATATATAATGTACATTTAAGTTATTGGTGCAGTGAAAAGAATGCATGTGCATGTTTTTTTAGCAAGTTACAAGAGAGCATTACAGTGGTGGAACACATAGGGCACACTGCCTGGGCCTCACTTCTGGTGAGGCATTTACTCACAGTGTCATATCACCTGTTTGCTTCTCAGTTACTCTGGATTCCTTGGTTGTAGGGAGACTGTCTCTCACCTCGTGTGCAGCTCCTAGTGACCTACTACATGTAGTAGACCCTCAGGAAGTCTGTGGAACGAGTGCATGCCTTTTTTCTCCTGCCCTTATCTTTTAACCCCTGTGGTAGTTCACAGATATCATTTACATGTATAAAATGACAACAAACTAGAAAGTATTGGTCAATTAAGGAAATCCTCAGAAACACTCCCATTCTTCATCTTTGGGGTTCTTGGTGGCTTTTGATTCAAGTGACCTCATAGATTCTCACTTAAAGCCAGAAGCACTGTACAGGAATTGAACAATATACTTGCATGCTGTGCTATTATACTGGCACTAAGCACACGAATGGCTTTGAGGAGGGCACCTGAATACCTTTTAGAATTACACATATTGGAGCTCCTTGGGGGTATGGTGGGTAGTTGGGAAATGTTTGTAGTTAAAGTTTTCCTGCCTGGTTCACAGTCAGGACAAATCTCTCTCACCCACCATGCCCATAGACGTTCAGACCCAACCAAGTAAACACACAAAAACTTACATTGTTTACAAACTGTATGGCCATGGCAGGCTTCTTGTTATCTACTTCTATCTCAAATTAACCCATTTTTATTAATCTATATTTTGCCACGTGGCTTGTGGCTTACCAGTGTCTTTACATGTTGCTTGTCATGGCAGTGGCTGGCAGTGGCTCCATCCAGCCTTCCACGTCCCACAATTCTCCTCCTCTGTGTCCTATGTACCCTATCCTTCCTGCCTGGCTACTGGCCAATCAGCACTTTATTTTAACCAATCAGAGCAACACATTTGACATACAGAACATCCCACAGCAAATGTTCCTTCTTGGGTGGTGCTAAATCACTAGTATCAGAAAGTTCTTTAAACTTTCACCATCTGAATACAAACTCATAATAAAGACATTTCCAAATTAGTCAAAGCATTGTCTTAGGCACCGTTTATGCTTCGTCTACTCTGAACATGAAATGACATCTTCTAGCTTGCTTGCCAATCCCAAGATGCATTTCAATCTTTGTTGCCATCTCTGACAGCCTCTGGTTACTTGATTGTTCTCTAGCCACAGTTTTCAGAACTCCACTTTGGGGCACTTTTTCCCCCTCACTATTCCTTTCTTAACTGAGTTAAATCTGCAGCCATTGTGTGGGCAGCCATTTTTCCCCCATGTGGATGTGAAAGGCAAATGGTACCACAGATCCTGCTACACTTGAAGCACATGTCCCAGAGGTAGTGAGCCAGAGCATCAATCTTCAGCAGCACCTGGCTCCTGATAAGCTTTGGTTTTATGTGTGGCTGCATTGTTGGGAGCTTTGCTTCCTCTCTTCCTACCATCTCACCCAGAGAGCTTTTCTGAATATGACAGCTATCTAAAGACAAATTACCTCCTTGCAAAGTTAATTCCTACTTCTCAGCAGGGAGCCATTGGCCCCACTGGGCTTGAAAGTACTGCTGTTTGGTTAATGAATGAGCATCTTTTGGATGCTGGTTATCTACACTGGAACTGCTGCAGTGCCTGGCTTTCCATTTGTTTTAATTTCCTACTTACAGCTGGTGTTAGGAGACCTAAATGGGTTTATTCATGGGATAGTGACTTAGAGTCATTAGCACAGGAAGGGAATGATACTGAGGACAAGGGCTGGTGAGCTTCTTTCATGCCATCCTTGATTGGTTGGGAAAGTTTGAGTGGTTGGTTAGCTTTTTAAGAGTAAAATCACAAAGGTCTTCTAGAACAAATGGCCTAATGTAATAGGCTCATCTCTGACTTTCAGGGGTTTGAAAATAATGGCATTTTTTATGTCTTCATTATACAAATTGAGAAGAATTAAAATAAGATGCTGGATGAAAATTGCTCTGGAACTTTGAAGTATAATTAATGGTCAATAACAGGAAGCTATAAAATGCAGAACTGCTGTACAGCAAGTAGTTGTTTTATGTTCTAGCCAGAATACAAACTACAAAACTCCTTATGATGTATCTTGAATTTCTCTATTAGATTATGTCATTGCCATTTGTTGTTTGAAAAGGTCAAAACCTGGCCATCGCTCCCATGTTCAGCTATGCAATGCTGATTTTTTTAGTAGAATCGTAAAGCAACAGGATACCATCTGTATGTTTTGTCTTCGGGAAACATTAAAAACCTATATGCAAAAGCCCATGTGCCCTTGAGAGGATCCCAACTCTAAGCTGGTGACTGCATGTCAGAAATATGCCCCAGAGTTCTGTGCTGTGGGAACATCTGGCTACACAGACTGACTAATGTTGGACAGCTTGCTTTCTCATTCAAAGCTTCACTTTCCACAGCCTTTCTACACCACACATTCAGTACTGTCACACCAGTGGAGCAAGAGAGATTGCCAAACGACAAGTTCCAAGATAGGGAGTGAAAGAACCAGGATTCATTCCCCAGTCCTACGAAGTGCCATGTCACAATGAAAAACTTGGACACTGCTGATTCTGGGCATGAGTTTGAGTTTGTGGGATGGAAAAGGAGCCATGAAAACTGCTATATTTGGGCAAATCTGTTAAGCATATATCTTAATGCCTACTACTTTGGCTTTTGTACCAAGGACATAACATCACAGAGGCATTGATGAACTGACGAAGATTAGATAGAATTCCGTGTGGAGAGCCAAGTCAAGGATATACTAAGTAGATGTGACTGCTTTTCTCTTGACTTTCAGCTTTCAGACAAGAAGAATTCATTCTTTAATTTAGAACCATGAAACAGTGATGCCCTATGCAAAATATTTTATTTGTTTGTTATTTTGTTGTGACAGAGTCTCATCCTGGAGCTTGGAATGGCCTTGAACTTGCAATGTAGCCCAAATTAGCCTCAAACTTGCAATCTTCCATCCTCACCTTCTCAACTGCTAACAGTATAGGTGTTGCACCACTGTAACCAGACATTATTTGAAACTTTTAAAATCAGAATAGAAGATCTCATGATCTAGGACTATGCATTGGTTTGCATGTCATTAATATGTATGGGGGGTGCCTTAGTGACTCAGATCAATTCTACTGTCCTCTGTTCACTTAGATTCTGAGCATCTCTGTTTTTAGATCCCTCTCTTCTCACTACTAGGAATCCCCTTTCACCCATCCCCAAATCACCACTATTTCTCCCTCAACTGCTACCAGCCAAACTAGCAGTTCTCACAAAAGCTGCCCCATGTTTAAGAATGGAAGCTTCTAGAATGGGGATTCTGGTCTTCAGCTGTGGAGTGGTAATCCAACCTTAATAAGTACCTATTGTCTTAAAGGGTAGGTACCCTGCATGTCAAGGGAAAGAAGAGAAAGAAGCACAGTTGGGGATGCCAAGGGGTTCTTCTGCAGTTCTGTTTAGGTCAAGAGCATTTTCTCCTGATGAGTATAATCCATAAGACAAAGTATTTGGTCACAGTTGTTTATACATATAGCTTTGTAAACATTCTTGTAAACACATAGCATGTACCAGCACTGATTTGTATAGTTCAGGCTTTTATTTTTGTTTTTAAAAAAAAAATAGTTCTTAAGAAGGGCTTTACTCCTAGGGCACTTTATTTCTTGCATTGATTGATTGACTAAAGTACTAATTGCAGCAGAAAGGATGCCCTTTAGTTAAGCTCACTCATTGCTTCCAGCTGTGAAAATCATGCCTGGCTTGTTTCTAAGGTTTTTAGGGATGTGTACAAGAAGTCAAGGTTGCCCTTTAAATTTATGTATATATGCATGTGCATTCTCCCTCCCTCCCTCCCTCCCTCCCTCCCTCCCTCCCTCCCTCCCTCCCTCCCTCCCTCTCTCTCTCTCTCTCTCTCTCTCTCTCTCTCTCTCTCTCTCTCTCTCTGTGTGTGTGTGTGTGTGTGTGTGTATGGTGTTGGGGATTAAGCCTAGTACCTCATACATGCCAGGCAAGTACTTAACTCTGGGAAACATCCCCAGACCTATAGATATTCTTTTTAAAAAAAATAATAAAGTAGGCATTGGGGAAATTTTTTCAAATTTTCTACATCTTATTATCGTGGTGATGCAGAAATTCTAGCAGGGCAAAGATACATGAGTGAAAGCATTTGTTGCCTTTAATCCCAGCACTTGGGAGGCAAAGACAGATGAATCTCTCTGAGTTTGAGGCCAGCCTGGTCTACAGAGTGAGTTCCAGGACAGCCAAAGCTACACAGAGAAACCCTGTGTCAAACAAACACAACAACAACATTAATAATGAGAGAGAGAAAGGGAGGAAGGAAGGAAAAGAAATAAATTAACATCCAAAGTAACAGTTACCAGGCTGAGAGTCTCTGAATAGTTGCAAAGATCCATGAGTCTGAATAATTTGGCAATCCAGATAATTGTTTTGCAGTTTGTATATTCATTTCATTTAAACCTTTTGCCAAGAAAAATAAAGGCTGTGTTAGAGGATCCCATCTAGTCTGAAATAGCTTTGCTATTTGGATAAACTCCCAGCTTCGCTGCACTGAGCTAGTGGCTGACTATTGAAGCAATCCACAGTTCACTGTAATATACTGACCAGCTATATGAGCAACCAGATTTCCAAAGAGGTAGTAGGTCGCCCTTGAGCTGTTGTTTTCTCCTTCCATCGGTGAGAGTGACAGCAGTAGCAGTAGCATGTGTAATCTCTCGTGTTGACTCTGGGGTGTTCTCTCCATGCTGAGGACTTGCTCTCCATACCATCATCAGGTAGTACTTGGATGAATGCGAGCCATGTGTCTGATGTTATTTCTAGTATCTATGTGGCTGTGATGAAACAGTATGAAGTAGCATGACCAGGTCAATTATCTGTTCAGAGGTTCTGAAGGATGATTAGATTAGGCCATTTGATTTGTAATGTGCAAGTTGATGATATCAATGATTATTCATTAGGACGACATTCTAAAATCTTGCTTTTGTGTACTGTGTGCATTACACCCTCATAAGATAGGCTCTTTCTACTATTTTATGTAGAAGGAAACTATGGTTTATATAAATGTCATAATTAGTAAGTAGGAAATCAGAATCTAAAGTCCATCTGTTCTCTGATTCTGCATTGTTTTTACTCTTCCATTCTCTCCTCCCTCTCTCTCTCTCTCTCTCTCTCTCTCTCTCTCTCTCTCTTCTCTCAGACTAAAAAGGCTTCAAGGATTCTCATTAATTTATAAAACTTTATAGGAATCATTACATCATTACTAATCCCCAAACATTTCCAATAAGTATTAGTTTTTAATCATTTCAATCTGTTGCATATTAGTAAACAATACATTGCCAAATCCTGCCCTTCTATCCTTAAGATGTTATGTGTACCAGATAGGGAACAAATATTTCCATGATCAATCTGGATCTAAGTAAACTTCCATGTTATGAGGTGAAAACACAGGAATTAGGCCAGATAAGATAGCCAGGTCCCTTAGAGCAGGAGTCCAAAGGGCAGAAATCTAAGGCATGGGCAGCATGTTCCCATGATCTTGAGAATACTCAAGGGCCATGAACATTGTGGTCAGAGGTCATCGCCAGTGCTTGAAGCTCATCCCTGGCTTCCTTTTCTGCTTTTTTTTTTTTTTTCTTTTTAAATCCAGACCAGTTATTCTTCTGTCCCATCCCTATTCTGTCTTTTGATGGAGCGGTATGTCCTTAATGTAGGCAGCTGTTGAGTTTGAGGAAATACTAGAAGCTCTTTTTCTCCTACTTCTGTGATGATTTCAAGAATAACTGGTTGCTAACTCTGTCCTGGACGCTGTCATAGGTCCGCTGAAATGTACAGAAGTGAGCAAGATTCAGTTTGCTTCCAGGAAACATAAACTTTACCACAGGGATATGAACAGTGCATGCATATCATGAGTCTTTCTTCATTGCAGTGACATGGTATTTGCTGCACATGAGATTTCTAGTTGGAGAAAATAATGCTGCTCTCAAAACTTACATTTTATAAGAACTTAATTAACTAAGAAATTAAGTACAAAAAGTAGTTTTGCTTTGTATATATACATATGTAATCTTATAAAATAGAAACTCCCAAGTTGCATAGCTGGTGGTTATAAACCTAGGCACCACTCTTGTAGTTTACCCATGGGCCCTTTGTCAGATCTATTTATTCTATAAAATTTTGGCTTTCTGATTTTCAGGTTTTCTTTTTCCCATGAGTGCTAACCAAGTGCTCTGCCACTGAGATCGTCTCCAGCCATGACTACTTTTTTTTTTTTTTTTTTTTTTTTTTTTTTTTTTTTTTTTTTGTAGCTGAGGATCAAACACAGTGCCTTGAGCTTGCTAGGCAAGTGCTCTACCACTGAGCTAAATCCCCAACCCTGACTTCATATTATTTTAAGAAGCAATATATTTGTAATTTGGGAACTGAAAGCAATAATAATCCACTAGTATCTATTATTCAAAGAATTAAGAATTAACAGCTGTATAAACTCATGAAATTGATTGCATAACAATTTGCAGCCATTGAAATGGTTGCAAACTCCTGCCTGAGAAGTTGCCTCTACTTTGGCACTGAAGAATGTATAGACCATTTGTTGTGCCTTTGGATGCACCAGATAAACAAAACCTGGAGGTGCGGATGGGGTAGAATGATGGGGGGCAGGTAAGTAAAGAATGTGAGCAGGAATGTGCTCTTCTGTACAGCTGTGGGGTGTGACAAAAGATGGCCAGAGATGATGGTGGTGGGAAGGCCATGCTGGTAAGAGTGTTACCTTGTTACTAGTGAGGGGTGCTCCAACATGCATGCTGCACAGTGGCAGTTGGTTGATCTAGACATTGAACTTCCTTCTTCCACTGACTCTTGGCTCTGACAGGTAGTCTTCCTGTTAATTATTTGTCTGCTTTTTCCATTCCAAAATGCAACTCATTTTTATTCATCTCTAGATCTAAGAGCTTGTATTCTCTGAAGATTTGATGCCTCTCCCCTCTCTAAATCTTTATTAAAGAATAATTTACAAATAAAAAATATATATAGTTAAAATGTGCAACCTGATTTGTACACATTGTAAAATGATTACTACAATCAAGCTAATCCATCTCTTAGTACTTATATTTGAAGCTTAGTTTTAGAGCTTTATAAGATGCATGCAGTGTCTAATGAAGAAAGAAATATACAGGCTCTGTACCAAAGCAGATTCTGTCCATCATAATTTTTGCTGAGAGGTTCATTTCCAAATGCCTTTGGTTGATTTGAAAACATCTGGTTTTGGTTTACCCAGCAGTTTCTTCAGTAGGCCAGCCAAATTCAACCAAAGCCTTTGTCTTCGATGAAGTGTGGTGTTTTGAAGTGCCATACCATATAGTATAGAGCTGTCCTCAGACAATCGCATACCTCCTCATATCTGATACACAGCACTGTGAAGGTGCTGTGGAAGATTCCTCTTCTCAGTCTATGTATTTCCAGGCTCCAGGGTTCCATTCTGAGTAACTAAGCCAGTGGGCATAGGATCCAGGTTACCTAGGTCCAAGTTCTGGCCCTGCCACTTACCAACTGTGTAAACACGGACAGGTTACCTAACCTTTCTTTACCTCAGTTTTCTGTTTTATACAATTTTAATGGCAGGACCTTCTTCATGATTAATTAAGTCAATTCAATTGCAATTTTTATTATTGTTTTTCATAAATTGACAGCTCCAGGTAAATGTTCAGTAATATTGCCATTACTATCCTTTCAACCCTTTTGAAGTGTAAAGCACTTTCTTCCCTTTGTGCTAAGGGTAGCCACAGCTCCACCACTTCTCCCAGCAACTTGGCTGGGAGATTGTCCTGCATCAAAAGAAGGAAGCTGTTCCTCCTTTCCTGGAGAGCCAAGGACTTAATCAGTTTTCACATGGGTAAGGAAGGAGATCCTTTGTGTCTCTCACACACATACAAGTTTCTTGTAGCAGTTAAAACAGAATTTTTTTTTTTGTCAGATTATCTGGCTACATTTACTTAAATGCATGAGATAGTATGACCTGTGTGATAACAGTGGGAAACCCTGTTTCCCTCAATTTCCTAAGTCCTTGGTGCCTCACTGATGAGTGTGCATATGAAAAAAGAAGGAATGCTTTTGGTACAGTGCTGAGCAAATGTGTGCTGATTTATTTCATTAAAGGGTTGTGGTGTTTGTTTTCTGCTCTTTTCAGGGGGCCCACCTACCAGCTCCTAAATAAATCACACATGGAAGCCTATTCTTAATTATAAATGCTCAGCTTAGTTTGGCTTGTTTCTTGCCAACCTACCTTGACTTATACCATCTAGCTTTTGCCTGTGGGCTTTTCCCATTCTTTTACTTGTAAACCTTATTCTTACTCTGTAGCTTGTTGCGTAGCTGAGTGGCTGGCCCCTGATGTCCTCCTTCTCCTTCTCTGGCTCTTAGCTCTCTCCTCCCAGATTTCTCCTCTCTGCCTGCCAGCCCGGCCTTTACTTTCTTCTGCCTTGCTATTGGCCATTCAGTTCTTTATTAAACCATCAGGTGTTTTAGACAGGCACAGTAACACAGCTTCACAGAGTTAAACAAATACAACATAAACAAAAGCAACAAACTTTAAAATAATATTCTATAACAAAAGAGAAATTTTTATTTTGTGCCCTGCAGAGAGAGAGAGAGAGAGAGAGAGAGAGAGAGAGAGAGAGAGAGAGAGAGAGTTATCTGTTACTAAATGGTTCTAAGGAATGTTTAAGGCATACCTATGTCTTTTCTCAGGTTGTCCCAGTCATGAGACCTGTGTTATTGTTTCCAGAGAGGAAAGCTTCACCATTTTGCCAGAGTGGAAGAGAGACAGCCCCATCTTAAGAAAGGATTTGGGAGCTGATTCCTTCTTAACTAGACCTCCATACAGTCCTTTTCTTTGGTCACTCTGCCTTCTTTGCCCCACATCCAGATGTGTCTGGAGCTATTAGGAACTCTTACAGGACTCCATTTTCATAAGTCTCTTAGGAACATGCCTACTAGTCTGCTTTTCGACTTCCAAATCTGGCATTCTTTTTTTCTCAACCCTATTATTGCTTGTTTGTGTCATGGAAAAAAAAAGGTGACTTTTTAATGTTATTTTAGTGGGGTTTGGGAAGAAATGGTATGTGTATTCAGACTTCTTCTTTACCTGTCAGCAAATTAATCCCTCTGTCCACATCTCTTTCCTGCTCCCTTTGCACGTACTCAAAAGACCCTGCCCTCCCTATCACAACAGGGTTTGAAGAGGAGTATGTAACACCTACCCCGTTTTCCCTTCCTCCTCATACTTGGGAGATCCAGCTTTTGTAATGGTGCTCCCTAACAGCTCATTGAGGATCCTAATTTCCCTGTAATACTGTTCTAAAGTGTGCCAAGCCATAATGAATGATGTATATAATTCCATCTTTTCTATCATCTTCTAGTTGACTAAAACTAGATTGTGCCGTGTCTTCAGGCTGGGACTTTGCCTGATATTTGGTCATTTCAGATGCAATGTGATAGTGTAAAAAGATAAAGCTTGACAAAGGAAAGCCTGGGGGCTGCTGCAAATTCCCCTGCTGGCCTGCAGCATTCCTTTGAAAGCCGAATTTAGCCATTCAGCAGCTCCCTGACTTCATCAGTAAATTGAGGTATGTGAGGATCAAATGACCAGGAATATGTGGCCTTACTTCACCTAACCACATACCCCACCTCCTGGTATAGAAGAAGTACTTTATGAGAGTTAGTCTCCTAGTGGGTGTATTGGCATAGGAAAGTAACCCTTGTATTGGGGAGACTATGGAAGAAGGATCACAGGTTCCAGGCTAACCTCGGCTTCATAGCAATACCCCCATCTAAAGAGAGAAAAAGAAAATGAGCTAGCTAATGACCAAGTAAGTGAGCAGGCAAGGAGTGTAGCTCATAGGTCACCTGCCAAGCATAATTAAGGTCCTAGGTCCAGTACCACAAAAATAAAGTTGTTAAAAGCTAGTCTTAGCTGGAAAGATGGCTCAGTTGGTAAAGTACTTCCTGCAAGCATGAGGACCTGAGTTTGGATCTCAGAACCCATATAAAACTCCAGATATAGCAGCAGGTACCTATAATCTCTGTGCTGGAGAAGTACAGATAGAAAAATCCCAGTAGCTTTCTGATTGGCCAGACTAGCCTAGTCAGCAACCTTCAGGTTCGGTAAGAAACATATCTGTTTTAAAAAAGAGGCAAAGCGTGATTGAGGACCTTTGGCCTCCACATGCACATACATTTACATACTCATGTGCTTTCACTAACATGCAACACACACACACACACACACACACACACACACACACACACACACACACACACACACACCTCTTGCTCCTCTATTCTTATATCTTCTCAGCATGGTGCTTCCCTGGTAATGGATGCTTAATTTAGAAATACTAATTTTTTTTTTCTAGAAAGAGAGTTTAGTAGAGGTTTTCCTTTAGACATAGATATTCTATTTCTTTGCCTCCATGCTAGAGCATAGCAAGTATGGCAGGAAGATAGACTCCCTTCTCTAAACTATGAAGCTATGGCCGAAGATTACTACTCTCCAGTGTGAGGGCATCAGGAGACAGAAGCTGTGTACTCAGTGAAACCCAAAGGGCCTCATCTCCCCTGGCATTCCCAAAGCCAAGCTGGGGCTGCTTCTGTGCTTTTATTGTGCAGTTAGCAAAGTGACAAGCCTGCTAATAATGCCACTCCAGCCAGCACTTGCCACTTGGGTGCTGGAAGCTGGCTGGTTTTTTACCTAAGGCTCTCTGCTATGTAGAGTTGCCAGTTATAATTATATGTTCAGGTATCAATTAGCAAAACAGCGCATTATTTGGCAGTTTAGAGTAATGAGATGGACCTTGCCCTAATCTTTCAGTCCGACACACATTTAATAAATGCCTCATACATAAATTCTGTACTGTATTGTACTTAGTAAAAGCTACAGAAAGAACTGGGGGTCAGAAAATTTAATGAATCTTCTTTGGTGGACTCATTTTCAAATAAAATTTTAAGCAATGAAAGAAATAGGCAGAATCTTCTCCATTAAGATGATTTCCCCCATGCATATACCTCCACACAGCTCTCTGTACTCAAACGATACAAATCCAAAAGACCTCATGAAACAGGAGTCATGGAAATCCATTGTGCACAACTCTTTCCTGACTCTGATGGTGCTGGAACCTGGGCTTCGATTGGGGAACTTTAATAAATTCAGCAGACTGTCCATTCTTAATGTGGCTATTTGCTGTTCACGCTTTCCTTTAGTCTATCTCAGAGCTTTCTGTGTAAGTGTTCCCAGTACTGTGTCCAGATTTTTGCATAAATTGCCTTCATTAAATGTTGTAGTCATAGTTTTTTTATTACATGGTTTTATCATTTGACTCACTTTAAATATGATCATCTACCCTCTGAGTTGGCTCTCTGTGATGGCTAGTTTTCATTGTTTACTTAGTTGGATTAAGAAAACCTAAGGAGGGACATGGGAAAGATTGGTTGGAATAAAGAGAAGGGGGGAATGCTGTATTTATTATTTAATTAACTTTTTTTTTTAAAGAAAAAGAAAACTTAGACCATTAATGGGGCTGTCTGTGAGGGTGTTTCCAAAGAGAATTGACAGAGGGTAGAAGAACTGCCAGGAATGTATGCAGCACCATGCTTTGGGCTGTGGTCCTTGACTGGATAAAACAGAAGGAAATGAGACCAACAGTGGAGCATGGAGATTTCTGTTTTCTGTGGAATTCCTGATCCTCTGAGATGTGAGCAAGCAGTATTTGGGTCCTGCCACCACACTCTCTTCACCATGTCAACTACGCCCCTTCAAACCAGGAGCTAAAATAAACAACTCCTCTTTAACTTGCTTCTTGTCAGATACCTGGCCACAGAGGAGGAAAGTGACTAGTACAGGGTGTATTTGAGTCATACTGGTGGGCCCCCAAGATCTGGGCCTAAAATTCTCAGAAATTCTGTGAGCTGATTAAAAAAAGAAAGCTATTAGTGAAAAATGAACTCCTTGGCATCAAGAGCAATGATAATATTTGTGAATTAATCAGGTCCTAATTATTCTACCATAGATCGTAGTAATACCCCTGTTCTTGAAGCTATCTGCATCTCTTGTGGCTTCCAACCCAGTCACTGCACAAGTTGCTATGCATTTCTTCCCAGCTCTAAGTTTAATGATGTCATGTTGGCTTTTTAAAATGAACCATGTTAGAACTGCTTACATAACCAAAGCCAGGGAACACAAGTGAGGACCCTTCCATCTCCAGGAGACCCAGCTGTCAGGTGGCTATCAGCAAACAGCCAGCCATGCTTGTCTCTGCTCTTGAGCTTGAGTCACCCCAGTCACCATTTCTCTTCAAGATGGCAAAGTATTCCCTCCAAGACAGTCATATCTAGCTTATGTTTCTTTGGCACTCAACCCTTATGAGCATTAGGCCAAGATTTCTGCTCTGAATTCATGTCTCTGCCTGATCTGGCTCTCCTTCCTTTTCAACCCCAATGAACCAGTCATCCATTTCTCTAGATCTACCTCCCATCACTTTTACCAACTGCTCCAGATTTGCCTTGTAGTTAAGAACAAGGGCATTGAGACAGACTTACTAAATGACTTTGAATCTGGTCCCACACTCACTTGTTGTCACCTTGGCCTTCTTACTGAATCTTTTGAGTCTTGGTGGTTTCATTATCTGTATAGAGATCAGTTATTATGAGGTATAAGTTAATTTTTAAAACACCTAGAAAAATTCCAGTAATGCTGGGTGGTGGTGGCGCATGCCTTGAATCCCAGCACTTGGGAGGCAGAGCCAGGCGGGTCTTTGTGAGTTCAAGGCCAGCCTGGTCTACAGAGCGAGATCCAGGACAGGTGTAAAGCTACACTGAGAAACCCTGTCTCAAAAAAACAAAAAAAGAAAAAGAAAAATTCCAAAAGTGCAGTAAGCAATATGTACATATTTGTTAAATGAAGTAAGTAGTTGTAAGCTGGGCATGATGGCTGACACTTACAGCCTCAGCACTAGGAAGCCTAGGACATGGGATCATGAGTTCAAGGCCAGCCTGGACTACACAGTGAGACTTAGTCTCAAATAACATAAATAAATAAATACTTGGCAGTTGTTCTCTTATCTACCAGCTTACTGTGTAGTAAAAGTCAAGGACAGTATTATGAAACACATGTAAATGAAAAAAGAGACAAAATGGCCTGAGGTTGTAACAGAGTAATAGCTACAGGGAGCTAGTGGAAAAGTAAATAAAATAAAAGAGAGAAGATGTAGTCATTAGGAATAGAGACAAATAAGAAAAACAGTTACATTTCAGAATATCTTGCAAAAGTTAAAATCTATAATATGAACTTTAACATTTTCCTTCAAATATGTGTGCCTGGGAAATAAAGAATATTGTATTCCAATCCCCACTCCAACTGTTGAACTCAGAACCTCATGTTTGCTAGGCAAGCTCTGTGCTGCTGAGCTATACTCTAAGCTCAAAAGGAACATTTTCAAACTGCTTAGAAAATTCCCATTTTGATTTCAGCAATTAAATCAATTTTAGTCTTTACTAAAAGAAGAAATTCAGTTGTCACAAATTTAAGGTACTTAGGCTAAATCAAATGTTCATTGAACAAACACCATGGAGACAGAGTGCAAGATGGGTGTCTGTGTCTAGGAAAAAAGCAAGCCTAGGAGCCATCTGGAACTCTCCAGCGGTCTAGGTTCTTAATTTTACCCTCATTCTTAGAATAAAATAGAAACAATAAAAGAAGAAAATGGGCAGCAAGGGCATTCTACTTTTCATTTAAAAAAATAATTCAAGTGATAACAGGAGCAGAGAGTTTAAAAGAAAAAAATGAAAGACCATTATAATGATTTGAATGCTCAGTCTATATTTTGCTATGGGTTCTATTGTTTTCAGCTACATGGGAACCATGGTAATTTTATGAATCATTAGAATTTTCTTTCCAAATTATATGTGCATGTTCTCAAAGTGCCTCCTCCTAAGTACCACACAGTAAAAGGCTGCTGAACAATCTTATTTAATGCATTTGAATTTTGTGCTAATGTTGAATTTTTAAATATTTGTACTTAGCAAACCAAAGATAAAATAACGACAGCTGAGTTTTTGTACATGTTACTTTTCCTATTTTTGAAAATATATGAGTATGCTTCTGTTCTCATCTACAGTCTAGTGAGAAGAGATAGGAAATATGAGACCCCAGTTTAGCATCGTGGTGGCTTAACCACCAGAGCTTAATAGTCCTACCCAAAGTTGGAAGCACTCACAGCCAGCATTTGAACTTTGTGCATCTGTGTCATCAGACAGTGTCTGCAGTGTTTATTTCTAATGCCTAATACCTTACTCCTAAGAGTGATGACCCCCAAAGGCCAGTTCACTAGCCCAGACCCTTCAGTCCAGCATACGAGCCATAGAAATTAAGTGAAGTAAGATAAGTGGGGGTGGGGGGGTATTTAAAGTTTATTTCCTTGGGCAGAATTATTGTTTCTATTTGGAGCATTAAAACATTCACACCTTTAAAGACAGTGATATTATAGATTTTATGTTGTTTCAAGACCTTAGGATGGTTTTTTACTTAATAAAATAAAAAGTTAGCTACAGAATAAGTTCCAGGACAGCCAGAGCCACACAGAGAAACCTTGTCTTAGGAAAAAAAAAAAAAAAAAATCTCCTGCTCATCTACCCTTTTCCTGACTAGTGAAACCCCACTGATAGAATTGTGCATTCTAAATACTGGCTGAATCCTCCCAGAGGTGTAGGTGTTTCCTGTGTGAAGACTGTCTTAGAAGGAGACACTTCAAACTTCAATATTCTGTTTTTTTCACCACTTGCCAATCTTATTCATGATAGGAAAGCTGCCTCCCTGGGCAGTGTGTAGGTGGTTCTATTACTGTTCTTTTCACACTAGCTTTGGCAGGATGCCCTGGAGTTTAGTCCATTGGAATGCATCATTGGGATTTCCAAGTTCATTTTAGTCCATTTCCTCACAAATAATGTGCTTCAGTAGCTAAAACCTAAGAAAGTGAAGCATGGATGGCATGGGCCTAAAACTTAGAAGGTGACCTAACACCTCAGGTTATGTTACAGTGGGTGAGCTGGAGATGTCCTCTTGGGTCATGAAGAGTATCACACTCCTTGCAAATGAAGAAAGGGACAGAGACTGGCTCAACTCTCCCAAGTCAGTCAGCAGGAAAACACAAGTCTTTGAGGACTGGGTTTACAACTACCAGTTTGGGGTTGGTTTTGTTTGTTTGTTTTTAATGAGAAGCAATTTTAGAAGTTAGTTCTCAGATGTTTTCACTCCCAGTATAAGGTATATCTGGTTTGTAGTCTACCCTTGAATAAATTTCTCCTTGTGTGTGTGGATGAATGCATGCTTGCTCACATGCTCTTTCCCCTGAACAGGTCCATATGTTCCATTTTGCTGGGAGCCAAGCTTCCTTCTCTTTCTCCCCCTCTGAGGGCTCCAGATCTTACCTCAGAGGTGCCTGAGTAACCCAGGCTGAAAGAATTCGTAGCGAAGCTTGTCAGCATAATTGATTATTATATGGTGTGAGCCACCAAAGACAGGTGAGCCTGCACAGAGTGGAACAAATATGTGTATAGTGTGCATCTCCCATTGAGCCCACCCGTCTTCCTCCTCTGACATGTTGATTTATATATTTGCAACTCTTCCCTAATGAATCGTGTCCCATTGTAAGTCATTGGAACCTCCTGCTGAGTACCCTACCTCTGCAAACACAAGAAGAATAAAAGGTCTGCTCTGAATTCATGGGTCTTTTAGTTGGCCCTAGCAAAAATGGTTGAGGATGTGTAATCTTAAAAGGACAAAATAGTCGTATAAAATGCTTGAGTAATATTGCTACCTCAAGAAACAGGCTCCTGTGATTACAGATGCTTTGCCACAAGACAGACTAGTCAGAGTGGCTTGAGAATGTAAGAAATGTAAAGAAAAATCCACGTCCCAGCGCCTTTGGTTGCAACTTGATGTTCTGGAGACCTTCTAAGTGTTATGCTTCCTCCTGTAAACTGCTTCAAGTGTTAGACTTGCTATAAAATAGGGACACTAATGATTGTTCCTTTCTCACAATCTGTTAGGATCTTGATTGAGATATTTACAGTGTTCAGTGTTCTCAGGAACTGGAAGAGGAGTTTTAGAAAATACTGTGGTCGCCAAACATTAGGCCAAGCTCAAGGAATCCTGCTGAAGAACAGGGAGGAAGAGTTGGAAGAGACAGAGGGGTCAAGGACATCACAAGAAAACCCACAGAATCAACCAACATGGGCTCATTATAGGAACTCACAGAGACTGAACCGACAAGCAGGGAGCTGCATGGGACTGAGCTAGGCAGTATGTGTAACAATTGTGTAGCTTGGTGTTTTTGTGGGACACCTAGCAGTGCTGGTAGGAGCTCTTTGTGACTCTGGCTGGCTTTGGGGACCCTACTCCTCATACTGGGTCACCTTGCCCAGCCTTAATACTAGGTGAGGTGCTTAGTCTTACTACAACTTGATATACCATGTTTTTGTTGTTTTGTTTTGTTTTGTTTTATATCCATGGGAGGCCTGCCCTTTTCTGAATGGAAATAGATGAAGAATGGATTAGAGGGGCAAGGGGAGGTGGCAGGGAGGGATTGGGAGGAGAGGAGGGGAGGAAAACTGCAGTTGAGATGTAAAATAAATAAATTTTTTTAGAAAATTAAAAAGGAAAAAGGAAAGGGAAGAGAAAGGAAAGGAAAGAAGTTAAGGAAAGGAAAGGAAAGGAAAGGAGGAAAGGAAAGGAAGGGAAGGGAAGGGAGAAAGGAAAGGAAAAAGGGAAGGAAAGAGAAAGGAAAGGAAAGAGAAAGGAAGGAAAGGAAAGGGAAGGGAAGGAAAGAGAAAGGAAAGGAAAGGGAAGGGAAGTAAAGGAAAGGAAAAAGGGAAGGGAAGGGAAGGGGAAAGGGAAGGAAAGGAAAGGAAAGGAAATGCTGTGGTAATGTTGATAGCAGGGCAAGACCTAATTTGAGGAAGAAGTTATGGTCCTATGCCCATCTAGTCTGTCTTTTCATCTTAGGTATCAGTTCCTGGTGAGTTGAAAGTCCAGGGTTTGGGGAAAATAAGAGAGAAGAGGGCTTAAGAGAGGATTTCAGCTATCCATGAATAGACTCTTGGCTACTGGTGTTAAATGTTTGTGCCTCCAGAAGGCTGGTCAAACAGAACATTGTACTGATCAGCCTTCCTGTCTGTCCTGTGCATCTCCTGAGCTACACACATCACACCTCTGTTTGCTGTCTGTCCTGTGTGCCTGCTGAGCTACACACATCACACCTCTGCTGTCTGTCCTGTGTGCCTGCTGAGCTACACACATCACACCTCTGTTTTCAGTGACTGTCTCTCCTCCCTCTCTTCACACTGTGTTCATAGCTTTCTGAAAACCTGGCTTCACCAAGTCCATCACTATGACAATTCTGAACATTGTAGAAACTTTGCACCAGCAGTCATCAGTCATCTTGACCTTGCTGAACTACCTAAGATACTAGCATACCATTTACAATTTACTAGAAGCAACAAAAACAGTAACTAGAAGATGAACTCTGGATTCAGGCTGTTTGAGTTCAAATACTGGTTGGAACTTTATGTATTTGTGTACCTTGTTGAACCTAGCACTATGGTTTTTTTCACCTGTAAAATTGAATGTTAGTATGTACCAGTATGCACTTTGTTGATGCCTAAATAAGATTTATCAGGAGTTAAATAAGATGATACATATAAAGTATTTAGAATTCATTATAATCTCCTGGATTGTTTCAGATGTTTTTCTTAAAACATTAAACCTCAAGAAAAAAGGAAATTTGTGTGTTTGTTGTTGTTGTTCTTGTTGATTGTTTTGGCCCTTTTGAGGGAGCCTGCCACCCAGCTCCCAAATAAGTCACACATGGAGGTTTATTCTTACTTATAAACATCCAGCCTTAGCTTGGCTTGTTGCTTGCCTGCTTTCCTTGACTTAAATTATCCCATCTACCTTTTGCTTCTGGGCTTTTCCTATTCTCTTACTTCTGTAAATCTTACTCTTACTCTGTGGCTTGCTGTGTAGCTGGGTGGCTGGCCCTTGGAGTCCTCCTCCTTCTCTGGCTACTTCTTTTTTTCCTCCCAGATTTCTCCTTTATGTATTCTCTCTGCATGCCAGCCCCACCTATCCTTTCTCCTGCCTCACTATTGGCTGTTCAGCTCTTTATTAGACCATCAGATGTTTTACACAGGCACAGTAACACCGCTTCACAGAGTTAAACAAATGCAACATAAACAAAAGTAACACTCCTTAAAATAATATCCCCTAACGTGTGTGTATGAACTGCTGTGCCTGGCATATCACTAACACCGTATCAGTGAGTATTGAATGGTGAAAGTTTGCTTATCTTACAATTCCTATTTTTATCTTAACATAAATTCTATTTTCAGTTGTAATTCTTTCCATAATAAGAGAAAAAAATAGTAGTTTTGGGAATTTTACTTTTGACACTCAAGACCACTAAGGGTCAGAATTTGTCTTTCAGGTTCTCTGTTCTCTGTAAACTTGTCTAGATTATTTCAAGACTTTATACTTTTATGTTGCTGTCTTTTTTTTTCCTTTTGAATAAGTTAGCTTTTAAAATCCAGTATTTGTTATGTTAAGGAAACTAAGGGGGGGACTTCCAAAGTGTATTTATTTCCACTGTAGAACGTGGACTATTGAGCCCTGTGGGCAGAATGTTTAGGGATACACAACTGTGAAGAAAAACTCTAGAGGATGCCCTCCAGGTTCTTCTTTCATTGGAGTGGTCTTTAGAGTAACTGCCTTGCTGTGTAAGGTCAATGGACTTAATAATCCTCTTGCTCAGCATTTTTTTCTTACCTCTTTTTGGTTTTTGGTGGTGGTGTTTTGGTGTTTTGTTTTGTCTGAAGTGGAAAATGCTACTTACTATTATATTTTATTGATAATCTTCATCCCCAAGTAAAAAATACTTAAGTAGTATGTGAAGGCTAAGCTAACAGCAGTGCCCAAGGTTGACTTGTCATTTCCTAAGAAGAAGAGCTCATATAAAGTAATTATTCAAGCGGCCTCAGGGTGTTACCATGAAATGTCTTACAGTGAGTTTTATAAGTATTTGACAGAGAGAGAAATCAAGATTGGAAAACAGCTTCCAATATACTACTCCCTTGCATATCATTCAACAAAAGAAAATTATATTGATAGGCAAAAATAATGAAATGTGATCTGTTTATTATTTCCTTAAAAACAATTACTAACGTGGAACTCAGTATTTTATTTCTTTCTCTCTTGCCTTCTCACTTTAATCATGAAGTCAAGGTCACGGCACCGATTGAAATGATTCCAAGTATCATGATCAGATTTCCAAATGCTTTCTAAATTGCAACTGTGACCTAGTCCATCCATCCCAGGTGATTTTGTTTACAACAATTACAGCATATTTATTGTGTTGGACTTCACACTCTGGAACAATCGCACCTATGAAATATCTACTTTGGAAATGCTAAAAGCCCAACAAGAAATTAGGAAGAGCATCTGTAATTAAAGATTATGTTTTAAAAAGCCAGCTCCAGCTAGTCCCTGAGCACAGTGTTTATCAAAACAGGAGAACCCTAAAGTTAACAAATGGCAGGTACATTTTTCTCCATTGTAGGAACTGCTACATAGGACTAGAAAGGGCCTGTCAGCCCAGGGTAAGTAAATCTGTAATTGATAACACCCATCTCCCCTCTTCCCAACATTAAATCCAATACCCTAAAAAAGTGACATAAGGTTGGTTGTAACTATAACACTTTGGACTAGAGAGGCAGATAGGGTATAATAGTCCTTTTGTGGAAGGTTCAAGAATAAAGGACTGCATTGAGCTTCTTCTTTTTCCTTTCCCATGAAATCACTATCCCATCACCAACTCTACCTCATCAGTTCCATTCTTTGTTCCTAGAAGTTTGTGTCTGCTATCTTCAGCTATCTGAGACTGGAGTGTCAGCTTGCTGTTGACAAGAACTGCTTCTCCCCATTTCTGGTAAAAATTTCACAAGTCTTCTTGGGAGGAATATTTGTTCTTCCACTGACACTCTGTGGTAGCCGTAAAATCCCCCTCCAACTCCATATTTGGAGTGGTTTGCTAAGACATGAGTCAAGGGTCTAAATGATTGGGAACCAGCCTGACAGGAGAGCATTTCATAGTGTTCTTGGGTATAAGAACTATAGACAGGAGCTTCATATTCTAGAACCAGTTACCAAAGCTTGTCATTCCATGATTCCACAGGAGAGGGCCATCTGGGTCATCAATCAGTGTGGTATGCAGAGATCACAACTGTACGGTAATCTGCCTGTTTTTTATCCTCTCTTGTCCTGTGGCTATCCAACTTGTGAGAATGAAGAATTTCAACAAAGAGTCCGCTCTGAATATTTTTGTCCTCCAGTCTAGCTGATCCAGCAGCACATGTCAGAAAGAATCAGTGTAATCAAAGACATCTATATAATTCGGACTGGCTTCACAGAGATCTTGGGAAAGAAGCTATTGATAATACCATGAATGTTTCAAACAACGTGGTGATTCAAGTAAATCTTTCTAGTAAATCTCTCAGAAAACCATAAAGCACAGTGTTGAGCCCATAGTGTAACTACAGCACTGTTCATATTTCTTTACACTGTTGATTTCAGTTTCAAAGAGAAACTTTGCTTAATAAACTACACAAATTTGCTGATGCTGCTCAGTTTCTGTTTCCATCAGTCATTGGATGAAGGCTCTCTGATGACAATTGGGATAGTTGCCAGTCTGATTACAGGAGATGGTCAGTTCAGGCTACCTATCCACCATTGCTAGGAGTCTTAGCTAGGGTCATTTTTGTAGATTCGTGGGAGTTTCCTTTGTACCAGGTTTCTACCTGAACCCTAAATGTACCCCCCCATTAAGATGTCTCATGAGTCCGTTGATATTAAGAGATATTAATGACTAGTGATGGTTAGTTCCTGTTATTTTTAGATGATGGTAGTGGTGTGTGTGTGTGTGTGTGTGTGTGTGTGTGTGTGTGTGTGTCCATTCTTTGGGATTTGCTGGTGTGAGATTATCTATTGCCTGTGTTTTCATGGGTGCAGCTAACTTCCTTGGTTGGAGTTTTCTTTCTAGTGCCTTCTGTAGGGCTGGATTTGTGGATGGGTATTGTTTAATTTGGTTTTGTCATGAAATATCATATTTTCTTTGTCTATGATGATTGAAGTTTTACTGAGTATAGTAGTCTGTGTTGGCATCCGTGGTCTCTTAGCATCTTCATAACATCTGTCCAGACTCTTGTGGTTTTTAGAGTCTCCATTGTGAAGTTAAGTGTAAGTCTTTTAGGTTTGCCTTTATATGTTACTTGGCCTTTTTTCCTTGCAGATTTTAATATTTCTTGTTCTGCTTGTTTAGTATTTTGTTTATTATGTGACACATGCAGACTTTCTTTTCTGATCCAATCTGTTTAGTGTTCTGTAAGTTCCTTGTATTTTATAGGCATGGCCTTCTTTAGGTTGGGAAAGTTTTCTTCTATGATTTTGTTGAATATATTTTTTGTGCCTTTGAGCTGAGATTCTCCTCCTTCTATTCCTATTTTTCTTAGGTTTGGTCTTTTCATGGTGTCCCAGATTTCCTTTTTATATTAGATTTCCTTTTATATTAGAAATCTTTTAGAGGTAACCTTTCTCTGACCAATGACTCTGTTTCCTCTGTTATATCTTCAATGCCTGAGATCCTCTCTTCCATCTCTTGTGTTCTGTTGGTGGTGCTTGCATCTGTAGTTCCTGTTTGCTTACACAGATATTTTTCATTTCCAGAATTCTCTTGGTTTGTATTTTCTTTATTTCTATTTCAGTTTTCAGGTCTTGAACCATTTCTTTTACCTGTTGATTTTGTTTTCTTTAAGGGATTTATTGATTTCCTCCAATTTATTGTCTGTCTTTTCCTTGATTTTTTAAGGGAGTATTTAGTTCCTCATGAGGGCCTCTGTCATCTTCGTAAAGTTATTTTTAAGGTCATTTTCTTGTGCTTCAACTGTGTTGGAATGTTCAGGTCTTGCTGTTGTAAGATCGCTGGGTTCTGGTGGTGCCCTATTGTTCTTTCTGTTATTGCATGTGTTCTTACACTGGATTTGGGATGATTACAGGTCTAGGTGTTGAGTCTTGCATTTGTCTTTGTTGAATGTGTGTTTTGTTCCTTTGTTTTCTGTTTCCTCTCTTGTCTTCTGGCCTAAGTGGCTGAGGGTTCTGGTAACTGGCAAGTCTTCAGGTCCAGTAGGGTGTCTCTGATGAGGTTTGCAGGGCCTTAAGTCCTTAGATCCAGCATGACCTCCTGTAAGGCAAAGTCTTCTTCTCAAGTTGTAGACCAGAATATGGAACCCAGTGGAGGGAGTGCTGTTCTTGTGATTGGTGTGGGCTGTATCTGAGCCTTTGGAGTCTGCTCTTTTTCCAACTGGTGCAGGATGTACCTGGGCCTATGGAAACAGCTTTTCTCCTGGCTGGTGTGGGTTGTGCCTGTGCCTATGAAGTCTGCTCGAGTTACAGGGAAGGGCTGGCCATGGGGAGGATGAAGAGGTAGATGGGAATGGGTGGTAGAGTGGGTGTTGGAGAGCACAATCTAGTAGGTGGTGGCGGTCCAGCTCGCAGGCTTGTCACTTACCTGCTTGAGGGCAGGCATCTTAAGTGCAAAGAATGTCAGTGTTTTTATGCAGTAGCTACCCATTCCAAGTATTTCCAGCACCTAGAAGATCCTTTCCTTCGCTCTCAGAATCTACCTCCTTGAAGGGCAGCCACCATTCTAACTGATCTCATCAATGATTACTCTTGTATGTGAGTGTGTGTGAGTGTGTGTGTGTGTGTGTGTGTGTGTGTGTGTGTGTATTTGCCTGCCCCCAGAATGTACTATGTATTACTTCATCGAATACAATTTTTAAATAACCTATATTGTATGAACTATATGGCCCAGTGTTAGTAATGTAAAGGAATGGTTCTTGGCTTTATATAAAAAAAAAAAATTTAGTCTAGTGAATGAGACAGCCTAATGGTGAACCAGTGGTACCAGAGCCCATTTAGACACTAGGCTAAAATTGTTCATCCAAGGAGTTCTCATAGCACAGAAGAGTATACTTAAAGTGAGTGGGTAACACATGTGCTAATGTGTCAAGAAAGGGATTCACAACATAGGAAGAGCATTGTAGACATAAAGATCTTGGGGGGGGGGCGGTTAAGGCACAGAGTCAAGGGTTAGCTGGATGCAAGCATGGGATGGATGACTGGTAATCTAGTATGGTTAAGCAAGGGATGACCATGCTCACTGGAACTGGAGAGAAGCATAGGCAGGTCAAAGAGCCAAAACTAAGCAGGTTTGTAGTATAAGAAAGGAAATGAGGCTGGGTGGTGGTGGCACTAGGGAGGCAGAGCTAGGCGGATCTCTGTGAGCTCAAGGCCAACCTGGTCTACAAAGTGAGATTCAGGACAGGCTCCAAAACACCACAGAGAAACCCTGTCTGGACCCCCAACCCCAAAAAAGAAAGGAAATGAATGGATAAGGAAAAGAACCCTAAAATTCGTCCTCTTTGTGTTCAAGCATGTTATGGGCCCTCCCTGTCAGCAAACACTATAACCAAAGAGCTGGGGAGAATCATTCTAAAACTGTGTTCTACAGATACATTTTCAGCAGGTGTAAAGGGATGGACTATGACAAATGTTTTTGTGTTGTGAGGTTTGTTTTTTTAAGTCAATTGATTAGAATAAGATTGCATACTGTAGTCATCCCCTGAAGATTTATAATAGCATTAATATTATAAAAGCTTTCAAACATTTGAGCATGGATCAAATTTTTCTATAATACTAATAATATTAGTATCATTTTATGGAGCCCAATTTTGGTAACAGTGGTCCGTGTCTCAAAAAACCCAATTATCTCCATTCATAAGCTTTATTTATTTATTTGGGCAGTGATGAGGATCAATTCTGGGACGATCTTTAGGTTACACCTTAACTCTCTCTACATATTTGTTTTCCAGTGCACAACCAGATTTCTTGTTCTTTTATACCCACTTCCATATTGGAGTGCTCTTGCATCCCTGTAATAAATTTCAGTTTATTTTTCATAGAATTTTTTCATTGCATTGGCTCTCTGGAGATTTTTATCTCCTTGTTTTGTTTGTTTGTTGGTTGGTTGGTTGGTTTGGTTTGGTTTGGTTTGTTTTTTTTTTTTTGGTCATGCTCAGAAATCATTACGTGCTAATAAGTTGTAAGAAATGTGAGCTTACCTGTTCCTAAACAAATATAAATCATTTCAAATGTGTTTAATAGGAATTATAATAAATAAAATCACTTTTACTGATTTTGAAGTTCTTATAATCACAGTGGCATACTTCTAAATTAATAATGAGCCAGTAAATCAGTGGTGATGCTAAAGAAATTAAACAAATAAAAGCAGGATTGACCTTGTTGAAATTTAATGTTTCCAGCATTTATCTGTCAGAGCCACTGATTTGGAAATTGTTGTAACTTCTTGAAAAGGTAGACCTTTTTTCCCATAAAAAAAATCCCCATCATTGTGCAAAGTGCAGTTTCATTTTCCTTGAAGAGAATGCAGTGATTGATTATCCAGAGTGCTGTGGTGACAAGGTGAACCAGCCAGAGAGCTGGGAAATTGTATAGAATCATAGAGCATCACATAGGTGCCATGTCAAGCACAGCCATTGGAATGAAATTGTGCCTTTGTAGTTAGTCTGTGCTGGTACTTCCTGCTCACCCCCAAAACCTCCACCCCCAGAGATTGTTCAGCCATCCTTTCTCCTCCACATTCTGTCAGTTCCATTCTTACTACCCTAATCCACTGTGGTAGATACATAACAAACCTCCCTCACTCAAAGAGATTGCAAAATACAGGTGCCTGTTTCCCACACCCCTTGCCTATGCCACCTTCAGTGAGAAGTTCTTACATTTCCCATATGAGCACTCTTTTATTAGTTCTGAAGATCCTGACATGTGATGAGCAAGTAGAAGGAAGGACGGGAGATGAACAAAAAGAAAAGGGACATGTTGGTCACTTCTAAGAAGCTGATAATCTAGTTGAAACACCTGCAAAAACTTGAGAACAGTTATACACTAATTCAGCCAATGGCAAAGCACCAATGCACAGATTGAATACATGAGTCATGTGGACCAATAAAGGAGCAATCAAATTATCCTTGTTATTAGTGGACTAAATTAAGTCATAATAAAGGAAGAGGCTATCTATCCAAGCTACCCGAGAGCTGATTATCAATTGTGTAATTGAGGACAGAACCAGGCTTCTCCTAATGATCAGAGTCATCTCCCCATGTTCATCTTGCAATGCTTTAGAATCGAAGCAGGCTTTGTGAGGATTGCTGAGCTCCTCTGCTTTATTAATTGCTGTCCACATTTTGTAGGATATCCTGTGTTCTGAATTGGGATGAGGATTGTAGATGCTTAACGTGGGGACATGTAGCTAGGCAGAATCAATTCCTGTCAGTCACACAAATACAGAGGAATAGGATTATAGATCAGGGTGAAGCTGCAGTGCTTTAATCTCAAAATCAATACAGAAAAGGAAGTTGAACTTGGGAAGATTCTATAGAGACTGTAATTTGGTTTCCTATGAGGTTTGCCTTACATAATATGATGCTCCTTTCTTCTTTCCTTCTAATTATTTCAGTAGGAGTGGGGAGGGAAGGAGAAGGCATAGTAGGCAGAAGCCTGTACTACCAAATCATCTGAAATGAGCATACAACTGTAACTCATAATCCAGGCTAATGCTTCATTGTATGTACTTTTATCTGTTCTTTTTATTTTGGGGGGGGAAATTATCTAAAACCCTGAACCCATTGTGTATCTTTAAGCATAGTGAATGCCTTTGATTGGGTCACTGTGAGACTGGAAAAAATATTTTTTTCATATTCCCTTTATGGCTAAGCCTGCTGTAGTAATTTTATTTAAATAAATATATAACACACTCTTTATTGACCAAAGGATTCCAAACTGCTAAGCATATGATTAATATTTACTTCAGTGTAATTCTGCTCTTTTTACAAGAGACATGAAATAGTGGTTTAAACAACTCAGTCTTTTTTAACCAACGATTTAACCAAAGAGTTTATTGAACATTCCCTTTTTCAGGAGTACCACTACTTTGCTAGTAATAATACCCTAGCTTTAAAATGGTCTTATTATTTTTCTCTTTGGAAGTTCTTTGGTTCAATTTTAAAGTCTTAGTCTATGTGAGCCCTTCTTCAGTTGTGCTGACAATAATGACATCATTTGACTCTGGACTTGACCTCAAGAAACCATGTGTAAAGGCTTATTCCCTGAGAAGAGCTGTTGGAAGGCTGCCAAAGCTCCAAGAGCAGGGTATCATAGACAGTCTTCAGGCCACCAGGGGCATGTCCTTGGAGGAGACAGTAGAGTCCAGCACCATTCAGTCTCTTAGGCTCCAGCCATGCCTTGAGCAGTTTAGGATGCTATCTCAGTGTAGGCCCAAAACAATCCAGCCAGTAAGTTAAGGATTGAAACCTCCAAACTGTGAGCCAGGTAGGCTTTCTCTTGGGAAGTTGGTTATCCCCTTTGGTTGTTATAGTAACAGAAATAAATGTGAAACATAGTCAACTTGTGAAAAAATAATGGGCTGTGGACAGAACTCAGGGCCAGTGTTAAATCAGAAAGGGACAGAAACACAAGCAGAGCCTGGAGCCCTTGCTTTTTTGTTTCATCTTTCCCAGTCTGCTTACTGCTGTTTTCACTGACAGTGATTATGGGGTACTGAAAGGGTTAAATAAGCTAAAGCAAGTGGAGTGCCTAGTGCTGTGCCTTGTACTTGTAAGACCCCTGTAAACATCATGATAATCATGATGATTATATGACTTCCAAGTGATTCCAAACATGCTACAAACACCTTGCAGCTGTAAGATACAACCCAGATGTTCCTTGTTCTTAATACAGCGATAGTTTCTAAATTTAGAACAAATAATGGCAGCCTTTTTCTTTGTGCTGCCTGTAGTGGGCCCTTTACTCTCTAAGTAAAGCCCTGGAGCTAATAAATGAGTCTTCCATTGACTATGAATGTTCTTTCTTAAAACCCACAGAGATTCCAGTAGTGATGGTGGAAGCCTGTAATCCCAGCCCTTGGGAAATGAAGGCATGAGGATCAGGAGTTTAAGCCATTCTGGGCTATATAATGAGTTCAAGGCCTACCTGAGCTAAAATAGCAAAACCCAGTCTCCAAAACATCGAGGAGGCCAGGCAGTGGTGGTGCGTGCCTTTAATCCTAGCACTCTGGAGGCAGAGGGAAGTGGATCTCTGTGAGTTCAAAGCCAGCCTGGTCCACAGAGGAAGTTCCAGAACAGCCAAAGCAACACAGAGAACCCCTGTCTCAAAAAACAAAAGCAAAACAAAACAAACAAACCAGCAAGGAGTGGGGATGTAGCTCAGGGATAGAGTGCAAAGTCCTGGTTCCCACCCCACAGCATCATTTTAAAAAATAAAAAATAGATACAAAGACATCTGGTAGATTCCATGAAGTCTACAAAACCTTTTGAAAATCCTGTCGTGTATCAACCCTAGGAACAGACCTTTCAGGTCTTTGACAGGCTATCATTGTGTGAGATGTTTATTTGGTTGTTGATTTTAATTCGTAGTTTTAAGTGCCGCATCCTCCAGGAAGCTCAGGTGCCTTAAGCGATCACATCCTTTCAGTTGTTCCTGCTTCTCCCGCACGTTATTTCTAACAGAAATCCCATGGGTTGTTGTGACCTCTCTTTTTCGTTCATTTCTAGAGCACTATCATTGTGGAGAAGACGGTGCAAGACCTCATGAACCTGATGCATGACTTGAGTGCATATTCAGATCAGTTCCTCAACATGGTGTGTGTGAAGCTCCAGGAGTACAAGGACACCTGCTCCACAGCCTACAGGTACAGCTGGGGGATGCTGACTCAGGGTACAGCTCTGGGGATGCTGACTCAGGGTACAGCTGGGGGATACTGATTCAGGGTACAGCTCTGGGGATGCTGACTCAGGGTACAGCTCTGGGGATGCTGACTCAGGGTACAGCTCTGGGGATGCTGACTCAGGGTACAGCTCGGAGATGCTGACTCAGGGTACAGCTCTGGGGATACTGACTCAGGGTACAGCTTGGAGATGCTGACTCAGGGTACAGCTCGGAGATGCTGACTCAGGGTACAGCTCTGGGGATGCTGACTCAGGGTACAGCTCTGGGGATACTGACTCAGGGTACAGCTCTGGGGATACTGACTCAGGGTACAGCTCTGGGGATACTGACTCAGGGTACAGCTCTGGGGATACTGACTCAGGGTACAGCTTGGAGATGCTGACTCTGGGTACAGCTCGGAGATGCTGACTCTGGAGCCTGGTAATGCTGACCACACTGCCTTCTTCGCCTCCATCCCTGAGTTTGTCAGAGGGCCTGGCAGGAAGGAGCACCACAGAGACAGTCTCTTAGGTTCCTGCACAGTCACAGACAAAGAGAATGAAAGGAACAAATGGGCAGAGACACTTAAAATGGTTATAATGGCTCAGCTCATGGGTCAGCCCTGGTTTTCATAGAAACCTAGAACTGTGATTGGGGCTTCTCAAGGAAACTTCAGGTCTTGATTAGTCCACTTGGTGAGTGAAAAGATCCTGATAATAAAGTGATTTAAAACTCCTAATATTCTAGTATATAAAGTATTTCTCATTCTTACAAGTACATCCTACTGACATTGATCTGAAATCCTCCTATTGTCAGAAAGGACATTTAGACCTGTTTTCAACATCAGCTGAAGGGAGAGAAATAGTGTTATAAACTTGAAACCTGTTGGTTAGACCTCAGAACCCTTTTTTTCATAGTTTATCAAATTATCCAATGCTCCTAGAAAGATCATAGCATTTCACATAGAAAACTAATAATAAGAACAAATTATGGCCTGGTTGACAAGACTTGAAACAATTACAGAAAAAAGAGAATGTAGAATAAAATACTAAATTGTATGTGATATATAATTAAGGATAGAAAGGGACAGTACAGTGCATAATCATAACCTGTGTGAAAACACAGAGAAGAGGTGATTACAGACAGGAATGGTTTTGCAGCAGGAAAGGTTTTGTAACGTGCTCGACAGTGACATTCATGGAAGTGGAGAGACTCATAAAGGCATTGCAGTAAAGAAGCAGATACTAACATAATGGCCTTGTATTGGAGGGGACAATAGGATTGTCTAAGTGGGAAGTAGTAGGAGATAACGTTTCCCAGGAAGACTGACACCAATCGACAGAGGGGCTGAGGAGACAAGACTGGGACATTTAAATGTTCTGAGAGTCATGTGAGTCAGGAAGCAAAGTTTCAAAAACGAATCTGAAAAAGTGATATAACACACATAAATGCAAACCTCCCTCATTCCAGCAGGAAGTATTATTTATCCATTGTCTCATAGCTCACTTAAAAATTTAAAAACCCTATAATATTTACTTTTTGTATTCATCAAACTGTCAATATATTAGGTTAAAGTCATACAGTAGTAGTATTTTATATTCAGTTAGAGACTAAATAATTATCATGGTAATTCAGAAATATTAAAATTTATTCTGTGGTAACAGGAAACATAAATTCTTATTTTAAAATGAATTTATACAAATTTGCTTTGCCAATAATTACAACATAATAAGCAAATGCTTCCAGCTAAAAATGTACTCCATTACAATAAAACTTAGTGAAGAGATAAAATACAACTAGTGCCCAAGAAAAAAGAGAAGAAGGGCCATAAGAAGAGCACTCATTATATATTATAAATATACAGTGGAAGGGTTCAAATCCCTGTGAGAGTGAGATCCAGTAAGTACGTTTTTATTCTCACTTGAAAAGAAGTAATTGAATCTACTTAGGGGACAATGTTTCATTGTTTCAATATGTAATGATTAAATCAATCTATGATACATCTATTAACTCATATATAAGTTTTTTTAATGTGTGTGGTGTGAACATTTAAAATCTACTGAGGAATATTTTGGGGGGATGCGGGTTGGTTTGTTTTGGTTTTGGTTTTGAAGACAGTTTCTCAATGTAGTCTGGCTGTCTGGGAATCACTCTGGCCTCAGACTCGGACATCTGCCTGCTTCTGTGTCCAGAATGCTAGGATTAAAGACACGAGCCGTCACATCTGGTCAACTTTTAAATACATGTTGTATTTAATGGAGATTGTGTCTTTGACCCAATGCCCCCTTTTCCTACCCACACAAAACCCACCTTTTTTACTCTCTACTTCTTAGGATTTGAATTGTAAAGATTCTGCATCTGAAAAAGAACATGTGATATTTCTGTTCCTAGCCTTTGGGAACATTTAAAATAGTGATTTTTGTTGTTGTTGTTGTTGTTTGGTTTTTTTGAGACAGGGTTTCTCTGTAGCTTTGGAGGCTGTCCTGGAACAACTCACTTTGTAGACCAGGCTGGCCTCGAACTCAGAGATCCACCTGCCTCTGCCTCCCGAGTGCTGGGATTACAGGCATGAGCCACCACCACCCGGCTCATGTGATTTTTTTTAAAAAAACAAATGTATTTATGATATGTCAAAGTCCTGAGTTGTGCAAGTACTTAAATTTATACCCAAAACAACTGTCAGCTTTAATATACAGAGAGGAGACTGTAGTTTTTACAAAATCTTTTAGTGGGTATACAAATTCCTGAATCTACTGACCTAATGTATTTGTTTGAAGTTGGAACTTCTGGACATCCCATGGGTGTTCTATTCTCAGGTATTTTAAAATAAATTCCTAAATGGTTGTACTAGTGTGTCACCTACCAAATGAGAATTTAAAAATATTTTAAACATTGAGACTTCAATTTTAAGCAGTGAAAACATTTTAAAATTGGACTTTAGTAACACTGTGTTTTACTTTATGTTTATATGGAACTACCATTAAATTTAAACATTTTTTGATGTAAACATTTTTTGATGTATATAACTAATTTCTCACCAATAATAATGTTGATGAATATTACTTATAATTAAACTATAATAAATAACCTATAATAAAATAATTGGCTCTTGAATCTAAATTCTACTGATAGGCAATATTAAGTGTTGTTGCTTTAATGATTTTGACAGAGAAGTTTTAAGTTCCTAGAGCCTGGCACCTCACTCATCATTTCCTCTCTATGTGTGAAGTGATTGGAAGCCATTGTGTGTTAGTCAGGCTTGTGTTACTATAATGAAATAATTTGGATAATTAGCCTACATAGTGAAGGCTCCCATCCATTTGTTCCAGTCCAAAATAACATGGTTTCATTGCTGTGAGCCTCTGACAAAGGATTTTATATCAAAGCAGAAGTGCCCAGTGGAGCCAACAACTTGCATCTTAAACCAAGAAGCAGAGAAACGTCATGAAACCAGGGTCCCACAATTCCTTTTGAGAACACAAACTCAAATTCCACTTCTTTTTAGTAGAGTGAAATAATTTTTATTCCTTATGTATGACAATGTTACACATTGGTAAAGATAGTTATTATAGATCATTGTGGGGTTTTTGTTTGTTTGTTTGTTTTAATGTTGTTTTCTCCCCTAGACTGGACATCATCCCAGTCATCCTCCTTCATTGTCATTAGCCTGATAGCATGCATCTTAAAAAGGACTCCACCCAGCCTGGACTGGTTATCCAGGTGTGATCTGCATAATAGAACAGCACCATCACATGCCTCCTTTAGGAGCCAAGGCTAAACCCAGTTCTTCTTATATCCTGTCATTGCGTTGGATAGAACTTCACTGAGCATCCACCAAGACACTCCCCTCCCCCATGTGTGTGCAGAATTAACCAGTCACAGACTCTTCCTTCAAGGAGCCCATATGGTCCAGGGAAAGGGGTGGAAGAGTAGTAGTATGTGACAAAGAAACAGAATGTGTATGCCCACAGCATCAAGTTGTGGGAGGGAATCAAGTGAAACAGAGAAGGGCTGTGCCATAGGAATACATTACTAATGAGGGCAGGAGAGGATTGGAGAAAGACGTGACCTGGTTTCATGAGGAATGAGGACAACTGAGACAGAGAAGCTTAGGAAGGATGGGATGTAACCATGGCAACCTTCAGAAGGTTAGAAGGTAGAGAAAAGGAAGAACAGGTGAATGTGTGGGGGACATTGGGGGCTCTCGAATGCAGGCTCTGGACTCCTATTTTAAAGTTAGCAGCAAGGAGCCAGTGAAGGTGCAAAGGGAGGACCAGGCGCAGAGAGGTGCTCTAAGAAGGCTCCTCCGCTTTGGGGTTTAGATGGGTTGGAGAGAGAGAAGGGAGAGCAGCAGGAGAGTGCTTGTTAGGCATGAGGTGAGGAGAAGGGGCAGTCCAGGAGGTATTGAAGAGGGAACAGTTGTGATGCCAGGCTGCTGATTGGCTGGAGCGGGTAGGGAAGGTTTTAGGGGAAACAAGGGTAAAAGCATCTTTCTCTTTGCAATTTGTGGTAACTTTTAAACATAGATTCAAGATCTCACATTCACCCATTGAATGTAGTATTATTTTTAACTCCTCATCTGGGTCTATTGAGATATTTTTGAATCCTCATTCTGTCATCAAAGATTCTGAGCTATTCCTCTCAGTTCCATGCCTCCCTTCAGTTTAGTTTCTTTATAGGAAAACATTCAATAAAACAGCTTAAGTTGAAATTTTAGGAGTGCCTCTTGGGCCATCCTTGCCAGGTGAACACATACAGTGTTTCTAGTCAGAACCGAGTTTGGGCTTGAAGCAGACCCTTCAGCCAGTGTGACTGCCAACTTTTCACCTGTTCATCACATGCCCTTGGACAGCTACCCAGCCTCTCTGCTTTAACCTCCCTTTCCTAAAACAGGGGTGTTCCAGAAACGCCACTCTTTTACACCTGTGCTCACACCAATGAAATGTCACCCAAGTTACTCAGCTGTGATTTTGATGCTGGTGCAGGTGCTGGTGCTATGGTGCTGGTGCTATGGTGCTGGTGCTGGTGCTATGGTGCTGGTGCTATGGTGCTGGTGCTGGTGCTATGGTGCTGGTGCTATGGTGCTATGGTGGTGGTTGTTCCCTGTACCACTGACAATGACAGCTCAAATTTGTAGCATCTACTGCTCTACTGGAAGCCTTTTTCTTGTGTGTGCTTCTTGTGCTGTCAACTTAGGTTTAGTTTTAGAGGCAATTATGGAACTTACTGTGTAGCCTAGGCTAGTCATGAATTCAAGATCCTCCTGCTTCAGCATCCCAAGAGCTAGAATTGTAGGCACATGACACTGTGCAGCACCAAGCCTAAGTTTATTTGTTTGTTTGTTTGTTTGTTTGTTCTACATCCTGGCCAGTTTCCCCTCCCTCTTCTCCTCCCATTCATTCCCATCCACTCCTCCTCCACTTCTGTTCAGAAAGGGTCAGGCCTCCCATGGACATCAACAAAACATGGCATATCAAGTTGCAGTAAGACTAAGCACCTCCCCATGTATTAAGACTGGGCAAAGTGACCCTGTGTGAGGACTAAGGTCCCAAAAGCCAGTGAAAAAGTTGGAGACTCTTTTGTTCCCTTTGTTAGATGTCCCACAAGAAGACCAAGCCACACAATTGTCTCATATATGCAGAGTACCTAGGTCAGTCCCATGCAGGCTCTCTGGTTGTTGGTTCAGTCTCTGTGAGCACCTCAGAGCCTAGGTTAGTTGATTCTGTAAGATGTGTGTGTGGGGGGGTATATCCTTGACCCCTCTGGCTCCTACAATGCTGCCTGCCTTCTACAGGATTCCCTGAAATTTTGCCTGGATGAAGCCTCTCTGATGACAATTGGGCTAGGTACCAATCCAGTCACAGAAGATAGGCAGTTCATGCTACACACCTATTACTGCTAGGAGTCTTAGCTGGGGTCATGCTTATAGATTCTTGGGAGATTCCCTTGTGCCAGCTTTTGACCTGACACTGAAATGCCTCCTCTTCCCATAGTCTCTTTCAGTATTCTCCCCTTCCACTTACCCCCTAACCTGATCACTTATGTTCTCATCCCCATCTGCCCTCAATCCACTCACAAAATCTCTTCTATTTCCCCTTCCCAGGGGGATCCCAGCATCTGCCCATGAACCCTCCTTGTTTCCTAGAATCTCTGGGTCTGTGGATTGCAGCGTAGTTATTCTTTATTTTATAGCTAATATCCACTTATGAGTGAGTACATACCATGTTTGTCTCTCTTGGTCTTGGTTACCTCACTCAGGATAATTTTTTTTCTAGTTCCATCCATTGGCCTTCAGATTTCCTGGTGTCCTTGTTTTTAACAGCTGAGTAATACTCCACTGTGAAAATGTACCATGTTTTCTTTATCCATTCCTCGGTTGAGACACATCTAGGTTTTTTCCAGGTTCGAGGCCGAAAGCTCTTGGTGCAGCTCTCCCGTCACCATCTTCCCAAGGATAGTGTGTGCACACCCAGTGCAGACGGTATCCTCAGGTTGCCACAGTCCTCCCTCTTCTGCTTTCCAATTCTGAATCAATCTCCACTGACGAGGAGAAGAATATTGCAGGTCTGGGGACAATAGACAGTTGGCCGTATTATGAGTGAGTAAAAACCTGCTGTCCCCACTGGCTGTAAGGCCTTTTCCTGAGCCAAAGGCAGCCTCCCAGCTAGAAAGACTGTACAGTGCATACGTGCTCACCTGGCAAGGATGGCCCAAGAGATATCCCCTAATTTTTCAACTTAAGCTGCCCTATTGAATGTTTTCCTATAAAAAACTAAATTTGAAGTTTCTAGTAGACATTCACATGGCCACCCAGAAGTGGCAATTGAGTACACTCATCAAAAGGAGAGAGCCCCGGCCTGGAGTTAGGCATTTATCAGCCATTAGCATGTGGTAGGAGTGGTGTGTGAAGCTGTGGTATTTGGTGAAATCTCCTTGGGATGAGTATAGCTATGGCACAGATGGCAACAATGTGGACCTAAGAAGTGTGCAGAAGGAGGAGTAACTGTGAGGGGCAGAAGCAAATGAAAAGGTTGTAATGTGGAAGCCAGGCCAAGGGGTGAGCCAGATGCTGCTGTTGGATCTAATCAGAGCATGGGCGGGCTGGGTAGTAGCTTTCCCAAGGTGGTGACCATCTCAAGAGCTGTGCCTGTGGGTCATTAGGGTGCAAAACAGAATGACATGGATGAGAAAGGAAAATACAGGTATGGAAATGACAAATATAGACTAAGCATTTATTTATAATTAGTGCCACTACAGAGGGGAACAGGATTATGGTAGTAGCTAGAGAACTGAGGTCACATGGAGATGTGTTATATTTGGTGAGTCATTTCCAAAGAGGAATACATGCATATCTATATTTGAAAAACATTTATTAGAAAGAGGAGATTGTTAGTATATGAAGTAAGGGGAGACTGTGAAGCTGTATTGGGGACAGGTAGGTAAGGGTGGGATCTCATACGCAGGTAGATGGTTGGTTTTAGACAGAAATGAGAAATGGGAAAAGTTTCATTCACTGTGGACTCTTTTATGGATAGGAATTCAATTGTTTCTCAGTGTTTATATTTCCAAGGAAACCTATGTTTCCCATCTACTATTTATTATATTTATTAATTGTGTGGAGTAGTATGCACATGTGCACATACCATGGTACTCATATTGAGATCGGAGGACAACTTGTGGGAGTCAGTTACTTCCTTCCACTGTGTGCATGCCCAAGCTGGAACTCAGGTGTGCTGGCTAGTTTTATATCAATTTGACCCAAGCTGAAGTCATCTGAAAGGAAGAAACCTCAAATAAGAAAATGCCTCTGGCTGGGCATGGTGGCGCACGCCTTTAATCCCAGCACTCAAGAGGCAGAAGCAGGTGGATCTCTGTGAGTTTGAGGTCAGCTGGTCTACAAAGCAAGTTATGGGACAGCAAGGGCTGTGGTGATATATTGTGTACCCTAATAAACTTGCCTGAGGATCAGAGGACAGAGCCAGCCACTTGATTAGACATAGAGGTCAGGCAGTGGTGGCACACACCCTTAATCCTATCACTCATGAGACAGAGATCTGTCTGGATCTCTGTGAGTTCAGGCCACACTGGAAATAGAGCCAGGCAATGGTGGCACACACCTTTAATCCCAGTACTGGTGACACAAATGCCTTTAATCCCAAAAAGTGATGTCTGGGCAGAGAAAGGTATATAAGGTGCGAGCAAATAGGAACTCACTCTCTTTATTCTGAGGATTTTGTAGAGGCTGGCTGTTCTGCTTCTCTGATCCTCAGGCAAGTTTATTAGGGTACACAATATATCACCACAGGGGGCTATTACACAGAGAAACCTTGTCTCGGGAGAGAGAGGAAAGAGGGGAGAGAGGAAGGAGAGAGGGAGGGAGTGGGTAGTGAATAAGGGAATATGCCTCCATAAGGTCAGGGTATATAGGGAAGCTTGTAGGCATTTTCTTAATTGGTGATTGATGGGGGAAGGCCCAGCCAGTTGTGGGTGGTGCTGTCCCTGGGCTGGTGGTCCTGGATTCTGTAAGAAAGCAGGCTGAGCAAACATGAGGAGTGAGCTAGTAAGAGGGACCCCTCCGTGGCCTCTGCTTTAGCTCCTACCTCCAGGTTCCTGCCCTGCTTGAGTTCCTGTCCTGGCTTCCTTCAATGATATACTACAGTGTGGAAATATGAGCCAAATAAACCCTTTCCACCCCAATTTACTGTTTGATCATGGCGGTTTCATCACAACAATAGAAACCCTAACTAAGGCATCAGGTCATCAGCTTGAGCAAGCATTTTCCCTACCGAGCCCATGTGTGCTTCCTTTGGACCTCAGCCATTGGGGTTCTTGACCTATGGTCCTCCTAAAAATGATCCTGATTCTTTTGTTTAAGAGACTGAACCACTTTGGAAACACACACACACACACACACACACACACACACACACACACAGAGAGAGAGAGAGAGAGAGAGAGAGAGAGAGAGAGAGAGAGAGAGAGAGAACGCCAGCATCTCCAGAATTGTGTTCACTTCTTGTTTCAACTGTCAGATTATTCCACACAAGATTGTCTGGGGGTGATGTACGTGGCTGCTGAATTGTGGGTATAACCTGAATTTAATTTCTGAGTTAGAAAAGCAAATCTGTAAAGCTTTGACAGCAGATAAGTAGAAAACCATCTTTATGCTTGTTTTACAGCAATTCATGGTCATGTGTGTACATTCTCCACACACAACCCCATGGTGTGTGTTTCTGTGACTTAATCAGGTTTCTCAGGCTTAGGGAAAATGTGTTTTCTTCTTGTGTGACTCTGAAGATGCAAAGTGTCCTTACTTCCTCCCTTCCAGTCTGTTGCCCTCCCCCGCATTGGCACCTGCTGAGGAGTAATTAGGGCAGTCCTAATTTGGACAACCAAATCCTGATTACAGTGAGAGGAAAAACAGGAAATGTTCTAGTTTTGCTGCCAGCAAATGACTGACTTAAATAGAAAGCATGTACAATTCAAATGATCCAAAATGATATAACACTAGGGAGGGCCGGAGGGAGGAAGCAGGGAAATATTGCAGTCTGACTTTCTCCCATGTGATTCTTAGCAGACACCTTACAGAAGCTGTCAAATCCCCAAGCTCACAATGCCCTCTGCTGAGAATCAGTTTGTCTTCTGAGTCTGACAGGAGGACTTGAGCAGAGCTATAGGTTTAAAGATCTGAGGAAAGGTCAGGGCATCTCTTCTGTGTGAGCCCAGCACTCTGGAGAGAAAGTCTGCTCTGGAATGATGTCATGGTACATGCTTGGGATACAGATGTTCCCTCAAAGGGAAAGGGTCCTAGAAATGTATTCCTTAATTAGTCACACCCTTTGGAGCGCCAAGGAAGCTCAGATGTGAGTTCTGAAACGTACCGTGTTCCCACTCAGGCAGTCTGTCTATTACTGTCTATTACTCCAAACCAAATGCTTCTCTCACCATGCTTGTCCTCTTTGCCCTGAGAGTCAACCAGTAGCTCCATCTGTCCCCAAAGTGTCATTTAATGCTTACAAGTCACAGTTGTCTAAAGTTTCTCTTTATTCTAATTTAGCATCACTTCATTAATTTTTTTCTCAGGATCTGGTACAGTGTACACACACACACACACACACACACACACACACACACACACAGCCATAACTTTGGACCTACTTGGTAGATAATACAAATAAAACTTCTGCTATACACTTAGAGACTCCATTAATATCAGACACAGCATACTATCATGGGTTATAAGCAGCTGGGGACTCACCTTTCAGCTATTCAATGTGTCTTCCTAAAGGGGCTGGAACTTATGCTAAAGTATGAAGACACCATGCAGCAGGACATACTTGCAAGCTGAGCCTCAGGCTCAGTGGAATTGCTGTAGAGCACTTGACTGCATTCAGAGGACCCTGGATTTGATTCCAGAGTAGTAAGAGGGCACACTTACTATGATAAACTATGATGGCAAGGAACAGGTCCAACTCAGGGCTGATTCCTTGTTGGCGCTTTGGCATGTTTGTTGCATGAACAAGGAAGCTTTGCTGAACTGAATGTGGAGCAGAAGGGATAAATGGGTGTGTTAGGGAAAGTGAGGAAATAGAAACAAGGGAAGGATATGGGGATAGGTAGGAAAGGGAAGCTTTGAAATGTTTCCATTCAATCAGAGAAAACTATATGGCTGATATGGGGTGAAGTGGACAACATGGTCTAAGTGGAGCTATGAAGAGTCCATTGTGTTAACTGGTGAAAACGGGACATTCAGAGATGCCTTTAGATTCAGGAAATATTTCTCAACATCCCTGCATAACCGGAGGCACCTTTCCTGTAGGACCAAGAGCAGAGTTGAGCTTGCCTTAAACATTTGCTAATAAATGTAAACAGGAGAGAAATCAAAGTTGTGAGCCACAGGAATCCTCTCCAAAGGCCTGCCCAGCTCTAACTACCCTTTGCCTACAAAGGCTGTCTTTCTCCCACCTTCTTGGTTCACTCAACACTGACACGTGGCATATTAGTTTCTTTTCTGTTGCTGTGATGGAAGACCATGACTAAAACAACTTATAAAAGACAGCATTTAATTGCGCTTACAGTTCCAAAGTATTGGAGTTCGTGATAGCAGAACAAAGGCATGATGGCAGGAGCAGCTGGCATCTGACATCTCAGCCCACAAGCAGGAGGAAGAGCAGGTGCACTGGGAATGGTCTACCCCAACATTCAACTGTCCAAGGGCAGAGTCTCTAACCTCCACACCCAGGTGTTTCATCCACCAGATGGAAGTGGTGAACCTACCACACAGGATTGCTGTGTCATGAGTAAACATGCTGGAGAGATGACTCAGTGAGCCAAGGGCTGGATAGTCTAGCATAAAGACTTGAGGACCCAACACCCAGTCAGAAGTCAGGCATAGCCACACATGCATCTGTAACCCCAGCACTGAGGAAGAAGGGAGCAGAGATAAGAAGATCTCGGGGTCTTGCTGTTGGCCTAGATCCAGGTTCAATAAAAAACCTTGTCTCCAAGGAATATGGTTGAAAGTGAGAGAGCAGGCCTCCATGAGTTTACATTATAGGCATGCATCCTCACAAGCAAAAATGAGCATATACCACACTAAACACTTCACACGACATACACACACAGACAACATATACACATAACACACTCACATACATATACACATATACATGCATACATACATACACAAGATACACACATATATGTATACATACATATACCACACACATACAAACATACCATACTCACACATGCATACCACAGACACACACAGAGACATGCATTCACATACACACCACACACACACACACACACACACACACACACACACATGTAAGCATACATATATATTCACATATACATATAAACATACATACCACACTCATACATATCACACACATACATATAAAAATATAGTCATACACAGAGATACAGTCATACACAAACACACATATATATGCATACATACATACCCACATACATACAAATATACATGCCACACTTACACATATATACCACAGACACATATCACAAATACATATACACACACATACATACATACATACATATACCATACCACACTCACACACATACACACATACACACACACAAGAAAAAAAAGCTTTAGCATGTGTAAAGAACTTAGAACAATGCCTAGACTGTGGTAACTACTGTGTTAGTATATTTGCTTATTACTGCATTCATTGATGGCATTGTTAAGGTCTGCTGATGACACAGGAAAGATATTTTTATGTCTTCTGTTGTGTCACCAGTGCTTATATTTCAAATGTATCATTTCATCATTCAATCTGTTACCTTATTTATTCAGGAATTATTGAGGCCCTAATACCAAAGACATGCAAGGGCATTATATGAAAAGAAAACCACAAACCAACCTTTTCAACAAACAGATACAAATTTTCTCAGCCAAGTACTAGCAAATCAAATTCAGCAGCACATTAAGAGGATCATTCCCTGTGATCAAGTGGGATTTATCCCTGGAATGCAGAAACACATCAGCATCCACAGATCAATAAATGTGATGCATCACATTAACAGTAGAGGACAAACACTGTGTGATCATCTCATTAGATGCAGAGCAAATGTTTGACAAACTCAGTGTCCTCTCTTGAGAACAATACAACAAATGTGCTGTGGAGGGAATACACCTTAACTCAGTTAAAGCCACATGCAGTAAATCCACAGTTAACATGAAACACAGTGGTGAAAATTCAAACCTTTTCCTCAAAGATCTGGGCAGGCCAAGATAATGAGCAAGTAAGCAAATGAAAGAAAGAAAAGGAAGTAGAAAAGTGTTGCTTTTTGATGAATCTAAAGATTCTACCAATACCAACAGCTAGGACTAATAAAAGACTGCAGTGAGATTGCAGAGAACAGAAGTCAATCACACTTCCATGTACCGAGAATAAGCATAATGAAAGAAAATCAGGAGGACAGTCCATTTACAAAGACTACAAAGAATACTTCGGAACCGATGTAACCACGGAGATGAAAAACCTAAAACTGAACACTATAAATGTGGTAGTGTGGAGGAAAGAAATGGAAGGCACAGTAACCGGAGTGATAATTTATGTTTGTGTCCAGAGTCATATTGTAAAAATAGCAAAATGGCCATGCTACACAAAGTAATGTACAGATTCAACACAATGCCTTTCAAAATTCCAGTGTGGGGGAGTGGGGGTGGGTATGTGTGTATGTGGGTGGGTGGGTGTGTACGCATGCTTGTGAATTGGTTTGGGGTATACACAAATGAGCATGTGGACTCATACACCCGTGCTCATTAATGTAGAACAGGATGTCGCATCTTTGTCTACTTTTCTCCACCTGTTGCCTGGAGACATAGTCTCTCACAGAGCCTGAAGTTCACCATTTTGGCTAGTCACCATTGCTGGCTAGCCAGCAAGTTCCTAGAATCCACCTATTTTAGTCCCCCTGTCTTGGGGTCCACAGGTATGCACAGCCATGTCTGAATTTTCTATGTGAGTGCTGGGGGCTCAGACTCAGGTCCTCATGTTGTTTACCCACTGAGCCATCTCCCCAACCCCTACTATGTATTTTTATAGAAATATTTTTAAACATCAAATTCATGTGGAACCACAAAAGTAAAACCCCAAATAGTCAAGACACTCATGAGCTAAAAGAACAAAACTGGAAACATCACACTACTGATTTCAGTCTATGCTACAAAGTGATAGTAATTAAAACACCACAGCGTTGACATAAAAACAGATTCATTGACCAGAAGAAGAGAATTGAGAGCCCAGAAATGCACTCATGCATGTACAGTTAATTGAGTTTTGACAGAAGTGCCAAGAATTCATATTGGGAGGGTGCCACTATCTCAGCTGCAGTGTGGGGGAGTGTACACAGGAGAGGAGATGCAGCATCTCCCGTCATACAGGAAAAGGAAGTACAGGTAGTCAAAGCCTTCTTTCATATGAGACCCAGAACTACAATGAGAGTGCATAGTACATCTCCATGGCATTCCTATAGCAAAGATTTTTTTTTTTGGTTTTTTTGTTTGTTTGTTTGTTTGTTTGTTTGTTTTTTAGCTTTGATCTCCAGTATGGGGATGATGAAAAAAAAAAAAAGAACACACTTACCAAAGGTCTGGGTCCTGAAATGAAGGAGAGAGGAAACAACCTACACCTGGGAGAAAATATTTCCAAGCTGTACATTTATTAGTAATTAGTAGAAAACCATGTAGGAGATTTAGCACTGCATACAAACAAACATAACATAACAACAAATTTCATTAACAGTGGATGAAGAGTGTGAGGTATAACTTGAATGCACATTTAGCTTATTTAAGGCCCCAGATTTGAATCCTACACCACTAACAACAAAACAAAACAAAAAGGAAAAACTAATGAGACGCCTGAATAGGAATTTCTCAAAAGAAGATGTATAAATGGCCAACAGATGTATTTAGAAAAGCTGGACATCACTAATTATTTAATAAGCACAAATTTTAAAATAATAGAATATCTCCACACAACTGTCATTAAAGCTGTTACCAAAAAGATGAAAAGTACCTGCAAATGGGGGTGTAGAGAGAAGATATCACCTGTACACTGTTGCTGAAAGTATAACTTAGTGTTGTCATTGTGGAAAAATCAAAATGGGTCTCCTCAAAAAAAGAAACACCAAATAAAATTATATCTAGTGATACCACTTCTGGGTGTTTACTCCCCAAATTAAAGTTAGTATGTCAAAAAGATGTCTGCAGTCCCTGTTCACTAAAACACTGTTTATATAGCCAAATTATGGAATCAACCCAAGTGTCCATCAACAGATGAATGGATAAAGAAAATGTGGTGCATATCCACAAAGGGTTTCTATTTAGCTTTTTAAAAAGAAATTTTGTCATCTATGACAACACAGATGGAATAGAAAAATACTATGCTAAGTACAATAAGGCAGACACAAAGACATATCCTCATGTCTGTGAGAAGAGGCAGGAATGGTGGTTACCAGATGGTTGGAGGAGGGGATGTTGGAGTAGTGATGATCAATGGTAAAAAGCCTCCATTAGATGAAAAAGTAAGGCTTCTCCCATTCTTGCTGAAATGTATTGTCAATGCTCAGAGTCATTAAGACTAAGTTTGAAATGTTGTCCTCAGAAAAATGATGTGTATTAATGGTGGATATGTTATATTCATAAATCATAGTATCACTTTGCACTCTCTGAATGTGTAAAATTATAATTTGTCTATTTATAATACAAAAGAATTGGGTATGCAGTGGTATACCGAGGGCTAGACTTAGAGAAATGAATCTGTTAGGCAAGTTCTTGCAATCATGGCTTTTCCATTCTAATGGAAAGAGACAGATAATGATCTAGCGACAAAGGAAGAAAGTGGGCTTCAGTAATAAGAATGATCTGATTTTGCAAAACAAGTTTTCTGGGTAAGGAGCAGGAAGACCTCCCTGAGGCTGTGATGCTTGAACTTGTCTGTGAAGGATGGGAAGGAAGGCTCTGGAGAAGTGGAATGACCTTCCAAGTAGAGACAGAGGCGGACACACAGAGACTAGGTTGGACAGCAGTCAGATCCTGGCTCTTCTCTGGCTACACAGTAGAATGGTGTGAGCACGTTAATGCCCAGTCGGGGCCCAGCTTCTGACTGGGAGCCTGGTAGATATATTTAAATGTTTTGGGAGTATTGTAATGTATAGCCAGGATTAAGAGCCCTTGATAAAACTAGAGATTAGAATTTTATCCTGAGTGCAGTAAGACGACATGAGAAGTTTAAAAGGAGCTACCTGGTCTGTCTTTCTTTAAATAAATTAAGGATATTCAAACATAGAATTGCTTATTTGTCTACCAAAGGAAAAATCTGAACATTGACAGTTGAAGCACATTTCACATTAATTTTTGCTCTACTGCCTATGCTATACAGTGTAATTCTTTTTCTTCAAAAGTCAGTCACTTATGAACAGTATCATGCAAACTTACTCTTTTATCTTCTGCAAACACTCAGATCCAAGCCCTCCTTCCCTAGAATCCTCCTAATTGTTTGCCATGGACTGCCTGCACTGTCGCCACATGCTTCTTAGATTGTGTCTCCTGGAAAGAAGTATGCATCCTGTGATGGCTAGTTTTATGTCAACTTGACACAAGCTGGAGTCATCAGAGAGGAGGGAACCTCAATTGAGAAAATGCCTCCATAAGATCCAGCTGTAAGCTAGCCTGTAGGGTATTTTCTTAATTAATGACTGATGTAGGAGGACCCAGCCCACTGTGGGTGGGGCCACCCCTAGGCCAGTAGTCTTGGTTTGAATAAGAAAGGCTGAACAAGCCATGGAAATCATGCCAATAAGTAGCACTCCTCCAGGGCCTGTGCATCAGCTCCTGCCTCCGGTTTCCTGCTCTGCTTGAGTTTCTGCCCACACTGTTTTTGACAATGGGCTATTATATGGAACCATGAGGGAACTAAACCCTTTCCTTTCCAACTTGTTTTTGGTCATGGTGTTTCATCACAGTAACCTTAGCTAAGACACACCCATCTACAGCTCTGTGAGGAGCCTAAAGACCTACTGGTATTTCTATCTCTTTTCATAAGTATTATGGTCCAACCTTATTATGATTACTATTATTATCTCCTTCCTCCCCTTTCTCTTTTTCTTCTCCCTCTTCTTCAGTTTCCTCCTTCTCTTCTTTGAGTTAATTATATTTTCTTCTTTGACACTTTCATGTGCCTATGTAATGCACGCTGATCATTCAACCCCCATCCTCCCCCCCCCCCCTCTTCTCCCCAACCCCGAAAATTTCTTGCCCACATTCATGTCTGTTTGTTTTGTTTGGTGATCCACTGAGTTTAACCAGGCCTGTGTTACCATGGACTTGGAGCTGACAGTGGGGCCTGCCAGGCTCAGCAGTGGAGGCACAACCCCCAACAGTGACTTCCACTCTCGCAGAACCTATCAATAGCTAGTATTTTAGAACTGTTGTTTTTGTTTGGTTTTCTTCTGTGGCATGATGCTAACTAACTCTTCCTGCATCCCTAACTGTCATTATCACTTGGTTGGTTGAGGGGTATTGCGCTCAAGTTTGGCTTGATGCATGCTCAATCACTGCTAGTCTATAAACTGGACTAACACCCAGCTTCATGTGAGCTAGACTTGTCCTTGGTTCATTTGTCTAACTTGGCTTCTACTTTTTGAAGTGTCTGGAAGATTCAGTCTGGGAAAGTAAGCATCATGCCCTGGCTGTCACCGAATAATTGAATCCAATTAGTCCCACCTGCCCCTGGTTGTTTACCTAATGAAAGCCCCACCACCCCAGCTGTGTCTAGGGACTGTGCACACTTGCACTTCCCAACTGTTCCAGTGAGCGAGAAATGTACATATGAGCTGGCTGACATCAGCAGATGCTTTCTGAATGAAATCCACTCAGCCATGTCTGGAGGGTAGACTCTTCTCATGGCAACCCATCACCTGTTTCAAGAGACACACCTACTTTCCTCTCCCCTCTGGGAAGGATACAAATAGTTATACAGATGGCTCTGTCTGTTGCCTATTGAACTGTGAATTAATTGGTAGATTATGGGTTCTGGTTGGAATGATTAACCCCATTCCTCTTACAGAATAAATGTTGGGAATGCTGGGGTCCTTTTTTGAAGCTATTTAGATATGTCCTGGAATTTTATAACCCACATGATTTGTTTCATTACAAAATGAAAAACTAATAAAGATAGTTGCCATTTGAATGAAAAATTTCCTCCAGGGTAATTATTTCCTACAGGATGCCAGTATTTCAGGTTAGGTATTTGGAATTGCTTTTTGCTTTTATCTTTATTCCAATATGAATTAATATTGAGAGCAGTATATATATTAACATTTGGATTAATTAAGATTACCATTCCTCAGGTAGTAATATAATGTTGAACTTTTTAGAGCAAAGCAGTGTTTTTAAGAGACCTAAGTAAATAATCTGGGCACCTTTAACACAGTGAATATCTTAGATGTTGTTTCTTTTGTTCCATGAAGTACTAAAACAGAAGATTGTAGCCACATCCCTCCAAAATGTATAATACCATCTCACAGGTATGGGTACAACCACTTTCTGTGGACAGGCTCAGGATTTAAATTTTGGAAAAGTGAGTTTGGTTTGGGCTTCTAAGTCTGCAAAGCAGCATTTGACCTCTAATGTGGCTCTAAAGGGACCTGAACCACTCAGCTAAAGTTCCTTGTGAGTATGACATTGACATTTACTTTACAAATAATTTACCCACATTACAAAATATTACTCTTTGATTTTTTGGAACAATTTAAAAATGACAACCTTTAAATGACTTCTAGGACATAAAAAGACAAGTGGTGAGCAGGTGGGATGCACAGGCCAACTTCATTGTATAGAATGAAATGCTAAGAGGTAAGCAATCCATATAAAAGCAAAGGTTTGTGCTTTGTGTCTTTTCCAAAGAGAGAGATCATTGTATGCTGTCATGGTCAACAAACTCCTCACAGAGAAAGCAGGCTTTTGAGGAGGCTTTCCACATAATAGACCACCTAGGCAGAAGTGGAGCACAGGGCAAGGATTGTCAACAATTGCTCCTTGGTTCATTTGTTTTCTGTTCGAGGACTTTTCTTCTGTTGAGTTTTTAGTGAGAGACACATATGTTCGTTAATTCACGACTTCTGATCTTAGTGATTTAGAGAGGCATAGAATAAACCTATGCTTTGGCTGAAAACCACTGGCTTAGTGACTGGTCTGAGTTAAGTACAGAGAAAGGAAACCTGCTAAAATGGCCTCGGATGAATGAGTTTTCTAGACTAGTGAAAGAAGTCTCATTCTTCTTGTTCATTTTTTACACATCTTCCACATATCAGATATTATGCTAGGTACTAATATTTAAAAAAAAAAAAAAACCTGACAAAAAATTAACTATCCTCAGCACACTCATTCAGTTTGTGATCCCAGTTTTTTGTTTGTTTGTTTGTTTGTTTGTTTAAAAAAGCAGCAGTGGCATGCAGGTATAACCCTGGCATACAGTTTGGATCACCTGAGAAATTTGAAGATTACATCCTCCATGCTGCTCCCACACAGTTTCTGATTTATTGAGTCCTGGATAGGCCTGGGCATCCAGGGTTTTGGTTTTTTGTTTTTGGTTTTTGGTTTCTTTTTCTTTTTCTTTTTTGGTTTTGTGTTTTGTTTTTTATTTTTATTTTTTTGTTTTAAGAGCTCCCCTAAGTGATTCTAGTGCACATTCAAGGCCAAATCCTCTCGCACAAGAGAGTGGAACACAAAAAGATGCACACAACAATAGCAAGGACGGAACCCAGGTAACCTTTAGGGAGTAAAAACATACCAACCGGATATGATAGCATAAAGAAGGGGAAACAATACATCCCACTTTGGAACTTTGGAACTACCCTTCTGGATAGGATGTACAGCTAGCATGCCAGCCTGCATGGGGGAGTAGCCTGGAATAGTGAGCAGGGACAAAGGAGGTATCACATAACAAGTAGATGTTCACACATTGTTGTCTGGTTCTGAAGAGGGGACTAGCATTGTATTTACAGATATGACCCTTCTGGCAAGATAAGCATGACTAATGGTCTCATAACTCCAGGCAAGAAGCCCAGGCCCTGAGTCATTGCCAAGTCCACATGAGAAATGATTAGGGCTTAAATGTCAATTAATGACAGTGAGTCTGGACAGGAAATGACTATTCATAAGATATTAAAGATGTGGTACTAATAGGATATGGTCACTGTTGGTGATTAAGAAGAGCATATTCCTGATTGGATTACAGCATGGCTAGAATAGGGCATGCCAGGTTTCTAATGAGAAAGAGAGAAATAGAAATGACTGGATTCCTTTTGATTCATTTACTTTGAAATATTGGTGAAACTGTCCACTAAGAATTCTCTAGTTAACCTTTCAAATGTAGGAACAAGAAAGAGAAGTGATGCTTCCCCAGAGATGTGATGGAGGAATCATCAATCTGTCCAGAAGACAAGATTACCCAAGTGAGAAATGCATAGGCCTGAGGGACTCAGTATGTAAGGTATGGGCACAGGAAAGGAGCTATCATTTTGGCTCCCAAATGGATTCAGGTAGCAGTAATAGAACCAGGAGGAAATGATATAAAAAGAGAAGGCAGATATAGAAAAAAAAAAGGGGGGGGGGATATTAAACATTAGAAGCTTCAGACAGTCAAAGAGCCTTAAGATTTAAGTCATGTCAATAAGGTAGGTCAACATCATGGGAAGGCTGATTTGAGAACCATTACTGCAGTTGGCTTAAGACTAAATTTTAACTACATGTCAAAAATGTAGAGAGAATAGATTTAGGAAGCCCTTTTCCTCCTTCTAACATATACAAAATGGGTAAAAATCTTTAGCTTTAACGTATTTCTAATTGGGAATCAAACTAAAAAAGAAGCCAATTCTCCATATTCCCCAACTGAAAAGGGAATTTAAAATCACAGGAACAGGTAAAGGTTGATGCTGAGAGGACCACAAAGGTATCAGACTACAAGTAGAGGCAAAAGGAAAAAGATGACACTTCAACCTGCAACGCAAAAAGGTGGAGCTCTCATCTGTGCAGAAGTTGTACAAGGGATGGGGTCATCCATGAGTGCAACCAGGAAACTTGGATGCTCTATCCCATCAAATGATGGGATGTTTTTAATGGAGAGAGAAGAACTTTGGAAGAGAGGAATTCTGGGTCAGGGGAGAAAATCATGTATCCATTATTTAGAAAACAGAGACTAGGAAAATGCATTGTGGAGAGACATGTGACATATCAGAAGAAAGAGCAGGATAACAAAGGAAGATGAAATGTAATTTGAATATGCCTGATTAAGAGAGAATCTCAAGTGTGTAATATGTGCTCTCCATTCTCTGTCAGATATAAAGGATGTCGAGGTGACCAGTGAGGATCTACAAGATAAGTGTTTTAAATGGCCACCAAGTTAAATATGGAGAGGACACATTTTTCAATTTACCAAAGACTATTCAGGACTTGCCTGAAATGGAATGTTATACATCTGAGGTGGTATCATGCTATAAGATATAAGTATGTGAAACTGTAGCTGGGCAGTGGTGGTGCACGCCTTTATTCCCAGCACTCAGGAGGCAGAGACAGGTGGATCTCTGTGAGTTCAAGGCCAGCCTGGTCTACGGAGAGAGTTCCAGGACAAGCACCAAAGCTACAGAGAAGCCTTGTCTCGGAAAACAAACAAACAAAGTGAAATAGTAGAAACTTGGAAGGAAATAAAGGAGAAACAAGAATAAGGGACACCCACCCAAGAGTAATTTGAAAGGCTGGCCAGGGAAGAAGACTCTGCTGTCACAGATTTTTATTTTGGACACCCGTTTCTATCAGAATATTTCTGCTTGAAGTAAGCTAGAAAAATTCTCCTAGTCTAGCTCATTTTAAAAGAACCAGGGCAGTATTGTTGCAATATGAAACCATGACAGCTTTGGTCAGGCTGCACGGAGTCAAGGTTTATAGGCCTCATCTTTTCTTGCCTGTGCATATTGAATTGTCTGTTGGGTGAAGGCACTTTTCTTATAGGTACATATGCACTTTATATTTATCTGAAAATGTATGCTGTATCTCAGTGTGATTCTTAGCACTGCAAGATATCCTTGCCTGTGATGTGCGAAGCTTCCAGAGACTGGAGACTTTCATCATCATCAGAATAATGTACAGCTCATGAACATTCCATAAGTAAATGTCACTTCTGTCAGGAAGGACTGCTGATGGGAATTTTTAGACCCTTAAAATCAGCTTTGGTGGCAGAAATACTGAGTAGAAAGAGAAACTTTTTAATTAAGTTGAAATTGAACATTTAAGGTGACTTTTCAGGTATGTTCTAGTAAGGGCAGCATTAATAATGAACCCATGGGCCCTATTAAAGGACTAAAAGCCTGTCAACTCTAGGTCACCAGCCAAAGCCCAGTAGAGTTATCTATAATCAAAGGTTTTCCCTGCCTAACATTTGGGGCACAGGCTTTCTTTATGATGGTAGGTTTGTTTTGAATAGAGGAGATATTTGTCCATCATTCAAAAGCTACCTTCACATAGAACTAATTGGTAGCATAAACCAAAAAGTCAGAAAACAGTCTATTGTAAACTTATGTCACCATTTAGGTATCACTGTTTGGTCATTTAAATAGCATTTTTAAAAACATGATTGTCCTACTTTTTATTTTTTGAATATTTCTTAGAAGGTCCAACTCAAACTTTTCCATACATTTGTGTTCTACATAAGATATTAACAATTATAAGATGGGCAATCAATATTATTAGCTTATTCAGCAAATTGGAAACCTAAAATGAACTTTGCGAGTGACGTTTTCCAGCAGTGTGACCCAGGAATAGCTATTGCTGCTTTCCAGCACTGATAATGAGCTGTGTTAAGAGGGAGATGGGCATACCATCTTTTTCTATAGCAAAAGCAGAAGAAAACACTCACTGTAAATGACTCTAAAGTGTCCATTTCTTTGTGGCCATTTCAGAGGCATTGTCCAGTCGGAAGAGAAACTTGTCATCAGTGCATCTTGGGCAAAAGATGACGATATCAGCAGACTCTTGAAATCGCTGCCCAACTGGACTAACATGGCTCAACCCAAACAGTTGAGGCCCAAGAGGGAAGAGGAAGAAGACTTCATAAGGTAAACGTCTGTTCTCTAAACTATGTTAGACAGAGAGAGGAAAACTCCATGCCTTCCGCAAATCCTCACTCAAATGAAAGGGTGCTGATTCTAGAGGTCAAGCAGCAGTGACCTGAACCTGAAAAATCTGTTTTCCTCCTCGCGTACCTCCTTTCTCATGCAAGTGTGTTTGGGGCTCAGATGCTGGCAAGGAGGAGCTGTGAACCCAATCTAAGCATTGCCAAGTTGGGCTAAAATGTCTCAGATTGTATACAGGTACAATGCAATCATTTGCTCATTCGTTCATTCAGCTCTGCTCTACTGACCCTGTTCCTTGACAAACTGATAGTAAGATAAAGTTTGGTTCAGAGTATGTCACAGCATTCCAAGCATGTTCTGTAATTTCCATGTGCATTCACACAGACTAGATTGTCTCTACTATTTCTGCTTGTTTTGACAAAAGTAAGGTTTCTCCTCTAACATTATCGCTCAACATTTGTCTTTGTACAATTTTTTTTACTTAACCCATGGGATCTTATAAAGCTGCATGTTTTCCTATGTCTGGCTTGCAAGAGTGAACTGTTTTCAGCCGTGTCACCATTGAACTGTGTAAAGTAGGTAAATGATGACAACAGTGCCTCATCACGTTAAAATTAGGTCATTCTTATTACTTTTTGTTTATCTGAATGAAAAAAATACGAGGTACAATAAAATAAAAGCACTTTTGAAAAGCAAAGACCAAGAGCTGGGAAAGTGAGGCCCATCTGGAATCCCAGCACTCAGGAGGTGGAAGCAAGAACATCAGGAATTTATTTACCTTTCACCTCATAGTGAGTTCCAAGCTGGCCTGACCACCTGAGACCCAGAGTCACAAAGGAAAAAAGGAGAAGCAGCAAAGACCAAAGCTAAAAATAAATAATTTTCAGAACTAATGGATATTGTCTTACTTTCAGTGTATGATCCAACAACAGACTCATCTCTGTCTGTCAGAATGTAGATTGAAGCTGTAGATAATGTGGCTTGCATGAGAATGTCCCCTATATACTCAGGTATTTGACTACTTGGTCCCCAGTTGATGTCATTGTTTGGAGGTTAGAAGGCGCAACCTAGGAACAGGCTTTAAGAACCCATAGCCTTGTCCCTTTTCCAGTTCATTCTCTCTGCTTCGTGTTTTTGGTAGAAGATGTGATATCTAAGCTTCCTATTACTGCCCTCTGCTGCCATGCTTCCCCAGCTGTTATGAATTCTCCTTCTAGAACCATAACTTAAACTCTGCTGTCCATGGTTGCTTTTGGTCATGGTACTTTATCACAGCAACAGAAAGTAACTAATCTAGATAGTAAGTCTTACTGTTCGTAAAGTTAACTGTCTTCACACCTATATAACTGTCTTTATGCCTATATAACTTATTTTCACTGACAGTAGGTAACTTTTTCCTGATACTAGCTTATATATAGTTACAATTGAAAAGTTGTAGGATATTAAGTGTAGCAAGCTTTCTTTTGGCTGTGTGCCAGCTCCCAAATAAAGACATGGAGACTTATTAGTTATGAATGCTTGGCCTTATCTTATGCTTGTCCCACTAGCTCTTATAACTTAATTTAACCTGTTTCTCTTCATCTATGTTTTACCTCTGGCCTTTTCTCCTTTCTTTCCTTCTGTATGTTCTACTTTTCCTTTTCCTTCTGTGTCTGGCTGGCAGCTACCTGGCTAGCTGGCCCTTGGCATCATCTCCCTCTCTTTCTCCCTCACTCTCCCTACCAGAGCCTAGATTTCTCCTCCTACTTATTCTCTCAGCCTGCCAGCCCCACCTATCACTCTACTGCCTAGCTGTTGGCTATTCATCTCCTTATTAGAACAATCAAGTGCCTTAGGCAGGCAAGATAAAACAGCAACACATCTTTACATAATTAAACAAATACAACATAAACAAATGTAATGCATCTTTATATCATTAATGCGGCATAAACAAATTAACATATTTGCATAGTTAAAATAATATTCCACAGCAATTAAATGTTGAAGTGAAATGTGTATGCATGTCTATTGAATATATGTCAGGACTTGAATTGCTGGGTAATAGTGTGTGCAAATTTTGAGGGGTCCACAATATCAGTTTTCTAAAGTATTCCTAAGGAGCTGGAAATACGACTTAGCCATAAAGAACCCAAGTATTATCCCTAGTACCCACAACTGTCTGTAACTCTAGTTTTAGAGGACCTGACACATTCTTCTGGCTTCACACCCACACTCACATATCACACATGCACACACACAACTTAAAATAAATGTCTTAAAAATTAGAAAACAAATTAGGTCTAGAAGTTTGCACCCTCACAGTGGTCTATCAGAGTTTCTGTTGACCTGTGTGTTATCAGGACTCGGTATCTTCCATCTGTTCATAGCAGCCATTCTAGTACGTGTGCTGAGGTAATTTGATGTCATTTAGTGTGCATTTCTCCCATGGATTATGGTGAGCAATTTCCTATGTATTTTAATGTATTTATTGACCTTCATGGGATGTGTGTGTGTGTGTGTGTGTGTGTGTGTGTGTTTTCCAAATCTATTGCTTAATTTTAATTATGTTTTCTATGGAGGGTTTTCCTAGTAATTTATAAGAGTGATCTGTATACCAGGTTATTACTCCTTTGTTATAGACAAACCAGTCTTCTCCTGATTGACAGATTGCCTTATTACTTGCTCAGTGCAGTCTTTCACTAGAAAGACTGTCCACTCACTGCCCATAGTATATAAGTACAGTTTATTTTATGGATTGAACATTTTGTGTAAGAATATTTGCTTATACAAAAGTCACAGAGGATGTTCCTTGGAAACTTTGTACTGACTGGTTCCCCAGTATGTAAAAAAAAAAAACCAAAAAACTTATTTTTTAACTTTATTCCCCTGTAACCTAAACTTTCCTCAACTGAGATTATGTTCTTTTGACTTTAACTGTAGAAAATATCCTCATATCTACCACGACAAGAGATAATGAATGATTGATGGATTGATTAGCGCTTCCGCAGAGTTACTGTCCCATTTTACCACTCTCATGTGGTCTGAGCAAGCACGCTCCCACTCCCACCTATAACCATGTTCATTTCACTGTCTGTATTAACCTCAGTAGTTGAACTACAAGCAATTTCTGGATGATAATTTCTTTTGCACTAATATTTCAAATAACCATGTGTCTTCTTATTGTTCCTTGGTTTATTTTTATATAAGAATTTAATTGTAATATATGCCCACAAAAGATTGTTAATCAGCTGTGTTAGTTATCTTCCATAGCTCAGTGTGAAAGGAAAGAGTTCTGTACCAGAAAAGAGATGCTAAGCCAAGAATGGGGCCTCTTTTGACACTGCCTTGGATTCACAAGAGCTGGAATTAAGGACCCAGCTTTCTTTACTCTTGTTTTGATCATTCAATCAGACTACTCTTCATATTAAAATCAAAGGAAAAGCCAATTGTATTAATACTTCTTCATTTTTGGTCTCAATAAAATATATATCATTATGCCCATATAACTAGATCAAAATATCAAATTCGCCTAGTGTCCTCCAAAGATCTACCATCAAAGTAAGCCCCATTTTAACTCTACCATCATGGTTTAGTTTTGCTTGTCCTTGTGTATTTTGGGCTGTAATATCTGGATTATTTTGCTAATTTGTGCCTGAGATATTTGTTCATATTTTTGCATGTGGACATGGTTTGAAAAGCATCATAAGCCGGGCGGTGGTGGCACACGCCTTTAATCCCAGCACTCGGGAGGCAGAGCCAGGCGGATCTTTGTGAGTTAGAGGCCAGCCTGGGCTACCAAGTGAGTTTCGGGAAAGGTGCAAAGCTACACAGAGAAACCCTGTCCCGAAAAAACCAAAAAAACAACAAAAAAAAAGAAAGAAAAGAAAAGCATCATAAGAGAATACATTTTTGCTGGGTGGTTGTTCCAGCACTCAGGAGGCAGAGACAAGCAGATCACTTAAGTGCAAGGCCAGCCTGGTCTACAAAGTGAGTTCCAGCATAGCCAGGGCTTTACAATGAAAACCTGTCTTGAAAAACCAAGAGAGAGAGAGAATAAGTTTTCGTTTCTGTTTACTTTAGATGTGATGGGTTCTTTCCTTTAATCTGTCCCATCCTGTGTCTAGATTAGAAGTTGAAACCCTTCACTAATGCTCCCGTGTAGCAGAGTTGACAGAGGGCCTGATTTAGCACATTAAAGTACCATATAGCACTGCATGAGCAAAACAGACTGAAAAGTCACTCTTCTCCTATAATTAGTTTTTAAAGCTCAGAAGACTGTTTAGTGAAGTGATGAATATAGAATCTAGTGCCCTTTGCATTGAATAAAGGCTATGCTCTCTTCATTAATAAATGAGTCCTTTTTCTATTCTTGTTTTTTAACTAAAAAATTTTATTATTTCCTGGTTTAGCTTTGAATAGAAGGAGAAAAAAAACTAGGTCAGGCTAGGGCTTTAATAGGGGGAGGGGGGAAGCTAATACCCTTTGTTCCCAAAGAAGCTAAAAGCAGGCTCTCTAGCCCATTGTCTTTGCACCTGTCATCGTGTGTGTGTGTGTGTGTGTGTGTGTGTGTGTGTGTGTGTGTGTGTGTGTGTCATTTGTGATAATAGCTATCCACTGATTAAAAGAGTTTGCTGTTGGGGGGTGTGATTAACAGAAGGAGGACGGTGTTGGTGGAAGTAAAAGAGACAGGCCTGGGCTGTCTAGAAGTTGGGCAGATTATAATCAGACCCCCAAAACCTGAATTTTAAAGGATAAGAATCACTTCTCTAGAGCCAGTCCTGAAAGCCTGTAAGTTTGATTGGTAGATCAGGATCTGAATGTTTAAGTGATAAAAGTCAAATAGTAAGTATGAAGCCTATAGATTAATCTTGAATTATAGCAGACTGCTGGCAAATGATACAAAGTAATTCTCTAGATCAACAGTATAATGAAAACAATAAGAATTGTCAGTGCCTGACTGTGTAGGGGAGCATTACGAGTCTCTAAATGTTATCATTCCCATTCAACAAATGAGGAAACTGAAAGAAACTTCTTCATAGACACAGCCATTAAGTGACAGAGCTGGGGTTTAAACCTTGGTAGTCTGGCCTGCAGAGCCACCATACTTTGTCAGCCAGGCTAAAATTGGATCAGGAATGTACAGTTTGGGACTTTTTATTTGCTCCCTCATTTTCATTGATTATCATAATCTTGACTGATAGATCTTTTTGCAAATGTCACAGACTGTGTCATGATGGCACTTTGACTCTATAATTTTTATTATTGTATTTATTAATATATTGTGTTTTGTGGATTCTCTCCATTCCAATAGCCAGTGTTTAAACAGTATGTGCCCAGATGTGTCTGGGAGGAACAGTGCATTAAACCCAGCACTCTGTTTTAAATTGTTTCTCTTTTTCCCTCTCAGTAATCTGTTTGTCTATTCAAAGCAAAGAAAATAGAGATGATCGTTGTTAGGAAGGGAAGAAAGATGCAAAGAAGATAATGTAAAAAATAGATAAAATTAATTGCTTAAATTTGGGGAGGAAGATACTGCAGTTCTGAGTAGGAAAGAAAGACTAAAGAGTGCTGTGGCTGTTGTATTTTTAGAATTGAGTTGTCTGGATGATGACCTTTTAACACCTCATCGCAAGATCAGATGATGGTGTATTCACTGTCAGGGTTTTTTATTGTATGAAATTTTGGAGGCAAGATGATTAAATAACAGGAAAATATTACTTCAGTGCTCAGTGGTTGATTATAATAATTTTAAGCTTCTATACATTTTGGGTTCTGTGCTATATGTTTATTTAAAGAGTCAGAAGAAAAGCAGAGGAGGTGGGCCTTTTGTCTGCCTTCTGTGGAATCCTCAAAGCATAGTATATACTTGATAGATGTATGGATGAAACCAACTTAGCACGGGAAAAGTCAGCTCATCTTCATAAACCTGGGAAAAGTAGTTTCCTTCAGAAATTGGCAGGCCCAAGTTCTGGTCCTCAGCCATGCCTGGCACTAACTAGTCTACTTTGTTTTTTTCTTCAATACTTTCTTATCCCTAATAAGTTTCTTCACATCACTCAGACTAGACAATTATGAAAGAAGCAGAAACCTAGCAAGGCTAGAAATACATTCAAATACAGAAATAATATGAATAAAGTAGAACATTAACAATTTTCTGAGAAGTTGCACTTGAAATTAAAAAGGCCCCAACATAATGTAAGCAACATAGAAAGGTCTCAGCAAATTGCAGCTGCTGGAAATCTCTAGACAAATCTGAAGGAGCAGAGAGATGGTAACGGTGGGCAAAGACTCCAGCTCTACCGAATTAGTCTGTGGAATACAGACACTTATCCACTATCTCTGGATGCTTCATATGACTTTTCAAAGGCAATTAGAAAAGGAAAGATGAATCAGACTCATGAATATATTAACTGAAGTGCAAGGGTAGAAAATGCTTAGCTAAAATTTTTTTTCACTCCTCAATTAAACAAGATGAAGGTCATGGATAGATGTGGGACACTGTCAAACAAGTCAGGGTGAGAAGCAGACTTCAGTCTCAAAATTAAACAAAAAGAGATAGGCCATTAACCAGAAATTCCTCTGCAAACATATCAGTATTCAAGATGACTAAGTTCAGTGCTTTATTCTTATATCAAAGCTCCTATTAGCAAAAAATGGACAGTAAATGAAAAATAAAATAAAATCTCCCATACAGGGTGTAAAATCTGAATCTTTCTAGACAGTTATTTGTGAATTATAATTTTATTAATATTTTAAATGTATTAATTTGTTTTTTTTTTTTACTGTCCTATATCAGAAGAACCCTCTGGTGTGGGACAGAGAAAAAACAATATTTTATTTAAATTAGGTTGATTATAAATGTAATCTTGTTCTAAAGAAGTAAAGGGGATAGTATAAATATATAGGATAAAAGGGTAGATTAATAAACCTACTTTTTTTCATTTTTTATTATTATATTTGTGTCTTAATTTCACACATCAGCCATGTGTTCCCCTGTCCTCCCCCTCCCGTCCCCACCCCCACCTTCCCCCCATTCCCTCCCCTTATATATTGCATTTTTATTTACTTTCAGAATATGGGATTATTTAATAATTTCCATTCAGGTATTAATTTAACACTATTTCTCTTTCTCCTGTTTAAAGTCTTAATAAAAGATTTTAAAATCTGCCCTTCTGATGTAGTCCATCCTGTTCCTTGAGGTTGAGAAGGCCACTTCAAGACATTATGATGGTGCATAGGGTGCCTGTGATGGAGTCTGAGCAGCGGAGCCAGGCAAGGGCTGCGCAATGGGACTTGTAGAGGTTGAATTTCTCTGCTAGGTGATGAAGAGCCACTTGCCTGCTTACTTTCATTTTTCCTTCCCCACTAGGTGTTTTCAGACTTGCATTCTGCCGTGTTTTCACCCCTCCTTATTGGTCATCCCCAGCTTTTCTTCTTGGCATAGCCTCTAATCATCCCAATGTCCCTTCTTTCCCTCTTGTGCCTGCCCAGCTCAGCTTTCTAGATTCAGCTCAGGCATCTATGCTGCCCATCTCTTTCACAAGTCCTCTCCTCTCCCCTCACCTCCTATAAACCTCCCATTTCCTACCTGGCAGAAGCAGAGTGAAGGAGGGTGTCAGAGATGTGAGCAGTGAGCAGCCAGGGCATCACAGGTGTGAGCAGTGAGCAGCCAGGGCATCACAGGTGTGAGCAGTGAGCAGCCAGGGCATCACAGATGCGAGCAGTGAGCAGACAGTCAGGGAGTCACAGGTGTGAGCAGTGAGCAGACAGGGAGTCACAGATGTGAGCAGTGAGCAGACAGGGAGTCACAGGTGTGAGCAGTGAGCAGACAGGGAGTCACAGGTGAGAGCAGTGAGCAGACAGGGAGTCACAGGTGTGAGCAGTGAGCAGACAGGGAGTCACAGGTGAGAGCAGTGAGCAGACAGGGAGTCACAGGTGTGAGCAGTGAGCAGACAGGGAGTCACAGGTGAGAGCAGTGAGCAGATTCTTTCTAGTGTGGTAGTGGTGTTCTCAGAGGAAAAGTGTTTTAAACACACACAAAAAACAAAACCCAAAGACATTAAGGAGGGAAGAAGATGTGATTGGGACCCAACCAGGTCAGAATGAAATGTCTAAAATCAGTTCAGTAACATTAGCAGTTTCAACAGATTGTTTAGTGAGAAATATAATCACTGGAAGAATTTGGAGAAATAAATCTTAAACCATTGTATGTGAGTTTTCTAGGACACAGAACTGAAACTGGGGCGAGGTGGGACAATAGGTCAGTATACATTATGATAAGGTTATTTAGCCATGGTAACCATTACTTTATGTTAAAATTTTTACCTGCTTAAATATTTTCCAACACACCCTTAATTACTGTTACTACTTATTGCCCATTCACTGGTTCTCCCCAATACATTACCCTAATATGTTTTTCTTAGGGGAAAACAAAACAAAAAAAAACAAAAAACAAAAAAACCTTCATCTTATGGCATCTTCATTTTGTGTGTGTGTGTGTGTGTGGTTTTTTGTTTGTTTTTTTGTTTTTCCGAGATGGTTTCTCTGTATAGCTTTGTGCCTTCCCTGGGACTCACTTGGTAGACCAGGCTGGCCTTGAACTCACAGAGATCCACCTGCCTCTGCCTCCCGAGTGCTGGGATTAAAGGCGTGTGCCACCACCGCCCGGCGGCATCTTCATTTTTCTCCCAATTTTATGGCAGCCTCCTCTTCTCTGTGCTACCTCACATAGCCACACATGTCCCCATCTCTCTGTGTCTTTTCCCACCTCCTTCATCCCATCTCTCCCTTTATTCTGAATGCTGCCAGAGTACTGGACCCTCAGTGGACCTTGCTTCCAGTCAATTCTTAAGTGTGTCTGCTAAGCAAAGTCATAAGTTCTTTCAAAGGAAGCTGTTTGATAGCCAGAGGAAAAATCACAACTGTCAATACAATGGAATCTTCAGAGGAGGGTCTGAAGGGCTATATCAACATCAGCTTTTAAACCTGAGGTCACTTTCTGCAGTTGAAAGCCAAGGTACATCATGCCCAACTCACAACAAGTGATTTTTTATTATTTTAATTCTATACTGACAAAGTTCTGGAGCTTACAGCATGTTCTTGGTGGGAAATGGTTGCTGTTTATATGAGTGAGTGATATCGTGTCTCCTGGCAGAAAACCTGTGTGACCATGTGTCTCCCTGTCACTAAAGAAACAAGATATAGTCTGCTGCTTACACCTACTGTTGTTTCTCATCCATGAAGGAAACACTGAGACCAGGTTTCGAGTGCTTAGCTTAGAAACGAGTGTTTAAAACTTGTGCATGCACTTGTATTGCAAGTTGAGTCAGTGCACTAAAGTATGATCCTTAAGTAACACACTGTTGACAGATGTTTTTTGTTATTGGGACCTGTGTCAGTTTTCATGGAAGTGTTCAGTCTACCCATGGATGCATCCATGTACTTGGCTGCTTGGTACCAAAGAAGAGATAGAGAACATATGGAGTAAAGCCTGAGATGAGCCTGTGATCCTGCCCTACTCTGCCCACTCTTCAAATCCTTCCATTCATGTATCAACCAACATATGTGCCTACAACATATAGGCTGGGTGTGTGGGTTTTCTTTTCAGCGATTTTGGGTATTTATTCATTTAGACTAGCATATCAGAGAGGAGCAGGGGGTGGGGCAGTTAAAAGGGATTTAAGAAAAATTAATACAGCTCGATTGATAGAATGCACAGAATAATTGAGCATAATGGGAGCACACTTGTGACTCCATCACTCAGAGGTAGAGGCAGGAAGGTTGGCTACATAGTACATCTGAGGCTAACAAGGGACACATAAACAACCTCTGTCTCAAAAGAAGAAGGCAAACACACACATACACATGAAAAAAATCCAAAGTATCAGCTACTGAGATGAAGCTGACAGGAAATCTGATGTGTAGTATGGAGCTATACCTGATAATGATCTACTGTGCTGGGGAGATTTACTGTAAGCATAGATTATAGGAGCTCTTTATCTCACAATTGTGAAATAAAAGGTGTGTTTAATCTCTTAAATATGTAATAAAAATTCTGAAAACGTTTTTATAAAAAACCCTGGAAGAACTGTTTAAGTATTCTTTATATTTCCCATATATAGTTTATAATAAACTAGAACACACCTAACAGAAGTAAGTAGCTTCATGTATTGTAGCTGTTTTGTCAAACTATGAACACAATTTACTACTCTTCGTTACTACTTAGGGCTTTAGTTTCAGTATGTTTACATTTATAGCACATTGTTTGTAAAGATGTATCACTTATGCATCAGAAGGACATTCTTTATAAAGTCACCTCATTTTAAAATTGGTTGGTTCTTTGATGATTACCAACTTCCATTGAAGTCTCCAGTTCAACACTTATAAAAAGCAGAAACTGCCTAGAATTGGTTTTGAAACTATCCAGTTCCAAGATCAAATCAGGATTCCACACTGATGACAGAGGTGTGCATTTCTGACCAGTCTTTACCTCTCATTATTGGCTGGATGACACACATCAAACTTGCTACACGGTAGTTTTTAAAGAAGGTTTATTGAAAATTCAAGATTTCTGTCTTCATCCATTACTTGTTATCCAAGGAAAGCCATCAGGAGAATGGGAAGCATAGGAATCTTCAGAGCACAGTACAAAACCCCTGACATAACAGTCTGCACTGCAGTTTTACATTTGCAAGTGGAAATTCGGCCATATGGCACACTTTGTAATACCAGCACTTTGATGTAGAGGGGTTCACCCCAGGTTTAAGGCCAGGCCAGCATTGTCTGCATAGCCTATTCCAGGCCAGCCAGGTTTACATAGTGAGACCATGTTTCAAAAAGTAAAAATTGGAAATTAACCAGAAACTTAAAACGTGGCTCTTTAATCTGTTACATATATTGTTAGCAATATAGGCCAAAGAACAAAAGTTGCACTGCTGGGAAGAAAATAGCAGCTTAAAATAAAACTAATTGCAGAGAACTTTTAAAGAATTCCTTGCATAGAAATTGTGCAGGGCTGAGTCAAATAAGAGTAGGGATTTTTAACATAATGCATCTCCCATAACAATGCACTTGAACTTATCACAAAGTTACCTGCCTTGACCTGTGATTAAAATCTCAGCCTCTAATTGGGAACCAGCTCTTTGAACTTGGTGTTTTGCTGCCAACTCATTCCATAAAAGACGCTGCTTTTGTGTCCTGGATAGTGAGCCCACATGATGGTGAGGCTGCCCCTAGCCCAGTAGTACCTTCACTTTAATGTCTGGACTTTTATCTCAGACTGGTAACCCTGACCTTTTTTCTTCTGGAAAAGCTCACTTGTGTAGTGTTTCTCTGTGCTCATCCCCAGTGAGAACACAACACACAGATCATCCTAACATGCTGTATGTGAACAGAAAGAAGAACTGAGGGGGGAAAGTGTGAGTGCATGCCTTCATGAATTGAACTCATCCAAACATTTCCCCTTTTACCATGACAGCATCATTTAGGGACGTTGTGTTTTGTTTGTGATTTCTGGATCTGAAAGGAGAAGGGTAGAAACTGTGTTTTATTTGCTTTAGTCATATTGTTGAGTTTTAATTCAGGACATTAACTTCTCACTGTATGTATATATTATACCTTGTGTAAAATCTTCATTTCTAGAAGTTGAGCACTCTGGTTAGAAACAGATTTCTAGCAAGGGATTCCTCTAGAAAGCATGAGACTGCTGCACCTAGGCACTCTGGGTTGAGGTACAGGAGACACTGTTGAAAACCACAGCAATTGCCTTCTGTGTCTTACCTCTTAGTTTTCCCTTTTGGTTGCTGCTCTTTGACAGCCAAAACCAAAGATCAATGGGAAATGTGTATGGAAACACATCTGTCCCTGAGCACAGCCCAGAAGGGTTCTCCTTTGCTGAGGATCCTGTAGTTCGGCTTGGTGTTTCACATAATCCAGAATAATCTGTGTAGCTCATGGTGTTCAGCCTTCTTAATCTCATCTGTAAATTTTCTTGTCCTAGTTTGCTTTCAGGGAGGGGTTGTGATAAACACCATGAAAAGCAATTTGGAGGAAAGGGTCTATTTTATCTTATAACATCCAGGTCAAGTTCATCACTGAGGGAAGTCAGGACAGGAACTCAAGCAGGACAGGAACCTGGAGGCAGCAACTAAAGCAGAGGCAATGGATGAACAACACTTGCTAGCTTGCTAGCTTTCTCTCCAAGGCTTGTTCAGCCATCTTTCTTATCCCTCCCAGGACTACCTGCCCAGAGGTGCACTACCCACCATGGGCTGGGCCCTTCCACATCATTATTCAAGAAGATCTCCCCCTCACACACACAGATTTGCAGTCTGTTGGAAGCATTTTCTCAAAGGAAGTTCCCTCTCCCAGGTGACTCTTCCTTATGTTGACAAACACATACACACACACACACACACACACACACACACACACACACACACTAGTACATTCTATTTCCATTTCACTTAACATAATCACAGTTCCTGAAGTTAAGATATAGTCATCTTTGCATGGCCATGATTGATTCAAACTACAGTCTACAGTCATACTTCCCTACTCATCCTCTATCCAGGCAAGATTCGCATCCTAAGTTCCCACTATCCTTGTTCATGCTATGGATCTCTTGGATAAGAATCCAGGCCGAGATCAGGTGGAAGTCTGTATTATGACTCAGTTACTGTTTCCTCCATGAACATTTCAGTCATGAGCATCACACAGGTGATATTTTAGGTTTCCCACTGTGTCACTGAAGCCTGGCTGTGCTGTGTTGGTAGCCATTTGGTTAAGTTGATGACAAGCAGGCTTCACCTATGGAAAGAGGCTCTTACTTCCTTTGCTTATTAATTAGGTAGGACCCTGAGACCCTGAGGTTTTCTGCTTTTCTAACAACCATTCACCAATAGTCTTTACAGTCATGGATAAGTTTTGTCTGAAACATCACTGAGCTTCTTCTGTGAGGAACGTGTTCTCTGTTGTCCTTGTCTCTCTTTCCCCTTCTTCCTCTTTCTCACGCACTTACTGTGTTGTAGGCATGCATTTTTTAAATTCATTACATTATTACCAAGACAGCCTCTCTTTACGTCCTTACTAAAATACATGTAAATACAGTGAAATACAGCTAACCTTAGTTTGCAGTTTGATGAGTTTTGACAAATTCTCTCTCTCTTTGCCTCTCTTCCCCCTTCTCTTTTCCTCTCCCCCACCCCTCTCTCTCACACACACATGCACACACACACATACACACATAACCTATACTCCAATGAATAGGTAAAACTCACTCATTACTCCAAAAAAACGATTCCTTTCCTCATTGGCGGCATTCACATTCTGATCCCTTCTCCACAGACTGGCTTGGCCTATTCTAGAACTCCACGTGAAGAGACTCATACTGAGCACACTCTTTAGTACCTTTTGTTTCACTTGTCCTACTGGCTTGAGCTTCTTCCGCATCATTGTTTGTCAGAACACAGTCCAGGAATGGAGTCAGATGAGGAGAATTTTGAGTGCTTGTGAGAACACTCCAAGAAAACAAGATGGGGTTGGGGATTTAGCTCGGTTGTAGAGCGCTTGCCTAGCAAGTGCAAGGCCCTGGGTTCGATCCTCAGCTTCCAAAAAAAAAAAAAAAAAAAGAAAGAAAGAAAGAAAGAAAACAAGACAAGGGTCTTGTGACCTCAGTTTCTTCCAAACATGGAATTGTTCTTGGAAAGTGTTCATGCTCCTCCCAGGTGTAGTGGGTAGGAGTGAGTTTACTTCAGAATACTCATTACTGCTTGGTGTCATTACTCAATTGTATCTTTGTGAAAAGACATGTTTTTGCCATGTGTGGTTTGGCCTTGTGATTGTCCAGGAGCTTGAACTCATGAGAACTTGACTCAAGTGAGCTTTCTTGACCCTCAGCATAAATTCTCTGAGGCTCTGAAAAAACTTGGCTATTATTGCATGCGATTTTGGTCTGTCTCGTTTGTCGGCTCCATTCTCCAGCTCCTACCATCTCTAGAGTAGAAAGAGTTGTTCTCATTAGTAATTTATATCTATGGTTGAGTTGTATTCTGTCGTATGGATATAGTATAGTTTTTCCCACACTTACATTAACAGGTATTTGAATTGTGTGCAGTCTTATTCTGTCATAACTAAAACAGATGCTGTCTTACACTTTAATTCTTATAAAAATCTTTAGGTCTTCATATGCCTGTATGGAAGAAGAGTGGCTGGATCATAGGATCAAAACATACTTAACAGTATATGAAATTTCTAGGAGTCCTTATTGCTTCACTTTCTTGTCAGCATTTTGTGTTTTATATGTTGCTCTAAGAGTTTACATAAAACTAGTATTTTTTTTTTTTCTTTAACTGTGTGGTAGGATTCTATAGTGAAGCCATCTGTTCTTTTTCCCTTTTGAGAACCTTTAGTTACTATTTTGGTCTCTTCAAATATGCATGCATATGTGTATATTTATAGACTCTATTATTTCTGAATCCCTTTTGTAAATTAAACATTTCAGGGAATGTATTCATTTCTTTGATCTAAGTTACTGAAGTCCAGGACCTGAGATAGGTTTGACTATTCCCATATGTCCCTCTACCTCAGGATCTGTGGTAGAGCCCCATTTAATTTCTGATAGTAGTAGTATGTGTCCCTTACTTTTTTATTTATCACTTCCTTTAGGGCAAAAGCTTTCCATCATCTCTTTCCAGAAAAGTGTAGATAGTTTGGCTTTGTGAGTTTCATTTCCATCTGCTTTGCTCTGCTCCTGTAGTGTGACTATACCCATAGCACACAGCACCCAGATAACAAGAGCCCTGGGGCCCAGTAATGCTTCATTTAAACGTATAGGCGGTGGGTGTGATTTCACTGGACATCATCACCAAGCTCCAGTTTTATCAATTTATGAGTAATTGAGGTTTTTTTTATTTTATTGATTTTTACAATGAACCTTTTTTGTTGTTTCACTAACTTTACTGATTAGATGTTTCATTTCTCTAACTTTTGCTTTCTGCTAACTTCAGGTTAATTACTCTGTATAGCACTGTAAGACAGCAACGAAGGGTGAGAACTGGCATCACTGATCCTGTTTTTCCTTTCTGATGTGCGCATTTACAGTTTTACATTTGTCACTAAGTTCTGCTTTAGGAGTGTCCCACAAATATTGACATATTGTGTTTTCCTTATCATTCAGTTCAAAGCATTTTCTCTTTCCCTGGTGATCCCTTTGTAAGCTGAGACTGCTTAGAAAGATGGTCCTTAAATTTCCGCTACGTGGCAATATCCCAGATACATTTTGATATTGGTTTGTAATGTGATTCTTTTATCTTATACACTCCAAAATGAATTCAGTTCTTTTAAATTTATTGTTCTTGTTATAATGGCCCAGAATGTCATCTGTCCTCATCACTTTCCAAAGGTATTATTGTAATGGACTTATATTCCTCTGTACATTAGTGATATATACTATAATTATTACTTCAATGATGTATCGCATAGATAGATAGATAGATAGATAGATAGATAGATAGATAGATAGATAGAGAAAATGAGTGTATACATATGTACGCACACACAAAGACATACATACTTGCTGCACTGTAATCTAGATAATGTCACCCAGTAGTAAGCTGGGGTGGCTACTTGCTTGCTTGCTTTCTCTCAGTCATCAGTTTGTTGCCTATTGTTGAGCATTTGAACAGCTGTTTAATTATTTCTCCCATTTGTGGTTGGCCCATTCAATACCATTTCCTCTTTTATAGCTAAAGCAAAGTCATTATTATTTTTACTCTTTTGAGGTGTGATCTTAAATTGTCGGAAATATAAACAGGATATATTGTTTTCTTCTGACATGACCCCATTAATCTTTAATCACCACAAAATATCCTAAGCCTGTCTCTCCCAAGAATTCTGGTTCCTTTTACTGATTATGACTTTTTATTTAGAAACCCAACTCTGAGCACTGGCTATGCTCATTGCTACAAGTTGGCTTTGAACCCATGGTGCAGTATAGGACAAGGCTTGCATAAAGGAAAATTTGCAGTAAATTTCTGCTAAAAAATAAAAACTTTGTGATAAGAACATAATACAGATGGTTAAGAGGGACACAAAAAGATCGTTAGCTGACAAGAAGATGCAAGTCAAGCTAGTGCTCCACCAGACCACCACTGTAATTTTAAAGGGCGGAAAATACTAACAAATGCTGCGGGGACATAGAGTACTGAACCTATTAAGGGAACCTTTAAGCACTCCCTCAAAGGCTAAAGGTTGCATTGTTGTGCAGTCCGGCCAGTCTACATTTAGATGAATGCACCAAGACAAGTGAAGACACATCTAGACAAAATGTAAACAGGAAGCTATTGCAGCTACACATGCTGGCACAGGCCTACAGGCCCAGCTACTCTGGAAGCTGAGGTAGCAGAATCCTAAAGCTAGTTCAGACCCTGGGAAACCTACTAAGACCTTAGATCAAAACTGAGAGTAAAATAGGGGGCAGAATGAGTACTTACCTAGCCACACCAATGCCTGAGTGAACCCGCAGTGCTGGGGAGGGAAAAAGGTTATGACACACATCCTTCCAGTTTAAGCACTTGGGAGGCAAATGGAAAATTGTGAGTTCCCGGCCTGCATAAGCTATAGGCAAGATTATATATCTATATTCATGTGTAACATATAACAAGATCATGTCTCAAAAAAACATAAAAAAATTCATGCACACTGTTTTTAGAAGCAGCATGGTAATTACTTAAAGTTGAAAACCACTCACATATATCCACATGTTGAATACATGAATGTGCTAGATCATATGACATATATACTTGCTAGTATAAAAATAATGAAGTATTGCTACATCCTTGAATATGGATGGACCCTGAAAATGTGATAAGTGAAAGAAAACAGTGACCTTGGATATGAGTAGAAATTACACATGAATCTCCAAAATGAGGAAATCCATGGAGATAGAAAGTAAATTCTTAGTTACTTAAAGATGAGGGTGTGGATGCAGAACTTAAAGTGTACAGAACATCATAAATCATTAAGTCTAGTGATTTGTGTCCAGTAAACAAGCTGATTTAAAGGCACAAGGGGAAAACCAGGCATCCCCAACCACCCATGCTTTCACTGCAGCCAGGTGACTTTCTGGCTATTACCCCCCGAATGAGTAGAATCCTAAACCCTGTTATTTATTTAACTGGAAAAATATAATAAAATGAATAGTGTTCTCAGTCTCTAGCAAAGTATAAGAAAGAAAAGCTGCTGGTGTTTTCCCACATATGACCGGTATGTTCCCTTCCCAGTTCAGGCTCTGTACACTTGTACGCTACATAGCCTCACCTAGCCAGTCAAAAGTAGTGTGTGTGTGTGTGTGTGTGTGTGTGTCTGTGTGTGTGTGTGTGTGTGTGTCTGTGTCTGTGTCTGTGTCTGTGTAGAGAGAGACAGACAGACAGACAGACACATACACACACACACACACACACACACACACACACACACACATACACACACACACACACACACAGGGGAAGGAGAGAGACCAAGTAATGTGCAAATGGAAGCCATGGGTTGACATCAAGTGTCTTCCCAAATTGCTCTCCACCTTGTTTTTAGAGACAGGGTCATACAAAGCTTGCCAGTCCAGGTACACTGTCTGGCCAGCACACCCCTGGAGTCCTCCTGTATCTGCCTCCACAGCACTTGGTACACAGGCAGATAGATACACCAGGTATACTACCTGCCTTCTTTGTATGGATGCTGGAGATCTGAACTCAGATCCTCAGGCCTGCACAGCAAGTGCTTTACCAGCTTAGCCAGCTCCTCAGACTTCATTGTGATTTTTTAAAGTGGAGGAAGAAGAAAGGGTGAAGAAAACAAACAGAAAATGACTGAGAGAAGAGACAGACATCTAGAGAGGGCTAGTTATGTCCTGAAATACAAATTAGCTCCTCACATTATAGTTTACAGGAAACACATGGGTCAGAACTGGTGAAGGTTACACTGGAGAAAAATAGTATCGTAATCAAGGTAATGGAACAAGTCTATTACTTTCTGTTTAGGAGTGTTTGGTGAAGATGATTTTAGAAAAACAATTTTTGAAAACCTGATTAAAAACCATCAGTAATATTCTGTCCTCATCATTTTTGACAAGAACACATTAAAAGGCTGGAGTAAGTGATGGTAAAGAGCGGAAGTGTTCAACCAGAGATGTCATTGTCACATCTTAAAAGAGCAATCTGGAGTTTTAGGATCTAGGCAGGTGGCCTGGCCTTCTCTAACTTCCATTAGTTTATGCTCTGCCATATTAAACCTCAGTGATTTTAATAAGTTATATTAACATGCTTCAGTTTCTTCATCCACACAACAGAATCACCCAGTCACCTTGCCAAAGAATCTAATTAATTTTCAATAGCATTAATATATGCATCCATATTGAATCTTACATAAATCCATGTGCAGCCTGGGAAGCCCACTTCAGGTACTTATCTCAGAGTGAACTTCATGCAGGCATTGGTTCCCCGGGTTAGTCAGGATCTGAGTACCACACAGGAGATGTTAGTGTTACCCACAGTGATGCTCAGAATCCATTACTTCCTGGGCCAGCTGATAGCTGGAAGGTCAGAGCCAGGCACATGTTAGTAGAACCCAAGGAAGCTAGGGCACAGTAGGGTAGAGAGGCCACAGCTACAAGGCAAAGAACTGACACTGTAGGACAAACACACTCCTTCTCTTTCCTATTGCTGTTCAGTTTTCTACCGAGGCCTCTGATGTCAGAACCTGGGAATCTGCAGACAGCAAGCAAGGCTTGTGCTCCACTTTTCTGATGTAGATGAGAACCACAAAAAGGAAGGGAGGAATGGCCGATCTTAGAAAGGTCCACTCTGACACTCTTTCTCCTTTTGTAAGGTGTACATACATTTTATTTTCTAGAGCGGTTTTCAGTACACCTGCTCACACATGTGTACAGCCTCCCGTTATCAACACCCCTCACCAGACTGGCATGTTTGTGTTAGTGAACCTGTGTTGGTGCATCACGTAGCTTACCTTGGGGCTTAACCTTGGTGGTGTGTACTCTTGGACAAATGTAGAATAACATGTATCTACCATTCTACCATCATGCAGAACATTTTCTGTGCTTTGCCTGTTTGTCCCTGCTCCCAGACCCCACTGATAGTAGGACTTTCCCCTGCTGTCATAGTTCTGTTTTCTGGAATGTTCTATGTGGCAGTGATACAGAACGCAGCCTTATACAGGTAGGCTCCTTTTACTCACCCATGTGTCCTAACAAGTTCTCCTGTGCCTTTTCTTGACTTGTGCTTCATGTTTGAATAAATGCCCCCGAAAAATTGCACATTAAAGGCCCAATCCCTAGCTTGGTAGAAAGGTGGGAGAAACTGAAAAGGTAAAGCCTAATGGGAGGCCTTCAGGTGATGGGAGTGTGCCCAAGAAGGAGACTGTGGGCCTGTTCTCTAACCCTCCCACTTGTCCCCTGGCTCGGTGAATGATTTTGCCTGAGATTATGGTTACAGGCTGCCAAAACCAACGGGACTAACCTCATAGACTGAAACCTCAAAAATGAAACCATAATAAGCCTCTTATCTCAATAAAGTGATTATCTTAGGGATTTTCAACAGTGACAGATAGCTGACCAGCACAGCTCAATGGCTCTTTTTTCATAAGCAGTATATAATATTAAATAGTATACATTCACCCACTGAAGAATATTTTGGTCGCTTCCCAGTTTTGGTCATTATTGGTAAGCTACTAAAAACATTCATGTATGAGTTTTTGTTTAGATATAACATTTTGGTTAAACCAAAAGTATATTATCGGGTCGTGTAATGTAAGTATTATTTAGTTTAATATAGTTTGTAAGAAGCCACTGAGGTGTCTTTCACTGTTGCTGTATGTTGCTGTAACATTTAGGTTTCCATCAACAATGAGTTTCTGTTGTTTGCACACTGTGATGGCTACTTTTGTCAACTGACACAGTCTAGAATACCCTAAGAGGTTTGTTTGTTTTGTTTTGTTTTGTTTTTAATTTCTTATTTCTTCTTTGTGACTTTTACATCATAAATTTCCATCCCATTAATTTCTTGGTCCCATTTTATCTGCCTTCTGCCCTTGCAACCACCACCCAAATATATATGGGAAAACCTCATCATGGAAGCTGTAGTATGACACACTGAGTCACACAGTAACCCTTTTATCCATAAATCTTTACTTGGAAGTGTTTGTTGCAAAGAGTCATTGGTCTGGTTCCAGGCCTCTGGTTTCTGTGACACTGTCAACGCTGGGCCATCACTGGGACTCCCTTGGCTATCCTGTTGTTGCCCTGTGTCATGGAGCTCTTTCAACTTTGGCACTGCAGAACTGGTCCATGCTCCAGCAGATCATAGATGGGGTGGATGTTGATTCTGGGCCTGGGTAGTTACAAGGTTGGTCAGCCCTCCAGCTCTCTCCCATCTTCACCGCCAGGGTGAGCTCTCCAGCATTGCCCTGGCTAGTCTCTTGAGTCATTACGTTCATTTCAAGTATGAGGTCTTTACAACCCTCTGCCACACCCATAAGGATGGTTATTATTTTAAAACAAAGAAACAAAAATCATGAAGTAGTAAGTTTAGCAAAGCCGTGGGGAGCCTGGAACCCTTGTCCATATATTCAACATTAATAAAATAGTAGATGAAGTAAAAGCACAAACAATCATGGTTGCTACCCATCTTGGCATGCAAAGCTGTTGTGGTTGTCTTTCTATCCTGAAAGCAAGACATCAGGAGTGAAGATCCTATACTGCAGCAACCTGCTCCATATTGCCCTTGCCTGTTGCCAGTGCCTCAGCTGGCCAGATCTCTCTCCTGTTTGTTTGTTGTTTGTTTGTTTGTTTGTTTGTTTTCTAGCCTTTGTTCCTTGAAGACCTGAATTCCTAATGAACCTGCCTTTGTCTGGATATTATTACTTTACCATGCTGTTTCCTGGGAATAGTGAGAAGTTCAAAGCAGTGTGATGGCAAGCTCTCCTTCCAGCTCATGCAGCCACCATGTGTCTTCCAGCAGAAGCATTCCTTCCTGGGTACCAGCAGGCTGGCTTCGCCCAAAGCTGAAGGGGAGAGAGCAAAAGTTCCATGAGTCATAGTCTAATGAGAGAAGGGATCCTTTCGACTTTTAATCCTGAATCCCCAGACCCATCTTTTCTTGTTATTAAGGGATATAATGTGATTGGTCTTTGCATCAAGTATTCCAGCACACCAACATTATAAGTAGTTTCCCAATTGATAAGAGCTGAATTCTGCCCAGGCCAGCCTGCTGCTTGCTAGCTCTGTCTGGATGATTGTGAGTGTATGGTTGGAGAAGGGAAGACCAGGAGTCTGCACTGTTACATTCCTGGTCAGCAACATTGATAAACGAGGTACTGTGACTATGAGTAAGACCCTAAACAGACCCTAACAGAGGGACTAGTATAAATCTTTTAGGCAAGGAAGGCAACCTCATGCTCCAGATGCAGGAAGAAAGGAGTTGATCTGTATAGCCTCGAGCATGGGTCTTTGCCCTTCAGGCAGTGTGCTCCAGGATCTGTAGGACCTCAAAGCTGAGCTCAGCCCTAGGAAACAGCAGTAAAAGATTAGGGAACAGGCACAGGGAAAGAGACAGAAATGGGTGTGTGCCATGTCTGATACAGCCCAGATCTTCAAATCAATCACTTTTTAAACCATTTATGATGTTTCTTTCATAATTCCATGTTGCCTGCTGAAAATGCAGATTTTTCCTCTTCCTTTCAGTAGATAACAGAATTATTTAAGTTCTAAATGGAGACAATTTTGTGCATTCTTTGCAAAACTCTTTGAAATGAATTCTTGTCAGATAGACTTCTTTAAAGAGTATAATTGTGTGGTAAAATTAAGTTAAACAGATTTAACACTCATGGCAAAATTCTCTTAAATGAATCCTTGTCAGATCAAGGTCTTTAATGATTTTAAAAACAGTGTGGTAAAATTTAAGCTTAAGAGGCTTACCACACTTCTTCAGTTTCATGGGTGGTGTGAGCTTGTTGGCCAGCTGACTACAAAGACGGCTCTTCCCTAGAGATCAGTTCTTTGAACATAGAAGTTGTGAGTTCTCCTTTCTGTCCCTGGCTGTACATCATATCATCCCTGCACAGTGATGAGGGAGGGCCTGTTCCACCCTCCTCCTAATTTTGTCCTAGTGTCTGTGAAACTTGTGTCCTCCTGCCTCCTTTCCTGGGATTCCTAGATTACACTGTGTGCACAGTGTAGTAATAGTTTTGTTTGACCCAACTGCATATCATCCATAAAAATAAGCTACACCAAACATTTTTTGTGATATTAAGAGTTCTCCACTGAATAATTTCTAATGACTCCATAGTATACATGTGGTACAATTTAATAAATCAGAGAGTTGAGAAAATAAATCTGCAGTCAGGCGACTTTAGCCATCACTCTACGGTTATTGTAACACACAAAAATCTTCCAGCACGCTCTTTCACACATACACAGATCCTCAAAGGAATGACTTTGTATGTGAATGGTTATAGCTGTCAGTCATTCTCCATGTCATAGTTTCTATGCGTCTTCCAGGTTGTGAGGGGGTGATTACGGATTCCTGTCAAATGAGGTAGCTACTATGTATTCAACATGAGGCAGTTTGTATTTTTTAAGTCCATTGCTCTCCTGTCTGAGGAGGTTAAGCAAATCTCAGTGATCCAGAGGGAAGAGGACCAGCATCCAGTGCTGGAAGCACACACAGACATGCCTGGGGCCCATAGGCCTGCACACATGGATTAGACTTCTGCATAAATACACTTGTCTGGATTGTCACACTCCACCCTGAGTTAGACCTGCATGCATACAAATGGCTCCAAGCCTGGCTTTCAAAGCCCTTTGCCTCCCCTGTTGCTTTTTAACCACCCAGCTCAGAGACATTTCTTGTGTTATATCTATCAAAGATGATTAAGGGATTGGAAAAGTTGATTTATAAGGACATATTAAGAAAAGTAAATATTTGCAACCTGGCCCAAGGGAAGACATTATAGATGTTTTCTGGCCTCACATCATGAAGGAGACTTAGTTTTGCTTTTCCTAGTAACTAGATTTTAGGGACAACAAAATTCAGAGGAAGTTTTCTGAAGATAGCCTCACTTATGCTAATTAGATGATTGTCAGTTAAAAATTGCATTTAGTAGCTACTAGCAAAGTAGAAATAACAGCCTTTATTTTCTCTTCTCTGACATGAATCCCAGAGCATATTGTCTGGGGCTGAAGTGTGGTACCTGTGATGTCACAGTATGCTTGAACCATCTTACCTCTAGGCTCCATCATTCTTAGTAGTGACTTCCACTCTCAAAGTCTCCTGATATTTGAGAAGAGCCACTGTAGCTCAGTTGTTATGACTGTACGCCAGAAAGGGAGTAGGCAAAACTAGTCCTGATCTGCCGTGATTGCTCCAGAGCTCCAAATTCATATCCCATGGCACTCAGTACCACATCTGCAAGTGGACAGTGGAATTTAATGAGATTGTTTGTGTCTTTGTTTTGACATTGGGCACACTTTCAACCACAGTAATATGAAGGGCCTTTTACCAGGTAGGACTAGAATAATGAGCACTAGGTAGGGGTCCAGGGATTTTTGTCACAGTAACTCAACTCTAGAGTAACTGTAGTGCTAGAAGTTTCCATTTGTAATATTACCCCTTGAGACTTGGTTCCCACTGCTCACTCTTACCTACTTAAGCGCATTTATCAGCATATACCTTGAGTTGATTGTAAATAACTAGCTTTCTCATTGGCCCTAAAAACTAATAACTAAAATGTTATGATTTCTATTAGATCCCAAGCATTGTGTTGTGGACTTAAATATTTCTGGGCAGGGGATGAGGACAGAGGAAATGTGGTTCCCTGTGAGTTGCTGGTGGTGAAACTGGGTATGGCCATTGAATTTATTAACATTTTGCTGTCATGATTACTGATACTTTCCCAATGAAAGTTTTTCAACATCACCTCACCTAATCTTCACTTTATTTCAGAAGAAGTCAGTGCCATTTCCACCAGATGCATCATACAGGGAAGTCCAACATCCCACCTTCAGCAAGCAGCAGACTTAAGGCTTCACACTTGGGTTTCCCACTTTGAAGCTGCAGCACAATTTTTACCCAAGCATCACTTGGAAACTAGTTATATGTGTGTCATTTCAGGAGTCAGTCACTCTAATATCTTTTCTCAGATCATGGGTAGAGCTTGTTAACACACTGAAATTTCATATGCACAGTCCAATGTGCTTTGTTGCCCCTTTAGCCACAACTTATCCAAATCAACCAGTCACCTGTGATTCTTCCTTTTAAGAACATAGCCCTCTGTTGAAATGAAGTGTACCATAGTGATGGCTTAGTGTCAGATACCTTTAACAGCATTGAATTCATAGCAGGGCTTCTGTCACAGTGAACACTTGCTCTGATGCTGGATCTTAAGTGCCTGTATGTCCACTAAGAGTCTTTTTATTGTATTTTATGTTACTACTCATTATTTACTCAAAGCTTAAATTATGGTTTTACATTTAAATAGAGCCCTCACATCTGTTCACTAACGTGATTGGAGTTTTAAAAGCCTTAGGCTGAAAAAAGGCTCCAGGTACCTCTTTCCACTTCCTCTGGTGTCAGCTCTGCTTATCTACCATGTGTAGCCTCACTCCCAGGCACCTCTTCTTACCTTGGCAGTCGCTCTCCCCCCATCTCTTTCTTTTTTCCCCTCTACCCTGTTTTTTGTTTGGTTTTTGGTTTTTGATTTTTCAAGACAGGGTTTCTCTGTGTAGCTTTGTGCCTTTCCTGGAACTCACTTGGTAGACCAGGCTGGCCTCGAACTCACAGAGATCTGCCTGGCTCTGCCTCCCAAGTACTGGGATTAAAGGTGTGTGCCACCACTGCCTGGCTCCCTCTACCCTCTTAGGAGAAAAGATTTGTAAAAACAGAGCAGTTCGTTTTTCAAATTGTCATCCCTTCTCTGTCTGGACATGTGGTCTCCAGAGTTCCTCTATTGCACCATGTTGTGACTTTTTCACACCCTTAAGAACATTTGAAGACAATAGGCTCTGGGAAACCCAGTGAGTTAAAGGATCCCTGCATTGCGCTACTTGGTGCTTGTTCCTAGATTTTCTGTCACAGCATAGATTAATGCTTATATTTTATTTGCTTCAGAGTCTTTTTAAAATAAGTGAATGAAACCTGTCCCCAGCCTTTACCAAATACTAAGTGAGGTGTGGCTTTGATTTGTTTTTCAGGGCAGCCTTTGGCAAGGAATCAGAAGTTCTAATTGGGAATCTCGGTGACAAACTTATTCCTCCACAAGACATTCTCCGTGATGTCAGTGACCTCAAAGCCTTGGCCAACATGCACGAGAGCCTGGAATGGCTGGCCGGCCGAACAAAGTCAGCTTTTGCCAACCTCTCTACATCCCAGAGTAAGTGCCCAGGGGTGGCAGCTGCTGGGTCCGAGTGCTTCCATTTGAAACATGAGTGCGGGCGCTTGTCATCTGGTGGAGCGTGCTCCGGAGTGTCAGAGCCATGTGTGAGTTCTGTACGCACTGCACCTCCCTTACTCTGAGATTTTAGGGGGAACTCTTCTCAGGTTCCCTCTATGGAATATGAGAAGCCGAGATGGCTGGCATCCTAGGGTTTCATACTAAACCCTAGAAATACAACCCCTGGACGATGGCAATGCTAAGTCTCGAGAACAGAAAACAATTCCTTCTGTGTTCTTTCCAGCACCTTCTCTTAGAGCCTGAGTACATGGTTACAGTTTTCCTTTAACTGGGTAAAAGCTAATAAACATATCTAAAAAAAGAATAATAAAAATGATTGAAATAGAAAATAGAGGTCATAAGGATGACAGTTATTCTGGAAAAGAGAAAGATGAGAGATAGCAGTTATAGATTTCTAAGAAATTGAGGATTAATTAATTGCTATAAAATAAAGTTTATGTATATGTAATTTTCCTACATTTGTGTATATATACTATGCATGTGCATAGTACCTGTGGAGGCCAAGAGAAGGTGTGGGCTCCCCTGGGACTGGAGTTGTAAGTGGCTATCAGCCCCCATATAGGTGCTGGGAACAGAACCCAGTCCCTCTGCAAGAGCAGCAAGTGCTGAGGCATCATGCTAGCCACTAATAAATGCTTTCTTAATACATACTTTTAGAAAGCTTAATTCAGAAGTATGCAGATGTAAAGCAGAGGCTGAGGGACACTAGTGTGGATAAAGAAGAAAGCCAGTTTAGAGGTGCAAGTGGAGGGATGCGAGCAAATAAGGAAAAGCAAGCTCTTGGCAGCAAGAGAGCAGTGAGATCATCTCTGTCCTGTTAGGGCTAGCAATCAGATGGTCGTTAGGAAGAAACTGCCCATGTTTATTGTGACTGTGAACTTTGGAAGCAGTTATTTATTATGAGTGTCCTGTGAAGTTATTATTTTTTGAGTAACCACAATTGCAGCCTAGAAGTAAAAAAAAAAGTGGGAGTGGATGAAATTCACAGGGATAAATTGTTCTGTGAAATATAGGCCCGCAGCCAGAGTCCATGAGATCCCTTGAAGGCTCATTGCTGGTGCCCTCTAGTGCTGATCATGTGCCCATCCCCACAGCTGGTGCGGAGCAGCAGGGGGCAGGGTGGGCAATAGAAGCAGTGTGCGGGTAGGAATCTTATCATGTGCTTTGACATTTTCTTCAAAGGTATACTTTTCACTTATACTTTTATTTAAAATATTGTCTTATCTACTTATAAAATTACACATGTTCAGTCTCAGACCCCTGCACAAATAGAAGCTCACTCTGTTAGGGGTAGTTTAGGCCTGGTGTTACATTTGAGCAGCGCTGTCTATGGTAGGTCACTCCACTCTACAATCCGTAATCAGTCTTGTTACAAGCAGCCTCTGAACTCATCCCTTTTCCCTCCCAGACCCACTCTGCTCTTCCTCTCAAAAAAAAAGCCAGAGCTAATTTCCTCTTTGCTAACTACAAACAGCTCTGAAAAGGAACCAGATACCTCTTTTCCTGGTTTCTTTTGGCTCCTGTTGATGCAGGTATATTTCTCAGTGGTGTTTAGAAGGGGTATGCTTGTTTGGTTTCATATGTAAGTATGTGTATATGTGTGTACACACACACACACACACACACACACACACACACACACACACACACACATATATATATATATATATATATATGATCTAATATTTTGTAATACATTTTAAAATTTTTGAGTAGCATACCATGCCAAATTTCTAGTCTGTGCATTCTCAAAAGTTTTTACAAGACAAAACCGTTTGAAGCTAGCCACTGAATGATTCAGACAAGCTAAGCTAACTTGATGTCAACTGTGTTCTAAAGGAGAAGGATGCTCTCTAAGTTACACTTAACTTTGTAATTGCTCAATTTAGCTGTTGTGTTCATGTCACTGAGAGTCCCCAATGGAGATGATGTCTGATGCATGTCTTTAATCATCTCTGTTATTCTGACAAAGATCTCTTCTACTACGCCCATTAGTGCTGTGTCTACTGTGCTCGGCTCTGTCTTAGAATACAAGTTGCACCCTCTCAGTTCCTTTCAGGGTGATTATTCCACCCAGTGAGTGATTTAACTAACTGTCAGCATTTTTAAAATCAGTTCAAAACCCAAGTGAACTATAATCACTACTTCTGGTGTCTTTGCTAAAACAAAGCACCAAGCAAGCCTGCTTTATCTTGCTAACAGTCAGCCCAGTTCATACACACTTGCCAGGTCTGTGAATTCCCAGAGAGATGACCATTGATGTTGTCATTTGAACAAAGAAGAAGATTCTTTTGTTGGCCTACTTTGACTGCTCCATGTCAGTGTGACTCTACACCAGTGTGTGTGTGTGTGTGTGTGTGTGTGTGTGTGTGTGTGTGTGTGTGTGTCTAAAAAAAGACAGTTCTTTATTATTGTTTTGAAAAGTGAACCAAAAGGTTACATCATCTTAAGTACTTCCCGGCCAAGAGACTAGAAAGCATGAAGATGATGCCCAGCAAGATGGGGAGGAAATCAGGCTTATTTCTTGTTCCACATGCTGGTAGCTATTTGCTGTGGTGAATGCCATGTTGCATTAAACTCACATTACAACTGTAATGGACTAGAGACAGCTGGCAGAAAATCATTTTCATATTAAACGTCTCTTCAGTCAAGTACAGCAGGATTCTCACCCACCTGAAACATTTCATGGCCTCCTGAGAAAATTATCATCTATTGATGGCAAAGTATGGTTGGTCACACATTGTCCAGGAGATCAGAGTGAATGGCATTTCCAAGGGGGATTTTTTTCTATTTCTTTTAATATTTTCCTAAATGTCATTCTGTCTCCTTTACATGCAAAGGGGTCTTCTCCCCCTTTTCTAGATGCTGACTGCAGAAAGTGTGGCTTTTACTCTGGGGCTTCTACAGTCCATGGTTGCTGTTCCACCTCCTGAGGGCATTCCTCCATCAAACTTCTCACCTGCTCCTCTAAGACTTTTTCAGTTTGAGAATAGAGAGATAACTCATCAATAAAGAAATCTTGCTGCTCTTGCAGAGAATGTGAGTTCAGTTCCCAGGATCCAGATCAAGCAGCTCACAACTACCTGCACCTCTAGCTCCAGTGGATCTTATATCCCCTTCTAGCCCGTGGGGGCGGGGGGCGGTCAGAGGACAGCTTGCAGACATCAGTTTTCTCTTTCTATCATGTGAGTTCTGGTGATCTAACTCAAGTCATCAGGTTTGTTGACAAGCAAACTGAGCCAGGTCCACTGAGCATGAGTATTTGTGATGGACATTTGCAATTATTTCCCACCACTTCCCACTGTTTAACCCAGTCTCTAGTAATCACCATTCAGCTCTAAATTTCTGTAAGATATTTTAAGAAATATCTATTTAGGTATGCTGTACACTTTTTTCTATTGACCTTTTTAATTTCATATGCAGTCTATCAACCCCTTATTAGATGTGCAGTTTGTCTCAATTTGTAAGTTGTTCACACTATCGACTTTTTGCTTTCCAGAAGCTTTTTAGTAAGTTTAATGCAGTCCCAGTTGTCTCTTTTTGCCTTGATTGCCTGTTGAAAAGATTGTCCTTTCTGCAGTGTGCTTACCATCTTTGTTGAAAAGATGATTGTGGATGCATGGCCTTATTTCTTGACTCTCTATATGGATATGTCAGTTTCAGAAAGCAGATCCATAGGCCTGAAAGAGCCACTGGGGCTTGTTCTGCCCAGGATGCTTTCTCACAGAGTCCCTGCATTCGGTCTTGGATTTTCTTCAGATCTCTAGAATTAAGGTTCTACAGCTTCCTTGAGTATATACTGTATTGTGCTGCTTAAGCTAAATTACTGCTTAGGAGGCCGTATCTTTCTGTTAAGGCTATATGCCTTAGTCCTTTATTCATGTGTTTTGTTCTATTCAAAAATTCAGTGCTCAATATTTTCTCTTTAAAATGTACCTAAAGGGCTGGAAATATAGTTCATTCAGTAGACTATTTGCCTAGTATGCACAAAACCCAGGTTCAATCTCCAGCTCCCCATAAAACAGGAATTGTAACACTAGCCTATAATCCTAAAATTCAGGAGTTGGAGGCAGGAGGATCAAAAGTCATCTTCAGTTTATTAGTTTTGATAATCATGTTCTTCTCATGCATCAACAAAATTTCTATACCTTAGGTACATGAATTATTGCATATATCATTTTTAAAATTCATCTGAGTTGTAATCAATATTAATGTGTCACCCTTTTTTATGTTACAAACATTTTCTAATTGAGAAACTCTGTTTTGTTATGCTCTGTAATATATTCTGCATATTTCATTGTGCTGCACTGTATCCATTAGCCTATATGGCTATTTAAATTAAGTTAAAATACCATTTTTTTTTCTTTCTGATCACTTCACTGTCATCAGCTTGTTCTATTGAACATTGCTGTGGCTCGTCATCCCTCCTGCGGATGAATGTTTTTAACAGTAACAGTCCATATACTCTGCCCTTGCAGCACACTCAAAATGTCTAAATGGTTGTCTCGAAACCTGAACAACTATTTGAACTGTTCAGCCCCTAAATCACATATGCACCTGTGGAGACCCACAGAGGTTTCCTAGTGAGAACTTATTCAGGGTCCAAGAATCTGAGCTTGCTTTACCCAGCAGGGATGCATAAGGGAATAATTTGAACACAGGCATGGTTACCAGGTGTTTGGAAGGGTCTACATTTGGCTGTATGGTATCCTTTGATCTAGCAAGGGGGAGGTCTTTTGCCCTGCCCCTTGGCATTGTTTTAAAAAGCCCTTTAGAATATATGGAAAAGGTCAATGGTTACTGACCCAGGGCCTCCCGAAGCTATCCTGTGTTTCTGTCTTTCTCCTCTTCTCTATCTTTCTAATATTATCTTATCCCTCTCTCCTCATAAGCACCCTTGAAAAGGTGGGAGCTGGTCTCCCAAATGCACCCCAGGAGAGATGTATGTTATGGGTCCTCTTTTTTCTAAGCTGGTTTTTCTGTTGATGTTTATGGGTGCTAAAAGGGAAGGGGTGAGTGATCACATAATCTCAGGAAATGTGGTGGTGAAAACACCTTGAGTATGCCTCTCTACCATAAATCTATGAAGGTTCCAATATATTGAAGGCTTCAACAGCAGTAGAGTTTATCAGACATATTGCTCATGGGAATCCTCTCGCTGAAAGGATGCTCACAGGCCTTTCCCTGTGAACCAGTTTCTTGGCCTCACAGTTCAGTGCTATAGTGCTATAATTTGCTTAATGGCTCCTGTTTCTCCCATCCTTGCCAGGCACAGATGTTCCATAGTCGCAGGGACTTAATTTCTTATTCATGACAAATTTGTACAACCCCAGGTGACTTCTCTTGTAATCTAATTATTTCGCTCTTCAGTTGTTTGGGTTTTTAATGTTGAAGTCAGTGGATATCAGGTGGCCCACATTTCCTGTCTTCTTACCCTCAGTTCTCCTCTGACTCTTTCCACTCCTTGAGTGCATCTCACAGTCATCAAGGTGGCCAGGCAGTCAGATACCACAAGTCATGCTAATAGACCCACTATGGGGCTGCTAGTTAGCTTTTATCAAAGGGGAAAAACGGTTTCGTATTTTCAGACTTCAGATTTCAAAGACAGCACAGAGAACCCCCACGTCTCATTCCCAGATGCCCTCTTTGTTAATGTCTTCCATTAAGATAGACTATTTGTCTTAACTAATGAGCCAGTACTGATATGATACATTGCTATTAGCTAAAGTCTGTAGTTTAAGTTTTCTTAGTTTTAGTCTAATGTTCTTTTTCTATCTGGGAGCCTGTCCAAGATATCATAGTATATTTAACTATCATGTCTCCTTTGGCTCATGAAGACTGATGTTTTCCTAGATTTCCCTTGTGATTTTTCACTGTTTTCAATTCCTGCTTGAGAATTTCATACATTTATGTAGTGGTTTTTGATCAAATCCCCCCCTATTCCCTCTACCTCCAGTTTCCCCGTTTTTGATTTTGTTTTTGTTTGTTCGGGGTTTGGAGTTTTTTGTTTGTTTGTTTTTTACTTTTTACATATATGAATGTTATCCTTTATTCACATCAGAGGCCTGTGAGTAGCTACTTTCCAGTTCTTGATGACCTTAGCACGTTGAGGGATGGTGCTGGCTAGGTATTTACACAATGCCCTTAAGTGTGGGTCTATCTAATATTTGTATTAGTCTGGGCATATGGATTTTAGAAAGGAAGACTACCTGATGTGTTGGCATTCTCTTCTAATGAATTGTTCATGTTATCACCATATCATTGATACTGTTTTCAAATTTATTTCCATGCCTCTAATTCATTTAATCTTTCTAAATAGTTCCATCTGAATTCCAGATCCACTCTCCACTTTCCCACCACAAAGTGGCTTTGCCCATTCAATCTTTCTAGTGACCTTTAAAATTTATATATAATGAATGCACCTGTTATGAGCCAAATGTTTAGCCAAGCTGAATACATTCAAAACTAGCTATCCAGTTCAAATAATGATGTGATTGGTGTAGATTTTAACTAGAGGCTCTGAAAGGCTCCATCGAGGAGGAGCTGGGCTTTGCACTTGGGGCACTTCATTGGGGCCTCAGTAGTACTTGGTTGCCTTGTGTATAACCAGAATTTGATGGTCTCATATAAACGTATTATTTCCAACAAAACCATATTGGGGTCTCTTCACTAAATAGCCATTTTAATGTGTAGTGTTGAATTAAAATCTACTTCCAAACAAACATTTTGGGGTTGCACTTCTCACACTTGACTGCACATAAGCTATAATCAGTAGGAGAGCTGGGCCCTACTCCAAAGGTAACAAAATGTGCTGCACCCCCAGAGGCAGCTAACAACCTCAGCTCATAATTGAATTGTATCTACCTTTTAATAGCAGACAGTCAGGGTTGAGAAACACTGACCTAGAGCCCCTAAACATTTCTTCCTCCATTTCTGTAGCTCCATGTATGGAAGAAATTTTTGTAACAGGTTTTCTGTTCTTAGAAGCATGCTGTTCACATGACCCCATTTTGTGGACAAGAGCAGAAGCCACAGAGATAAGGTACTTGCATGTGTAACAGAGTCAGCACAGTGACTCATTTTGACTTAACAGTTAGCCTGACTGTTGACCAGAATGGTTGAAAATTAAAATATTCTTTTTATACTTCTGAAGGTAATAAATAATAACAGGAAGGTTTCTCCTAACACAAAGCCTTCAGTTGCCAAACCTATTGAATGGATATCGAATCAGATACCAGCCAATTATATCATTGGAAGTGTAGATAGAAGTGGTGCAGGTGGCCATCCATACCTACATGACAACATGGCTGCATGGCATACCAAGACATGTTCATATGTTACCTGCTATATGCTTCAATACTTTCTAAAGTGGAATCTGGATTCTTTCATGAAAGAACTCACTATCTTGGTCTTTTTGTGTTCTGATGGTAAACAAAAGCGAGATGCAAATCGGCCAGCTGTGAAAGTGTCCCATGGGATAGTGTCCCATTTCAGCTTTGCTTTTGGTAAACCATTAAGCCAGTCCCTTGTCCTAATTACATCTGATTCTTTTTAATTAGCACTCTCTGTGTGGTGATCCTTTCCTGCTTCAGTATTTACAAATTTCAAATATTTATACACTGTTGTCAGACATCCCGCTTTGATCTGCCTGAGCCTGCCCCTGTGAGTTTCGATTCTTTACTCATCTTTCTGTACTTAGGTTCTCTAGTCCCTTCATCATTTTCTGGTGTTAGTAGCTGTCATTTTTCTAAATGGATTTATTCTGTGTCTCCATTCCTATCATTCTTCTTTTATTGATGATACTTTTTAAAGTTATTGTTTAATTTCATGGTCATGCTAATTGCTAAGAAAATCAAATTACCATTGATGACATATTTCCTTCATGAGTTTCTCACCCACTGGCCATCTCTGAATTTGTTTGGGGCTTCTCTAATCAACATGGCTTATACTTCTGTATAAGCCTTTATTTCATTAAAAAAAATCCTAATGCAATTCTATGTTATATCCAACTTAACAACTAATCATGTTTTGTTGAGTCAAAAAAACCAACTGATAATTTTTGCTCATTTTCAGCCTTACTTGTACTGTGTTGATTTTTACAAATGCATTGAAACTTACAGAAAAGAACAGTATGGAAGCTACTGTGGTCAGGGTGTGTTGTGTGGTTGTTAGGACTCCACCTGTTGATGTTAGAAATGGAGACAATGCTTTCCCTGGGTGTCATAAGGAGTACCACCTGGGCTGCTGTCTGCTTCTCATTGGCGTGTGCTATGACTGTGGATTAATGCCAAGTTTCAGGGAACCCCTTGGGGACTTCCCATGTTCCCTTTTGTTTTAAGCAATCCTAAATACTAACGCATAATACTACTCCCCTTTTGAGCCATTCCTACTCTGAGGGGCTCCCAGATTATAGTTACTCTTGCCTCTCTGCACACAGCTTCTTTATAGTTAATATAGAATGTGTCCTGCTCTTCTTTGTCCCAAAGACCTGAGCTAGTTCTCTGTTGTCAGTCTGATGATGTTTTCTGAGGTTCTTTGTCTTGTGCCAAATCCTGACTGGGGAGCAGAGCCATCTCCCACTCTGTAAGGAGGCAGTTATCAATTGCAGAGCTAGAGGAGGCTAGTGCTGTGGGCATTCCAATGTAATTACGAAGTTCTAAGTATCTGCACATAAAGAATTATGTGGCTATTTCTTTGAAAGTGCCAACATTTGTATCCATAAGGGAAATATTTTATTAAAATATGATAATATCATGGATGCTTAAGTGTGGTGGCTGGAAGCTTCCAGCTGAATGATTGCATCTGCAAACAAAACTATAAAATGGGAACAGGAAGAATAAATATAAATGAAACTCTCTGGCAAGGATGGGAAGCAGAAGTTGGAAAATAAAGAGTTCTAAAATGGCATGCTGAAGTTGCAGGCCCAGCCGAAGAAGAGGGTGCAAGTTCCCTGAGGCAAGGCTGGCACCCTGCAGAACAATGAGGAGGGATGGCTGCTGTGGTGGCACAGCTTAAAGGGTACATCTGAGGAGAGCAGTTTGGTGCCAAATGGCCCAGGTGTTACAGTGCAGAACAGTAAAGCCAGGACCTGAAGGCACTGTTAAATCTCAGCTCCTGTCGATGACTTGGGTGCTTTAAAACTTGAGACAAGCCCAGGAACCAGTGTGAATTTGGGACTTAATGAACTCCACTGGAGAAAGATATGCCTTTTAATTTTTTCATCTTTGACACGAAGTTTGTCTCTGTCAGAGGGGGGCTGGAGGGTGGGGGAGGACTGGCTGATTTCATGCAAGAAATCTCCATCACTGGGTAGGACTGAATTTAGAGAAATATTCTAAAGTTAAACAGGATATGCTTCCGAAAGTTTATGTATTCATCAATGGTACCCACAAACCTTTTCTGGCCTGCTGGAGGAGTGGTTGTGTGAATGTATCAGTCATGTAACAGCCCTAAAGGACGGCATGATGATGTTGGTGGTACTCCACAGTTAGAGTATACTTCATAGTTTCAGAGACCTTTATAGGCATTAATTCTTAATTGTACATCCCTCAAGCTATAGTTGACAGACCAGCTCTTATTCTCTTAGTTTAGCAAAGTATGATCACAGAGCACCGAAGTTTGGCCATTTGCACAAGGTCAAAAAATTTTAAAAAATAAAATATAAAAAAAAAAAAAAAGGTGACTAAATCTGTTTTCAGAGAGTGACATGATATCCAGCTTGCTCATGATATGGTGCCTCAGAACCCAGGCCAGCGTGCCTGTGTTTTCCCACATAAACAAACAGGACCATTCTCAAGCTGCCCCCCATAATGACAGCAGTAAGGAGCAAGGGGACGACTCTGGCCTGCCTGAGCGCCATCACGTGCACTGCCAGGAGGAGTGGAGGAAGCAGCCTTGGCATCCCTGTGCCAACTTTGAAGCTGGAGCTCTGGGGTTGTCACCCCTCTCTGCCCTCCCCCAGAGGACCTGTCTTGAAAGACTCTGTCATGTGTTCAAGGAAAGTTTCTCTTATTACCTTAAATCCAACAATATAATGTTGTTATTTATGTTATAAAATATGCAGAAAAGTGTGAAAGACCTCCATGTTCATATGAGGAAAAGGGATGTGTCAGGTGTGAGTCTCCAAGGCACTACGTCGCTTGTTAATAGCGGTTAATAAAGGTACTGAAGCCTTTAAGCTCTGGTTGTTGAGTCCTGAGTGGATTTGACTGAGTTTTTACCTAAGAGGTTAATTCAATGTTTATGAAAGGAAGAACAATGGGGACTTTTCTATAAGGCTGATGAAAAACCCCAAGTGCTTCATAGAAACCCAGGCGATCTGATCTGATCCTTGAGAGAAGCAAAAACCTGCAAATGTCAGAGAGATGCTGTATGCTGGGAAACCCCTTTGGACAAATTCATCTAAAGAAAGTGCTATTTGTAGGTGACTTTTCTGGCAAGTCTGTCAAAAGCTTCGTCTGCAGATAAAAATTCAATAACCTTTCACTGTGGATGTGCACAATTATCACTCATTAAAACAGTCCCTCTTCTAGAGCATTTTATCACACTGGACAGTCTCTGCCTTGTTCATTATTTAGTGTTTGCTAAGCTGATGGCTCCTCCACTGAACTCTCCTTATCTCTGCTGCTTCAGAATTGGATTTTATATTTCCAAACCAGCCAGATATGACAAGTCATTTTCTTTCCTCTTGTCTTTAAAAAAAAAAATGCAAACTTGATTTCTTTTTTTTCTCTCAACAATCACCACTTAGAGATTAAAGTTATTGGAAGTGCCTGCATTAACTAGCCTTGGGCCATACGGTGAAGGTCTGTTATATTTTAATTACAGTTGGGGTTTTCCCCTCTTCTTTTGTATCCTCTTTATTGTGAAGTGTATGCATAGCCCGTACCTCTTTGGACCCCCACATCCCTCCCTTGCTGCTTAAACACACGGTGTGTGTGGTGTAAAGATGAGGGTATTGCAAAGTCTGATGTGCTTAGAAGACAAGGCAAGGAAGGTATTATCAGAATTATTATATTATAGAACCTCAGAGTGGTGCTGATAAGCGATGTAAGTGAATCTCTCTGTAAACACAGACGGTCTCCAGATGAGAAAGTTCCTGAAAGGAAGATGATGAAGTCATTAGCCTGACACCCAGGAGGAGATGCCCATTCAAACAGCATTGCCTTCCTCCCGTGTGTAGCTCATTGCTAAGAACATTAACTGTTTCCATTCTGAGAAGTTACGCCATCTGTGGTTCTGGAAAGGTTGTTTTTAAAGCAGCCATGTACATGACCTGACTCTGAGCCAGACCTAGAACACATACTTTTAGGTGTTTATCTTTTATTCAGGGTTTTGTTCTGGGCTCTTTCTGATTGAGGCTAAATCCCATCTCTTTCTAATGAGAACACCCTAGGACAGTGGGTCAGAATAAAATGGCCACATCTTCCTCCACTGGGAAGCTGTCTCCTGGGCCTGGTAAGGACCTGTCCATTGCAAGATAGTCTCTCACATTTTTTAGAAAAATAATAAAAATCAAGTTTGATGGCAGGTATATCTGTACAGTGAAATCTCCTCAAAAAGACTGAGACAAAGAAAAATTTTAATTTTAAGTTTTATTTTATGAACAAAATAAAAATGACTTTGTAGTCTTCTGTCAATACTGATAATAAGAACTTTGGGAACTGGCTTTATAAGAAAAATATTTGCTCAAACTATGTTCAGAGGCAGGAGGTGCTTAGGGCTTCCTTCAAGTCTGCTTCCAGAAGGAAGTACAACTAAAACTCCACTATCACGTATCATTCGGTCAAAGGCACCACAAGCCCAATTAACGCATTTGCTCAGGCCAACAGCCTTTTACATTTTCACAGAAATCTTGGAAGTGTGCTGGAGAAACACCCCCACGAGAGTTCTGCATATGCTGCTGTATCAGCCTCTCTGGAAAGCAGAGCATGGGTCACCCACAGACAGATGGCTGCCACAGGCATCACTGTTAGCCAGAAACCTCCCTCCCCCACCTGCTGTCCTTTTTCTTAAACACCATGCCCCGTTTTTCTCTCCATTGACCCAGCCCTACCCATGAAACACCGAAGCCAACTCAGCACCTAATTTTGTACCTCCCTTCCTGACTTGCATTTCAATACCAACATATCCCAGCAGATGAACTGCTCAAAGTACTTACCATTGCTAAAGTGTCATCTATATTTTAAAGCCCTGGTAAGGATTGCTTGGAGGATCAAGCCACCTAATATATGCACAACACCTGTTCTAGTGCCTAGTGAACAGTGAACTCAATGAGCGGTAATGTCTGTCTTCTTCTGCTTCCTATTGAAGCTCTCTTCCTCCTGAGACCATTTTAGTTCTGACTTTCCCACTGTACTGCCAGTGTTTGCCCACAGTGTCTTGTGAGAAATGCCCCAATCTGTATCCTGTTTTTCTGTCTTCCACTCTCCCCATTGTTGGCTTAACCACTCTGCTTGCTACTTGACTTCACTGTCAAGGGATCTTTGATGTATTGCATTTGAAATTAGATTTTTGAGCTCTTAAGTTTAACAACTTTCCAAATTCCATGTGGCCTAGGAACTCAGGCATGGGGGAGGTGGTATTTATTCATAACCACACTAAGTGGAGCTTGATGTTCACCCCTTAGTTGTCATGAGTAACTTCTCTGTAAACTTTGACTTCAGTGTATCAAGTCATATGGAACTGACAAAGCTGCTGTACTATTGTAATAAGGAAATATTGTGACATCAATTTCCAGAGTCCCTATTTGCTCTAGAGCTCTGAACCTTTAACATCAAGGGGTTCTGTCTGCATTGGAATAAGCTTACATAATCATTATAGTTAAAACTTACCCACACTTCAACTGGACCTGGCTCACAAAAGTGGCAGGTGATGCAGCTCCCTGCTGACCCCTCCTCTGCTGCCTGCCAGGTCATAAAACACTTGACGTTCCAAGAGTTCAGAATCTGCTCCCCTTTTAGGAACATTGCCTAGGAATGGAAGTAACTCTTCTTTGTTGCTATTTCAGCCATTTTTAATGGGCAATTTGAGGGCATTAAATACATTTACAACTGTACAAGTTGTAGTACAACATCACCATCATCTGTCTGCAGAACTTTTCTCTCTTTTGAAAAGTGGAAAATTAGGTATCTATTAAATTGTTCCTCCTTTTTCCCATCCCCTAACAACCAGTATTCTAAACGTTCTGTCTCTAGAAATGCAACTGGTTTGGGTACTCTCTATAAGTGGAATTATATAGAGCTTTTCTTTTGTGACTGGTTTATTTCATTCTCCATGAGACTTAAAGATCCATTCATATGTGATATGTGTCAGAATATCTTTGTTTCGGAGGTTGTATAATAGTCTATTGGATGGATATATCATCTTTTGCTTTTCCATTCATCCACCAATGGACACTTAAGTTGCTCATACCTTTTGGCTGTTGTCAATGCTGCTATGAACATGGGTATGTAAACATCCAAGTTTCTGCTCTGAGTTCTTTTGGGTATGTACACAGAAATGTAGCTATGGAAATTAGTATTTTGAGACAGATGTACTTTATATGTTTTTGTACTTACTACTTACCTTGCAGCTCCCTTATTGCTTGATATCTTCTGAAGAAAGGTTTAGTATTTTTTTCTTATAAATGAAAGCAATAATAGTGTTTATACATTCCAAGATTTATTTTTCCATGCATTTTTCCTGACCTATAGTCTATTGGGTTCATTACTGTTTTTCATAAGTAGTAGAGTTTGCATAGGGGCACATTTGACTAACATCAAGGTTTATACCTCCTAATCTCTGTTCTCTTCAAATAAATAATTATTCCTTGTCTCCTCTTGGAATAAAAATTAAAATAAAAACCCTTGGATGATACCTTCTTTTTTTACTTCTAAAAAATTGAACATTTATAATTAAACTGTAAATTTTCTGTTCCATTATCAGTATGGACTATATACCCTCTAAGAGTATGTGAAATATATTTTGGACTATAGAAACAAAACATGATATTATTATTTATATACACTTTTAGAAACTAAAACAATCAAAAATTAGATAAACTTCATTGGTTTAACATAAGAAATTGTATAGGGTCTTCGTTTAGGCTATATATCAAGTGCTGTTGATAAAGGATCTTGAGGGAAAAAAAAAAACCTAAGGATTCTAAAACAGGCTAATTATGGCATCCTTTGCCTGATTGTTGTTGTGTTTTTCTTTTTGGGAAAGTGTCTAGTGAACTAGCGTTCTAAATTTCAATTGGATATTTAGTTTTATGATTGGTTGGCTGGTTGGTTGGTTGGCTTTGAGATTATAATACAATTATATAATTTCCCCTTCCCTCTCCTCCTGCCAAACCTTTCCATATACCCTTCTTGCTCTCCTTCAAATTCATGGCCTCTTTGTCCACTAATTGTTATTGTATACATGCATATTCTTATGTGTAACCTGTTGAGGCCGTATAATGTGACTTGTATTATGTTTTGGGAGCTGACCATTTGGTCCTGAACAACCAGTTTGTGTGTTCTTCCCTGGGAAAGACAATTTCTCTGCTCCTAGCTTTCCTTGGTTGCCTTTAGTTATTTGTGTAGGATTGAGGCATTGTGGGCTTTTCTCCATCCCATTTGGCATATTCATTAGTGTTGTCTTTGTTTTTCTGGACATTGGGTGGTCATGTTTGTGAGACTTTATGTGTCTAGCTTCGGAGGCTAGCAGGAGACACATCTCACTGCAAACTACCCGATCTTCTGGCTCTTACAATCTTTCTGCACCCTCTTTCACAATGTTCTTTGAATCTTAGGTGGGAGGTTATTTACTGATGTTGGATCTTTAGCATTTACTAAACTCACTTTCCTAAAAATAGCCTAAAAAGGAAACCATGAATTAAAGATCCAAGTTAAGAACAAACCATGAGAAAATGCCAAGCCCAATTTATTGTTGTGCTTAGTAGGGCTCTTTGTGAGTTTTCTATGTATCTGATCTGTAATAACAGACTAATCAAATAGCTAAAAACTGGCCAGGAACTTAAATGAGTCAAAGGCATTTACTGAAATATGGATTTTTATCTAAAATCCTTAATATGAACCTTGCTTGTCCTAAGTATATGCATGCCTTGAGCTGTTGGCTAGTGTAATTTAAAGCTCTTATGGTTGGGAATTTAAGAACTTTATTTGCCCCATATTTAACTTCTCTGAGACTGATTTCTTTTCAGGTTATAATAAAGGTGTATATTCATAACATAATAAATATGCGTAAATTTTAAATGACTATATGTACATACACTAGTGATTTGTACTTTAAAATCACTTCTGTTAGGATATGTAGTGAAAGGCCCTCAAAGCTGCTAAGGACTGCAGTAATAGCACTGTGCCCCCACAAACACACACACACACACATACAAAGGGGTCTCTACCTAGCCCTGGTCATCCTGGAGCTTACTACATAAACCAGGATGGTCTTGACCTCCCAAAGATCCTCTGACCTCCACCTCCTGAGTCCTGGGATTAAATCATGCTCTACCATGCCCAGTACTGCATTGCTTCTGATGATCTTAGCCTATGCGTCTGAAGGCCATTGGGTAGGAAAGGATGGTTCCTCAGGGAAGCAAGGATAGTAAGCATCCTCCTGTGTGGAGGCCCTGTTAGCTTTAGTTGTTGTAGAGTGGAGCATGGCAGGGCCAAAAACAAACAAAAGGTGTCTTTTGAGTGTGTGGGAGCCTGAGATTTCCATTGTTTGTCTGTGAAGCAATATTTTTTAGTTCAGTGAGCCTCCTGACCACTTTTTATCTCCAGAGATCCTCAGACAGCTGGGTTCAGTGAGCACCTCAGCTGGGGGTTACCTCAACCCCCTCTCCTGTGGTCTTTCATCCTGGGCTACTGCCAAGTAGGAAAGCCGGAAAGTTCCACGAAGGCAAAGGCAGAAGCTGGGACTCCTAAGCCCGGGTTCTGAAATTTGTCCAACCTCACTTCAGCCATATCCTGTCAGCCAATGTCATCGAGCCACTAGAGAGTTAAGAGACAGGGGAAGACTGTTTCTAAGAAAAATTGCAAAGAATTGTGACTATATATGTTCTACTCCACTAGGATATGATGAGGAAAACCATGTTTCTTATTTATAGTTAATCAGTTTGACCCACACAGAATGTGTTTTCTGTCTATTTCCTTATTTGGAAAAAAAAAAACTACATTTTTGAACTGATAGTACACTATACTTGGTTTTTTTCTTCCAATGTGAAGACTATGGAGAGTAAAATGGGCAATTAAAATCATGCCTCCATTAAGTATTTTTTGTAGTGTGTTCAAAATAGTCTTCATATCCTTGATCTAGAATTAAGTGTTTTCAACATTATAATATTTCCATAAAACCAAGGTTTTTCTTGTTTTCTTTACTAGATGCTAACATAGCATGTCTTATTGAAAAGATTGCTCGTAGGGTTTTTTTTCCAGTTAGCTTTTTTACATAATTTTATTTTTAAGAAGAGAATAATTTTATGTACTGTTAAAAGTCTGAGTGACCCTGAACAGACTGGGAAAGATGGGCTGAATACTAACAGACCAATAACACTCTACATACTAGACATTTTCGAATAAATATGCATTAACTTAAAACATCTACCATAACTTTCAAGTCCTTAATTTTGAATAACTGTAGTCTTTAGTCTTTAATTAATTCCTTGTAGGAAAACATAACTTAAATTAAATTAGCATTTTTCTTATATGGGTCCCAAGAGTTCAAGGTATTCTGGATTTTAGATTAGGAAGTCAAGATTCCTAAATGTTAATGAGGTGTTTTCTGTGTCCTCTACATGGATGATGGATTATCCTATGACTCCGGTATATGCTAACCCTCTCCTAAGGCTTCACATACATCATGGAACAGCATGTGCTGGCTTCAGCAGAACTGCTCCAAACACCTAAAGGGTTGAGAAGTGCATCTACTTCATGTATTTGGAAAGCTTGGGAAACAAGAATAGTGAAAGATAGCTATTTAGCTAGAATAATTAAGGATCAATTACCTATATTGCAATCCACTCAGTTTCCTGCTTTCTGAATGGAAGTAGACATGTGAGATACCTGCCAAACAAGGCACTGATGCCAGATTGTTCCAGCTACTGTTCCTTTTCCTCACCAGCGCTTCACATCCACTTAAATTGTAAACCAGCGGCATTAGGCAGCAGCCAGGACCAACCTGAGCGTGTTCCATGGGACCCGCTAGCACTGATGCTGATCTCAGTGTTAACAAGGTCAGCATGGGTGTCACTGTCTGCAACTGAACAGCTCCTGACTTAACCCCTGGAAGATGGAGGTAGTCAGCAAATGTTTCATCGGACTGAACTCCATAAATGCCAGGGAGTCTGCTGTTCTTGCTTCCATTTGCAAAACTGGCTCCAAAATCAAAGGAACTTTTTTCTGGTTCTCCCAAAAATCTACCATTTCTTTGTGTTCTTCACATAATAAGACTCACAATAACCATTATAGCTTAGAAAGCTTCTTTTCTAGTTATCCATTATCTCCTTAGATTAAATAGTATGATTACCTTTAAATCTCAAACATACTTTAGTCATTTCACTTCATTATTTGATGCAATATATTTGATTATATTTCTGATTTTCCTTTGGGGATTTTATGGTGGTATTGTGTTCCCCGAAATATTGTGTGTTCCCCAAAATAAACTTATCTGGGGTCAGAGAACAGGATGGCCACAATATTACACATGAGGATAGGCAGTGGTAGTACACGCCTTTAATCCTAGCATTTCAGAAACAGAAATACCTCTGGATCTCTGAGTTCAAGGCCACATTAGAAACAGCCAGGCATGGTGAGACACTCCTTTAATCCCAGAAATCCAGCCTTTAATCCCAGGGAATGATGGCAGAAAGTAGAAAGATATATAAGGCGTGAAGACCAGAAACTAGAAGCATTTGGCTGGTTAAGCATTTGGCAGTTTACCATTCAGGCTTTTGAACAACAGCTCAGCTGAGAGCCATTGGGATGAGGACTCAGAGGCTTCCAGTCTGAGGAAACAGGATTGGGTGAGGAATTGGCCAGGTGAGGTAGCTGTGGCTTGTTCTGCTTCTCTGATCTTCCAGCATTCACCCCAATACCTGGCTCTGGGTTTGATTTTATTAATAAGATATTTTAAGATTCATGCTACAGGATTTTATTTATTAAAGGTGTTTCCTCTTGCCTTCCACTCTGATTTGTCTCTCCTTACACATCTTTTTCTTCAGCACCAACTTTGGCACAAACGTGCACTCAGTGAACATTATATCCATAATGTCCCAAAAGTTCTTTTTAAAAAATACAGGGTATTGGCGTAGCAAATTATGTTGAAAGAAGAAATAAAGAGGAGGCCAAAAACAAGAAGACCTGTTTGAACATGTTTTTGGGAGATGCATAACCTCAGGTTTTCTTCCCCACTTCACCTAGCTGTGCCATTATTTGTATCAAAACCATAGTAGAAGGCTGAGGAGGGTTGTTTAGCTAGTATAACACTTGCTGTGCATACATGAGGACTTGAGTTCAATTCTCAGTACCCAGTTAAAAAGTCATGCATGGTAGTACAAGCCTGTAATCCCATTGCTGTGGAGGCAGAGAGAGAAGGATTCCTTGGGCTTGATGGCTAGCCAGTATATCCAGTCAATGAGCTCCAGGTTCAGTGAGCGACTCCGTCTCAAAGAATTAGGTAGGTTTTTGCATGTCTACCCTCTAGAGGGAGTACATCTACCCTGTTGCTGTTGATAGTGCTAATATCAGGATAGTGCTGTTGATCCTTTGCTAACATCAGAGCACAGCTTCTTCAGTCTTCCAACATGATCCTAAATATGAGTGACTCTCCGGGAGTGCCCCCAGGCTTCCAGCACCAGATTAGGACTGCTGAGCTATCTAGCTAGCATCATGATCTGAGCAGTTACCATGTTCTCTGCCTCTTCAGCATTCAAATGGCATGGTTTCAGTAACCTGTGCATATTGTATAAGGCAATCTAAATAAATCACCTTTCCTAATGAAAAATATTAGGTGGAGCGTGATTGAGGAACAAACCCAGTGTCAACTTTTAGCCCCAACATGCCCACATGTACATACACGTACACACACCCACACAGACACACAGATTTAATTTCTAAAATTGATAGAATAGAAATCCTATTAACTAAAAAGCATAACTCATGCTGAAATTAGAAATGATGTAAAGTTTATACCAATGATTGTTTAGACCCTTTGTTTCCTTATGGACTAGCATCTGAGTATATAACCTCAGGCAAGAGACTAAAGAATCTAAACATCTCCCTAAAGAGGGCAGAGCAGCCAAAGGCACTGATATTACTAGTTCTCCAATAAAGAGACCTGCCATAAGAAGGAAGAAGAGGGCACAGAATGTATGTGACATGGAGAGGAGCTTCAGCAGAGGGAGCACAGGAATCAGCAGGAGTGGGCAGAGGGATGAGGAAGGGGAATGTGGAGGAGGCCCTGCAAAAACAAAAATATGTATGAAAATGCCATTACTTTGTGCGCTGATTTTTTTAAAATATTTTTACATTTATTTACCTATGTGTGCATATGCAGATACACACATGTATCATAGCACATATGTGGAAGTTCTTCTGCCATGTGGGTTCTGGGACTCATATTAGGTCATCATGGTTTAGTGGCAAGTGTTCTAACCAACTGAAAAACTTCACCACTCCTAAAAAGATAATTTTAAAGATAAGAGAGACCTGCCAGATCATCCACAAGGGGAAGTACAGTCCATCAGCTAGACCTCCCCAAACATAGAACTTTACCTAGCCCCTCTTAAATATGGCAGACAACCAGGTACACTAGATATCTGTGGAGACTGTGTAATATAAAGCAAAGAAACCAAGACAAGCAGAAATGGTAACCTAGAAGAGACATGGATTATCCAGAAAGTGTGGAAAGGGGCTTGGAAAAATTATAGTTAGAAATAAGTAAAAACATCACATCCATGAAACAAGATCAATATGCGGTATGATAAGAAAGCATCCAGAATATAAGAAACCTTAGAAATATGACAGTGAAATTAAAATCTTAGAAAGATTAGAAAAAATAAAACTGAAAAAAAATCTAAGAAAATAGGAGAAGGAAGGAAGGAAGGAAGGAAGGAAGGAAGGAAGGAAGGAAGGAAGAAACAAAAGACCCTAAGGAACAGCACAAGGTCTTGGACAAGTAAGTGATAGGACCTCAGAGGGAAGGAAGAGAGAAGGAACAAAAATCATTAAAAAACATACAGAAACTTCCTAAAGTGGAAAAGACAACATTTCAAAGTCAAATGGTCAAATAGTTAGAAACAAACCTACATTCTCACCAACATGGTCATCTCAATGTTGCAGAACCCTCAAAATGAAGAGATAATATACTGCCAAAGAGAAAATTATCTTAAAAAGACCAAAAAACAGAAAAGCAATGATAAAAAGTAGCACAGGAAGGCAAAGGATAATAGAAAAATACCTTTAGGAGTCTTTTAAAAAGTTATTTCCAACATAGGGTTATGTATCCAATCATACTAATTCAGTGTGTTAGCATGTACAGGTATTTCAGACATGCAGAGTCTCAGAAAACCGGTATACCATGCAAACCCAAGGCTTAGCTATAGTAAAGAGAGGTTCTAGAATTCTCACAAGAGAGAGCTCCTCAGAATGGAGATAGGTGAGGCTAGGTTAACAGCACTTCCACTGGCCCAGGAAGAACATAGCACACCTCAGGAGAGTCCTGCCAGCACCCCCAATCTATGGATTATTGAAAGGAGATTTGTTCTATCTGGGAAGATCTTGAGGTTGGATGACCCCTCAGTACACAGAACAGTAAAGAACAATTCAGTCATCAAAGATGCCTGTGCCCAAATCCCCCAGAACCTAGGAATCTGCTAGGCAAAGAGGAATTAAAGTTGTTCATGAGCTCGCCTTAAAATAGGGAGATTAGCAGGGTAGCGGTGGCGCACACCTTTAATCTCAGCACCTGGGAGGCAAAGCCAAGCAGATCTCTGTGAGTTCGAGGCCAGCCTGGTCTACAGAGTGAGATCCAGGACAGGAACCAAAACTACACAGAGAAACTCTGTCTCGAAAACAAACAAACAAGCAAAATAGGGAGATTATCCCCGATCATGCATGTGAGTCCAGTGTCCTCACAAGTGGAAGAAGACAAGAGTAGGTTAGTAGGATGCACTGTGAGAGTCCACACTGCTGGCTTTGGAGATGAAGGGAAAGGCCATAGGGGGAGTAGTTGGTCAGGCAGTGATGGGCATTTGCTCCAGGGCCTCTGGTACCTGCGTGGGATGGGAAGAGCCATATGGTACTCAGCTCCCCAGTGCAATACCGGGGTAAGACACTAAGAACATAATCACTTGTCACAGCAGCAGGAGGAAGCATAACTGTAAGGATTGATTCTTGCCTCCATTGTTCCAGAAAGCAAAAATAAGGTTCAAAGCTAAAACAATGTCTCTAAGAGATGAGATGGCAGGTGCCAAAGCTAGGGCTGGAACCCAGAGCAGCCTGTTCCCAGCCCGGAGTTCTAACTGCCACTGTGGCTGCATTCTCTGAACTATGAGACAAGTGTGCCATCTTGTCTGTGCCTTACAGGAGCCTGCAAGGTGTGGGATGGGTGCCCTCATTTCTCAGAGGAGGAAATAGAGGCCAAGAGTGGTGGAGCCCGATCTAAACAGCAGTTAAGCACGGTGCCTGTCCTCTGCCCTCATCTTACTGCGTCTCCTGAAGACACCTCACTAAGTCATGCCACAGCCAAGAGCAGAACCCAGAGGCCTCCTGCTTATCTGGAGCCTAATGTTCTTGAAAGTGTGTGGAAATATCACAGCAAGGAACCAAAAGTGACCACTCTAAGTGCAAAACCATACATTTACCCTCTCATTGGTAGTGCAGCTCTGGTTGCTGAGAAGTGTTACAGGAACCTAAAGCCTTCCTGTCAAAATGAAGGTGCAGCCCCAAAGGCTCCTTCCTGGACTTCTTTTGTTGGGCTCAATAGCACCCCTTTACCTGAGATTGGGTTAAAGTCATTCAGAGAGGAGTCCTCTCTGCTCCTGTGAGCCTCTGTTCCCACTGGTCCTCTCGGAAGTCTGTGGGGACCCAAGCTAGAACGTTGAAAAGGCCATGCTCTTATTATCTGATGTTATGCACACCCTTGATCTCACACAAACAACTTGTGTCAAGCAAGTCAGACATTTCCATCTGAGAAAAACTGAGTGTCACCACATGCACTTATGCTTCATCTATATAATGCTCTCGAGGCTTCTGGATACGTGAACCAAGCCATTTATGCTTCATAGAAAGAGATTATATCATTTGAAATCCTCAATAAAAATGCACTCTCATAGTCTACAGATGGGTGTCATTTAATTATAATATGTATTTAAAATGCAGAGGGCTACATTAATTCTGTACTGTGGCTGAGATTTTAATTGCACTCAAGTTAGGAAATTCTGAGTTAATGTTCCCCTGGCATCTCCCATTCAGCCTCTTAGAACAGATGTATTGTGATATGAAGAGGATTTCAATATGTTTTCCCATGCTGTACATACAGGGATGCCTTTGCGACCCAGGAGTGGCAGGCATGGCAGCAACAGGGAGTCGATCTCACACAGAGGGTGCACAGAAGCCCATGACTGCCTTTCAAGGCTCTTCACTTGACAAGGTGCCTTTGGCCAACCACTCACTGCAGCTGTGGCTCCCCTTACTCCCGGAGGGCAAATTTTGTCAAACACTGCGGGGGAAACAACCACATTTAAAGTGTTAAGAACTTGAAACTACTCAGGAATTAGAAAAAAAGTCTGAGTGCTATGAGTGTATTTCAGAGCACATACTTAATATTTAAGAAAGGCTAATCAACTTACAACAAACTTGTCAGTTTCACTTAAGAACTGTTGTGATACACCGAAGTAAAAATCTATGTATAGATTTCACAATGCAACAGCAGAATTTTGAACCCTTAGGAACTGAACTTCTCTATAAACTGGAGATAGCCCAAGGGAAAAAGAAATGTCATCAGCAAGGATGTTTCTGACAAGCAGGCCAGCAGTGAAGGCCAAGTGTCAGCACAGTGAATGTGAGGCCCAGCACCCGAGGGACAAGCGTGGTGTTGAGGCTAGGGGAGAGAATGACGCTGTACTTACTTGCCTGACATTACAGTGTCACAAAAGACAGAGGTGAGCGCTCCTGTTGAGGAGGGATGAAGGTAAAATTGGCACACAAGAAAAGACATTGCCCTTCCTTTATTCCTTAGTCTTTCCTCTAGCTTTATCGGTCAGCTTGCTCTGTGCTCAGACCTGTGCACAACATGGTTGGGGGGGGTTCAGGGGGGACATTAAAATGTGGGGATTCATGGAGAACACTAAAAACAGAGTACTGTCCACTGTCCACTTCAGGGTTTACAGCCTAGCTGAGCTGTTATCAGCATAGGTGTGGGTTAAATTAATGTAGGGTTTTTTGTTTGTTTGTTTGTTTGGGGTTTTTTTACTTTAATTTTAGTAGCTTAGGAAATACTGAGTGTTCTGGAGACAAGAAAGGGATAATTCACATTGAAGGGATGGATATGCAGAATGTTAAGTGTAGAAACAGGAACTTGTCTTATATATTTTATGAGAATGTTTTTATTATGTATGTATGCCCCTGTGAAATCTTTTTAATTAAAATTTGCAAGGCTAATAAGAGGTGATATATGAGAAAGAACTTCAAGTTCTTAGGAAAATAGGCAGTACATAAATCTTTGGGGAAGAAAATAAATCCCAAACCCTCTTAGAAAAGTCAGCAAAGGAACCAGTCATAGAACTGAGACCTTCTGCCTCCCTGTGTAGGTCTTTATGCCAGACTTAGAACTACATATGTGTATGTCTTTAAGCTTAGCCTCATCAGCCTATGCTTCAGTGGTTTCAGATCAACAGTAGAGTGAAATGTCACCACCAGAAGAATCTGGTTTCTTAACCACCATCTCCAGAACCATCTTCCTTTTGTTTGTTTGTTTGTTTGTTTGTTTGTTTGTTTTTGCTTTTGTTTTTTTATCTGATGGCTTTTCTGCAGACCTTGAAATGACTGACAGATGACTTCTGCATTGTAAGGCACATCTTCCAAATACAGGGCTCATGAGAAGCTAGCTAAGGCTGAGAAGAGCATCTAAACATAACTGCACAGTTCTTTCTAAGATGCAGGAGGAGTACTAGACCCCAGACCTGAAACATTGTTATGTGCATAGACCAGCCTTAACCATCTATTTGTGCAGGATAGAGAAGATATAGAAGATTTCAGCAGATAGAGAAAACCCTGATCATGCCAGGTAATATGTAAGACTTAGCTAGGAAGAGACTGCCTTCATTTTTACAGAAGACTAACAGATAGGCCTCCAGAGTTGTTCAGTTGGTTTGGTTTTGTTGTTTTGCTTTTCCAAGACAGGGTATGGCTATGAGCCCTAGCTGGGCCGGAACTCTCAACATAGATGAAGCTGGCTTCTGAACTGTGGGATTCTCCTGCCTCCTCTCTGAGTGTAGGGATTATAGGCATATACCACCACAGTCAGCTAACTTGTTAGGTGTTTTTGTTTTTGTTTTTGTTTTGTTTTTTGTTTTTGTTGTTGTTGTTGTTGTTGTTTGGGGGGAGTGGAGGTGGATTTTTTTTTCTTTTTTATTCCCAACTCATATCTGGGCCTTAATGTAGGATGGAGGGATGAATTATTTTTTTTCTTGTATATAAAATACACTGATTTATAAGAAAATAGTAAATTTTCTTAAAGCAAGATGTTTGCAGAGGCTTATAGAAAACAACTCTCTTTTAAAGGAATGATTGCTTCCTTAAAAGTGCTAATTTACAAGTGAAATTTATGCCTCCTTGCAGAGTCAGTGAGAAGTACCCCAGGCAGCTGGGGGAAGACAATCCATTACCAGTTAGTGCACACACTCCGTGAAGGACATTAATTCACAAAATGAAAAACTAATCGAGTGTTTAGCTGGCCCTTTATCACTGGTGGCGGTCTGTACCAGCTCTATCCTTGGTGTTTACTGAGCTGATGGGACTGTGGGTAGGCCTGCTTATCACATCTCATCTCTAATGAGTTTGCATCACTTTCTGAGCATCACTGGCATTCCTGTTTTCTTCCTCCAGACCAACAATCCAGGGGTGCCAAGGAAGCCATGAAGTGACTGGGACCATTTCTAATTTTCTACTCTTTTTTCTTACTTCTTGATGCATCTTAGCCAAACCTCTCTAGCCCCCCACATTTGCACCTTATAATAGCCATATGCAAGCTTGCCCCTAGAGCTGCTGAGCTGATTAGAAAGCTAGCTCTTTTCTCCCCATAGTACAAGTGATAAACCTGAGAACTCGAGTGAGGCCTGTGTCTGACAGCCATGGCTCTGGAAATGAGAGCTTGCCTGGCTGAACTCCCCTCCTCCTCCTGTTCTGTGCTCCCATTGTCTCCACATCCCTCACTGTGGACATTTGGTCTGTCCACTGTGCTGTGGTTTCTATTTCTAAGGTGATGTCATTGTTGCTTCCCAGAGATGCATACATTTGGAAACATAGTGCAGTAGTCTGTGTTTTAGAGGGATGCTGTCTACATTGTTATATTTAAATAAGCACCTTTCAGATAAACACTTAAAATGTAAAAACTTGAAGATGCTCTCTGTCCACTTAGGAGTTTTTTGGGTTTTGTTTTGTTTGTTTGTTTGTTTGTTTTTATTCTATATTGTAAGTTATTTGAGTTGCAGATAATGAGGGAAGTGCTAAATTGATCTTACTTGGAGGAATTTTGCTTCCCTCTTTTTGCCTTTTGCCTGACTTGCCCATTTTGCTTTTCTGGCTGTACCAGTTGTTTCTATGCCCATCTCTATAGTAGGCATCTTAGCTAACTAATCACAACAGTCACATGCACAGATGAGGACTCACAACTCATGCGTTCCCTGGAGCTTCCCCAGTAGAAGTTAATGTTCATTGGTGAAGCACTATCTTATGGAGCCATCAGGGAAGCTATCTGTTCCATTGATATTTGTGTATTAATTCATTATAACAGTAATACCAACTATGGGCTAGGATGTAGACCCTGGAGCAAACAAGACCCAATCTCTGCTTGTAGGGGCTAGTAAGTCATGAAGAGACAGATGTGAGTGTAGTTACATTATGGTGAATTGTCAAATATGGAGGGAGCACATCATATGATGGAAATGTGTAAAGTACAGATCTGTACATATCAGGCAAGCCTTTCTAAAGAAGTATACATATCAGGCAAGCCTTTCTAAAGAAGGTGGCCTCTGATTTGGTTCTTGAAGTATAAATAGTAATTAGCCAAATAAAGAGTTAATAGCAAAATTATAGAAAGCGGAAATCAAGTAAAATTAAGAAAAGGCTATGAAGAAAATAATGTGTTCAGAGTATTTCATGTATTTATATAGGGAACTAACAAACAGTGGCACTACAAAGGTGAACAAAGGACAATGGCAGGCTATTGAAAGACTTAAAACACTAGAGAGATATAACCCAGTAGGGATTCGGAAGGATTTTATTAGTAAGACTAATAGAGAATGAATTGCAGAGGGATAATTTTTGAAACAAAGAGCTAGAACTAATGCATTAGCACAGAAAATAGTAAAGATCATCTCTGCCTTGTGCTACTAAACCAATACAATTAGCCCTCCATTTCCTTGCATATCAACCCATCCCAGATCAAAAACATTCAAGAAACAAACACAACTTCTCTGAATATGTTCAGACACTTTCATTGCCGCTATTTCCTTAAAAATAAGGTATAACAGCTATTTGCAGATGACTTACATTGTATCAAGCATTATAAATCATCTAGAAATGGTGTAAACTGTATGGGAATCTGTGGATAACCCCAGCATAAAAAGAACACCATTTTATATAACGGACTAGAACACCCACTGATTTTGGTATTGGTGGAAGAGGTCCATGGAGTGAATCCCTAGATACTGAGGAATAATTCTAATTCATGATGAGAATTGAGAGATTCTACATCAAATATGAAGCATAAACTACTGAGTAATGTTAGAACAAGAGATACAGTTCACTGATAGGGGCCTACCTAGCAGCATGTTTGAGAATAAAAGAGAATGGGGCCCAAATCTACACACAGATTGTATCTATGTTTTCTATACATCATACACACATATAATGTTTTATAATACTTTCAGGGCACCCTGAGTTGTTACTACAGTTATTAGGAAAAGTGTAGAATTGTCTAGAATTTTGAGATTTCAAACATTCAAATGTAGAAATGATCAAACTGTAATAGCAAATACAGTATGGTAGAAAGTATTCTAACATACACATCTGCACACATAAATATACACTGTACATTTATCTTCATAATAACTCCTTACATGGACTCCACAGTTATCACTGTTCTGGAGGGAGCAAAGGTTTATTTTATTTGGCTTACATATCATGATCACAGTCCACAGTTGTGGTAAGTCAGGAGAGGAACTCAAGCAGAAACAGGCAGAATCGTGGATGAGTGCTTCTTACAGGCTTGCTCGATACCCCTTGTTCAGCTTTCTGTCTTTCTTTTGTCTTCTTCTTAACTTTTATTGATTCTTTGTGGGTTTCACATCATGAATTCTGATTCCACTCATCTCCCTGTCCCCTCAGGTCCTCCCTCTGCCCTTGCAACCTCCCCCCAATAAACAAAACCAAATTTAAAAGAAAAACCAAACCCAAACAAAACAACAACAAATAGAATCTTATCATGGAGATTATGGTGTGGCCCATTGAGATACACAGTTTACCTTTTAGTCCATTCACCTTTGCTTGCAAGTGTTCATTGCCAGGAGTCACCGGTCTGGCTGGAGGCCTCTGTTTTTGCTACACTACCAATAATAGGCTCTCACTGGAGCTCCTCTTGGGTAGCCTGTTGTTGTCCTGTGTCATGGAGAGCCTACTGTTTTGGATCCATAGGTTCATCCCCTAGTTATCATTGTTTTCAACTACAGGGGAAGTGTGGCCCTGAGGAATGAGATTAAGTTATCTCACACATAGCCATTAAAATATTGAGCTACTAGCAGAATTTGATCCTATTCCATATTCCTCTTAGCTGTAAGTTAAATAACACACTACTTGGGTGTCATCCAGAGAAAACTTTGGTGTGAACAAATAGAAAATTTTGACTAAAAACTGGGAGAAAAGATGTGTCCCCATAGATGAGTGCAGGGCATGCACACAAAATGTGCTGTGAGCCGTCAGTATAGTGTCAGGGAAGCAAATCTGGAAGTAACCCAACAGTCATCTATCTGCTGAAGACAGGAAGGCGCAGTGTGCAGCTGCCTTCACACACAAAGCAGGAGATGGAGAGGCCACCAGCTTGCGGTGTAATAGACAGCAAAACCACTCTCTTTCGTTGTGTCTGCTGCAGAAAAGCGAGTGTTCAGAGGATGAAAGACCGGGCAGGTCATGGCAAGAAACACTCCTAAGGGATGTATTTGATGGAACCTAGCTACTTTAAAATTGACCTCAAATGGATTTAAGAGGTTTAAGGAAATTCATGAAAGTTGAAAATTGTAGACTATGTAAAAATATAGCACAATACTGGATGATAGCAGATCTCCTTGTTCTCAGCACAATGAATGGACTCTGAAAACTCCACTGAGCACAATTAGACAATGACCCCTGAAGCCAGTGTGGTTTCAGAAGAGCTGCTGATGGTAACCAGAGCCAGCATGGTCACAAAAAGCCAAGTGGCATAGGTGCCCAAGGCCACAGAAAGACACCAGATAGGACTTACAAGGAAGTAACGGGCAGAATCCAGCCCCGTATTTTTCAGTTCAGCTTGTATGTCCTTTACAAATATCAACTCATTCTTTCTCTGAAAATGAAAATCTACTTAGTCACCCAGCAAAGGAAGCTGTGACAATTTGGATGCAGGTTGAGCATCACTAATCTAACACCCCTTAAAAGCCGTAGTGAGAGACAGCCTGACAGGCAAGCAGTTCCAGAATTTGGAGCATTTCAGACTTTCAGAAGGCTATCCAGCCAGTGAAAGAGGCAAATGTTCCAGAAACCCTACAAATCTGAATTAAAACACTTTTGGTCCCAGGTGTCTTGGAAGGAATACTTAACCAGTACTCACTGTTAAAGGTGAGTATTCTGATGAATGGGCATAGCTAAGCCTGTCTGCTTCAGTAAGTCATTCATTCTTAATGCCGAGTGTTTAAACCAGTTGCTACAGGCATGGTGTGTAAGCCATGGACCCTAGAAGTTGCAACATTTCTTGTGTCCTCAAGGTCAAGCAGTTTGCCTGGAAGATGCATTCAGTATTGCAGGGAAACCTTTGCAGAGCCACTGCAAGCAGGTCCATGAAGGTGACCTTGGAATATGCTTAGTTGAGAATTGGCATATAACACTCATATATTTCTAGGGTACCATGTGACACTTTAACACATGTGTACAAGCACATAATCCAGTCAGGGTAGTATGTTCTCTACCTCCTTTATTTCTATTTGGTGCTTCTCCAGATCTTCATAAAATACATAGTAGGCTCTCATGAACTGTAGTCACTTCCCTGTGGAATGAGCACTAGATGCCATTGTCCAGCCTCCCTCTAGCCCCTTAGCCCACTCTCTAATGACTACTATTTGATGTTCAGGCTGGCCTCTTTAGTTCCCATATATGAGAGAAAACATGTGGCCTTTCTGTGTCTGGCTTATTTCACTTATCATAACATCTTTCAGTTCCATCCATTTTGCTGCAGAGGACAGGATGTCCTCCTTCCTTAGGACTGAGCAGACCCTGAGTGGGTGGAGAGAAGGAGAGACAGAGAAGGAGGACCTGTCTTAACCCATTCAGCCAGTAAGTTGCTTCCTCAAAAAACTAAAAATATGTCTTTCATTGATTTGATTCAGATACCTCATTTCTGGGCACATATCCAAAGGCAAGGAAGTCAGCATATTAAAGCTGCACCTGTACACATCCGTGCTGATGGCAGCAGTATTCATAGTCAAGATGGAGTATCAACCTACCTATCCATTTCCTACATCTTCAACTCGGTGTATATTTAGAAATAGTAGAGAAACTTTGGGCACAATCTTCTAGAAAACAGACTTGTCTGTGTAAATACTTTTCTGAAGGGAAGACTGAAACTTTTTTGCAAAGAAATGCTACAAAGTGTTATTGAGAATAAGAGTAACTCATAATTTGTGAGTGCTAAATACAGAAATGAGTAAGAAAAAAACAGTGTAGAAAAGGGAGATTGCAACTAAAATAATGAAGGAAAAGAAGAAAACAGGTCCTTATTTCTGGCACATATTATGTATGCTCCGCCTCTCCTCAACCAATGACACTTGAGCCTAATTTCAATGTACACACACACACACACACACACACACACACACACACACACACCCCATGCCCCCACCTCACCCCCCACCCCTCCCGGGCTTTGGCTGCCACCGTGGGAAGCACACTAGAGACCTGCTTGCTTGTCCAGAGTCTTCCTTTTCAAAGGCCAGGGCTTGGAAATCCTTGATTGTTTTGTTTGTTAGCAGCAGCATTCTCTTTCCAGATCTCACCAGGATTAACCAGTCTAAGTGCTTTCTCCACCCCCCACCCCCACACTCCCCCACCCCCACACTCCCCCACCCCCACACTCCCCCACCCCCACACTCCCCCACCCCCGGGTGAAGGTGAGGAGCCCTGCGCTGTAGGGATAGAGAACCCTGGAGCAAACCTTCAGGAAACCTAGCCTAGGGTTTACAGCCATTCCATAAAAGGGGAGGGAGGCCAAAGTTTGTTTTTTGTTTGTTTGTTTGTTTTTTGAGACAGGGTTTCTCTGTGTAGCTTTGTGCCTTTCCTAGAACTTGTTTCATAGACCAGGCTGGCCTCAAACTCACAGAGATCCACCTGCCTCTGTCTCCTGAGTGCTGGGATTAAAGGCATGCGCCAGCACCGCCCGGCCAAGTTTTTTGTTTTTTCCTTTGAGACAAGATTTCATGTATCCTAAACTTATCATGTAGCCAAAGGTGACTTTAACTTCTGATCTTCCTGCCTTGGTGTGCCAAATGCCACCACGCCCACTGTGTGTGGCACTGCAGCATGTCAAACCCACGACTGTGTGTGCTCAGCAAGCACTTTTACTTTCATTCCCAACTGAGAAGTTCTTAGTGACCTTCAGCCCACTCTTTCCTGTTCCTAATCTTGCCACAGTTCACAAATATCTCACAAGTAGAAGGTTATCTTCATTCATCAAGGCATAGTGAAGAATATGAAAAGCAGTTTAGCTATTTCAAGCAAGAAAAAAATAGATGTTTTAAAAATTGCTGAGAGAGCTTAGAAAACAGTTGGAAGGAAGCAAAAGCCGGGAAAGTAGATATCATCTTTCAGGAAATCAGGAAATGTAAGCAGGGCTCCGCCTACCTAGAGCTAGGAAGCAGCTGCAGGCCTCTTCCCTACCAGCTGCCCAAGTGTCAGCTCTCCAAGAGGAGAATGGTGCTTCTTTTCTTTTCTCGATGCCCTACACATCTCAGTGGCAGAACCCAAACCCCAAACCTACTGGAAAGAGGTTGGAAAATGTCCCTCTGCTTCCAGGAAAGGTGCTGGGGAAGATGCCATGTTGTCAGAAGACGAGTGTGCAAGGGCGTTTCCCACTTCCCTTTCTGCAGGATATGTAGTCTAGGGTAATATGATGGGAAGCATGCTTCCAACAAAGCAAATAACATAGCCAGTGAGTGACTCAGTGAATAAAGTGCCTGTCACACAAGCATGGGGACCTGAATTTAGGCTCCCCAGCATTCACATAAAAATAAACAAATAAACAAAGCTGGGTGTGTGCATGGCTTTGCATGCCGTAACTGTAGTGCTTGGAGAGGAGGAACATTAGAGGCCAGTGGATCCCTGGAGCTCTCCATGTAACCAGGCTAGCCAAATAGTGAGTGTCAGGTTCTCAAGAGTTAAGGTGAAAGTGATCAAAAAAAAGAAAGAAAGTAATCAAAAGAGACATTTGACATTGACCTTTGGCCTCCGTGTGTGTGTGTGTGTGTGTGTGTGTGTGTGTGTGTGTGTGTGTGTACACAAAGGCTCCTGTGATAGTGTACATAAAAAGCATCTCCCCAGTAACTCCATGCAGCTTCTTTTTAACCTTAGTAGAAGACATAACTTATATGTCTTTATATGCATATTAGATCATTTACAACCCAATTTCTGTCTCTGCAGTTGAAAATAACACAAGTTCTGTTATCTCAGGGTTAAAATTGCACAGGTGTCAATAATGGCTCTTCAGATTCCTATGCAGTGCTCCTTTCCCTGTGCCCCAGAGTCTCACCCCGGTGTACTTTCCTCCATCTCATTGTGACTTTAGCAGAAGAGCAGTAACTGTGTTCATGCAATAAATGCTGGTTCAGAATATAAATATGCGCATGACCTGCTGGGTCCTGCTTGAGTAAGGCTGAATTCTTAAAATAATACTTGTTTGTTTTCAAATGCAGACATTCTTGTCTTTATGAGGGAGACTACCTTCCCAAGGATAGCCCTGAGGGAAGGTAGCTTCAAAATAAAATGAGGATCAGCTAATCTCCCATCTCTGCCTAGAATGCTGCCAGATGTCACCCCTCGCCTCCCCACAAACCAAGCACCTCGTGCTTGCTGCACACTCCTCCTGTCGGTCTCTCTTGGCAGGTCCAGGGATGTCTCCCGTCCTTCTTACTAGACAGGCAGGTGACTGAGCTCTGCCACTGTTGGTCATCTTCTTCCTGTGTCACTCTCCTCATGGTTTATAACGAAGTTCAAAGGTCGTGACTGTACAGCACACAATCTTAAGATATCTCTGTATCACTTTTTGTCTGAACACCACACCGTGAACAAGTAAGCCCCGAGTCCGAAGAGTTTTTAATAGAGATGACTGGAATCTCAGTCTCCTGGGGTGCCTAGCAGGAGGCTTTGAAGCACTAACTTACATTTGCTGGGCATGTACTAATGCACTTGTCCTTGTTGTAAGTGCTGCTGTGTTTTTAAATCTCACTGAATCTTTATAATGACTAAAAAAATCATCTCCCTGTTTGCACATGTTGCTGCTTTGCCCGAGGTTATAGAAGTGCTTGAAGTCAGACTTTAACTACTGCTTCCTGGGCCACTCCTGGAGATACGGTGACTGTTCTTCCCTGAGCCCCACTGCCAAAAAAAGGTTGGTTCATAACTAAATATAAGAACATTCACATATGTGGAACACAGTAGTGCACAACTTTAATCTCAGCACTCGGGATGCAGAGGCAGGAGGATCTTTGTAAATTCAAGATCAGCCTGGGCCTACATAGTGAGTTCTTGGATAGCCAGGGCTACCTAGAGAACCCCTGTCTCAAAAAAAGAAAATAAAAGGAAGGAAGGAACAAAGGAAAAGAAAAAAACATTCATATATTGTTGGAGAAAATTAGATTTTGAGAATGTATCTTTTTTTAAAGATTTATTTATTTTGGGTGGTGGCCACATGAGAGGCGGGCAGGTGCAGGGCCCAGCCAGGAGCCTCAGCCCAGGCCTCTCTCGATCTCCAGGGGCGGAGCATAGTTGCAGCCTCCTGCGGGGCGGCCAGGACCACAGCAGCGGGTGCGGTCGGAGGCGGCACCCTTAGGATGGACGCCCTAGAAGAAGAGAGCTTCGTGCTGTCCTCCTCTGCCTCTGATGCAGAATTTGATGCTGTGGTTGGGTGTTTAGAGGACATTATTATGGATGTGGAGTTCCAGTTACTGCAGAGGAACTTCCTGAACAAGTACTACCAGGAGTTTGAAGACACAGAAAAAAATAAACTCACCTACACCCCCCATTTTTAATGAATATATTTCCTGGTGAAAAGCAGCTGCTGGAACGTATCCCAGGCTTCAACATGGCAGCTTTCACAACACTGCAGTACCATAAGGATGAAGTGGCTGGTGACATCTTTGACATGCTGCTCACATTCACGAATTTTCTGGCCTTCAAGGAGATGTTCCTGTACTACAGAGCAGAAAAGGAAGGCCGGGGACTGGACTTAAGCAGCGGCTTGGTGGTGACTTGTCTGTGCAAATCCTCTTCTACACCAGCTTTCCAGAACAACCTGCAGCACTAGGTTCCTCCTTCAGACATGTGTGTGATCACTATGAGGTCACCTGCCCAGCTGGCTCAGAGAAACATGGGCTACTGATGACAGATGCATCTTCGTTCATGTGAAGTTTTGTTGAGTCCTGGAAAACATGACCCACGCTCCTGGCCCTTGTCCAGAAACACCATGTAGTCAGTAACCTTCATGTTCATCCCTCCGATCCCAATGCAGGCACCTCCCCCATGTGCTTCAGAGTGACTCTTGGAGCAGGCCCCCTGTGGCCACCTCACCTGGGGGCCCTCCCTCAGCAGTGTGGTAGTGCAGTGTGTCAGCAGTGTAGACAACACACCCTCATGAGCCTTCATCCCGGCAGACTTTACATGAGCCCTTGTGCACCTGTTTTTACATGGGTCAGTTTCAGTCCTCAGCCTCAGTGGGGTTTTTGTTTGGGAGTGTTTATCTAGGGACTTCCTGGGGCCAGCTGTCCTGATTTCTGAGTCTCCTGTGATTACAGCTTGGCTGGCTGTAGGAGTCAATGAGAGATGTCCTCTACCCCAGTGAAAAGGAACTCCCGTCTTACATTAGCATCCTTTCCACACAGTTCCGCTGCTCTTGCTGCAGGCCCATCGTTCCTCTAAGTCTCTAAGCATTGTTTTCAAGAAACATTTTTATAAATGAAAACTCAGGCTCACCAATGAGTATGACCTCGGAACGCCCACAATCAACAGCCTCAAAGATCAAAGTATTATATGCTGTGTGCTTCTTAGTTGTGAGTGCTGTGCTGTGAGTGCAAATCTGCTTTCCGATTAGTGCCTCTCTTGGGCGCCAGTGCAAACAGGCTGTATGCTAGAAATAGGCTGCAGCTCTTTACAACAGCGTGCTAAGCGTGCTTGTGTGTGCTCGTCTACAGTCCTGTCACAACAGCGTGCTAAGCGTGCTTGTGCATGCTCGTCTGCATTGTGTATGCCAGTGAGCTGGGTTTTCTGGTGGGAGACTAGGTTGTCTGCAGTTTTTTCCTGTAACAATCTCTCCTGCCAAGGTGATGCTCCCCGATCCAGCTCCGCCTGGGGGAGGGGCAATACACAAGTTTTTCTGGTCATCTGTCATCCTGGGTGGACTGTCACCAACCAGAAAGCATGTGTATCACATCTCTAGAAAGAAGAAAACAGTTCAATTCCTAATGTACACTTTTGACTTTTACTTTCATAGTAAAAATAAGAATCCACGATGACTTCCCATGTGACCATTCTGATTTTACAGGATATACGCTAAGCACTGTGCTTTTTCTGTAGCAATGTGTTGTTTAGTGCTTTTGTAAAATGAGTAAAATTTGAGGTGTTTGGCAAGGAAAAAAAAGATTTAATTTATTTTTGACAAACCGTGGTGGCATACACCTTTAATCCCAGCTCTTGGGAGGCAGAGGCAAGAAGATCTCTGATTTTGAGGTCAGCCTGGTCTACAGAGAATGGTTATACAGAGAAACCCTGTCTCAAAAAAAAAAAAAAAAGATGTGTTTTATGTGTATGAATGTTTTGCCTGCATGTATGTTTTTGTACTACTTACATGTCTAGTTCCTGAAGAGGCCAAAGGAGGGATCCAAAAACGGTTGTGAGCCACCATGTGGATGATGGGAATTGAACCTTGGTCCTCTTGAAGAGCAACCACTTAACCACTGATCTTTCTGCCCATTCCCTTGAGAATATCTTATAATTATATAAACCAGCTGATTAAACAGCTCATCTTCATGAAGGATTTAAACACAGATTGGTAATATTTTAGTTTTTAAGGAAATTAATTGTGGAGACATATACACGAACTGTGAATTTTTCTATGAATGATATGAAAATGAATACATGAACAATCTTCATGTGTTACTAATGTATAAAGACAGAAGCATGGTCATATATTATTAACTTTCAGAAGGGATTAGCACATTTGACACATGAGAGATTGAAGGGAAGTATACAGCTGTAATCTTTCCCACATGTTAGAACACTTGTTCTCACTGAAGAAAAACAGTAGCAAGATTAATGCCTGTGAGTTCTGCCCTGTGTGTGAAGGTTAATTCTCTCTGCCTTACTGACCCCAAGATGCATCAGAGGAGCCCCTGCCAGTACATAGCCAGTCACAGTGATGTCACGTGTCTCTGTCTTCCATAAACCAGGTATCTGCATATTTTCCTGATGTTAGGAAGGGGTCTGAGGACCAAGTTTTTAGGCTTTTGGCTGGCTATTCCCTGAAATCAGTCATTCTCAGGTTTTAGCATGAAAAGAAAAGCTGGCCAAGTGTTCCATGATGTATCTATGACTCTAGAGGGTGTCTTTCCATCCACTGTATCTTCGTTAGGTAAATAATAATATTCCTGACAGGAATTCTAACTACCATGACTAAGCACCATGCAGCCAACACTGTTCCAGTCTTTTATTAATTTTCTTAGTTAATCACAAGAATCCTGTGAGGATGATGATCCTTTTCTTTTTTTTTTTTTTTTTTTTTTTTTTTTTTGAGCTGAGGATCAAACCTAGGGCCTTGCGCTTGCTAGGCAAGTGCTCTACCACTGAGCTAAATCCTCAACCCATGATGATTCTTTTCTTACAGGTGAAGAGCCTGTTATGGCATTATACCTGAAATTCTCAAGAGTAAAGAAAATTGTCTCTTAATCTGTTATGGAGAAAGTGATCCACATATGAGACATGAGAATTTGAACTCAAGTCTTTCTGAGGACATCCTCTTATTCAATGTACTTGATACTCTCTTGTTCTGGGAACTATGATATTTACTGAGGACACTAAGATAAAAATGAGATTGTTCCTACTGCCAACCAAGAAACTAATGATTATTTCCTATTTCAGGCGCAATTTATGAGTGACATGGCTGCTTAGAAGTAAACTCATGGAAAAGGGCAACTGTAAAGCATTCAGTTGAGGAGGATCCATGATTGGCTATCAGGCTGTTTACTTCATTTTGTCCCTATTTATGGGACTTGCCATCTGGTCTGTGTACTGGGGAACACACTTACTGTTTTCTGTTTCACCATTTGCAAATGAGCCTAATGTTCTAATTTGCACAGTGAATTAATCATGCCCTAAGGCTCTTGGGAAGATCTGCAGGTGATAAGCTGTAAGAATCCTGTTGGACCCTTTGATCTACAACATGTCCTGCCTGCAAGTATTCGAGTGCCATGGTGGCACAAACCTCCTTGTGGGAGAAACCAGCTAACTCCACTAGATGGAACCCTACCTGACACTGCTTGGGTGACCAAGACCCTGAGACTAGTTAGCCCAGGAACCTCGTGTAAAACCAAGTACTACTGTCCTTAAAAATAAATAAATACGTTTTTTTTAAAGTAGCAATAAAATGACATTCCTAGTGACATTCTGATATACTCACAAATCATAAATACTCCCGCAGCACAGGAGAACAAATACAGAGACCCATAGCCAGATATTATTCAGAGAATGAGAGACTTTGGAACACCACCCTAAATGGGATGTCTCAGTCAAATCCCTCTCCTCGGGGCTCAGGTACCTCTGTGGAAGAGGAGGCAGAAAGAATGTAAGAGCCTGGGATAGAGGACATCAAGAAAACAAGGCGTTCTAAACACACTAGGACTAACATACATATAAATTTAAAGAGACTGAGCATGCATAGGGCCTGCATGGGTCTGTACCATCTGGGGTCATGGGGCCCTAGGACTGAAAAAAGTGGACACATGCCCACAACTGTAACCCAGAATCTATCTTCAATTGATAACCACTTGCAAATGCAAATTGTTTTCTCACTGGGGAAACAAACTACTTTCAAGGCTGCTTGCCCAGCAGGAGATGGCCAACAGAACGCAAAGTCAACATCATTATTGGAGGTTTCTTGTTTCAAAATATTGTTTCAGGGCTTTTCGTTTGTTTTGTTTTTCATTTATACACACACACACACACACACACACACACACACACACATACATACATATTCTCACACACACAGGTCCTTGGCATATATATTATGCTTTCAGTTCAGTGTTTTTGTGACATTCCTGAGTGTGTGAACAAGTGGGTCTCTGAGCCTATATCTGTTTTATGTGCATTTTCTTGATCTTCTGTTTGTTTGTTTTGTCCTATTGTGATATATTTGTTTTTGTTTAATCTTACTATATTTTATTGTCTCTAGAAGCCTTTTTTCTAATGAGAGACAGAAAGGAAGTGGATCTGGATGGGAGAGGAGGTGGAGAGGAACTAGGAGAAATAGAGGGAGAGGAAACCATAATTAAGATATATTATGTGAGAATGAAGCTATATTCATTAAAAGGGAAAAAAGTAGAATAATTCTAAGATAGAAGAAAGTCCATGTAATAATAACATAGGGAAAATTATACTGTTAATAAGTTGGTGATCCCCTCCTCCCCTAATATGTCAGTGCCACGATTTGGTTGACCAGATATCCCCAGCAGTAAACTGAGTAAATGTTGACTTATATATGGTTGCTGGTTTCACATAAAATAATGTTCAAAGTCTTGGTTCCTACATAGAGTTTTCTTGTTAATGGCAGAAAGCAGCATCTTTCATTTCAACCTTGGGCTTTATCCCCGTGTTTGAAGGACATTTGTCCTGATTGGGTTTTGTCATTTTGGAGAAGACAAACCTAGACTTATTGGAGAAGAGGAGATGTAATTTGAGAAAATGGCTTCTTCATCTTGCCCTGTGAGCAAGTTGTGGGGCATTTTCTTAATTAGTGATTAATATATGTAGGCCCAGCCCATTGTGGATCGTGCCCACCCTGGGTAGGTGACCCCATGATGTATAAGAAAGCAGGCTGAACAAGCCATGAAGAGTAAGCCAATAAGCAGCACTTCTCTATGGCTGCTGCTTTAGTTCCAGCTTCCAGGTTCCTGCCCTGACTTCCTTCAGTGATGGAATGTGACTTGAGAGCTGTAATCTGAAATAAACCCTTTCATTCCCTCTACCAGGAATCCTGTTTGAACAAAGACAAATGTTTTCTCTCTGCCATTTAATATTTTTTTGCCTCAAAAATTATCTTATAACTTAAACCTGTCTGTTTTTCACCTAACACTTTAGGATGCTCTGTGATTTGGGTTTTATGCAGTCATGGACTTAATGCAGCTCCACAGCTGTGCATTCAGCAGGACCAGAGATGTTCCATAGCCACCCCTCCCCCATTTCTCTTTCATGTCTGCAGAAGCTAAATTGACCACATCACACGCCTTTTTAGTGGGTGATGAGGTTTTCTTGGCTTCTTTTTTCTTTACTTTTTTTTTTTTTTAGCCAAGCCTCCAGGAAGATTATTTAGAATAAAAGGAGGGAAAAAAAATCAATGTTAATGTTTCACCTAGGGCTGAAAGAGACTGATGTCTGTACTGTCAATCACATGCTATAAACATCATGTGTCCACACTGGTTTGCACTATATGTAGACAAGACCCTGAAGCTAACTGCTCCAAGACCTAGAGCTTGCTCAGACTTGTAACCATCAAGCAGTATTTTATGAGTACTGAATACAACAGCCTCTCTACAGAACCCTGCTGTGCGCAGTGTGTACTGTGGACTCTAAGTTGACCTCTTATCCCATGGTAGCCTAAGGGAACAACAGTCCATTTTTAAGTTGGCTCTTATTTTTGGTTTATTCTTCAGAAGGCCTCACATGAGTCCCCTTTGTTCTTTCCTTGTGAAGTAATTTTTCATTCAGATGTTCACACTCCTGGAACTTCAGTTTCTTCCCTGAAACAGAATGATGAACCAGACTGATGAACTGTTAGGAAGACATGAAGTTAAAACCATTGAAAAGATACAGCTTTTTTAATGGATATAAAATTCTTTGGTTTGTCCTTAACTTGAAGGTTAAATTCAGCAAGGATTATTGGCAATCTGCTGGATGTAAACAGGAGCTACATATTGTGAATCATGCCAAGAAGAATGGGTTAGTGAGTTTATTGTCACATATCTAAGCATTTCCTAGGGATTTTACAGGCGGATAAAGTACAAAATGAAATAGGCCAAGTACACAGTAGAGAGACAGGAGTACTCTCCAGTGCACAGCCCCTGGCTTTCTGCTAAGTACAGTGCTAGATGCCACTCTCTTTCATGTGGTACACACAGCAACTCTCAAAGGCCTGTCTGTAAGGAAAATAAAGCTTAGAATTTGTGGTTATTCATATTGTCAGTTTGTCAAAACCTAGAATCACCTGGAAAGTGGTCCCTAATAGTGTCTGTGAGGGATTATCTTGATTGTATTCATTGTGGTATGAAGACCCCTCTCTGTGGGTAGTACCATACCCTAGCTTGAATAAGAGCAGCAGAGGGGAAATGAACACTAGCCTGCATGCATTCATCCAATGCTCTCTGCTCCTGCCTGTGGATATATGTTGCTGCCTTGACTCCCCTGCAATGATAAGCTGTAACCTGGGATTGTGAGCCAAATAGACCCCATGTCTCCTCTAAGTTGCTTTTCTCGGGGTATTTTATCATAAGAAAAGGAAAAGAAACTAAGATTCATTTGTTAAGAAATCTGTTCTGGGGATGGAAATATGGCTTAGTGGTTAAGAGCACATGTTGTTACTGCAGAGGACCTGAGTTGAGTTCTGAGTACTCAGATGGTGGACAACAACCATCCACAAGTCCAGTTTCAGAGGAGCCGATGCCCACTTCTGACCCCTTCAGGAGCACAGTGGTGCACATAGATACATGAGGCAAAACATTCATACACACAAAATGTAGTAAAAAGTGAGAGAGTAACTTATATTACTTTAGCAAATAGTAGGAAAATAATATGGTATCAAATGAAAACTACTGTCTGTCCTTAAAATTGTGAGTTTTTGTTAGAGTTTGGAATTTTTGATCTTTGATGTTGGTTTATAATAACACCTCAAATAAGTGTTGCAGACATCTGAAATGTTAAGCCATTAACATTAATGAGTAGGACAAACATATATGTTCATCACCAGACAGATTCTGTCTACAAAATAACAAATGGCTTCTCAAAAGAAACATTCCATGAAGCACTTAGAAGCCACCATGTCCTGGTCTGTTATGATCCACAGTAGTAAGAGATGTAAAGCTTGGTCATTTAAACAGAAAATAGTACTGTAGGAAAGGAAGAAGAACTCTGCCTCCTATACCCACATGAAGCCTTCCCTTCAGAGTCAGGGAATACCAGTCTGTAACATAAATATATCATCAACTGAGTGACAGCACTATAGGAAAGCAGAGAAAAATGTCATAACTTCCCACAGGCTCTCACATCCTTATTTCTTTTTTCCTACATGGTAATGAACTTCTACTTTTCTACACTCTAATTTTTTAGTAGGCTTTTTTTACCAGCAGCCCCCAAATCATGACACAGAGACTTACTAGTAATTATGAAAGCTTAACCTAAAGTTTAGGCTTGTCCCACTAGCTCTTATAACTTAAATTAATCCATTTCTGTTAATCTGTGTGCTGCCACATGGCTTGTGGATTTTGCCTTTACTCCTGTATGTCTTGCTTCTTCTGTGTCCAGATGGCGACCCTGCTTTCCTCTTCTCAGAGCTCTCTCTGTCCAGAAGTCCTGCCTATATCCTCCTGACTAGAAAAGAAGAAAGAAAATCATTAGTTAATTCAAGATAAATAAATTATAATAGTGGCAGAACCTAAGGTCTATTGAGAAAGTATACCTAGATGTGAAAAACATCTTTATCATAAAGAATAATCCTAAAGTTACTAAGATGGCTGGGTGATAGCTCAACCAGTAAAGTCTTTGTCTAACAAGCAGAAAGACAGAATTCAATCCCCAGAACCCATATAAAAATGTTGGACAATCCAGTTCTGCAGGGGAGAGACCAGGAGGAACCCTGGAGCTCGCTGGCCAAGCAGTCTAGCCTAATCAGTGAGCTCTAAGCCAAGGAGAGACGCCGTGAGTAGACAGCATTCCTGAAGATGACACCCAGGGTTGTCCTCTTATCTCCATACATGCACACACGTGCATAAAAAAATGTTGCCAAGAAATTTCCATTTAGAATAGAGTATACTGTACCTTAAGAAAAGTTGAAGTTAATTGGATACTTGCTCCAGTGAAGATCACTTGCATATTTCAGATGCCAAGAAGCTTTGTGAAGAACTAGTTCACTTAACAGTTATGAAACATCTATAATGCCCAAAGCATTGGAGTGGAGGAAGATAAGCTGGAATGTGTTTGCAAGTATTCCAGGGGCATGGATAAAAAATATGGATAGTGGTGCAGAGTTTATAAAGGCAGTGGGCAGAGCTGACATTTTAAAATACACCATTGGTACTGGGCTTACTACTAGCATATTACATAGGCTTTTGGGGACAGGAAAGAAGCTAGATGGAGGGGCTATTGTCATTACCTCCACTGACTCTGTAAACTTCATGACTTCTTAATTTCACACACCTTGTCATCATTCCTATTTTTATTTTTTTCTAAAGTGTTCAGCCTGGTAACACCATCAAAGGATCTCAAAATTATTTACAAGGTCTAATAACATATTACTTTCAGAGCAAGAAAGATGTAATTGCCACAATTTTCTAAATAGGAAAACTGAAGATTGGAAATTAAGTAATTTGATCTCAGGTGAGAGCAGAGATCATTACGTGGTAGCTGTCATCTCTGTACACACAAGAATAGGATTCAGAAATAATTACTCTACCAAAATTTGATCTCCTAAAATGTTCCCAATGAGAAGTCTCCTGACATCATGTTTCAGTATCTTTTTCTAGCCTCTAAAAGATTTGAATTTCCAGGGTTAACCTTTTTTTTCCTGCCATGATAACTGTCTCTCCTTTTTCAATTTATGACTTTGCTGACAGCTGATAGCAGCCTAAGCTAATATTGTAACAATTTTAGATAATATTGCAGATGTACAAGGACATCCTCATATGAATCAATTAAAGAAGTCACAGTAAGTTGCCATTGAAAGTGTAGCAGCTGCATCCTTGAAAACAGATGCTCTTCAGGGTGTGAATAAGTCCAATTTTGACTAATTTTAAGACCTAAACAGATTTCAGTCTGGTTAATATTGGGCTGTGGAGCCACTTGAGACATCCTAATGCCCTCGACTGATGGCTTCTCCATGACAGTTAGTGTGTTGGCTTTCCTTGAGAGATACTGGATATTTGACAAGCTAAGGATGTTACATCAATAGAAAAAAAGAGCCCAAATCTCAGTTTTAGCAAGATGGACTGACTAGTTCTAAAAACAAAATGGCTTCAAGAGACAACACTGCCTATAGGGATAGTTCATGAGCTGAAGGAATTAACTGGAATTGAATTAAACTTTCTTTCTGTAAGATTCCTGAACAGCCCAGAAAAGCAGCTATAATAAATGTCTTCCCCATCCGCACTCTCTCCCTATTTGTACCCAGAAACTAAGGAGAAAGACAGGGTGGTCAGTGTCAGCTGCTCTTTCTTTTCCTGGTCTTCACAATGGGTTATTATGTGCATTCTTTGTTGTGTTGTGCTAGTCAATTAAAATCACTAGTTCAGTGTAACTAAAAGGACATTGTTGAATTATAGAATGCCTCTAGTTATTCTTCTGACTTCGATTATGGAAAATGTATGCTTCTTGCCCAGAAGGAATTGGTGATGTGGTTGAGAGACAAAATAAATAGACAATCAGTGAATGGGATGTGGTTACTGCTGGCTAGAGTTGGATGGAGAAAAATGCAGACAAGTCACTGGGCCTGAATGAGAACATTCGAAAAGAGCATAAGAGCTGTCGCAAGTGTTGAGGAATAGAACCTCGGGATAGAACTAAGAGGTTCAAGTGTGGCAGTCACAAGGTAAGGTCTGGGGAAGGGGTGGATTGCAGAAGAGAAAATGGTACATGTTTCAGAAGAACCGGGATATTTTGCCAGATAAATCATAGAGAGCTGGGGGTACAGCACAGTGGTGGAACATGTGCCTGGCGTGAAAAGCTCTAGGCCCGATTCCTAGCACTAAAAAGAGAGCAGCCATGAAAAGCTTAGCTAAGGAACCTGGTCTCGGTCACACAAGCACTAAAAAATGCAATGGAATGAGCATCATTATACTTACATTTGGGGTAATTATCTCTTAATTACTTCATGCTTTGTTAGATTTGAAAGGTCAAGCATGAGGCAGACCCCAGTTAGAAGAACCATAGAAAAGAGGTCTAAACCAAGGAAGAGGCAGTTGATGTAGAAAAGAGAAAATGAATATTGGGAAAATATTTGCTAACTAGAATAAGCAAAAATTGGTCTTTAGTGGAAAAGAAAAAGTCAAAGATAATATAGTTTAGATTTCACTGGTAAGAAGGCAATTTAAATAAATTTTCCAAGGGACAATAATGTATTTAGTTTTGAGATGCCTGTGGAATGTACACAAGTAGAGGGGTTTTTATAAAGAGTTAAATGAAGTTTTTAAAGCCATGAATTTATGAATTCATAAATGCTGGGAGTATTGAAAATGGTGAGCTCACCCACACTTGGCCCCTAGGCAAGCCTAGCAGATATAGATAGGATAAAGGAAGAGGATGCAGCGATGGAGATACCATAGAGGCTGAAGAATGTTCAGGAGAACATGATGTGATATCAGCCAAAGCAGATGTAATTTCAAGAAGTAAATGTCCAGTGATGCTCTATGTAGCAGAAAGCTCAAATGGCATTAGCGTCGAAAAGCATCCCATGAATTTGGAAATTTGAATTTCATAGAAGTGATATCAGAATAATTTTTAATAAAGTAATGAAAGTAGAAATCAGATTGTGGTACACTGAGGAGTTAATAGGAAGCAGGACTGTAGAGAAAACAACTGTTGGAAGTTCTCTCACACGTTCAGCAAGCAGCTGAGATCTTACGAGAGAAGAAGGAAGGGCTGGAGGAGAGTGGCTTGAGTGTGGAAGTGACTGAGAAAGGGGTAGTTGGCTAGCAAAAGGACTGAGAAGTGGTATGACAGGCATTTTTTATTAAAAATTTTTATACAATATATTTTGATCATGTTTTCCGTCTTTTCTGACTGCTCCCAGATGGTCCCCACCTCCCTACCCATGCAACTTTATGTTCTCTCTCTGAATGCTCCAAAGTCCCTCACTCTTCTGAATATTGTCCAATCATGAGTGTCTGAGTTAGTGTCCATCTACAGCAAGGAGAAGCTTTTCTGTTGCAGGCTGAGTGAGGCACTGGTCAGTGGGTATAGCAATATGTCATTAGAAGTCATTTTAATTTTTATTTTATTTTGCAGGATAATAGCATTAGGTTTTCTTCTATACCCATGACTTATCTAGTCTCAGGTTCTTGGCCACTTTAGCAGTGTCAGGTACACAGGTATGAATCCCATCTCATAAAGTAAGCCTTAAATCCAATCAAAAAGTGGTTAATTTCTGCTATAATGTTTGCGTTGCTGTTGTACCAGTATATCTTGCAGCCAGCTGACTGTTATAGGTTGCTGGATTTGTAATATTAATGATTACCTTTCTCCTCCAGTGGCATGCAGAATACCTTCCAGCACCATGAACACTAGTCTGTAGGAGGTGAAGCTTCTAGTTGGGCACCATTCTCAATAGATCCCTACCATCAGTTTGTGGAAAGCTTTTGAGATTAGAATCAAGAGCTTCCTGTTGGCAATGCTCTGCTCTTCAGGTTTTCTTTTGTTTTCGTGTCAGTGGGTAAAACTGGCCCAAGGCTGGAGGGAGCCTGAGGCAGTTAGAACACAAGAAGAAGACTCAAGGGAATTGCACTTGCTGGTGAAAGGGTAACTCAAGTGTAGCTTTGCCATCCGTGCTGCCGGCCTTCAAAGGGGAAAGTGGAGGAGTTCCAGAGGTGAAGGAAGCCCAGTGGCAGCTGTATTGCCAACAAGCAAGCATGGGGAGGGCTGCAAGAAGGAAAGCTTGTGAGCTGGTTAGGATGTTAGGACTTACCAGAAGCTGGGCAGAAACTAGACCCTACTCACCAGGGAGCTGTTATTCTGTTGATTCCCAGGGTTCTGAGAGGGTATTTGTTATCCTGATGGGGCACAAAGTCTGGGGTCAGTGCCCGTGCTGGCCAGTAGTTAAACAGTAATACTACACCTGCCTGATTCTTGCCCTTTCCTTCCCTAATCAGGAAAAGGCAGGGTAGGGAAGAAAGGAGTGCTACCAGCCCAGGCCTCTCCTTTGATCAGGAAATCTCTGCTAGAAGGTTTACCAGTCTGTGACACAGGCCACTGCTTTCTATAACCCCAGGGCTTCAAATAGTGTGCATGTCATATGCTAGAGTGAAGATGGGATGAAATTGTCCTGTCCATTGTCCCAATAGAAAAGCTATCTCTGTTTGAGAGCACAAGGTTCATCATCTTCCTGTTAGACCAATGGAATTAATGGAGAAAGCCCCAGCAACCTCAGCATGAGGGTGAGCGAGAAATCTTAAAAGCTATATGCTTATATTTAGTGGTCACATTATGGATATCAGATATCAACCTTCCCCAGGGCTAGAACAGCTGCTCAGGATGCATGTCTTACAGAGGTGATCAATGACTAACATTTTAAAAGTTCAGTACCCATGGGGCTATGGCAGAGTGAAGAGCAGCCTCTAAGACAGATATAGAAGCACTTAGTCTCTAGAAGGGTGTGTGCAGAGGTGTGTGTGTGTGTGTGTGTGTGTGTGTGTGTGTGTGTGTGTGTGTGTAATTGTGTTTAGGTAGGTGAGAGGTGAGGGGGGGGGAGTATGGTGTGTGTGAGTAGGGGGTTGTTGTGTGAGAGTCTGTGGTGTGGTATTTTGTATGGAGTTGTGTGTGTGTGTGTGTGTGTGTGTGTGTGTGTGTGTGTGTGTGTGTGTTTTACCAGTGTGGGGTGAGTGTGTCCAGTAATCTCATTTCTGAACTATAAACAGATCTATCAACACTGTCACTGGGCATTTAAGAACCCAGTAATTGTTCTGTGCTCTTTGCCATGCTCAGCATTCCTTCACTCAATATACTCCTTCTTACTTAGGAAAGCTTCATAAACTTCAAGAATTTACAAGCCAGCATTTCAGGGAAGCTTTAGACATAAGTTATCATGTTATTCTAATATCATGCCATAGCTTTGCTGTACCTACAGTCAGACACAGTGCACAGTTTTCCATTATTCCACACTGCTCCGGCCATGGCAAGCTTTATTTGGCAGCTGAACCTTCCATTGCTTACGTTCTATTTTGGATTTTGGTTTTGTTGTATTTATTTGTTTTTGATACTTTGGGAGTGGTCAGTTTTCACATGGTGAAGTTATTTGTTTGTATAATAAAAAGGGAAATTTCTAGCTTTTTAATGGATTTTACCCAAAACATTTTTGATAGTATTTGATCAATTATAGTGTTTGGGAGCTTGAGACCATGAGTACAATGTCAAAGTAATCTCTGCCTCTTCTCATTGATGTGTATAGATAATTCTATGGACCAGAGTTTATGTCACATACAAAATGAATTCAGAGCCTTAAAAGCTCTAAAGTGCTTTGGAATATTATAATAATGTTACTTAAAGTTGCTTTCATCTAGCCTGCCTCATGAAACGTGATGATGGCAGTGATGTTGCCTTGCCAGAAAACAACACTAATAACATTAACATTTGAGAGAAAAGGCAGTGTTTTACATCCACTCTCCAACAGATCAAGTTTGTGAACAGCTATTCTGGGGTTATTAGAATTTTAAATCTCCATGACTGTATTCTCCTCCTTATAGATCAGTTCCCTTGAATAACTTTCACATGTGTATACTCATGGGATACTGTTGTAATTTCTTAGGGTCCAGATCCAAAAGAAACGTTAGCCTTAAAAGTTACATGCCTAGGTCACATGTCTGACCTTCACCTGGGCTTTATAGTATAGGAAAAGACATACTCACAGTAAACACTACTTGGGCAATTCGTGACTCCTACCCTTTAAAGTGAGTTAGCAATGTCTCGGTGCTATGGCAGGCTCCAGGCCCATAGTCCCTTTTGCAGGAAAAAGGCTTCTCTGCCGAAGAAACAAAGCTATACAGATAGATGACTGGGAACTGAACTCTGTTATAGATAGGATTGTTTCTGGCTGTAATTATGAAGATCTAACTTGGACAAATAGAAGACTAAGGAAGAGTAAAGACTGTTTATATTTCTGACTTATATGGATACTGAGGAAGCTTCATGTACTAATATTGTATTTTTCCTATGACAACCCATTTACCATTATGTGACACAGTTTTCACAGAAGACTGAGGCAGAGATATTTGAAGAGATTGGCTCTTGCTATGAGCTAGAGACAGGACAATAGCAGTTGAGAGTCCAGAGAGCTAAAAGATACTTGACTAGTGTGGCCAAATTATTATTGATGATCTCCAAGGTCCTGTGAGAAGCTTAAGTAAAGAAAACCTCCCACTTCGACTGGTCAGTATCTTCCTAAGACTCTATTGTCAATATTTAATATTCATATATGCATATAGTTTTCTGGATCAAATCCATCCTCCAGCTCTTCCTTACCCTCACCACTACTTTCCCTCTCAACCTCATGTGCATGCCTCTTTCTAAGTTTTTAATACTCTCAGTCCACTTAATCCTGCCTGGTGTGCTAGGTGAAGGCCCCTGCAGGAGGATTAGTAGCTGCTCAGAGCCCTCATACCCAAAGAAAACTGGCTCCCCTCCCTCGAACACCCATCAGATGCTAATAGCTCTGCAGCTAGAGGTGGAACTTCTTGAGCACCTCCCCCATCCAGTCTAGAACTTTGGCTGGCTTGAGCCTGGACAAGTCTTGTGCATACAGTCCTAGCCACTGTGAGTGCATGTGTACAGCAAACACTGTTCCACTGCAGACATCTACTCTCTCTGACTCCCACAATCCTCCCATGCCTTCTTCCTCAGTGATCCTCAAACCTTTATAGAAAAGGATGAGATGCAGATGTCCCATTTAGGCACTGCTTGGGCAGTTGTTGACTCCCTGTTTCTAGAGTTAGTGGTGTCTCAGAAGATCCTTTGACAGGCCCCAACTCCAGGAATTCTGATTCCAGAAGACCCAAGTTCTCTGGCAGAGAGAAGGATTTTCAGACAGAGAAGCAATACTGAGCACTCCACAGACTATGCATGTTGGCTAGTTGTGGGTCTTAGTATTAATTGCCATCTACTGCAAAAGGAAGCTTCTATGATGAGGGTTGAGTAGGGAATCAGCCTTTGGGTATAATGATAAAAACTTAGGGACATATATTACTATGATGATTAGCAGAATAATAGTAGTAGGGTCTCTCTTCTTATACCTATGACTTGGCCAGTCAAAGTTTTTTTTTTTTTTTTTTTTTTTTTTTTTTTTTTTTTCTGCTCAGTTAACAGTATTAGGAATGAGGTCCATCTTATGGGAAGGGCTTTAAGTCCAAGCAGAAAGTAGTTGGTTACCCCCCATGATATTCCTACCACTATTACACCGTTCTATACATCTTGCCAGACCAATCATTATACCATATAAGGTTCACTGGGTGAGACCATTGATGCCTTTTCTCATTTCATAGCATGCATAGAACCTTCAACTTGAACTCTAGCCAGTAGTGATGAAACTCCCAGGTCATTATCAGCTTGATTTTTCCCTGTCCTTTAACTCAGATACACAGTGTCTTTAGCAGTGGGGCCTTATCATCAAGTAACCAAGAGCAATGACAATAGCTTATAATGTTTGGGAACATGTATGAGACTCTATTCACCAACATATCAAAAAGAGGTAAACAATTCCTCACACTGGGCTTTTTATTTTATAGCCTATATTGTCTGAAGGAAGCATTGACCCCTTGTTATAGTCTATCTCCATTTAAACTTTGCGTGTGTGTGTGTGTGTGTGTGTGTGTGTGTGTGTGTGTGTGTGTGTGTGTAGGCATCTATTTTGGTAGGTTTCCATGTGTTGCTTTCAAAGGACTTTACTGTTATCCTTCCCCATGGTCGCTTCTCTACCCTCACCTTCTACCATAGCCCTTCCTGTTCCATCATTCCCCTTCCCACCTTCATACCACTCCCATTCTATCCCCCTTTCTTTGAAATCCCCTACGGCCTCTTGGTAGTTTCCTAACTTGTATGTGCTATCCAATTTTAAACATACATACCTAAAGATTCAAAGCTAACACCTGCATATGAAAGGGAATGTGGCATTTGCCTTTCGGGATCTGGGTTTCCTCACTCAGAGTGATTATTTCCAACTCTGTTCATTTACCTGTTAATTTCATAATTTCATTATCTATCCATCCATTGATAAACATCAGGTTGATTCTATTCCCTGAATTTTGCTAATACAGCAGCAATGAATATGGATGCACAAGTATCTCTGTAGTAAGATATGAAGTCCTTTGGGAAGTTAGAGAAAGTAGCTAATACCAGTATCCTAAAAAGCCCTGCGAGGGCCTAACATTACTCCTAAGTTACATGTGCATTAAAGAGGCAGCATACAGCCCACCACCGCCTCCCTCTGTCTCATCCCCCAGATGTTAAGCTTTAGTCCAAGTGTCACAGCCTCTAGAATAACCCCAGTGATCCCTCCTTGTAGACATGTTAGTCTCTAATATTTATTCTGAGACTTTCAGGAGGGATCCAGAACAGAGAGAATACTTTGTCAATAATAGAGTTTGAGAATTAGGATACAATTTAGTCCAGTCATTTGAAGAATGATTAAAGAATGGGGAAAATTTAGTCTGAGAAAGGAAAGACTTCACTGAAGCCAAAAGAGGTATCTTCCATCCTTAGTTCTGACATGTCTGATAATGACTACAGAGCTAAGTAGATTGGTGCCAGTGAAATTCTGGAAGTTAATGAAGACAGATCCAGGGATTTTGTCAGCTCAGGTATTTCGGATGTGGAATTAGCTGGCTCAGAGATGCTGCTATTGCCTTCACAATCATTGCTGTGAGTGTGCAGCCAGAAGCTGAACAGCAACTTGAAAATACAGGAAATACAATGACAGGCCACATGTTCAGGCCACACAAGTCTAAAGCTGCTTCTATTTCAGTAACTTGATTGAGGCAAGTGACTGTTTAAAGAAGAACACAATAGGATGGGTGTGTAGGTAGGTAGAAGTAGGTAGGAGTACTTACTGTACATGCCTGAAAACCTCAGTTTGATGCCCCAAACACCAATGAAAGAAGAGAATGAGCTCTCCAAAGTTTGCCTCTAGCCACCACACATTGTGACACACAGGCACATGTGTCCATACTCACACATAGCATGCGTACACAACAATTAGAAGTAAAACAAATTCTAAGGTAAAACCAGAGTCTGGTGCATCTTAGACTTCTAGTGCTGCTGAAGTAGAAAACTAGCAAGAGGAATAAATGATATACATTATGGGGGACCTGTAGCTATCTAATAAATGAGTGCTCTTTGTCTCTCCTCCTCTCCAGTGTTGTCTCCTGCTCAAGAGAGCCATGTGAACATGGACCTTCCGCCAGTGTCTGAACAGATCATGCAGACACTGAGTGAACTTGCCAAGTCCTTCCAGGATATGGCTGACCGCTGCCTGCTCGTCTTGCATCTGGAAGTGAGGTACGACCCAGTTAAGCACAGGACATTGTGGTGTCAGGACCCCCCTGTGACATAAGTCGGGTGCTGTCTCTGGGTACATGGAGTGACCCCATAATTTTCAGTTTTTACTGTTTTGTTGTCCATTTCTTTGGTGAGCATGATGTTTAGCAGTATTCAGTGTTCATAAAAAGATGTGAACATATGCTGGACTGTGAGTGTGGTGACTCAAGAGTGGTGTGGCCTATGATGTAACCTGGATTTGCACGCGCACATCAACCATGTAGATGATCTGAGGGTCAGCTAGCTGGTTATTTTTGCAAAGCTTCAGTTTCCAATTAGAATGAAAATAGCAGTTTCTACCTTGGATGTTATAAAGGAAATCTTGAATAATTTGTCACATGTTTATCACATATTAAATCAAACTGTGTAGACTTTATCATCATTGATATTTTTGCAAGACAGAAAGGAAGTTATATTCAAGAGCCACAAAGCTTCCCTTCAACCAACTTAAAAACCCAATTGAGGAGATTGAGGAAAAGAATGATCCAAGAGACAGGACTCAAGGGTGCCTATTCCTTCCCCTGCAGCAAGAAGACACTGGCCATGCAGATGCTTTTAATACAGTTGGAAATGAGAGGAAGAGGCAGAACATCTTCAGCTCTCCTCTCATTGTGGAACAATTTAACAGGTGTCTTCTTTGTGCTAGGCAGTGCTCTAAGCATATAGCAACGAGCGAAATATTCCAGGTCCTCACACTTTCCACTCATGGATAAGGCAAAAAAGATACTTTCAGATAATCATAGCTAAAGTAGGAACAAAATATATCAAGAGGCTAGTGAGGTCACCTAGAGAGTTAAGCCACTGCCTGATGACCCGAGTGTGTTCCTTAAGACCCACATGGTGGAAGGAGAAAACTGACTCTCAAAAGTTATCCTCTGACCTCCATACTTGTTAGCTCATAGGTGTTTTCACATAAATAAATTAGTAAGTGAATAATTTTCAACAATAATATTCTGATATAATTTAGATAACATGAACTGCAAATGCAAGCCACATAGGTCATATAAAGTTGCTGTACAGGTTGAGCATCCTTAATCCAGAAACTCAAACCTAGAACTGCTCTTCAGACTTGAAAACATTTCAGATTCTCAGTCAGTAAGTCTGTACATGTGTTCTAAAATTAGAAACTTTTGATCCCAAGTATTTTAGATAAGGGATACTCAAACAGTGGTTACATTTGAAAATGTACAGGGAAGAAGGTAAAATGATTTATATTTTTAATTCAGAATGTGTGTGTATATATATATATATTGTAGTATGTATTAATGATATATTATTGTGTTGACATAAGATCAACACAAAAACAGTGAGTTACTTGTCATTCCCTGTGGTAAGCCTTGGCATATTCATAGTTTATACTTAGTGTGCATCATGGTGAAGACACTTCATGTGCTCAGTAGCTACATGAGGCAAACACACACTGAAAAATGCAGGGTGTATAGGCTAACCAGAAATGGAGTTGCTTAGACAGAGGACATGTGACAGAGTGACAGGAGCCACCCAAACCAACACCTAGAGGAAGAAAATTTCACTCAGGGAGTCACAAAGGTCCCAAGATACAGTTAGTCCAGGCAAGTTGGAGGCACAGAGAAGAACCCAGTACATTTACAACCAAGCAAGTGAGGCAGCTGTGGACGGTGGGTAGAGTAGAGTCAAAGATGGGCTGGGGCCTGATCTTGGGCAGTTGTCTGCCTGATACATGGGAGGTCTTCAAGACCAAAAGAATAGTTCCAATCATGTTCTAAGTGCCTTAGGAAGCTATCAGCGAGGCTTTGTAGAGAGGACAGATGTTATTCGTTAATATTTTTAAAAGGCTGCTCTGGCTGTTGTATGGTCAATGGGACTGCACAGAAAATAGTGTGACCAGTTGAGACCAATAAGGGGCATCAAAGCAACAAGGTGGAAATATGAAAGACAAAGATGTAGGACTTGGGAATATATGCTGGAAGTAGAAATCCTAGAACTTACTGACAGACTGGATTGGGTTCAGGATTTGATGGCAACGAGAAAAAAGACTCACAGAAACCCCCCAGTTCAGAGCCTTAGAATTTGTGAGTGCAAAAGCCATGATTGCCAGTAGACAAATACTGAAGAGGGCAAGACAGGGCCATTATGAGGTTGAGAGCGTCCTGGACTTCCAGACCCTTGTCTGTGGTCACACCACTCTAGAGGGTCCTGATCTCATCTCACTGAAGCAAGACGGACTGAAGGAGCAGAGAGGTTGGGGTGTGGTTTGAGGTTTCAGGAAACAAGTACTCAAGGTGTTCACTTTGAGGAGCTTCTCTGATATCTAGGTAGCAATGCCGACTAGGTCACTGGATATATACCTCTGAAATTCCAGGATCAGGAAGCCTGATGTGGCGTGTAGTGCATTTTCTTCTGTGTTTTTTGGAACAATATTAAAGTTGATTAAATATTTTCTTTTCATTTGAAGTTTCTATAACATCCATGTTTTATAAATATAAAATGAGTTTGGTTCATAGTTAAGACTTTGAATATTTTTAGATTCCAGTTAAAACTTGGATGGCTTTGAGGCATGTTAATGTCACCTTCTTTTTATGCAACTTGCTTTTGGCATTCTTTGGTTTCCCCCAATGAGCTACTTCTCTGTTGCTTGTTAGCACCCTGAGAGGGGAACAAAAGAAGGAGCCTGCAGGCTTGGAAGCTGTTGTGCTCAGCATTATTCCTGAGTTTAGTTCTTACATTAACTTGTCCAGAAATAAAGCATCTTGCTATGTGATTTCTGATTTGTTTTACGATAATTTTTAGATTTGTTTTATATTTATTTTCAAGCTGATAATGAAATAAAGCAGGCATTTTCTATGAATAGATAAATGCTGTGGACATACAAGGAAGATAGAAGAAGAAGAAAAAACACCCAGTAATATTCTGAGGCTGCTGTTACCCCAGTTTGCAAAGCAAAACAAGAGAACAGCAAATTAATTACTCCTAGAATTTATGCTATTGATTGTGCAGTCTCAGGACATGTTCTACATTCAGAAGCACTGACTTGTGTGTAGTTAATTCCAGGAGGGATGTTTTCAGCACGTCCGAGTAAGATCTTTGAAATCTTTAACCTCTGTCCTGTCTTTTTTATTGTTTGTTCTTCTTAGCAGCACTATTCTTACAGTGCCAAACATGTTTTGTCGACTTTGCAAGAAATCACACAATTGTAAGATTCATTTCCACACCCCTTCTTCAGTATTAATTTAAAAACAGGAAAGGGTAATTTCTGCCTGAATTTTAGTGCTCTAGATATAGATTATTTTTCCTTTACTTAGAGAACACGAAGCATAGTTTTTCTGAATTCATTTTTTTCCACTTATAACACGGTTCCAACATTCGGTGTGTTTTCTATAAATGTGTCTCCATTTTGTCCTTATTATTACAAAACAGACTTCTCCACGTATGGCTGAGATGGTGAATGCTGACACACTCTGTTCTGTCCTATCACAGTGCCGGGAGAGGGGGTGGAAAAGGTGGTGAGGATATAAAATGAACAAAACAGATGCCATGTTAATCATCACATTGGTAGGGTATTATACCAGAAGCAATTGCCAGACACTCTTGGGACCTATAGTGCAAGGTTGTGGAAGAGACCACTCACTCTTTTGGTATATCTTGTTCATTGTTATAAACAGTCCCAGAAGTTGAGTCAGTCATAATGCCTGTATGATTTCTTCTTAAGAATGAGCTAGCTTTAAAACAAACCCAGATTTAAAAATAAAAAATTTAAAAAAATTAAAAAGAAGCTCTATTCTCCTAAACAAAGCTGTGTTCTTGAAAGCAAATGAATTGGTTTATAAATTGCATTTTCACATGATAGTCCACTTGCATGTCAACCACATGCATCTGCAAGTACAGAGGGTGTATTAGTCACTTCTCTGTTGGTGTGATTAAATACCACAACCAAAAGCAACTCAAGGAAGAACGAGTTCATTGTAGCTTACAGTTCCAGTCTATGAAGGCTGGAAAGGGATGACAGCAAAAACAGGGGACAGAGAGGTCACATGTCATCTACACTTAGGAAACAGAAAACATATAAACCCTGAAGGCCCACCCCAACTAACAGACTTTCTCCAGCAAGGCCCCACCCCCTAAAGGTTCCATAATCTCCCCAAACAGCACCACCAACTGGGGACCAAGTATTCAAATACATGAGCCTGTGGGGGCCATTCTTATTCAAACCACCACAGAGGGTGTGTGACCAACTTCACCCTTATTCCGATAATTCACTAATGCTTACTTTATTCCTATCCTAGTGTGGAAGAGAGTTATAATTGAGGCCCTGTCCAGGAGCTGGCATGAGGAAAAGTGAGGCTCTCTCTTGCACTTATATCCATGAAAACACTGCAATAGGAACCAAAGAAAAATGAAAGCCATGTGAAATATATTAATGGATTGTGCCAACAAAAGTCCAGAATGACTTCAAATGCCAAACTCTGTCTTACTCCTAAAATATCTTTATATCCAAAGCCCATATTTTTCTTCAACACTGTTAAAGTTCAAAGCAAAAAAAAAAAAAGTTCTCCAGTCCAGCAGGTTCTGTGTTAAAGAACCCATCCACAGAGCATTTGACATTTACCCATGTCATTGTAGGCCACATTTAACCACCGTGCACTATCTTTCCACAGTTTGAGGCAGAAGAGAGATGATCCCCCACTCCCCACCCCCAAGAAATGAAAGGCATGGTGAGACCATTGAAAGTTGTTGAGGGTTTTTTTCATATTTGAACTTTAGAAAAAGAAAATTAAGTTGCCATTTGAGTCCACAACACCAAGAATGTCACCTTTATCAGCTGATTTCCCTTACCATCAGGAGGGCTCTAAGTGGGTTCAACAGCAACTGCCTGTCACCGTTGGGATTCTAAGTGTGCGCTTTCTGAAAATCAACCATCCTGCTGTGCAATCAGCAGTGTTTGTAGAAAACCTTAATGCCAAAGTCAGGCGAAGGTCAGCAACAGCACACCAGAACCCAGAGAAAAATAAAACTTTATTGAATTTGATATTCAGCATGACAATTTTTTCTGCTCATTTGGGAAAAATAAAATAATGCCTTTACCAGTGATTGTCTCCCCTCTGCCTCCAGCTGTCTCAGGGTCTCATGAGCTTCACCCACAGTGTACCAGAATCTTTGGGAGCCTGTCTCTTCTGTAATTTGTCTCCATGCTCTACCATCAGTCTACTCTTTCTTTGTGCCAAGCTAGTATTAGAGTTTTTCATTTTGATGCTTAAAGTTCTCTTGGGGCTAGAGAAATTACTTGTGATTAATAGTGGGTACAAAGGACCCAGGTTCAGTTCCCAGCATCTGTATCAGGTAAGACCTCTGGCTTCTTTGGGCACCTGCATTCATGTGTATATACCCACACATGGACACACACACATACTTAGTTTTTTAATTTTCAATAGGTCTGTGAAGTTCTCTTAAGGTTCTCTAAACCTTCTAGCATAAAATCCACATTCTTTAGATGACCTCCAAAGCCTAGTGTGACATTTTACTGCCCATGTCCCTAAATTCATGTCATGCCTCTCTCCTGTGATCTGTATGGAACAAAAAGGAGCCTCTCACTATTGGTCAGAGACATTGCCCATATACAACTTCATGCCTTTCAGCATGGTCTTCCTATTGGGTGTGACTATCACCATAGCTTTAAGCCTAGTTTAAAGATACTTTAGTGTAGATGCTTGTATTTCAACTAATGCTACTTCATTTTAATTTCTGCAGGATAGTGATTAATTGCCCTAGTCAAGATTCCCGTTCCCAAGTGCATCATCTTTCATTGTACTGGGAAGATCACGTTGGAGAGGGCCTGTGACCAGAGCCTTTATCAGAACTGTTCTCTTTGCCAATTAACTCAGGAATGTCAGATTGGGCTTTTTATTGGTGACATTTCTTAGTAATTAGCAGCTGTGAGGCTAAGCACATATCAGTAAAAATGAACAATATTCATTTTATATTTGTATTTCCTTATATGAAAAATTCTAAGGATGTTGCTTGAGAGTAGGCAGATGGCTCACTGATCTGAGCACTGTTGTATGAACATAAGAAATTGAGTTTGAATCCCCAGAACCCATGTAAGATAAAAAGTCAGAGGTGGCTGTGAGCACCTGTAACCCCAGCCTTGGTGACACAGGGTAAAGAGAGGTTGATCTTTGGATCTTGCTGGCTGGTCACTGGAGCTCAAACAGCTTCCAGTTCACTGGGAGAGAACCTGTCTCTAGATGATAAATGGAAAGCAATGGAAGAAGACACACAGTGTCTTGTGCTTGCTTGTTTTCTGTGGTCAACTTGGCACAACCTAGCGTCACTGCATTGTCTTGATAGTGGTTGACGTAGAAAGACTCAGCCCACTGTGGCAGTACCACATTACCATAGATCAGTGGAAACAACTCCATGAAGTCCAGCACTGTTATTCTTGAGAAAAATGGAAATTAAAACCACTGTGAGGTAGTATAATACATCTACATGACAAAAAAGTCTTTAACTGGCGCACCGAGTGCTGGTGAGGATACAGAATGACTGGAACATGTTGCTAGTAGGAGAGCAAAATAGCTCAGCTCAGTAACACAGGGCTTTGTTTCCTCCAAAGCCAGAGGTACCCTTAGCCCCTAACTCAGCAAAGCCTCCTTCTAAGTAATTACTCAAGAGAAATGAAAATTTATCTTTAATAAAGCTGGAAACAACTTAAGGAAAAATGGGTTATTTCAGCTTACAATTTGAAGGGATATAGTCTGTCAGGAACAGGAAAGCATGGTAGCAAGAGTATGAGGTATCTGGTCACACTGCATCTGCCACCAGGAAACATGGTGAGAGATGAATAGTGTACCCAGTGGCTTCCTTCTTTTCCCCTTTATATTCAGCCTAGAATACCAGTACATGGAATGGTACTGCCTATATTCTTCCCTTCTCAATTAAACTTCTCAAAGTTCTACGCAGAGGCGTAGCTCCTAGTCAAGTTGAGAATGAAGTTGTGGATGGTTGTGAGCCAACATGTTGGTGCTGGGAACTGAGCTCACGTCCTCTGTAGGAGCTACAAGTGTTCTTAACCACCGAGCCATCTTTCTAGCCCATTCTTTTAGACATTATTATTATTATTATTATTATTATTATTATTATTATTATTCCCCAATAAGCTATGGAGTCTTCAGTGCTGCAAACTGTCTTACAGTTCCTGGTTCTAGCAGTTTCCAGCAGTTTTAAACATGTTCAATAAGTGACTCCGTCACATAAAAAATTAGCAGTGATTAATAGAATACTAGTGACAGTTGTCAATTCTTGCGGTGTGTTTCCTTTACATCAGGCTCTGTGTTATATGATTTGTATAGTCCTTTGAGGCAGAAGTTATTATTGTGCCTATTTCAAGGGAAACTGAGGCATAGAAAGATTCCAGTATCTTCCATAAAGCTAATAAGTGTTAAAACGGGGAAACAGAAATCAGAGGTCTTCCACAATAGCATCGCATTAAGGATGGAAGTTCAGCTCTCATTGTCATGATAACAACATCTTTTGAAAGACACCCCTGGCTCCTATACTGTGCACACAGTCTTGGCATTGAAAGAATTTCAGAAGTCATCTATTTCTTATCAAGAGGATATGTGTTAAACGAGGAAACCTCATAGGTGCCTGCTTGCTTCAGATCACTCAGCTGTGTAACTCAGATGGCTTTTGGTTTTTAAAAAGAAGATGACTGTGGGAGGTCTAGGTGAAATGCACAAGGCCACAGCTGCTTCAGGTATTTTGGGGCTCTTTCCCAAGCAGATCCTTGTCTTCGTGGGGAAATTTTTATTTTAATCTGATCTCCCCATCCCTCTCTTTCAGAGTCCATTGTTTCCACTATCTCATTCCTCTGGCAAAGGAGGGGAACTATGCCATCGTTGCCAATGTGGAAAGTATGGATTACGACCCACTGGTGGTCAAGCTCAACAAAGACATCAGTGCCATGGAAGAGGCCATGAGCGCCAGCCTTCAGCAGCACAAGTTCCAGTACATCTTTGAAGGTCAGAGCTTCCTCTTGTATCTAGGAACAGGGGAGGGAAGAAGGTGTTGGTTAGTTTCTGTATTAGGGAAGTTCAAAACGTGCAAGGTGCAAGGAAAAGTTGTTTGCTAGGGTGTTTAGATTAGAACTGCTACACCTAGCTTCATGTATGAGTAAATAGATCTCGGTGCCACCTGCTCCTGCTGATAGGAGATTTTATCTAAAATAATGCAGATGTCTCTCCTCTGCCTGCCTGGACATGTATGTCACTGAGACTTGGGCAGATGTGTAAATGGGCCACAAATTAGCTTGAGAGAAGCTCATTTAAAGAGAGAAAGGTAGGAGAGAGAAAAAAAGTTCACACATATGCAGACAGTGAGGCAGGAACCCTGGAAAATCTTTCTGTGGTCACTTAGTACCTAGATGAGGAAGTTTCTCTCACAGAATGCATTACTCCCTGAAGTGAACAGACTCCTTGCTCTGCAGTAACTTAGGGCAGCTGCTTCCGTCAGTGCCCTCTATCAGCCGCCTCCGTCAGGAGGGCTGTGGGAGGCATTATTATCTGGAGATATTTGCCTTCAAACTTAAAAAATATGGTACAAGCCAAATAATTCTTGATGCTGTATTCTACCATAGGACCTTTTCTCTATAACACAGTACCCCAAATAATTAAGCTATAAAGAGAAGAGGCTTATTTTCCTATTCATGGTCAAGAGACTCCATTGCTTTTAGGTGAGTTAAGGTAGGTAAGGAGGCCATAAGGCAGGAACAAGGAGCTGATAGCGAAACTGCTGATCTTGTGGCCAGGGTAGTGAATAAAGAGACCAAGATCTCATGGTATGCCCCGTCCCAACTAGGCCTTATTCCCAAAGGTCCCACCTCCTCCCAAGAACGCTCACAAGAACCAGGTCCTACCACAGAGCCTCTGGTGCATAGTCCTCCAACGTGTCCCTGAAGGATCTGTATTTATTTTGTCTTTCAAAGCATGGGCCTGGATATTAGAAGTTGTCAGCGTCTTGACACAGAATAGGACAGTTAAGGTACATTGTTGAAGCTGAAGGGATGGCTCAGCATTTAAGAACACTGGATGCTCTTCCAAAGGTCCTAAGTTCAATTCCCAGCACTCACATGTTGACTCACAACCATTTGTAATTGTAGTCCCATGGGATCTGATGCCCGCTTCTGGTGTGCAAATGTGCATGCAGACAAAACACCCATTTACATAAAGTACGTAAGTAGATAAATCATTAAAAAAGAAGAAGGTACATAGTCTAAAGACTGTGACAAGCTGCAGACTACAAGATGTACATGGCCATTGCTGGCTTTATGAGAACATTGTACCACAGCAGCTTTGCAACCCTTGCCCCACAATAGGTGAATCCTGTTTTACCGTGAAATTTTTAAAGTGGAACCATGGAGAAAGAAATGTTTTCTGAGGAAGATTGTACCCAAAAATGGGAGTAGTTATAACATGAGCCATTGGCTAGCCTTGTGTCACTGGACTATAGGGTACCTGTGAATCATATGCAGCTTCAAGCTTCTGTGTCTGTCAAAGGCTGACACTGTTCTCTGACCACACCGTGTCCATCAGAACCTGTCACTGTTCTCTGACCACACTGTGTCCATCAGAACCTGTCACTGTTCTCTGACCACACTGTGTCCATCAGAGGCTGACATTGTTCTCTGACCACACTGTGTCCATCAGAACCTGTCACTGTTCTCTGATCACACCATGTCCATCAGAACCTGTCACTGTTCTCTGGTCACACCATGTCCATCGGAACCTGTCACTGTTCTCTGACCACACTGTGTCCATCAGAACCTGTCACTGTTCTCTGACCACACTGTGTCCATCAGAACCTGTCACTGTTCTCTGACCACACCGTGTCTATCAGAACCTGTCACTGTTCTCTGACCACACTGTGTCCATCAGAACCTGTCACTGTTCTCTGACCACACCGTGTCTATCGGAACCTGTCACTGTTCTCTGGTCACACCATGTCCATCAGAACCTGTCACTGTTCTCTGATCACACCGTGTCCATCGGAACCTGTCACTGTTCTCTGACCACACTGTGTCCATCAGAACCTGTCACTGTTCTCTGACCACACTGTGTCCATCAGAACCTGTCACTGTTCTCTGACCACACTGTGTCCATCAGAACCTGTCACTGTTCTCTGACCACACTGTGTCCATCAGAACCTGTCACTGTTCTCTGACCACACCGTGTCCATCGGAACCTGTCACTGTTCTCTGGTCACACCATGTCCATCAGAACCATTGGAACCTGTCACTGTTCTCTGGTCACACCATGTCCATCAGAACCTGTCACTGTTCTCTGATCACACCATGTCCATCGGAACCTGTCACTGTTCTCTGACCACACTGTGTCCATCAGAACCTGTCACTGTCCTCTGACCACACAGAGCTTTCTCTTTCCTCCTAGTGTGATTCTGCCATGCCCTGGACCTCCATAGGTCTTATTCATGTGCTTGCATTTATTTAATGATATTTTAGGTTATTGATATTTTATGCCTTAATAATCAGACATACCCCACCATCATCTACTCTTTACACTTTCATCACACCATATTGTACCATGGCAGACCAGACCTTAACTTGGAAAGATTTTTCTAGCTTAAATGACAAGTCTATGTTGTGTTTCTTTTCCTTTGAGCCCAAATCTCTTTCTTCACTGTAAATATCACAAACAAGTCTGTGGTCTTGAAGAATTACTGGTTGAGAATAGCTAAAGCAAGAGAAATTGCCTTGGCCTTGGCCTCTTCTGCTTTGATCTCAGCCAAGGAGCGACCCATTGTGAAGCTACAGGAAGCCATTGAAGCTGAGATGGGCACTGGTCACTGACTGGAGTCTAGTTGCCATGAAGGGACTCCAGCTCCAGGAGAGGAAGATGACAATAACAGTGTACTACCTGGGGTGGATCTTGAGTTCTGAGGACAATACCCTGCTAGAGGCCAACTTTCCAAAATTGGGACAATCTGAATGAAGAAACATTTAAAATTAAATCTACCTTCTAAAGGTAGTTACCTATAACTACTTTATGTTGTATTGAACCATCCATTACTCCTCAGCCTAAATATTGCTATCCAAAAGAAGTCCTGGGGATAGAAAGATGGTTCAACCATTAAAGGCTAGATTCACAACCAAAAAGATGAAAGGACTCCTTCTAGTTTATTGATGTCCTCAGATACTGTATGCCAAATTACATAGACTGTAAAGCAGTCCACAAGGGCTGGACATTTGGCTCAGCTGGTAGAGTATTTGGCCTAGTGTACACAAAAAGCCCTGGATTAATCCCTAGCATATATAAACCTAGTCAGCATGCCAACACATGCATGTAATCCCAGCATTGGAGAGGTGGAGACAGGAGGGTCAGGGTTTGAGGCCAACCCATAATATGTAAGACTTCTCTCTCTCTCTCTCTCTCTCTCTCTCTCTCTCTCTCTCTCTCTCTCCATATATATGTATGTATATATTATATGTATATTCCAAACAAACAAAAAAAAAGCAAGATAATAGGACAATCCTTCAAATGTGAAAACAAACCATTTACAGGACCCCAGAACTATCCATAGATGTCTGCTGGGAATTCAGCAGAACTCACAGTCTGTTTTCCTAAATGCTCTGTTTCTATCCATTACTGTGTTATACATTCACCCTGTTACCAATGCTGAAATCTATTAGCATTGTTGCAGGAGCCCATATTTTATTGATTGATTCTTTTTAAAGATTGGCATTGTTGTTGTTTGTTTGTTTGTTTGTTTGTTTGTTTGCAGTCCAGGTCTTTCATTTCTTTTTGTATATTCGGCCACAAGTTTATCTAGAATGGGCTCCAGCAGCTCAGGCTCCTTCCTGTTGTCACAAAGTGTACTTCTCTGGGCAGAGCAGACTGGCACTTCAGCTGAACCTGGGTGTCCTGCCCTTTGGCTTCCCTTCTCTTCTGGTTGTTCTCTTTTACCCGCTTCAGGAAGCTGTCTCAGCTTTTAGAGTGCTGGATTTGCTCAGTCTGCACGCTAATTCTCTTGGCAAGAGTCTTGCCCTTAACTTGCTTGTTCACAGTGATGCCCATGGCATGCTGGGTAGCACTGTAGTAAACTCTTCTGGTTTTGCCATGGTAACACTTACAGGGCCTTCTTTTTTTAAACAGTGTCCATTCCCTTGGTGTCTACAATAGCTTGTAGATTTGTATGTAAGTGGCCAAAGGAGCAACTCCATGTTACCTAAAAGGCCCAGAGAACATATAGCGGGTGCCTCTCCTCTCTCCCGTTGTGTCTGTCATTTTGGCAAGTTACTGGAAGATGGCTGATGTGATGGAAAGAGAAATATTAGCATTATTGATCATAAAGCTCAACTTAGGACTGACTTATTTTTATATACATAGGCTCCCAATTATGTTCAAAGTCCAATGTGTGCCCTCCTCTGTTTCATGAGTAGGGAGACCAAACAGATCTCTCCAAATATCTGCACATACTGTACAGTTCCTTTTTATGTCATAGCTTATAGCATCCTGACTTTTTCTTGAAGCCCTTATGGATGGTGGCTTTAGGTGAGCATTACAGTGCTGGGTGGTGAATATACCAAATTTAGCTGACTATATTAAGTTTTCCATTTGCAACTACTAAAACATTGTAGAAGTATTATGAAATCATTGTAAGATTTGCTGTGGCAACTGGGATACATGTTTTCTTCAGTCATTTAAACGTGTGGAGGATGAAAAAGAGCAATCCTATGAATAATTTTAAGCCAGATGCCACTAATATATCTTTTTTGTCTCCTCACTACACTTTGCTAACCCCTCAGGTCTGGGACACCTCATCTCCTGCATCCTCATTAATGGAGCCCAGTACTTCCGGCGCATCAGTGAGTCTGGCATCAAGAAAATGTGTAGGAACATTTTTGTTCTTCAGCAGAATTTGACCAACATCACTATGTCACGGGAAGCCGACTTGGACTTTGCAAGGTATGAGGGAATATTGGGCTAGGTTTCTTACACCAAAGCTCATTGCCTGTAATGAGCTTCTGTTTGCTAAAAAGAGATTTATTTAAACTCCAGCCTTGGAAGGAAGAGACTAAGATTCCCCAGACCAAGACCTGGGATTGGTTGGGAGACCCTGCCTCCACAAATAAGGTAGAAGAATGGCAGAGGATGCTGTTTGCCATCAACCTCAGGCCTCCACATGTAAGCACACACACATCCATTCAGACAAGCATACTCATGCATTCCTATCATAAACACACACACATGAAAAGAAGAAAAGAAGGCAGTATTCTACAAAACTCTATTCAAAGTTTAACATCCCTCCAGATGGTTTTTACTACTGCCTAACATAAATTCTGTTTTTAAATATTTTTTACCTTTATTGATTTTATGACAGAGGTCGGGAGGAGTGGGGTGGGGGATTGTATGCCATAGAGTGTGTGTGGAGATAGACCAGAGGACAACTTATGGTTCCTTCCTTCCACCATGGAAGTTCTAGGATTGAAATTGGGTCCCCAGTCTTAGTGACAAGTATCTTTACCTGCTGAGCTGTCTCACTGACCTCAAACTTATGTTTTTCATGCTAGTAAGCATTGGTGACTTTTTTTCTGGGTAAAAGAGTAATGTATGCACATTTTACAAGATATGTAAGATGATAAACCTTTGGCCTAGAGACAGGGATATCTGGTCTGCCTTCTCCTGGCTTTGAGTACATGTACACAGTACAAAAGTATGTGAATTTTCATACATACACATGCATAGGTATCTCTTTTACAAAATTATAACTATGTTAATGTAACTTAAAATGTATTCATTGCATTTTCCCATATCAATAATAATCTTTGAAAACATGATCTTTCAAATACTAATGCTTCTAGAAAATATTACTTTCAATAAGTGAACAAATCCATGGTACAATTAACTGAACTTTGTTTTCTAATCACTTTGGATGTCAGCGTTTTTGCATTTTGTTTCTTACCTGGTAAATACTGAAGTTAGCTTTACACGTGCCTCTTCTGATACAGCTTCTACTTGGCCCCAGTTGGAACCTGTCCAGTTTTCTTCCAACTGGGAGAGGAGTCGTTGCCCTTTTTCTTCTCAAGGTTTGCTTGTCTCGATTCTTAATGCTGTCTTTTAAGACACTTTTTTAAATGCTAGGGTTAATCTTATTTTACTTCATCTGCTCCCCACATTGTTATATTAAATAATCAAACCTTTGGTGCTTTATTGACAGGTCAAGCTGTTTTGTAGCATGTAGATGACAGTACATTAGCAATTTCTCCCCCCTCCCCCATGGTCTGTTACTTACAGTTACGTCAACTAGTCCATAAACTTCATTTTCAAAGCCTTTTTAGCTAGGAAAATGTTGGTTTTTAGTAGTCTAAAGTTTCTGCTTATTTATTACTTCTGTTTCTTTCCATTTGACTTTTAGATTCCTCTAGAAGTTCAGGAAAAATTGAAACAGTTTTTGAGTATTTAAGCAAATTATACAGTACCATGTGACTTTGACGGTGATAACGACATTTGTACTGGGGCTCTTTGCTTTGAATGTGGCCACATATATTACTTTTTAACTTTCCTTCTCTATGTTTGTTGTATTGGTGACCATTTGGTTCTCTCTGCCCCTCACTCTCCCTGTTTTTTTCCTGCTGTTTGCAGGCAAGTGTGTGTGTGTGTGTGTGTGTGTGTGTGTGTGTGTGTGTGTGTGTGTGTGTGTGTGTGTGTTTATGTGTTCATTAAATTCCATGTTTTAGGATAAATTTGGTGGAAAGCCTCCCTTGTTCAGATTAGGGAAACCAGGTGTGACTGAATGCTGCATTTATTTGGCCGCTCTTAGGGGAAATGATCTCATTATTGAATTAGTCTATCCATAATAACATTGACAAGGGGAAGTTAAGAACATGGAGGCCTGAGGGATACAAAGAGCCATTACTAATTCTCTGAGGAATATAATTCCTAAATTCAATCATCCTTTTTTAAATGATTTTTTTTTTATTTAGCCGAAATAAGTAAATTAACACAGTTCTTGGCAGACAGTATGGGGCCCAAACACATACTGAAAACCCAGCGTCTGCATCATGAAGCCCTGACAGGGTAGCACTGAGATTGGCATCATTGGGCTGTGTTCCAGTGAAGGGTTTCTGCAGGATATAATTGAACGGCAACTCAGTCATGCCTTTCACAGTTGGATTTCTGAATTATGTCCAAGGAGTAGGTAAAAGGTGAACATGACCACCAGGGAGGGGTGTGTCTAATGTTATCTCTCTTCTGTAATGGATTATACAGGCTGGTGTAAACATATAGCATGGGATTCTGTGCTCCAGATGGTTCAGAGACCATCTCTCCTTACTAAATGGGGAGTTTCACACTGTTTCCTCAGTGCTTGGAACACAGTAAATGATCACTAGATATTGTGAGAAAGTGGCTCTATGCCAGATCAAGGCTAATGAAGAGTTTGTAAAATGACCAGTTAGGCTCTCTACCCTGAAAGTTTTAATCAGCAAATATAGGCAACTTTCTATCCATTCCTAAGGAACAAGAGTGTCTCTCAATTTTATAAACCAGAAGATATTACCAAAAGTAGTAACATAGCCCTGCTAGTCCATGGTCTCTTCTGTCTTATTTGCTCTTGTTCTCATATAGACATATTTTATAGCCTTATTTTTCCTCCTCTTTTTGAGGTAGAGGATAGTTTTCTGAAATGGGTTCCATCAATTCTACCAAATGTGAAGCTGTGTAGAATAATACCTAAACAGGCAGAATGAACAGACTGCAGCAGTGTGCCTCGGCTTTCCGCAAGCAGTGCCTAATCAAGCATGGACAAGGGCATGTGTGTTTCCAGTGAATCTCTATAGAAACGTTATCTTCTAACAAGTAATTAATCACCAGTCGCCATGTGTCAGAAAACTGACTTAACAAGAAGTTGTACAGCACTTGTAGGTTTTTTCTGCCACTGCCTTCCTGGCCAGCCAAAAACACAGACAGCATCTTTCTATACTAGAGAATGACGGGGTGTGGAATGATTCTACTTCTGTGGATTCTCCTGCCTGGGGATGGCTGTCTGTCTCACTGCACTCTAATCTCTACTAGGGTAGATTAAGTGAGCAGAGAATCAAGACAGCCTGGACATTGCCAGGATTACTGATAGCTCTGCCCTCCTGATAATGATCACTTACATTTTGCTGTAATTTTGACTCTTTATCCCACTGTTAATTTTTGGAATCAAAAAGGACTTCTGCCCAAGAAAATCATAGCAGATTAACTGGAAAGTTTATGGCTAAGTGTGTATGGGGGTGGGGGGAGCAGAGTCCGTCCGTCGGAAGCTCATTTAAACTTGAACTGCCCTGTTCCTTTACAGAAGTAAGTCACCAAAGCTGCCATGGCGTCCATGTGGTAGGAAGATGGAAAGTACAGCAAAAGTGTAACAAGGTCTGTGATAGGAATATCTAGCAGGCTGTGTAGATGAGGTGAAGCCCTAATTAAAAGGAAAATCCCAGAGTTTTTTCCCCAGGTCCTCTTCTCTTTCTCAAGTCTTCCTTCTGTTGTGGGGAGAGCATGTCTTTGGGTTTGGATTAGGTTTGGATTTGTCAGGGGTTTTTTGGTTTTTGGTTTTGTTTGTTTTTTTAAGTTTTTGTTTATTTGTTTGGGTGTTTGTTTTGTTGTTGTTGTTGTTGTTGCTTTTTGAGATAGGATCTCACTCACTGGCCTGGAACTTGCTGTGTAAACCAGGCTGCCCTGGAACTCACCAAGTGCTGGCTTTAAAGGCATAGCTGCTAAGCCTGGCAAGTTTTCCTTTTGTTCTGTATTTCCCAGGCTGCTTTGCCTCTTGCTTTCCTCATTAAGATTTATGGCTCCTTGCCTCACCCCACCCCTCATTCTGCCTTTCATTAAACAAATGTCTTCATTTAAGCCTCACAAAGATAAGGAAATAAGAGCTGAGCAAGGTACCGATTGTAAAATGGAGAAGAAAACATTTCTTTACCTTATTAGTCCTTTAGTCAATGAACAGATATTTTTTGGAAGTGTGTCCTCTCTTGGTCCTGCCCTACAAACTAATAGATAGGTAAAATGTAAAGTACATCAGAAGATATGAGTATGTCAATTCTGATGAACTTGCATTTTTGTGAGGCAAAATACAAACTAATGGGTAAAATGCAACGTATGTCAGTTTTCCAGATGTCTGTGATGAAAAACTACGCTTAGAAACGGGCACTGAGAGGGTCTGTGAAAGTCCTAGCAGGAACATGCCTGCAGAGGATCTAGGGAAAACCCAGAGCAGGAAGGCGCGTGCTTGACTGGGAAAGCATAGAAAGGTGGGTGTGGCTAGAATGATCAGGGAGAAGTAAGACCATAAATGTATTCGAAGGAGCTGAGATCTTGAAGGTCATTGTAACATCACTGCCTGAGACCTTGAAGGCCATTGTAACATGGACTTTTACTTAGAAAGAAGTAGAAAACTGCTAATGAGGAGGCAGAAATGAACTGGAGGCAGAAGAGTACCACAGTCCGAATCCCCCTGTCTGCTCTGATGAAAATCAGAGGACTTGGGAGAAGAAGGTAAAGGCTTGAGCATGAGCAGAAGGGTCCATAAGAAAGCAGCAGCAGGTGAACATTGTCCAGGTGAACAATGGTGATCCCAAGAAGTCAGCTCAGGCTGGATTGCAGTAGTCAAGGTGACAGGGTGAACCAGTGACTCTGTTTTCTTCTGATCAGTTCAAAGCATGAGGTTTTAATGTCCTGAACCAGACTATGGGTAAAGCGAGTTGAGTTTGGGTAGATGGTAGGGGTACCAAAAGCTTGATTTTGATACATTCAGTTTGATATGTCTCTTATAGATATGAGTAGAGACAAGAGAAGGGACTTGAGAAAGAAACCTGGCATATAGGAGAGTCTGGCCTAGAGAGAACAACTCAGGAACCATCAGCTTGTACATGCTGTTTGAAGCCAGAAGAAAAAGTGACAAGTGAGATCTTGCTGGGAGAACAGGTAGAGAAAAAAAGATGCTGTCTTTGAGAATTGGGCCTAGTGACTGCCTTGCTCTTTAGAGGCTGGGCTGCTGAAAAGGGCCAGCAGAGAGTGAGTAAACAGCCACTGGGGAAAGTAAAGAGCTTAGGAAAAGAGGGATCTCGGAGTCCAGAGGAGTGTTTGAAGAAGATACTTTCGTGTCACATGTTGTTCCTGGGTTACATTAGCTCACTACAGAGAACTGGCTGCTGATAGACTTGACCAGAGGCTTGAAATACCTTGATTTGTATGCCTTTGTCTTTCCTATGTAATTTGTCTAAAGTAGGAGCCAGCTTCAAGTGAAACAGGCTTCTCTTAGTAGCATAGATATGATTAGAACAAACAAAAATGCAGCCAGAATGTCTCTACTATGATATAGAAAAGGCCAAATTGGTAGCCTCTCATTTATCAAGGTCACATCAACATGCATGAATCATGTTCACAATATGTTGCTTTGATACCATGTGATGAAATTGATACTCTACCTCTGTGGTCTTTCCCTAAGCTTGTGTTACATTCAAATCACAAGAAAGATTCATATACAGGGTTAGCCATAAAATACTTGACCAGCATTCCTCCATATCAAAGTCTTTCGAAAGAAAATAAACAAAGAAAAACATTGGTGAAGCCATCTCAGCCATAAGGAACCCAGGAGACATGACAGCTAAATCTATCCTATCCTGGATGGGGTCCTAGAATAAAAAGAGCATGCAGTAAAAACAGAGGAAATCTGGGTGAAGTTGGGCTGTAGTTAATGGTGGTAAATTAATATTGGTTCATTATTTGTGATTAATGTGCCAAATTAGTATAAGATGTTATTAGTAGAAATAATGAATATAACTTCTTAACTTTTTGTGACTCAAAACAATTTAAATAATAGTCTATTAAATTGTTGTCAAAGACATGCCATGAAGATCTACAAGTAGACAATGTATGTTGAGCATGAAAAGATGTTCAACATCATTTGTTATTAGGGAAATGAAAACCAAAACCACAGTGAGATGCCACTCATACCCATAGGACTGCAACAGTTAAAACAAAAAAAAAAAGAAGAAGAAAATGATGTGAAAAAGAGTTGGCTCTTTGGTTAAAGAGCACTGGCTGCTCCTCCAGAGGACCCAGGTTCAATTCCCAGCACCCACATAGTGTCTCACAGTTCCAGGGACTCCAGTGTTCTCTTCCGGCCTCTATGAGCAGTGCACACTCAAGGAGCAGATATACATGCAGACAAACACCCATACACATAAAGATAGTTTTTTAAGTGTTGACAAGGATATAGAGAAACTAGAAGCTTCATTTGTGCTATTGGGAAAATAAAACATACAGCAGCTTTGAAAAACAGTTTATCCCTTTTTCAAAAGGTTTATTATATGACTCAACAATTCTACACAAGAGAAATGAAAAATACATGTACTCAGAAACTTCTACCCAAATTTCATAGTAATGATATCCATAATTAACTGATGGATAAATGAAATGTGAGTCCATAAAATAAATATTATTTGGCCATAAAATGAGATGAAATACAGAAACATAATACATAATGAACCTTTAAATACGAGGCCAAATTAAAGAAGTTGGTCATGAATGGACTCATTGTGTGTGACTATGTGAAATGTCCAAAATAGGCAAAGCTGTAAGCTAGCAGTTACTTAGTGTTTGGAGGTTGTGAGAAAAATGAAGATGTGGATTCGGGTTTCTTCACAAGTGACTAACAGGTTCTAAAATGGATTCTACAACCCTACAAATATGTTAAATGATCTTGAACTCTAGACTTCAAATATGGAAATTGTATGCTAGCTGAATTAGATTGCAATAAGTTTTTTTTTCTTAATGTTGAGCTTTAAAGCTTTAAAAGTCCCAAATGATTTGACATAGAAAATGAGTAGCTCAGCTTTTATATTCACATTAATAAGAACTTTGTCAAGGCATTTTTGCATTTCCCTAATCATCCTGAGAGGTGAACAATCAAGGAAGAATTTATAAGGAAGTGATATTTATTTTAGTACTAAGTGGAATTATCCAGAGTTGGGGAAAGAGGCACAATCAGGAAGTGAGGGGCAGTGAAAGATGAGTCCTGAGAGAAGTGAGATCTCCTTTTGGAAAGATGTGGATTCCACTTTCTTGCCCACAATTCAAAATATACCCTTCACTATTTTCCTTGCCCTAATTAATTTCTTGTTCTAAACCTGATATGTTTTCTATCTGGTTGTCCGTACCTTGTCTACCTGGTAGAATGGGAATTCCATAGGCAAGGCCTCGCCCCAGGACCTACACTAGGTAAATGTCCTCAGTGGGAAAGTGGTTGCCGAAGGTGTGGTGGACAGGTGATGAATAGGCTCGGAGTTGGCTGGAATGAAAACAGATATGGCAAGTGTGAAGGAGGTCAACAACTAGCTGGGCTTAAGGAATGGGAGAATGGTGAAGGCAGAGAATAGGGTTCAAGGGTGACCCTGGAGAGTCTGACATGGACACAGCATCAGCACATCAAGTAAGAGAAGGCACAATGGGAGGACTGGGCTTGATGTGGGAAGGGTCCTCAGTGCCAGCATATGTAAAATGCCTGTGAGACTGGAGCTTAACAGACAGGGTGGGTTAGACCAACAGACCTGGGGAAGCATGAGCCATCTACAGCTCTTGGAGAGGAGAAACGAGAGAGAGCAGTCATCTGGAAGACCGGACAGTAAAAGGAATGGGAAGGAAAGAGCTGCAGGAGAGGAGAGGAAAGGAGGGGTCCACAGGACAGGGCAGGAAGAGGATGATGCAAAAAGCCAACAAAGCACACAGCCTTGCTACTGCCTGCATAGACGACTACTACTTTCCATCAATGGGCGGAGCCTCCTCCCTCCCAGTGAAGGCAAGTGGTATCTCATGCTAAGTCCTCCACATCCTCTGAGGTCACCTACCCAGATTCTTCCTCAGTGTAACAGAGTTAGGAGACAACAGCCCAGAAACTAAGTGGGACATTGCTTTGTCCTTGACCTTTGTGCCTTGATAAGTCCACAAATGATCCCTGGCATGGCTGAGGATGTTGAATGGAGCTGTTATGACCGTATATTTTCTACAGGCCTGTTACAGCGGGACATTACTGTGGTTTTTTGCAGGAAGGTTGTTAAGTTTTCCTATCTGAAGTGACCAGGGCGTAACTTGCTAGAGAATTAGCGATGACATGCTGCCACCTACTGGAAACACCCACAGCCATCAGGACAGACCTGTGATCTGAAAGGCTCTGCTCCTGAAGTGACTTCAGTGACAGGGCTGAAAACAGTGACTGCCTCCCCTTGCAGACCCTGTTCTCTTTTCACCATCCATTTTTAACCAGTTGTATCCTTCTGAGAGCCCTGTCTTCCTTCCCAACTCCAGCCTCTTTGGCAAGCCCCCTTGAGTGATTCTTGGAGCGTTAGCCATTTGGATTTGTGACTGAATAAGAGAAGCTAGTCTTCTGCCCAAGTTCTCCTCATGACGATGACCTCCAAAGTTCTAAGAAGTAGCTTTAATTCATTAGGGATAAAAAGCTAGCTCTGACTCCTTAGCAGGAGGGAAGACTGCTAAGTGATGAGTTTTATTGCTTTTACTGCCTGGTGTAAAGAAAGGCCTCTACTAATAAAATTCAGTAATAAAACAAAAATGTGCATAATTTGATTGCTGAGTGTTTTCTTGAGGATTCTCTTTAAGTATATTTAAATAATGTTACTTTTCTTGATTTTAACCCCCTTTTGACTTTTGACCCCATTCTGCCTATATTATTTTCTTCTGTTCTTGCCTCTCTAAGTTTATTATACTTAAAGTAGATTCCATACATTCCAGCAATTAACTGGTCTCTAATTAATCATTTAATTGGGGCTCTTTGAATGCAGGTGAGCATTCCTCACCAGCCTGCATATCCTCTACAGAGCACCAGAGAACAATGAGAACTCAGAATCTTCCCAGAAAAATGCCTGTCTGTAATTAATGTCTGAGTTCTCATAGATTAAATAAGATTTTCCGAAATTATCCGTTCTTGTCCTGATAGCCTACAGTCAGTTTAGAGCTTGGGCTTCCTCAAGATTACTGGCAGTGACAGTCTTCCTATTGTAGCGTCTTCTCTGGAACTGGCATTGCTCAGAGATGAGCAGAGATGGCAGGTGTCCTTATTACACAGTGAAGATCTCAAGGAGTACAAGCGACTTGTCCCGAAATCTCTCATCAGATGATGCCATTTCTGTCAGTGCGTCTGTAATCTCTGTGCTTAAGAAACTAAGTTAACCCTCCCAGTGAAACCATGTTTCTTCCTGGAAAGCAGAGTTACACCGTTCTCGGATCATGTATTAACTCTAGTAGAATTCTTACTAAAAAGCTAGAAGCTGACCCCTTCCTTTTTTTCTAAATAAAGATGTAGTGTTGAAATTTACATGCTTGAAACTCAGAAGCACAGACCTAGGAGACAGCTCATTCAGTAAAGTAATTTAGGGTGTAAAAGGCCTGAGCTCAGTCCCCAGAACACATATAAAAATAGCTAAGTGTGGTGACCACACTTGTAATCCCAGCAGTGAGGAGATGGAGACAGATCCCGGAGGCTAAGTCCAGCCTCATGGACTTAATACGTTCCATTTTTCTGAAAAAGAAGTTGGATGAGACCTGAGGAATGAGGCCAAAGGTTGCTCTGTAGACTAACTACAGACACACACATGGGAAGTACCCTCTGTATCCCTCCCCATCTCCTGATCTGGAAAGATCAGACCCAGATGCTGAAAGGAAGCACCTAGCCATGGGGAACAAAACAGCTTTGCTCTCAAGTCTTCCATAATGTGCCTGCTCATAGTATTCTCTCTGTCTGTAATCTAACTTTTCTAATTTTGTGTTCTGAAATTATTGTTTTATGTGCTTGATTTTTACTTTTTCCTATATTTTTAAATTTTTTAGTGCTCTCATTTTTATTAGCCTATTCTCCCTCCTCACTAATCATGAAGTTCTTGTGACTAGTCACCAGGACTTTATTTAGTTTTAGTTTCTGAATGTCTACAGCTCATTATGTTATTTATTTTCTCTTCTTTAAAAAAGCTCACATAAATTGAAAGTTTTTATAAACATGTTCTGGACTTGAAAATATTTTAAAATACCTGAGTTTACATTTGTTTCAGAGAGTACCCATCAATAAATACAAATAGGTTGCCAAGAAATAATTTTTATACCTAATCTTATAGACCTGTGGGAATAAACTGCTTTCTCTAAAATAAGGGCAGCTCCTAAAAGACAAATGGGTTTGGTGTAACTTATCTTCAAGGCTAAATTTGTTACTTTCATGTATGATAATGAGGCTACACTATTGTGGTAAAGTGAGGGTACTTGTTATTGTTACTGTTATGTGACTGGGCTTGGTACATATACCTGTAGTGAATGCTTTCTCCACGTGGGTTCTTTGAGATTGTGTGTGTGTGTGGGAGTGTGTGTGTGTGTGTGTGTTATTATCACATCTTGTAGACAAAAAGGAGAAACATTTAAGAGATTAAGTAAATTCCTAGTTCATGTAATAACAGATATCAGATAACACTTAGGTCACTGGACTTCAGTATGCTCTTACCCACATGAAGTTAAGGCTATCATTTTGGTAAACATCAGGTCTCTGTTTTATATAGAATCATTTCTCAATTAGAGTCTTAACACACAAATATACTTTTTTTCTTTATTTTTTCTAGTTATATTTTCCTGCCACTCATATTTTTCATTAATATTCCTGTTACATATATAGATATAAATGTGTACAAATGTAACCGTCTTGAGTCCATTTGATGTTGCTCATAGGTATATATTTTTGGAGCTGACTACCTGGTGTTAGATGCCCAGATGCTGATCCCTGGGGAAGACTAATTCCTCCCATGTCAGTGTCACTAATTGCCTGTAGCTCTTCATCTTTGAGTAGGACCCTTGTGATATTTCCCCCATCCACATCACATATCAAATGATGTTCAGATCTTGCTTAGGCTCCATATTGTTGATATGTTAACGGTGCAGCTTTCCTGTCCTTTAGAGAAGACAGTCTCCCAGAGACATCTTGTTCCTCTGGCCTGTATATATTTCTGCCCTCTTTTCCATGATATTTCCTGAGCCTTGTGTTGGGGTAGTAGTGTAGATGTATCTGTTAGGGCTGGGCACCCCATCATCATTTGTTCTTTGCATTTTGACCATTTATAGTGTACTGTAATGGTTTACCTGGGCTGCAAAAAGAAACGGTTTGATAAGGGATGAGAGCTACATTTATCCATGGATATAAGGCTAAGTACTTAGAATGCAGGTAGAAATCAGAATGCAGGTAGAAATTATACTGATATTTTAAATAGCTTTACTTAACAATTTAAAGAGAGTTCTGCAAATTCCTCCTACTCTGGACTGTGTTATAGGGTTTGTTTTGCTCAACCTTCCTAGATTGTCTTCTCGAATGCCTGCTGTAGTTGGAGTTTTCCTGCCTGGCCCAGTCAGGACAAGTCTCTCTTACCCACCAGTCTCACAGTCGCTCAGACCCAACCAAGTAAACGCACAGAAACTTATATTGCTTACAAACAGTATGGCTGTGGCAGGCTTCTTGTTATCTACTTCTTCTATCTTAAATTAACCCATTTCTGTTAGTCTATACTTTGCCACATGGCTTGTGGCTTACCAGTGTCTTTCCATGTTGCTTTTCATGGTGGCGGCTGGCGGTGTCTCTCTCCAGCCTTCTACTTCCCAGAATTCTCTACTCTCTTGTCCCGCCTATACTTCCTGCCTGGCCACTGGCCAATCAGAACTTTATTTACACAGAGCGATATCCACAGCAGCCTGCCATGGAGTAGCACTTGCTTACTGCCCTAGACCATGCCTTAGAGCCACAGCACAAAGTAGAGCCAACACTTGGTCACCCATTTCCTGGCAAACTCTAGCTTTGCTCCCAGATGCAAAACCTGTACTACTAAGACAACAAACAGCTTAACTAGTGGTTCCCAAAGGCAAGAGAGGGAATACTGTTTTACATGGGAAGTCTTTTGACTCTATCCCTAAAAATTTTAAGTAGATGTTTGACAGTTTACCAGGCATGTATATGCAGCTTGAGAGTTTCCTAGGAGATCCTCATGTGGGCAGTTCCTGGACAGTCCAGGAGAAATACCGACCTGAGCTCACATCTTTTGAGATGCATATACAATCCTACTGTCAAAGCCCATCCTCTTATCCTTGTTTAAGACTTACTCATGTTCTCCTTCTCACTCTTCCTCCCTCTTCCTTCTCCTCCCTCCACTACTACAGGCAAAGAAAGTAAAAATTACTAAAAGTGCTAATTTGGATTAAGTTAAATCATCCTTAAAACTAGCCTGCAGGATAGTCAAATTATACATTCTGCTTCTATGTGCAGAAATTAAGATAGTCGGAGTTTGTTCTTGGAACTTTGGAGTTGAGTAAAACCTCCAACCAATAATGGCTTTACGTAGATCACAGCTTTGTGATCGTGAGAAGGTATATCTACCCAGAATTTCTATTTTTCTGGTATTTAGAAGGACAGGTTGGTACTCAGTATTGCACCCAAGGCTTCTTAGATTCAACAATTCTGTTTTTCACTTTGAGTAAAATACTCAGTAATGTACCTGAGATGCATAGTGCTATTGAAGAACAGAGATGTTATGTCGTGATTCTGCCCAACTGTAGGTGAATATAAGAAATGTGAGCACAGTTAAACCTGGCTAGGCTAAGTGAGCTATTACAAGCCATTGGTTTCATAGTATTTGCATCTTAGTATTTGCAACTTACAATTGATTCCTGCGGACATAACTCTGTCACAAGAAAAGTGGTGTCTATTTCATTTGTCTAGTGGATGACCAGCAAACTTAGCCCTTAATCGTTATATGAACTTGAGTGAATGATCTCCACTCTTTTGGCTGAAGTTCTCCCATCTATAAAATGATTTTGACTAGAAGATCAACTGTCACATGATATAATACTAGATATGGGATTCAGAGGGCTGGTGCTCCACTTCCGCCTCTAGTTCTTGATAGAGATTATCAAAGAAAAGCAGTCTACTCCAATCTGTTTTCCATGAAGAAATCGAAGACTTCTGAGAGGTGCACTGGCCCTCCAGCTAATGTGTGTGTGAAGGAAGGAAGGAAGGAAGGAAGGAAGGAAGGAAGGAAGGAAGGAAGGAAGGAAGGAAGCTGTATAGGCACATGTCTTTCCATAGGCAAAATCATACGTGTAGCATTTGCTCACCATACCAGTGTATGAGCAAGACAGATACAACAGAAGCTAGCTAGTGCCTGTGCATGACCTATAAAGGTCTTAGTAGGCTCCAAACAGTAATTGACAAAGTAAACATGTGGGTACTCAAAACATAAATGTCATATGCACTGAAGCCCTTCGTCTGCTGTGCTGTGCTTTTCCAGTTGATGGGAAGGCTTTATTCAGATCAGCATTGCACTTTTCCCCGGAGGTACTCTTAATCTTTGCGTTCTAACCTTTAAAGACACAGGCTTCAGTTGCTGCTGTAATGATTCCTGTTGCTTGGCATCTGCATGTTCAGATTCCTCCAAAGAACTGTGCCTTCTATTTTGCTCAACTGCAGATGGAGTGAAATGAAAGAAACCCAAGTGGGGGTAGGAGAGGCCAGACTTGATTGACTTCCCTCTCTTGATAGCCGGAGTCGGGAGGAAGGATCAATGGCCCCAACTTTTCAGCAGTCCTGAGCACTGCATCTCATTCTCCTTTAGGCAATCTGTTTCACCGAGAAGCTGATTAAATATTTTGGAGGTATTGGCGATGGGGGAGGAGGGAGAGGCTGGGGATTTTTAGTGGCTAGAGCCTTTTATTGACAACATTAAAGGCTTCATGATATATTCGACCAGAAATTAATTACAGCCCAGTTCCCATTCCTCCCTTAGGTGACAGTCTTCTGTTGATGTGTGCTGCTGGGAAAGTAATAATAGGTTTCAAATGTTTGTGAAAAACATAAAGGCATTACTTGCTGTGGTAAATCAGTCATTTGAAGCCTCTCAGCTTCTCTCTGCTCCATGGATGTGGCAGTCTGTCTGTTTTCTTTTGTTAACTTTAATTATAGGGTATAGGAATTTTTTTTTTCAGAAATTTGGAATTTTTTTTCCATTTCTTGGTTTTCTTAGTTCTCCAGGGACATGAGTATTGAAATGATAATGACACATAAATAGCATTTGAACAAGAGAAGCATATGTCTGCCAGGGAGCTGATTGCCTTAGTTAAAAGCTGTGTAGTTATTGGCTAGCAACTGTTGGCCAGCTCCCCTAATGAGCCTCCGATATTTACCTTGTGCTGTGCAGAAGGGTGAATTGATTCTCAGGAGTCTAGGGCTGCTTTTCACCAGAGGCAATGTGCTGAAGTAGTGGGCTCTTAAGCCATAGCCTGGACTCATTCTCCCCCTTTTCAAATGAAATGTAATGTGGTTTTCCAACAGCTCTTGCAGCCCCTTACTTCAGGCCCCTTCTTTCCAGTAGGACCTATACAAATCAGCTTAGAAAATACTGGCCTCTCTGTTTGCTCACCTGGGCAAAGAGAGAAAGATTCCTTTTAGGGGACCTCACCAAGCAGAGGTATCATGGTTCACACTAGCCAACCTAATGCATCAGCACATGGCAGCATCCTGCTTCTTGCATGAAAATTGGCCAACCCCTAACAATATGAGCTGTTCATATCCAAATGTCTTCTCAATGGAACTTGACATTATGCTTTCCTGTTGTGTCTAATCTGTGCTATCCATTCCTGAGCAGTGATTGCTAAATCCTAACTTCAGATGTTTGCCTTGTCTTCTAGACCATTTCTTGAAGTGATAAGTTTATTTCCCTTTCTAATCCTAACATCTTTCTTTGAATTATTATTTATGATCAGAACCAAACATGAAAATCGAATCACACTGACTGGACTGTAGTACCTCTTCACTGCAGTGATAATTGGAATGTGTGATGGTTTTCCTTGAGCTGAGAATACCTCTGTAATCAAGGAAGGGCACAACTACATGGAGATAGTTGAATCATCGAGTAGAGTTGACTGTATTCTGTCAGTGGTGAATCAGCATGATATTCCAGCATAAGCAGTATATCCCTCTTTCCTTTCATGCTCCATTATAGAGTAATTCTATACCTCTGTCATAGCATTTCATGTTTTCTGTAAGCCTGGGTTGTAACAATAGATTACTTAAAGTAAGTATTTGATATTTTATTACTGCAGTTCTATTAATGGTAGCATGGATTAAGCACATACTTTGTGTAAGGCACCCTACTTATGTGATTTACATGTATCATTCATCTCAGTGAAGTCTGCACTAACCTTGTATGCTTAGGGGTTAGTATTTTCTTTTTGTATGTGAAAGCATGGTACAGGATCTGCACTAGTGGTAGATGGCAGGACCATGACTCACTGACAGGCCTGTCTGCAGCTTAGTCATGTTATGTGGCATATGGTGATGGACTATATCTCAAGAGATATACCATTGCCCCGGTGCTTTTACTGACTCCATTAGACAGTGGTGATGGAGCAATCCTAGTGCTTAAAGGAGGCGTGTAGTAGCCTTTTCCTATTCCTGAGAGAAACTGGGAGGAGACAGTGGTTAGGAGGATGCAATGGTGAATAGTTATAGTGAACTTGACAGGTTTTAGAGTTACCTTGGAGAGAAACCTTTGGAAATGTCTGTGAGATCATTTCAAAAGAGGGTTAACTGAGAAGGGAAGAGCTCCTCTGAATATAGGCAGCACCATTCCACAGACTGGCTGGAAGGGAGAACCCATGCACACCAGTACTCATGTTCTTTCCCCTTCACTATGGAGGCAAGATAACCAGCCACCTCACACTTCTGTCACCATCCCTTCCCACCATGGTGGACTGTACCCTCAAACGGTGAGCCCAAATCAACCCTCTCTAAATGGCTTTGTCATGTATCTATATCTGCAATGAGAAAAATAGTAATGCAGGGGTAAACAAAACACATTCAAAGGATTATGAGACAAGATTGTAACCTAATACCTAAGTCCAGCCTTGAAGTGATCACCATCATTGATGGATCAAATGAGACATGAATGGGTGTGAGACCCCAAGAGGACCTGACACTGCAGCAGCATTAGACCATGTCCAAGTCAGGGAGGAAACTGAGCCAGGCAGTCTGAAGTGAGCCTGACACCAAGAGGAATTCCCAAAGGATCAGTAAACTAGCTGTGAACTATGGTAGTAATGATGACAGCTGGGAGTCTCAAAGACGCTAGTGTGTTTAGTCTAAATCACAAGGAGCTATGTCTTCTAGTTATATCAATAGTAAACCAAGTCCTTTTTAAAGGGAAAATATAATTGACAGTTGTCATATTTTGCCTATCTAGTTTCTAAATTTCTTTAGAAATTTCCTTAGTTCCTGAGTTTAGAGAGAGGCAAAGTTTGCCTTCCATCATAAAAACGCAGAGATCAAGGCCTGGAGCCTGTGTGGAAGCCAGTCTAGACCAATTGAGTGCACCTACTGCAAACTCTGGTCACAGAGCTGGGCCTCAGAGCACAGGGCAGTAGAGAGCCATTGGAGACAGTGTGATAATGAGTGACTTTTGGTTAACTGGTGGTGGCAGCAGCTGTGGCTGTGGGATACCAACATCCGGCTCCGCTGGAGCAAAGCAAGACATGGCACTCCCTTTGTAGCAGCAATGCTATCTTCATGGAACCATCTTTGAAGAAGAGTTTTGAAATGACTTGATTCTAGCTGCTGCCTGAGTTGATTTATTTCTGCTCACTCCCTAAGTCCCATTTTCTTGGAACTGCAAATTGTCCTAAGTCTTTTCAATAATCCCTTCTCTAACTGAAGACCCTGACTATGGCATACATACACACATATACATACACAGAAAAAGCCAGTCTATCAGTCTCATGCATTGCTGTTAAAGCCTTAACCAATCCTTTTTCTTTATCTTGGTCAATTAAATAATAACGTTAAAAAACAATCAAAATTTTCTTTTTTTTAAAGAGCAAAATGGACTGAATTGTATCCATAAAGGTTGACTATCCAACCAAAACTTAATTATCCAATCTACACATTTATTCCTGTTGTCTATTTCTATGTAACAGATCACTCCATTACTCAGTACCTACAGCAACCACCAGTATCCATTCTCTCGAAACAGTGGTCACTGAGGCCCAACCATAAGCTGCTTCTGTAGACAGCCTTGGCCTCACAAATGGCCGTAGTCGGACAGCAATAGAGCTCCAAAGTCTGGAGTAGCTTGCCTCACATGTATGGTGACTTGCCAGGGCTAGCTGGAGTTCCAGGCTCAGCAGGGATGTGGGATCCTTAGGTCCCCGCTCCCTTTACATTTCTCACAATGCCCCTTCTCCATGTAGCTTTCACATGTCATTTCTCTATTAGGGTATCACACATATGACAATGTGGGGCTCTGAAAGCATGAAACAGAAACTGCCAGGCCTTTCTGAGTCCTGGACCCACTACCTGCATAGAATCACTTCCACCATTCCCGAGCAAATCACAGAGCTGGCCAGGTTTTCCATGGAGGGATTAGATGAAGGCATGACGGTGAGAGGGGCGGCTGGTTAGGGTCTACCTTTGGACGGGCTCCAGTTAGATACCCTTAGCTCCGCCTCATACAGTTAGATACCCTTAGCTCGGCCTCATACAGCTAGATACCCTTAGCTCCGCCTCATACAGCTAGATACCCTTAGCTCCGCCTCATACAGCTAGATACCCTTAGCTCCGCCTCATACAGCTAGATACCCTTAGCTCCGCCTCATACAGCTAGATACCCTTAGCTCCGCCTCATACAGCTAGATACCCTTAGCTCCGCCTCATACAGTTAGATACCCTTAGCTCCGCCTCATACAGTTAGATACCCTTAGCTCCGCCTCATACAGCTAGATACCCTTAGCTCCGCCTCATACAGTTAGATACCCTTAGCTCCGCCTCATACAGTTAGATACCCTTAGCTCCGCCTCATACAGTTAGATACCCTTAGCTCCGCCTCATACAGTTAGATACCCTTAGCTCCGCCTCATACAGTTAGATACCCTTAGCTCCGCCTCATACAGTTAGATACCCTTAGCTCCGCCTCATACAGCTAGATCTGTCTACCCAGTGTCTTTGTCAAGACTCTTTCAGTTTCATGGAATAGAAACCTAATTCAAAGTCCCTTAAGCCAAAAGGGGAAAAAATGTACTGGATCATGAAACAGACGTACAAGAAGTAGTTGGTTTTAGCCTTGCTTTTATCCTAGGATTCCAGGGTATCAGCTAGACTCCTTTTCTTCTGGCAGTGCTTGTGTTTATTTGAATCTACTTATCTGTACCACAAACCCTGCCTCCCCGTGGTGGCAAAATCGTACCTAAAATGCGTATAACATGCATAGCTGGAACTCAAATAGTTACCTTCTCTCTTCCAAGGGGATAGAGCAAATCCTTTTTCCTCTCTGTGTCCATTTCTGAACAAGTTGCTAGAATTAGGAGGGTTGTGCACTGTGATGGGACCAAGTTCCTATCCACATCGGATGACTAGCCTGGTCCTCATAGAACACGCTCCAAAGATAAGGTTCAGTCACCCAAGCAAAAGGGGCCAGCTGGACACCCAGGAAGGAGACATGAAGCTCCACCCAGTAGCAGTTTACTGCATGGATGCAGTTCAGTCAGGAAATGACATAAAGCACAGATTTGAGTTTACGAAGTGCCAAAGAAGACAGACACTTCCAACCAGTCACATTATAGAGAGGCATTTTTCTTTTTTTATTTTACAGTTTCTTTATTGAATCTTTGGGAATTTCACACCATGCTGCCCACCTCCCGGTCCTTCCATACCCTCTTCTCCCCCTGCAGTGCCCCTCTTTGAATTTTTGATTAAAAAATCAAACTGAACCAAAACAAACAAAAACAAGACAAAAAAAAAAAAAAAAAAGCCTCTTCGCTCCTCCATCTTTCCCACCTCTGCACTCTTCATTTGTTCTGGTGGCTTTGGGAGCCGTGGTGTGTCACATCCTTTGTCCAGTCAGCTGTACTTGCAGTGTTCATTGCATTGAGTCACTGGTCTGGCTTCTGGTACACCATCATCACTGGCTTCTCACTGAAACTCCTCTCGGGTATCCCAGAGTCGCCCCAAGTCATGGAGATCCTTGACTTGGTTATGGTTCCACAGGACCAGTGCCTTCATGAGCTCAAGCAGGTCCTAGATAGGGTAGTTGTTAGGGTGGGCCAGCTCCAGACCACCAGGGCTGCGCCCCTGTCAGGTGAGGGCCAGAGCCAGCTCCCCTAGGCCACGCCATCAGGATTAGTTCCCTATGTGGTGAGAAATGAGGGTATGGGGGAGGCAGCTTTCCCCTGAGGGTTGGGGACAGCTCAGAGAGACATTTTTATGGAAAGAAAGAGGTTGCTAGGTACATTATTCAGAGTGGATTGAAGTAATTCAGGGACATGTACTTTGAAAGTTAAGACTGGAAAGGAAGGAAGATAAAATAGTCAGAGGAAATGTTGGTAGAATGAGTTTCCTGGGACCCTTTCGGCAAGACCTTCTCTACAACTGGGGGCCCTGACTGCTTCCTATGCACACACAACAAAAGCCTGGCTTTTTACGAGGAGAGCTTTCTCCTAATGCCATTAAAATAGAATTTACTAAGTATAATTTGGGGGTTTCTTTATCTGCCTTCCTAACTCTAGGTAGGCCTGTTAGATAAATCAAGAGTTGGTCAATTGTGGTGTGTTACACAGTATTGTTTCAGATTTAGTCCAAGAAACCTAAAATTAACCCTGACTGTGACGAGTGTTGCAGGGCTTGAGAGGCCCATACAAAAATGAAGTGTTTGACGTGATTGCTGCCACAGAAAAGCCTTTTCCAAAAGTATATTCATTTTTTGTCCTCTGTCACTTTGACTAACAACATATACTTAAATTACCAGAAATAATACTTCCCTGTGTTATATCCTCCTGTGAAGCTGAAGGCTGCCAGGAATGTGAACTCATTTAACGCCTCTCCCGAGTTAAGGGAGTAAAATGGCAAGCTCCCCTCTCCTTCTCCCTCCCCTCATCTCCCGTCTTCCTCCCTTTCTTTCTCCTTCTCCAGGATTCCTGCTTTTATTTTGTACTGAATTGATTCCAGTACAGTAAGTTCTGTAGCTTCTCTTTCTTCCAGGGTATTTTTTCTTCATGGCTTAGGAATATTTTTTCTCTTTTGAAAATTTTCTTTAACTTTTTATTTATTTATTTATGTGTTTGTTTGTTTGTTTATGTGTGTGAGGGTGTTTACTTGCATATATGTTTGTGTACCACATGCATGCCTGGTACCTGCAAAGGCCAGAAGAGGGTGCTAGATCCTCTGGATCTAGAGTTACAGATGGTTACAAGCAACCATGTGGGTGCTGGGAATTGAACATGTTTCCCAGAAGAACAGCCAGTGCTCTTAACTGCTGAGCCATCTCTCCAGCTCCTTAGTTTGTCCCTTTTCAGTGAGGATTATTTGCCTTGCTGTGGCAGGGGAACTCTGGTGTGAGTTATTCCTACCATGAAGTTGAAAAAATAATCTTAAATTCCATTTAGAAACACACACACCAAAAAAAAACCAGAATAGCCAGACAACCCAGAATGATAAAAGAAATGTTGGAAGTATCACCATCCCTGGTTTTAAGTTATACTACAGAGCTGTAATATAAAAATAGCATGGTGCTGACAATTTTAAGTCCACCAACCTATGGCCACCTGGTTTTTGACAAGGAAGACAAAATACACACTGGAGAAAAGACAGCATCTTCACTAAATGATGCTGACCAAACTGCATAGCTACATATAGAAGAATGAACTAGACCCTCATCTCTCACCCTGCACAAAACTCAATTCCAATGGATCAAGGGCCTTGACATAGACCTGATCCCCTAAACCTTATAGAGGAGAAAGTAGAGACCATGTATGCTTCACCATATAGACATGGCAAAGACTTTTTGAACAGGACCCTGTAGCACAGGCATTAAGTACAACAATTGACAAATGGGACCACATGAAACTAAAAATCTTCTGTACAACAAATTCAAGTAAAGAGGCAAACTACAGAATGAGAGAAAATCTGTACCTGCCAAACACCTGACAGGGGATTAGTATCAATAGTATACAAAGAACTCAAAACACTAAACACCAAGAAAATAAACATCCTAATTTAAAAATAAGGCATGGATCCAAACAGAGTTCTCAAAAGAAAACAGACAGATGGTTGAGGGAGACTTAAAACAATGGTCAATATTTTTAGCCATCAGGAAAAATGCAAATTAAAACTACTCTGAAATTTCATTTTATATCATTCAGAATGGCCAAGATCAAAGAAACAGATGGCAATAGATGTAGACATGGATGTAGGAAAGGGCGAGTATTTATTCACTGCTGGTGGAAGTGCAAACTGGTATAGCCACTAGTTCCTTTTCCCCCTCTTATTCAATATGGGACCTCGGTGCATGGGTTGGTACTCCCAACATTCAGGATGGTGACCTAGACTAGCAGGTCATTCATTAATGACAGGGTCCTGAGAGAGAACCAGGATATCAGAAAGATAAGAAGATAGATAAGTTTGGGATCAGGAAGTCTTGCTTAAGCTATATCTCATGCCAAGCAAACTTATTAAGACGCACAGCATCTTACGTCCTATTCCCAGGGGAGAAATAGGACAAAGTCAGCAGAAACCATCGTACAATGGAACTAAGTTAGTGGGAAGTTATTTAAAAGGATCGCATGAGGGAAACATGGTATCTCAAGAGCACACAGCAGCCTTGGGACTGATTCCCATAGCCCTGTATGCTAGGAAGAGTTGGGTTCTCAGGATCTGAAGCCACAGCTCCCCCAAGGCCCTGGCCCCAGGCCATTACCAGCTCTGCCAAGCATATCCCTGGTCTTAGAGACAGAGCAGTATTTCTTCTCTATACATCAGGTCCTCAGAGAAAGCCTCAGTTAATCAGTCCAGCCTTCACCAGATGGCTCTTTCTTGCTTGAAGGAATGCCCTCATAGACAACAAGAGGTATGCCTCCTCAGTAACTGTAAATCCAGTCAAGTTGATAATGAAGATTAAACACCACAGGTTCCTAAGAATGTCACAGTAACCACCAACCACCATGTGAGCCTTCCCTAGTACTAGACTAGTTTACTTTTGAACAACCAGAAAGTCGTCCTGCATGGTGATAATTATGCGTTCTATTTACCCTCTACACGCACCCCTGCCCTTGTTACTAACAAATGTAGGCAGGTTGTTAGTTTTATTAGCTTTTGATATTGGGATGGCCCTTTTCTCTCTCAGCTATAAATATCTGCTCTGCCTACATCAATTTGAATCTTTTCCCCCTAAGGAAATTAACATTGAAACTGTAGTACAGTTAATTACTATCTAAATTCTACTAAACTGTAAGTCAAAACAAATATAAAACTGTGATTCTATGAAGATAAGAAATCATAGAAAAGAATTCCTTTTTGGGACAATAAAGTCAGATCATGAGCAGAGCATGGAGCTCTTAAATTAGCCTGGGTTGGCTTGATTCTGAAGGTGTGGCCTATGAGAGCATGAGTGTCATCACTTATCTTGGCAAATGTAACCTGGTACTTGTCTCCTGTCTCCAGTGATGATTCCTTCCCAGGGTGAACTCTATGGTTCATGATTATAATGTAGGGATGTCCCCTTTAAATGCCAAAATAAAGAGAGAATCTATGTATTTCTGATCAGTTCAGAGAAGAGCTGAGCTTTATCTGCAAATTCTTACTTTCTCTCTGGTCTAATCTAGACCTTTGACTGCTACAAAAGATGATTCTATGTTGGTCAGTCAATGTATAGATAGGAGAGAGTGTTGAGGACCCTTCAGAAGACTTGGGGTGGGGAGACTAGAGGGAAGCAGACCTATGGCCACAGGACACACGCAGTAGTTTTGTTACTACACTAAGGGAAAGACATTGCCTAGATCAAGGTGTTCATTGATTGGGTAATCATTTTCTGTGAAGAGACCATGTAACCCCGCTGTATAAAGTGTGTTCTTTGCTGTGAAGTCAGCCTCTCCCTCACTTGTAGAGCCTGTTGAATTTGCCTATGTTCAGACTTTTACATCCTGGGGACCACCTACCATTATGAGTGTCTTAACACAAATTTGCCTAATAAACAGAGTCAAGTATAACCAAGTTATGTCTATTATTTCAGCATCTGAAGCAGCTCCTGGAGAATTCACTTATTGGGGTGCATAAAACAGGTCAGCTAGGGGTCAGTCATTCAGTTCATATAACTGTCTATTGAAGGTATACAAAATTCACTGTATTCTTCGAGTTAGAAAGACAAATATATGATCCCTGCTTGTCCAAAGTAATATGAGCACACAGTAAGCAATGATGTGAGCAGTGTAGATTCCTAAGAATAAAGTAGATCAAATACAGCTCATAAGATTCACTCCCAGCTATGTACCCAAGAGAATGAAAGCATACTTCCATCAGAAACATCTGTACAAACACTGAGAGCTGTATTCTTCACAGTAGCCAAAATGTAAAAACAAGCTTTGTGTCCACCCATGGTAAGTAGACTTTACAATGTGATGTAGCTATATGTCACAATAGTACGTGGGTGTGATAAGATTGACATACCAATAGATTCTGTATGATCATGGAGGAATTATGAAATATTATTCTAAAAAAAGATTGCATGTCTCCAATTGTAAAAAGACCAGAATAGAAACCAAAACCAAAACCATGTAAAAGGCAGGAAGTAAACTAGTGTTTGCATAGGGTGGTTGGGAAATGGAGGCAGGATGGTGGGGCTGAAGGACATGGATATGGGATTTCTTTTTTGGAAAATAAAAATGTAAGGTTCCCTGTGGTGATGAGTCTACATACTTTAAATATGTAACCCGCTGGTGAATTGGACAGCTGAGATGGGGAGTTGTGTGTTAGGAGAATGTTATCTCAATAAAGCTGATTGCCTGGGAAAATTAGAGGGACAGACATGGAAGTGGCAAGGAACCGTTCCCTCCCACCCTGCAGAGAGTCAGAGTCGGGAGCACGGACTTCCATGGTTGAGGCAAGGTAGACAGAGTCTGGAAATGAGGTAAGCCTCTCAGTAACCCTGGTAAGGTTGATACTGTTACTAAAAATTGGTTATGGAGCTAATTAAGATGGAACAACTTACAGCTAAAGGGAGAGTGCCCTGTGCTAGAAAGCGGGCAGCTGTTACCGGTCCAGTCCAACAGGCAGTCCAGGGAGTGGAGGACGGTCTTACATCAGAACAGGGAAGCATATTCGCAAATGGAGGAGTTCTCCCATGTGGATAGATCCATCCAGTTCGAGCAGCTAAAGACGCGTGGCAGAATTCCTTCGTCTGTTTTCTGTTTGCAGTGATTTGTGCTGTGTGTTTTCATGTGCTGCTGAATCTTGTGGTCATTTTAATGAGTCGGTAGTAAGTGTGTAGGCATGATATGAAGTGTTCTGTGTGTGATTCCCCAAGTAACCACAACTATCTGGGAATATGAATTCTAACTCTTTATTGCCACCTGATGACAACAAAGAGCACATCCCGGTACAAACTCTGACTTTCCTGGAGACAAGGTAACTCTTTCAGAGGTAGGATTAGGGATTGGTGATACAGAGATGGAAACAAAAGCTTTTTAAAAGGTCTTCTGGCTTTGAAATCAGAAAACAGTTCCTTGAGAGCACCCTTTAAACTTGCTGAAGTCCCCTCCTATAACCACACCACCTAGAAAGCAATATCCTGTCTAGAAAGAAAGCAATTTTGCTTTATTACATTAAGGCATTAGGTGTGTGTTCCCTGTGTCTGTCAGCACTTTGTCCTGTGGCTGCAGCTGCTGTCACGTCCAGTGGCTGTTTCTCAGTATCTGTGGCTTCCAGCCTGATCTCACTGTTTGTGGCTGTCATCACCATCACATACAAGCTGTTGGCCCTGCCACCATCCTCCTGCTGCTAATGGGACTGACTGGCACCTCTCCATGCCACATCAAGGTGCAGATGTTGTCACCCTGCCAGGCTCAGAGCCATCTGACACCCTTTCCTGGCACAGTTCGTCATCACCTTCCCAGCAATGTTGTCAGCTGAGACCAGCATAGCCTGAGCTGGCCAGCCTTTTGATGGAGGGACTGTTGTAGTCACCTTGCTACCTGTGCAGGCTGGTGGCTCTCAACAAGGCTGTGCCTTGGGACTTACAGAATCCTGCATGTTTAGGAGTTACCATAGCAGGTCCCAACAGTCTCTTTACTGGTTTCTGAGATGAAAAGCTATTCTATATAGCTTTAATGGCCTCTTTCTTCTCTGCCCACTTAGGTACCACAGGGAAGCAGTGATCTCTCCTCCTTGACCACTGGGAAAATTAGTGCCAATTTGGAGTTATATGACAGCTGGCATGGTGGCGCACACCTTTAACCCAGCACTTGGGAGTCAGAGGCAGGTGGATCTATGTGAGTTCAAGGCTAGGCTGGTCTACAGAGCGAGTTCCAGGGCAGCCAGAGCTACATAGTGAGACACTGTCTTTGGGAAGAGAGAGAGAAAGAGAGAGATGACCAACTTTTAACAATGCCCATGAGACCCCTAAATTAATGGTAGGTACAATATGGCAGACTTTACAGAGAACCAAAAAGGAGTGAGTCCACAAGTGTTTACTAGTGAACCAAAGACACAGACAGGTGACGCTGTTAGTGGATGGAGTAATAGAGGAAGTGTGCAGAAAGTTTAAGGCTCATCATCAACAGGCAAAAAGGAAGATAGTGAGAGTGGAAAGAAACTGAAAATGGAAGAGTCAATGGAAAGCTGTAGTACTGTTTTCCTCCCCTCCCAAGAGTTAGAAATTTTTCTCTAAAAGATGCCAGTTAGGAAACACAAAGCGCATCCAGACTTCGGATAGGTAGGCCAGTGCTCCAGAATAAAACCTTTCTCATCCAAGACTGAAGAAAAAATGGCCAGACAGTTCAGATCCCATCTACCCTGTTGGCACCTTTTACATCACTCACATCATGCTTCCAAGCACAAGAACATCTTGGTCCAGGGGCTTTTTAGGCACATGAACCTTGCCTATACTTAGAGGACCAGGAGCCAACAATTTGGAATCCCAAGAAAGGATGACAGAAAATGAAAGTAAGGTGAAATTCCTAGAAAACAGTAAAAATGCCTTCTAAGCCAGAAGAAGGTCTCAAAGCTTCATATTAAGGATCTTTTTTTGCCTGGAGCTATGGCTGGAAAACTGGCCTCTGAAATTTCAGAATGCCAGAAGTAAAAACAAGCTACTAAAAGCCCCCCAGAAGGCACAAAAAAGGTCAGGTAGCATCAGAGTTGTGATTGAGCAGTGCCAAGTGCCAGGAGCTAATGGAGCAGTCTTCAGCTCTGAGGAAGAATTGTTGACCCTGGACCTTTTCAGCACAGCAGCCTATTCTGGTAGGCCTATACTTAGAGGACCAGGAGCCAACAATTTGGAATCCCTAACTTCCTTAATCCCTAACCAACTTCCAAACAGTGTCTTAGAAGCCCAACATTCTCTCAGGAGTAGATCAAGATCAGTGCTGCCAGAAGTAATTGTGGCTCATGTCAACAGAATTCAAGTTATGAAAACATTTAAAAGCCATATTCTCTAGATCTATGAAATGTTTGAAAAGCTCAGTGTCATGGCCAAGATGGATCTTTCTCATCTGCTAAGATGCTTTCTTTACATTGTTTTTTCATTTTATGTGAATGTGTGATTTGTCTGCATGTATATCTGTGCACTATGAGTATAGAGAGCCCTCAGAGGTCAGAAAAGGTATCAGATCCTCTGGGACTAGAATAGCAAATGGTTATAAGCTACTATGTAGGTAGGTACTGGTAATCAAATCAAGACCCTCTACACTGTTAGGATGCTTTTGACTGCATGTAGCAGAAACCCTGACTTGAAACTTTTTCTAGGCAGTCTCAATGTTTCCCAGTCTGTGCTCCCACTCCTGTGCTCAGGTGCTGTACTGCAGGTGATATGCAAGCCTACTTCAGTCTTGTGCCTGTGCTTATAGTTACATATGACCACACCTGACCAAAATGTACATTTCAAAAGGAGAGATTCCCTCTCCTGTAATTTAAAGTCCCAAGGTAGTCTGGCTTGAAGGTCTGCTACTCATTGTCCTATTGATGTCATTAAAGAACCAGGTTCATGCCATCTCTCTGCTCTTCCTCCTTCTGGAAGAGCTTCATCCCAGAAGCTTCCCCTGTGGTCTGAGGTTAGCTCATGAACACCCAAGTGTCAAAAAACATCTCATGGAAGATGAGTGTTTCCTTTTCTGTGTTTTATTTTTGCCAACAGGAAAACATTTTCTAACAGTCCCTAGACTGATTTCTCGTGACTCTTACTGGTCAAATTTCATCCCATGCACATCCCAGTCTATCTGCTAGCAAAAATGGAAGATGCCTCCTCAAAGCCGATCCTCAGTAGACTGGATTAGGTGGGAAGTCCCTGGGAACAGCAATGTCTGTCTACCTCAACATGACCGTAAGGTCTACACAAGTTACCTTAACTGATTGCTACTCATGCCAGCAGACCGTCCAAAACATTGTTTTCTGTGTTAGCCTGGTACTCAATCATGGAACTAAATCAGAATAAAAAGGACATGGCCAGTGTCTAGTTTCTTTGTTCAGAAATCCTCCCTTGAAATACAGGTTAATAATGTGTCAGCTCAAGATCCTCAGAACTTCTGAATGAATTTTTTTCTTTGAGTAATCATCTGTATATAAGTCATATATGTTAAAGGATCTTTCATCTCTTTCTGTAATCTATCAATTTGTATGCTATGTGGATGCTATAGAGATAGATTCTTGTTTTGTCTTCACAGGGCTGGTGGTTGGCCCAGGCCCCTGAATGTGCTAGCACATGCATAACCACCACAAATTTCCCAAGCTTTTAATGTTTTACTACATCTCCATGGCTCGGAGGTACCCTATTTACGCTCTAGGCAAATGTGAGGGTTACCACTGCAATAGAAAACAGCCCAGTGGGCTGGAGAGATGGCTCTGTTTAAGAGCACTGGGTCCTCTTCCAAAGGACCCAGATTCTATTCTCAGCATCCAGAGGGTGGCAAACAGTCTGTAACTCCAGTTCCAAGGGATATGTCGCCCTCTTCTGGCCACCGTGAGCACTGTCCAAGCATGATGCACAGACATACATGCAGGTAAAACACTCATAAAATAAAAATTTAAGAATATTTTTAAGAAAACAGTACATATACAAAGAGGAGGTGATTCACTGTCCAGTCTTCTTCCTATTGTACTATGCAGGGGATACCTAGCCCTTGGTTCCCCAGTTTTTATATTCTTTACAGAAGGCTGATATTATTGGAAAGTGAGTCAGATTAGGGGCAAGGCAAAGGAATTTAACTCTCATTGAAGCGTGAATATAGCAACAAGAAGAGAGATGAAAAGCAGAAAGGATAAAGACCAAAGGGAGATGATAGCCGTGCTTTTGAGTATGTTTCTCAATCAAAGAGCAGGCTGCTTTCACTGTGTGCCCTGAGCTGCATCCTGCTGAGCCCCACTGAAGGCGCTTTGGTGGGATGGCTTCCTCCCAAAAGGAGACCAGGGCAACTTTATTTCTTTACTGAAACACTTTGAATTATAAAAAGAAATCAGGTGATCAAAAGGTATGAGATGGTGGATAAAATATGTTGTAAGATTCTAATTCAATAATCATTGATTCTCTAGCATTTTCTCCTGGCAGAGAGGTGCAGAGGAGTTCAAGTTAGCATCTTGGTTACTCATGACATCAGTTAGTAGAGACAAGGGCTTGCATTGGCTTCTGCATTCTTCTCACCCCACCAAGGCCGTGAGACTGAGCAACCCCTGCAGCTCTGGTACCCAAAGCTTTATGAATGTTGCCACTAACATTTAGGCACAGTTCAGAAGTGGATTGCCCCATCCCTCCTCTGGAGCACTCCTGGTCCTGAAACTCATCGTCCTGGTCTATTGGCATGTCTTTGGATGAGAAGTTCTAGATCCTGTCTGTGGAACAAAGTGCCACAGCAGAACAGAGCAGGGTGTCCCGACTCACCTGCTCAGGTTTCCTCTGATTCAGAATCAAGGGGATTCTCTAAATGCCCAGAATGAAGAGATGACCCTCCCTCCTCTGTCTGCCCTTAAAAGGTCAAATAGGAATGGGTCTCCTTTACCTCCCTGCCACAGCTGTACAATGGAGCAGATGTCCCCTGGCTTGAGGCAGAGAAGCAAGCGCCAGCTAAGCAGTCACAGTGTAAATTGTGAGGGAGTAGCTCCCCTGACAGGTGAGGGCTGTTGACATCCAGCAGAGACAAGGCAAACTGCCCCCCCCCCCCCCCCCGCAACTTCCACAGGGCAGATTTAGGATGTTAACATGCAACCTAATGTGCTTAAGCCTGGGACTTCTCCCATGGAAAGAGCCAGTGAACACAATAAAAGTCTTAATCTTTTATTAGTTCCAGGGATGTGTTAGGGATTACAGAATAAAAATATTTCCCCAAATGTGGATGGATACTCTGGGCACCTCCGTCTACATGTCTTCTCTTTGAGAACCCCTATGTAAAGTCAGGTATTAGGAGCTGCTGGCCCCTCTGGTTTGTTTTATATCCTTTAAATTGCCTTAAGGTGCCAAGCTGAGTCATGTGGATAAGTTAATATCTTTGAGAAATCATTTGGTGCTATGTTAATTTTATTCTCTCTGAGTGCCTTCTGACTTGGCATCTCTTTCCAGATCTTGGCCTTGTAGCTGACACTCACCTCTGTGATAGACTTCCCGTTTCCTGCCCTGGGTTTGTCCACTGTACTCCATGCTTTGCAGACCCTCACTCCCAAGGTGGTGGTGTGAAGGCCAGACTTAGCAGACAGGTGGAGCACAGGCAGAGGCCTGTCTGCATCTTCTCCTCCACAGTATCAAGGAGCTCTTCCATGACCCGTGGGTTGTGGGTGAAACAGAATCTTCCTAGGACTTCACGGGTCTACATATGAGAGTGCAGAGAGACATGTTGGTTACACCCAGCACACTCAAAGCACTGAGCACATATGTGTAAAGACACATGCAAGTGTCTTTGTTCCATTGTCCCATATTCTGTCTGGCCTTATCTTGCTGGGTAAGATCTGCCCAACTTATATTTTTACCCCCTTCTGCTTCCTTCTGGACTAGATAAAAATCCAGACTAATGAAGAGTGTATAACGTAAGACCTAGATAACAGGTAGGAAGATGGGCCGGGGAGATCATTTAGTTAACAAAGTGCTTGCCTTGAAAGCATAGGGACTTAAATTCAATGCCAAAGCCTATGTAAAAATGCTGGCATGATGATGGACTTTTCTTAGAGTCAAGAAGATAGAGACAGGTGTGTCCCTGAGGATAGCTGGAAATTTCCAGATCATCAAGAGAATTTGTCTCAAAAAGAAAAAAAAAAGGCACTGAAGGTTGTCTTCTGGCTTACATATATATACACATACACATGCACAAACTTGCACATAAGAATGAACAGACAAACAGAGACACAAAAAGATTAGATAGGAAAATGGGCTTATAAGCATTTATATACGTTCATTTAGCTATGGTGCATATCATGTAGAAAAGATAAGTATTTGGATGCATGCATACATGTACATGTGTATGGTAGTTGAAATATAAAACATGCAGTCCTTGGAGTGCATGGTAGAGCTTCAGGAATCCATAACGCCTGGTGATCAGATCAAAATCTGTTAGTATACATGTGCATTTTCTTGTGACAATATAGTTGTGCCTCTAGAAAAATTTCAAATGATGCTATGGGATTTCAAATCCCTTCTCTTTGGCCCTCTGTGTTTACTCTCATTCTTGTCTTTGAATCAAAGAGCCAGGGATCAGAGCATGTAGCCACAATGCAACCTTCCAAGCCTGGTAGCATGCCCTGCTGCCACAGCCCCCCATCAGAGTCCTCCATTTGGCTCTTCACACCCCTCCAGCCTTTCACATATCATTTTGCTTAGCTATCCCAAGAGAAGGAACAAATGTGAGGTGGAGCCACAGAATGCAAGGGCTCTCATTTCCTGAAGGGTTTAGGCCAAGAAGATTTCAGGGTCTTCTCTGTGTAAACAAGTCCACATGTCTAACTTTGCCAGTCCCCTGCTTTCAGGAGAGGAGTCTGGCTAACTCCTGATGCTGGGTCATCATTCTTACATAGTCCTAGCTGTTCCTCACCCAGGCCCTCAGCTCTTACTAATGGACCGCAGGCTTATCTGCTTTGATTCTGCTTCTCTTTAAAAGAAGCTTCAAAATCTGCCAGAGCTGAACCTAGGTCCAACCCCGATCTTTCAATTCCACAAGTCGCCAACACCCTCCTCCACAAGTCGCCAACACCCTCCTCCATGGACTGGCTTACAGTAACTCTTTCTCTCTCTCCTCTAAATGGTTCTCATTCCCAACCCTGTGTTACTGTTCCTCTGCTGCTCTCTCAGATCTAAAATAAAGCATCCATCTTGAGCTGGAGGATGACTCAGCCATTAAAGGCTAGGCTCACAACCAAAAATATAAAGCATCCATCTTTCAATCAAGGCCCATGCTTTCATTCTCTTCCCTTCAGCCTTCTTTTTTAATGAGGTTGGGATAATCATCCCCATATTTTTCAGCTAACTTTTTGCTCACTCCTTAGGGTAACATGTTTATAAATACTATACACAGCCCATACTTCTCATACATAACCAAATGACTTCCCCCATTATTTATCCTGGAATCTGCTGTTCCCACTGGTCTCAGAGACCCTTTAGTGTGACTTAGGGTCCAACCTCCAAGCCTTTGTTCTGCCTGGTCTACTTTTCTTAAACTTACACCCTTCAAAACACCTGGAAGTCCTTATTCTCTTCTAAAATGATTGAGCATTTCATTTTTATGTTCTCTGAAGTCTTTAACATATTTCTTGCATTTCCTATAATGTTTGCATGTGGCCTATAGTAGGTATTTGATAAATAATCATCATTTCAAAGATAAGTCAATATCTAAGAGTGACAAATGTCTATCTTGGGAAAAGTGCCTAACAATAAAGGCAAAGTCATCACAGCACACATTATTACTAAAGGGTAGCAATTATGAGGGCAATGAAACTCACTTATAACATTGTCAGTACTCGTATATGTCAAGCAAACGAAAGACGTAAGCATGTTTAAGGCTAATGCTTCTAAGATGCAGGCAGTTTGATATGGAACCTCAGCATAATAGCATTGTTGATCAAATTTCATGGTCCCTGTGCTTGGCCCCTTAATTGGGTGGTTATTTGCCATAGACTGCAGGAGGCCTCCCTTTGCTGCACTGTTCAAGGCAATGACATGAACTGCTGTGTGCCATTACCTCTGTGAAAGCAGCTTTCTTCCCCCCCTCAACGTGACAGTAAGTGCCACCCAGTTCCTGTGTCCACCTCCACCTGTGACGATGTTGTCAGATGTCTGTGGATGCTTTCATTCCAGTTGGCCCTAAGGGGAAAATTTGCCATTGTAATTGTTGTCCATGAAGAACAACACAAACTGCTTTAGTCAGCAAAAATGTATGTCCTCTTTATTTATTTTATGCTGAATTGCTGACTCTTCTTTAAATCCAGTGGTTATTTTTCAATTCTTTAATTTATGTATGGGTCAAAAAGAAAAAAAATCACTGAATAGTTTTAACAAATAATATAAAGTTTAGGTTTTTTTTTTTACTATATGCAGTAAAAATGCAAATGTGTGTGGCTTATTTGCAAATGTGGGCATTAATAACTGATATTTAAATAGGCTAGATTAGCAATTTTACTGATACATTTCAGATATTTTTCCCAATAATTTTACACACTCAAAATCAATTTGAATACAACATGTAAATTGAATTTAATTTTTTGATAGAAAATTGTAGTTATCAGCTTGAACCATTAAATTTACTGTTTAATATATGCTTTCCAGCTCACTTGGTTAGAATTTCATTGCTCCTTATCTATATAAATTTAATTAGGCTTGATATCATCAGTATATTATAGAACTAATTAAAGATTTAGATAAGTGCTGAGGGGGCTTATTGAAAACTCCATAAAGTTCCATTTGGAAAATGAGATATTCCTCCTCTAGTCATTGTGAGGAAAGGAAACAGCAAGAAGTATCTCTTGCAGTATTTCTGAAAAATTATTTAACTGGATTTAATGGACTCATTCTATTCTTTGAAGAGCTTTTTAATTACTCTGTATCTGTGTGTAGTCCAGCAACAGCTACAGTCTTTATTTAAAGGCTTTAAACTCCTCATCCCCCTTTCTCCCTTGAGCTAGCCATCTGTTTGCATACAGTGAGCGTGTGTGTGTGTGTGTGTGTGTGTGTGTGTGTGTGTGTGTGTGTGTCTGTCTGTCTGTGTCTGTCTGTCTGTCTGTGATTGTGTCTGTGTGGATGTGCACATACTAGTGGGCAGAAGAATAAACCACATTGTGATCACAGAGTCCATGGGGGATTTACTGGGAAGTCTGTCAGTCCTCACAAGTAGAATAAATCTACAAGTTCAGAGTGCACCTGCCGTAAACATGATGGGGAAGGAGAACAGATAAGCACCCAGCCCATCCCTGGAAAAAGATGAGAAACCCTTGGCAAAGCTTGGGTGCCCACTTATAGACTCTGCTGTTCTGGGTGAAATCATCATTCTGTAGAAACCACTTTTGAATTCTCCTGTATCTGCATCTCTGCAATAGAGTAGAAAGCAGATTAGTTTAAAAGACTGTGATTTCCACTAAGTGCTTTGTGTCTTCATTACAAAGCACAATAAAGCTTTTTATTACAATGAAGCTGCCATTACATCCAATTGAATATACACTGAAATAAAGCTGCATCACCCACATTTCCCAGCACACTCTTTGCTTTTCTCAAAGCTGTGTGTGTGTGTGTGTGTGTGTGTGTGTGTGTGTGTGTGTGTGTGTACACCAGCTGAGTGACACATGCATACTAGAAAAATAAAGTAAAAGAACAAATAACAAATGGGGGCCATCTGCAGCCCATCGTACTGCCATTTAGTCCAGAGGCCCCAGGGAATCCAGGGAAGCAGATAGATTGCTGTGAGCTAGCAAGCTCTAATGGAAGGTTACAGGCTTCAGGCTCAGGAGATGCAGATTTAAGTCCAGCCTCACACTGATGAGCTGTGTGACCCAGGGCTTCATCTCTTCATCTCTCTGCATAAATTGCATTTCCTGGAAAATGGAAATAATATTAATAATGCTGCCTCTTTTCCTTCTCCTGCCCTCCTGTGGATTACAGTGGTTTTAGATGCCAGCTCTTGTACCTAATTCATTTAGGTCTCCAGAAATGGAAACTGAGGCACACTGGGATTGAGAAGCAAGGTAGTGGGACAAGGCCTGGAAGAGGCACATCAGGAATGTCACACTGTGTGTGCACTGCCACTTGGAATGTGAAAGAGCAGACAAGCATCATCTTGAGGACATGCTGGCTGCCCTTGCTGGAGGTGTCTCCCCTCAAGTGACTAGAATACATCCCCCACAGGTTCCCTGGTTCATAAATATTCACACACCCCAAGCCTGAGAAATGTTCTGCAGAAACATTTGGGTCACAAACTAATGTTTTGTGTTTTGCCACATTTGAAATGTTTTCTCTCTGAAAACATTAGAAATGTATGCCAGTAAACCAGACTCCCAGCAGCAACATAAGACTGAAGTGAAGATACATTCAGATGCTTGCTTTAGGACATTCAAGGCAAAGCTGTCTCCTGCTGACCCAGAAGAACATCACCCAGCATCACCTTACCCTTTGGCATTCTTTGACTTGAAACTGCAGAAGGTGCAGTGAGTGGTGCTGTGGTTCTGAGTGAGTGTATGTAGAGTCTGGCTGAGAATGTAGAGCCTTGGCCGAGGAGGAAGTGTGAGTGTGGAGGCAGGAGGCAGGCCAGGCAGTATCCCTGAAGTGGGTGGGCAGGGGTTTCTTTGTTGCCCCCTCCTTTTCCCCACACTCCCCACCATGACTTCTGTAGTGACAGTGTCTAGCACTGCTCTGGTCGTGATGGGACCTGGTCTCGTCCTGTAGCCAGCAACTTGAAGTCTAGGTAGAGTAGGTCAAATTCTACCTCTATTTCTGACCATGGATTTCTTCAACTAACTCATCCAGCCACTGGATGGAGCATAGTGGAAAAGAGGGTCAAAGAAAGGTGGTCAGTATGTGCTCCAGGAGCCCTTATCTCCACCTTCTTCCCCTGTAGTGTTCTTCCTGACATGGAGGTCATAAGAGCAACATGTTCGTGACAGAGAGGCTACATACATTCTGTCATGAACATGCCCACTGGACCTGATAAAGTACTTTATAATTTCCTAAAGTAAACTGAAACTCTGATTGTGAAGGCTACAAGTACAGGAAATGAAACAGTTTCAGCTCTGTCCTACCGACCACCTTTGGTTGTATTTGAGAAAAACTAGCTCAGGCATTCAAGGTGTTTTTGTTACCTTTTGAATGACTTCTTTTCCTTTTAGAGATCATCAGATACAGTCTTTAAAAAATCTATATCCTCAGTACTGGAGAGATGCCTCAGCAGCTAAGAGCATATGCTGCTCTTTCAGGGGCTCAGGTACCAGTAACATCAAGCAGCTCACAACCACCTATAATTTCAGTTCAGGGAGTTCTGTGCCCTGTTTAGGCCTCTGTAGGCACTGGAATGCACATAGTGCACACATATCCATGCAAACAAAGACAGGTATAACATTTTTAAATTTTTAAATCTAACCTCTAAGATCTCAGACAGCCTTGTTCTCCAGTCTCCTCTCTGATGGGTGATGGTGCTCTGCATGCTGTAAATGTGTCATTCCTATTGGTTGATAAATAAAATGCTGATTGGCCAGTAGCCAGGCAGGAAGTATAGGCAGGATAAACAGACAAGGAGCATTCTGGGAAGAAGAAGGCTGAGTCAGGAGTCCCCATCCAGACACAGAGGAAGCAAGATGTGAAGGCAGAACTGAGAAAAGGTGCCAACCATGTGGCTAAACATAAATAAGAATTATGGGTTAATTTAAATGTAAGAGCTAGTCAATAGCCTAAGCTAGTGGTGAGCAGTTTTAATTAATATAAGCCTCTGTCTGTTCAATTGGGTCCAAGCGGCCGCAGGACAGTGGGAGCCAGGCAGGACCAGAAAAACTTCAGCTACACCTCTCTACTGCTGTCTCAACTATATAGACTTTGTTACTCCTGGCTGTAAGTAGGGGTCTGAAGGTCATCGGTGCAAATGGCCAGATAATTACAAGATGTGTCTGTGATCTAGGAGCTGCACCACACTCACACTGATAGGTGTTTGCATTACCATAGTACCTTCCAGTGTCCCACAGGGCTGCCACAGAGGTGACCTAGTCTCCTGATAGGTAAGCAGTGTGGTCTCCTTAAGCTTGATTCTGTTTCTAAACTGTTTTCTCATAGGCCAACTCAGAAGTTTAAATAGAATGCACTGTGGAGTTGGGGCATATATATGTTGTTATATAATCAAAATTCTGTCTCAGTGCTGGTGACCAGGTGACCTTAGGCAGGTAGTGGCCCTTATGAGCCTCTTCGAAGTCAGGTGTGCTTGAAAAGAGTGCAGCAGGAGAAATTGTCGATGCTAATTGCTCCCTTAATTAATGTCCTTCCTAATTATGAACATTAAGACAATCATTACTGCATCTTTGGCTCAATTATGTTTCTATTACTCTGTAATTATACACACAGAACTGTCCCAGTTCACACCCATTTTTTCTAGTAAGGGTTATCCATTATTTGTTACCATAAAGTTTTCTTGAGAACAACAGTGCACAAGGCTGCCAGTCACTTAACCCACACCAGTGTGGAGGCCTGTGAAATGGCTTTCGTGCATTTTGGGGTGCTTAGTGAAAGTGTCTCCACATCTGTCACTTTGGGAGATCTTTGCTGCAATTACCGAAGGGAAGCACCAAGCTGCAGCCAGTGTCCTGATTAATGGGTGAATCCTCGCAGCAGTATTGGCTGCCGACTAATGTCTTCTGTGTACTTAAGTCAGGGTTGGAGTTCATAAAATTTGCATTTTTGTAATAGCTTTATTGAGTAATAATTTACATCCATAAATATTAACCCTTTTAAAGTGTGTAATTCACTGGTTTTTAGTGTAGCCAGAGTTGTACAGCCATCATCACTGGCTAATTTTAGAATATTTTCATTGCCCCACAAAGAAACCCTGTATCCATTAGCAATCACTCTTCATTCCTCTGCAAACCCTACCCCTGGCAACCACTAATTACTTTCTGTCTCCTCTGGACATATCATACAAATGGAATTATGCAATAAGTGGTCTTTTACAGCTAGCTGCTTTCAATTAGCATCGCACTTTCAAAGTTCAAAACATTAGCATTTCTTAAAGTTACAGTATGAAACTGACTGAGTTAAAAAGTGTATCCAGGGACCCACCCCAACATCTGACCTTTCTCTTTCCTTTCTGGTTTGTGTTGTTTGTTTGTGGGGGCAGAGCATAGGGAGTAAGAAGCTAATGTGGTTTTTGTTCTTATTGTAGATTTTGCAGAGTTGGAGGTGGATCAGGGCTCCTGTGTGCTTGGCAAGCATTCTAACCCTGAATCACCCCCACCCCTGTGTTTGTGTTTGGTTGATTATGGGTTGTGTTGTTTGTTTGTTTTATGGAGAAGGGGTGGGTGTTGTTTCATTTTGAAACAATGTCTCCTGATATAACCCAGGCTGGCCTTGAACTTACAGTGAAGCCAAAAATGACCTTGAACTCCTAAATCTTGTGCTGTCATCTTCCCATATGCTGAGATTAGGGGAATGTGCCACCGTGTTTGGTTGTTGTTGGGGATTTTATGTTTGTTTCGTTAGTTGGTTGTTGTTGCTGTTTGGTGCTAAGGATTGACTCTCGGCCTCCTATATGCTAAGCAGACATTCTGCCTGCTATATCTCCAGCCCCTGGGAACATGTTTTTATTGAAATGTAACATACGTGAATAGAATGCAGAAATCTGAAGTATGCAGCTTGATTATATCTTAGGATGTGAATGTCCCCTAATTAGCATTGTCAGGTGCTAAATATCAAATTACCCCCCCCAAAAAAGGTGTCCTTTGGCCGCTCCCACGTGTCTCACACCAGGCATTTTCTATCTGCTCAGTGTTCTTCTGGTTTGTTAGTGTGCATACACATCGGTGCATGCCAGTCAAGCCTTGGGTCTGCCCTCTTCCACCGTGGAGCAAGCCCTTCCCAGCCCTTCCCACCTGGGTCTCCTCCTTTCATTACCATTGGTTCCCAGGGGAAATAAAGCAGTGCTAAGCACTCCAGAGCTCTCCACACACACTGTGTCCTTTCTGCTAATCTGAGCCAGCTGCCCAGCCTTTGTGTTACCTCCTTGCTTTTGTTGCTGGACTTCCTTTCAGACAACAGAGATCCCTGACATCACATCAAAGTGGGCAGGGCACACATAACCTCTCCTGTGTGCCTAGGTCTACAGGGGACCCAGGCAAATAGCCCTCTCTGAAGTCACTAGGTTATCTTTAAATCTGATCAAAATTGTATTCAATTCCATGCCTATTTTGCTCTTCACAAATAATAGGTAATTTCTTAAAGAAAGTAAGGTTTCAGTTTAAAATTACTTTTAGTCTTTGAAAAACAAAAACAAAAACTGGGTGTGTCCTGAATAAAAGAAATTGAAAGGAAAGGATGTGACTGCTCCTAGGTATGGTGGAGGAGAAAGTTTATTGTAGATAAAAGGGAGAGTATGGCCAGAAGCAGAGACATCAGAGAGTCCAGAGTGAGCCATGTAGGAGAGGAAGAGGGGAGAGGAGCTTCCAACCAAGAGGGTCAGCCTGAACCAAGAGAGTGACCTAACCAAAATGGCTGGATCATGTAGAGAAGGGCAGCTGGGGGAAGGGGAACCCTGATCCTGAGCTGGAGAAGTTTAGGGTAGGGGCCAGGATATGCCAGCCGCCAGCCTTACCCTGGAACAAGTAGGGACTGAAGGATGCAGGGGAACCTGGCAGCCAGGTCTGCTTTGATATGTTAAATAGGCACCTCAGCCATTTGTCCCAGAGTTTTAGACTTAACATGTCCTAGGTATAGGTTAGCATTAAGCAGGTAAATAGAGGCTTACAGTTTGCTCACACTTCCTCACAGTTGCCCTCATTCTATAGAAGAAATGCAAATGCTATATAAATTTCCTCCCATCAAAGATCCTTTTGTTTATATATAGACTTAAGAGAGTCAATGAAAAATCCTAGTATTATTACTCTTTTTGTATAGAAGGGCCTTAAAAAATTGTCATTCTGTTCAAAGAGTTATCCCCAACCTGTGACTCTTAAGATGTATTTGCCTGTAGTCAGTCTTAACCAACCCATGTTCTTAATCATCTCAGCCCATGGTACTAGTTCTCTTACTGAGAAGAAAAAAGAAGATGCAGAAAGATTAACAAATTGTCCAAAGTCAGATAAAGCAAGGCTACCCAGTGTGTGCATATACACTGACAGATGAATAAATATGTAGTCTCATATCTTTTGACGAGAATGAGGCCCGTGAGAGAGAACCTTACTTATCCATAGGCTGACCAATGAACAGAAACGGACTACCCCTTGTCCCTTTGCTCCCATTTGATGCTGCTTCTGTGTGGCTCATGGTACAAAATGAAAAAGAACTACAACATGCATCAAAGAAAGGATGACCATTGCCTCTTTGCCCTAAAACAGCCCTTGTTTTTATAGTCCTGGCCTCCCCACCATCTATGGCTGGACTGGTTCCCATGAAAGCAAAGGTTAGACTTCCTCCTGCCGTGGTCATGCGGGCCTGTCTAAGATGGACCTCCTTTTGTTGTGATTCTAATTTCTCTAGAGTCCATTATGTGTTTGTACTTCTTTGTTGCCGTTCACAGCCCTGCCCAGTTTACTAACATCTGCCCTTTCCTCTGCTCCTTTTCTTCCTGCACACTAATGAAAGCATAAGTGAGAGCAGTTGTGAAGCCAGTGTCCTCAGTGCTCAATGATGCTTCCTTCTCCAAAGCTGTAGACTTGCATTTCTCATTACCCTTTGTTGGGTTTGCTGCCTGTGTCCTGTCATGGGCAGCCATTCAGAATCAATTGGTTTTACTAGTTACAATTTTTAGACTCACTGTATCAAACAGTTTGCTGACAGCCAAATATGTATCACCCACAGTGGTTTTTTCACCCACCAAATTCACAGTTCCCACAGCTATCCATCACATTTGTCAGAGTCTTTGGGTCTTTAATTAAGCCCTGCTGGATACTGTACATACTTCCATTAGCTCCCTCCTCTTTACTCCATTACTTTCCTAATTGACATCCATCCTGAGTCACGTGTCCTTGAATCTCAGGTGGCCCATTTTGTAGCTTTGGTTTATTTAGGTTTTCTCTCCTTCATAAATAACCCAAGTGTTTAGTTAATACAACCTCAAGTGTTTGCTATTGGGACCTGCTGATTTGCATATGCTTGCACTTCTCAAATAATTGTGGATTTCAGAGGGGGCTGGGTTTCCTCTAGTAACTAACTCTCTCTCTCTCTCTCTCTTTCTCTCTCTCTCTCTCTCTCTCTCTCTCTCTCTCTCTCTCTCTCTCTCGTGTGTGTGTGTGTGTGTGTGTGTGTGTGTGTGGTCTCATGAAAGTTGGAACTATTGATCCTCCTGCCTCTACTTCCCAAGTGGACAATTGCACGTGTGTTCCACCACACCCAGCTGCCAACCATATTTTCCCCAATGGAGACCTATTAATCATGAAATAGATGGTCTTTGTTTCAACAAAGCAGAGAAATCCCCTAACAGTTTTGACAAGTGTTCAAATTTCTAAATGGAAATGACAGGCTGAGTGAGTGTCCTTAAGAGTCCAACAAATGATATCTGAGTAGCAGCAAGAGAATGATAGTGGGTTGCAGCAGACCATCCCATTACCCTCACCCAGCCTGTCTTGACAGTTGTGAGGGGGACTGGAATTGCCATAACTGTCATCTGCTATAATCAAGCCATTACCTTGGTCTCTTCAGCACAAGGCTCTATCTAATGAGAGTGGTTTCTGAGCGAAGCCATGAGATCCCGTGCACTTCCACGATTTGTCTTCCCACATAGCTCCAGGTAGGCAGAATCTCCACATTATAAATTCAGAAGCCAAGATTGCTATACATACATAGCTCAGCAGTACAGCCCTTGCCTAGAATGCATGAGGGGCTCCAGGTTCAGTCCCCAGCATTATAGTAGATAGGTAGGTAGATGGACAAATGGACGGATGGACAGATGGGTAGATAGATGCAGAAACCATAAGTTCATTAATCCACTCACTTCTCCATCCCATCCTTAATATTAATAATTACTTGACCCCAAGCCCTGGTTTTTGTCTCTTGTCTATGGCCCTCTAACCCTTCTATCATTTCCCAAGATCAGTACATGAGGAATGGCCCAGGCCAACAGGTAGACTAGCAAGCCCTGGCTTGGCTTGACTTTAAATTTAAACATTGACTTCTGCCATGGATACCTTTGACCTAGGCCTAGATAGATGTTATTTTTAAGAGCAAATAAAAGAAGCCTCTTGGAGCCTAGGACCATGCTTTCTATGTGAGGTTGTCATTTGTAGTATCACTGGACTTCTCAGCATTGGTAACAAGGTCCATTCATTTGTAGTATCACTGGACTTCTCAGCATTGGTAACAAGGTCCATTCATTTGTAGTATTACTGGACTTCTCAGCATTGGTAACAAGGTCCATTCATTTGTAGTATTACTGGACTTCTCAGCATAGGTAACAAGGTCCATTCATTTGTAGTATTACTGGACTTCTCAGCATTGGTAACAAGGTCCATTCATTTGTAGTATCACTGGACTTCTCAGCATTGGTAACAAGGTCCATTCATTTGTAGTATTACTGGACTTCTCAGCATTGGTAACAAGGTCCATTCATTTGTAGTATTACTGGACTTCTCAGCATTGGTAACAAGGTCCATTCATTTGTAGTATTACTGGACTTCTCAGCATTGGTAACAAGGTCCATTCATTTGTAGTATCACTGGACTCCTCAGCATTGGTAACAAGGTCCATTCATTTGTAGTATTACTGGACTCCTCAGCATTGGTAACAAGGTCCATTCTCCCTTTGAAGCAGCACCTTGCATTATCTTTGAAAAGGTACTACTTCTGTTGCCTTACTTAAAGATGAAAAAGCCATGGGGCCTCTGAATTATTTTTCAGCTTACACGAGCAATTGTAAGATTCTAGTCTATGAAATATAGATAATACACAATTTAAGATTTTCTTACTAATTAGTAAACAGTCTGTAGCTTTGTGACTGCCAGAGGGCAATATGCTATGTGTCTTTTTTTCAACCTGTGATATTAGACAAATTATTTTTTAAAATTGAAAACTCTCCAAAGTGCTATCCGGTAAACTATTTTAATTGAAAAGACTCTAAACTGCTATTCAGCACAGCACAGCTCTCCTTAACCCAGGTTCACCTTTTGATAATCAAAAGAACATTTACAGAAGTATGAGACAAACACAATTATGAAAGTAAAATGAAGGACCTAAATAAAAAATCACAGAACAAGAGGGTAATTCTATTCACTCTTTCATATTTCATTATTTGATAACATCAGACGATGAATCCATCAGAATTGCTTTGGCAAGTGCAAACAAAAATGGTCCTGATCAATATTTATTAAAACCTTCAGAATGGGAGAAGGACTTGAGCTGACTTCTTAATGTAGTAAATAATTATTCATATTAATGGGCTTTGACCAAAGGCAGTGCCAGACCAAAGAGACACAGTTTTAATTGTACTGAATTTAAAATACAGATTGTCCTCTAGCTCTGTTGTAGAAACTTTAATTTAAAAAATTATCTGATGTAGTAAAAAGTGATGTGGGATTTTATAAATGTATTCCAAAGGTGGTGTGAGGACAAAGTTGCTAGCTAAGATTATGGGGAGGCATTCTCCCCATCTCAGTGACTGGAACAGGAGTGCTGCCATCATCTCAGCAGTGACAGGGATGGATGGACTCGGTGGAATTCCTTTGCTGTAAGAACTGCATTTGCTGAAGAGAAGTAAAGCTCTAGCTGCAGCCGCCCATCAGAAGTGCTGAGCTATGGTACCTTCCCAAGAGGAGGAGTAGGCACAGCTGGCATGAACTTTGAACTCTCCAGGAGAGACACCCCAGAATTGTGAAAGTGTAGAGGTTATCAGAATAAGGCTGACAAGTAACTGTTTGTCCACCCCCACCTCTTCCCCAGCTTTGGAGTCTGGGGTCCAGCTTTGGGCATCACACTTCAGGAAGTGCTCTACCACTGAGCTACATCCCCAGTCACTTAAGCAGTAAAAATGAGTAAACGAACCACCAAAAAGACAAAGCAGACCTTGCAAACATAAAATCCCAAATTGTACCTACATCTGGAATGATTATCTTCTGTCATCAGCTAAGGGAATATGAGCAAAGTCTTTTCTAAAATCTCTTCTACATCAGCATGCCCCAAACAAAAAGCAGGGTAATCTGTTGAGTATTAAAGTCCATCCCAACATAAAATACTCATTTAAGCCTGCCATTAACTGCCTGAAACTTATTTAGCTTTTCTCTACTTTTTCTCATTCCTGAAATGGAAATAACTTCGCTGCATTTCAAATTAAAATTTTCAATCATGTCTGTAATAAACTCTAAGCTCTTTGAAGGAGAAGACAAATAAGAACAATTATATTGTATTTTAATACACTAATATATTCTTCTGATACACAGGATTATCATCTTCTTTATTATTGGTCTGGAAAGTATCTGAGCTAAGATTATACTTGTTGAGAGTGTTTGCAGATCAACTGCTAATGTGCTTGCCTACCATTGCTTGGCAACAGTTAGTATCAGTGATCCTGATGGCAGCTCCAGGATGTGAAAGAACCAAGCAGGGGTAAAATCAAAAAATGCCACCAGTGCTTACAGAGCACCTGCCATAGCCTTTCAGGTTTTTACACGGGGAGCAGATGACAGCATTTGTCCAAAGGCACATGGCCAGTTAAGATGGCTTGCAAGACAACCAGAACCTCTGCCTGGTTGCTGAGTAAGCCTCCCCACTGTAGGAGGCCCCTGTCAGTTATTTATAGGAGGATTATCTGGTTTATGGATGAATCAGTTCCTCTCTCTTCTTTCTTCCCATTTCTGTGTTTATTGTTATAGTTAATATTAAGAAGGCTAAGAAAACAAGAGTTCAGTGTTCCAACCGATCATTTGTTACCCTTTACTATGGTGCCTTTAGGAAAGTGCTTGAAATACTCCTGTTGCAGGTTAAACATCTCTAATCTGAAATCTGAAACCTAAAGTGTTCTAAACTCCAAAATCTTCTGGGTACTAACCAGATGCCACAAGTGGAAAACTCCACCTCTAGCCTTGTACAAGGGGTTGCAGTCAGAATGCATTCTCACTAAAATATTGCACAAAATTGCCTTCTGCAAAGAGCCAGCTTTTCATTACTATAATGAAATACTTGAGGCAAGTTGCTAATGAGGACAAGAGATTCATTTTACAAGTTCAAATACAGTTCCTGTATCATGTTTGGTAAGGACTCCCTCAGACCCATTACTCACAGCAGATGGCAATGGTAGCAGTCCATATAGAAACGAGATCACACCGAGATATAGAAAAACAAGGACGACTTGGAGGTCAGGCCCTGGTTTTTGTAAGGACTGTGTCCCCAAACCAGCAGTGCCTTCAGAGGGCAGGACCACCGGGGACCCCAGAACCTGCCACGAGACCCTGGCTCTTAGAGAGCCTACCATCCCAATGCTGCCTTCTTACAGAGGAGCCTTCTGGGAGAGCATCGCGTCGTAAGCCACACCATAACAGATGTGTAGGAAACATGTTAATTTAAGCTCAAGTCCCAGCGCAAGGATCCCTCACTGTGTATGTGCATATAGTTCCCAGTCTGAAATCACCTGAGGCAACACATTTCCGGTTGGGAATGTCTTAGAAAAGCGATACTCAGTGTGCACACACACTTAGCCACAGTGTACATGTGGAGATCAAAGGACAACTAGTGGATGCCAGCTCTCCCTTTCCACCATGTGGGTCCCAGGGACTCAACTCTGGTCTCCAGGGCTGGCAGCAAGCACCTTTTTACCTACTGAGCCATCTCACTATCCCCACCTAAAAATAATTTGGGGAGCTACCGTCAATACTGTTAGATTCGGGTCAGCTTTTCAGGTCAGCGTCTCGTTCTTTCTTTAGGTATAGACAACACACTTTCCTTGTTCACAAATTCAGCACCAGACACTTCAGTCAATTCTGATCTTGGCTGTTGTGAACACTGCAGCAACAAAGAAGAAAGTGCAAGCATCTCTCTGATGTAATGACTTTATTTCCTTTGGTTATAGAGCCCAGAGTGGGCTGCTGGGTCCTGCAGAGTTCTGTGTGTTCTACACCTCTCAGTATCTACTGTCTTCCATAATGGCTGCACTAATTTCCATCTCCGCCAACAACGTGTGAAACTTCCCCTTTCTAAAGCACCACACTGAAAACACATGGTTATCCTAAGGGAAGTAATAAATCAGAAAGGCAACCAACTTTTTAAGAGAATGCTTTCCTCATCCATTACCACCTTGGGCAGACAAACAGGGAAAAATAAAGTAGGTAACAAAATGAAAAAGTCCTAAGCTAAATGCTAAAGTTTAAGTTTGGAGCCCTGAATTCCATGTCCACAGAGAGCTAGCTAGTCGCCTGTAGCCGTGAGGTTTGTCTAAACAAAGTGTGAACTGCTACAGTGTAGACTCACTCCACCAGCAGCCATAGCTGGACTCAGTTAGTCTGATCTTTTCGTTTTCAGTTATACACAAGTGTAGCTAAGTGTAATTAGCTACACAGACACTATTTTCAGCTAGTACCTTTGCTTCCTACAGTTTCAGCTATCTATATTACCGTGGCTCTGGGGGACGTTGTAGGTCTTAAAATCCTTTAGTTTGAGATCTGAGACAAACCACTCATGTTCTGCATCTGAGTTGCTTCTGTGTAATGTGAATTGTGATGCCCATTTCAGAAGGGTGGATACACAGATGCATCTACAAATTAAACATTGCTAATACTACTACAATAAATACAGCTCCAAAGCACAGTCGGAGTCCATAGCAGTGTACATTTACCCATCTTCATGTACAGGTTCTTCTCCAGAGTCTGCCTTCTATGGTTTTAGCCAACCACAGATCAAAGTATCCAGGAAAAAAATATGTTCAGACTTTGTTAACATTATTCTCAAACCTATAGTATGACAACTGTCTGCAGTATGTTCGAATTGTGCTGAGTACAGGATTTTAAATGTATAGAAGAGCCAGGCTTGGTGGCACACACCTTTAATCCCAGCACTTGAGAAGCAGAGGCAAGAGGATCTCTGTGAATTTGAGGCCACCTAAGGCTACATAGTGAGACCCTGTCTCAAAAATTTTAATGTACAAGAGGACTGTATAAGTTTTATGCATAACTTATGTTATTTTATAGAGAGAATATGGCCTGGGGGTACTGGCACTAATGCCCCCAGATGTCCAGGGTAACTATTTAAAAGCCATTTAGAAATGAATCTTGTACTCTGAATTTCACCAAGTGGACAAAGACAGATGGTAAACGTATACCCAGGGGTTTAGGTCAGCCCCCAGCAAGGTCTTGCTGTTGTCACCTGCACACACACCTGCTGTGAAAGATTATAAGCATGGGACAATTGCTGTGGTGGAAGAGGTGGCTTTGGGGTGTAGGGGGTGGCATTCTTGCCCCATTTTCCTGCAGGAAACCCATAACCATTTGTAGTAGCCTCGTGTCACGATGGAGACATGAACTGAGCTTGCCAGAGGAGGGGTGGACAGGTGTGGACTAAAGTTCTTCCTGATCCTTGTGTGTAAAATGTATAAAGGGCTTTTAAAGGGAAGTCAGAAGAGTTCTAATGCTAAAAGCAAAAGGTTCAAGCAGTTTGTACGTATACACATGCCTGACTACATGCACTGAAAATGTAGTGTGGCTTCACAACAGAACCATATGCCAAAATAAAGTCTTCCTCCACGTGTCAAATTGGGTCATGATATCTCATCACACAATCAGAAAAGCCGTTAATACACCAGGTCTACTCATGATACTTTGGAGTGCTACCAAAGGGCATACAGCAAAGAGCAAGAAGAACCATGGGAAGGAACACACTTGGTCACAGAATGTTCCAGTCACCAGGATGATGCCAAACTCCTTTGGTCCTCAGAATAGGCTGTTCAGTCCACAGCTAGCAGCTGGCCTCTAAATGTTAAGGGTCTTATACAGAGACTCCCTCTATGAGTCCTGAGCTGGAAAACATCTACAGAACATGTGTGTTCACTAATGCAACCCAGGCAGCCACATACAGTGCCATCTGCTGTGAGCTATGGCGGCTGTTTTAGTGCTTGATGATAAAAAACATGCTTTTATTTTCCTGAAGTCTCAGTACATACCCATCAATTGTTTATTACTGTTGGGTTACATGATTTCATTTCAATCTGTCAATGTTTATCATGGAAGCTCATTTTAATTGCGTAGTTTGGGGCATGTTCCTGCTTCCTCTTTAGGGCATCTTGTAGCACCTCCCCACCTCTCTGTCAGTTGTTCTGCCCATTTATTAGTCTTTGCTACTGGGTAAGGTGGCTTTCTGAAAGATAAATGGATTTCATTCTGTCTTTAAATATTTATGTTTCTTTATGATCTAATATATCATCATGGTTATAGGGGAATTTTCCCCTAACTATAGAAAATATGCCATCAGTTAGCTGTCAATTTTGTTTAATAACTCAGCTTTGCAATTCTGGTGCCCTGTTCATCTGAGGCTCCTGAGAACTCCGTTAGTCTCTCCCTTGCCTTCGCAGGGTCATTCTGGGGTTTATAAAGGTCATCAATGCACAGAGGATATTGAAACATTAAGTACTTAGTGGTGTGCCCTTCATCACTCAGCACACTGGAAGGTCCAGGGCTAAAGACCTGGGCGCCTTTGTCTTGTTTGCTCCCAGGGAGGAATGGTAGTCTCTGTAGAAAACCAGTCTCCCTGGAAACAATTCATCAGACTTTTCAAAAGAAATCCAATTTCATCTGGGCTGATGGGCTCAGTGTTGCTTTTTAAGATAAATGATGAAAATATCAATATCAAAATGCAAAGAATTCCAATTCTTTTGGCTTAATCTCAGTGAAAAGTATCATAAAACCATTTACTGCCTCTGTAACAGCCCCTGCTTCTCGGTCCTGGGGATCCCGGAGGTAGAGTAGCTTGGAACCTTTGACAGTTCCAGTGTCAGGGTGTGCGGCTCCTGTACTCCGTTCTCATGACCCTCAGTGGGGTTCCCAGTGAAGCACTCTGAAGTTTAGGAACATATAGGCTTGAAAGTCCAGGTTGCACAAAGGCTTACTTCATTTGGTAAGCCTAAACTTGTCTTCTTCTTGAGCAATATTTAAAATGGATGTCTGTTTCCTAAACAGACAGCTTCTTCTCACACCTATGCATCTAAGGGAAACAGAACTATATAGCATAGATCCTTAATTCATAAAATAAGGAAAGTGTCAGGGAGAAAGCTGCTGTGTGCCACCGAGCATATGATGACGTAGGACAGTATGAAGCATCTTCCTACAGCATAATTTTTCAGTAAAATATTTTTAATTATAGCAGATACATTGAGGAGTATAATATAAAGCTCATGGACTTTATGCTAAACATGCAACCTCAAAGGGTTTCCTGATTATTGATGATACCATTTCCCAGAATCCTCCAAGTGACTTTCTCCTCTTCTTCCATCTGATGTACTTCTGTGCATATCCAAGGATACGTCTGGCCCATGCTTTCTAACTAACCATTGTGTGTTCATTGCTTCTCTCTTGGTGACTGGATACCGGACAAAGCGCCCTGGGACAGGAAGGGTCTAGTTGGACTCACAGTTGAAAGCAGTCTGTCCCAGTGGGGAAGGCATGGCTGTTCACTCTAGGGTAGTGAGAGCTGACAGCTGCCACCTCTCACATCTCCATGGATCATGAAGCAGACAGTGTTGGGAAGCCACAGAGCCAGTCTGTAACCCTCATAGGCCAGCCGCTAGTGTCCTGCATCTGCCAGATGCTTCTGGCAGTCAAACTTTCAGAGCCTACCCAAATGCCAGCATCTGCGGATAAAGTGTTCAGATACATGAACCTGTGGGAACATTTCACAGTCATGCCATAGCAGGTCTCAGGAGGCTGAAGTAAGTCCTCATTTGAGACCATAACAGAACACTAATGTTCAGGGGAGTCTCTACATGACAGTGCCAACCCGTGCTCCCAGGACACTCATGAAGTTGCCCATCTAGCAGGTCCATTCCTCCCCTTCTTAGTACTTCAAGGGCATCTTCCTCCTGCTCTAATAGAACATCAGTTGAAAAGAAAAGCTAGTGGACACCAGAACTCTTCCTGACCACACACCCAGTGAAGCAGCAATGATAAAGCTCTTCAGATACACTCCCATACCCAAGGATGGCTTCCTCCCTCCATAAAATGTGAGGTTTGGGGGTTTGGGGTTTGGTTTTTTGGTTTTTCTTTCCCCAAGATACTCTTGGTGGAAAAGCAGCAAACTCAAGGCCCTGTGTGCAGGAATGCACGTTCCCGAGCCAGCAGTCCTGACGTGTAGGATGTCTGTCTGTACTGCCCACATCTCTTCAGCACACTCTGCGTGCTTCTAGCCCCTCGACCTTGGTAAAGCTTTCATGGAAAGAAGGAAGGAGGTGACTTACACTTTGGAAGCCTTTTCTGTCCCTTTACTAACAGGCTGGGTACACAAAACTGCCCTAATGTTACTATTACAGTTACTGTGTTCCTATTACTATTGCTGTTGTAAGAGTTCATCTTGATGAAACACCACATTCTAAGTGCTTTATATGAATTAACTAATTCTTCCAATAACCTGGCGAAGTAGGCAACATTATTATCCCATTTAAAGGAGAAGAAAGCTATATTTCTTTCCCAGAGTCTCCAGTAATAAGCTAATGAGTGAGTGAGTGACTACGAGGTTGAGTGGGACAGAATTTGCCTTCCAGGTAATCTGGAGCTGTGTGTGAAATAAGTAAACATATTAGCATACAATTAACAGCATATGTATGCCCCCAGCCCCCATGCTGATGGAGGAAACACTCAACAAGGTTCTGTCTTGCTTCCCCAGGCAGTACTACGAGATGCTGTACAACACAGCCGATGAGCTCCTGAACCTGGTTGTGGACCAGGGCGTGAAATACACAGAGCTGGAGTACATTCATGCCCTGACCCTGCTGCACCGCAGCCAGACCGGCGTGGGGGACCAGACCATCCAGAACACCAGGCTGCAGAGGCTCAAAGAGATCATCTGTGAGCAGGCTGCCATCAAGCAGGCCACCAAGGACAAGAAAATAACCACTGTCTGATGGTGTGCACTGCAGTGGGTGTGGGTAGCATTCATTGTGTGTGCAGCCCACAGGCTCTAGCTACTACTTGGCATAGCATGAGCTGACTTGCTTTTGTCTACACTGATGCTTAGTGGATAGAAGGTGGATTATTTTCTTCTCACTTTTGCTTTTCTATAAACTCTAAGGAAGTTTGCAGTACAGAATGTTTTGCCTAATGACTACTTTAGTGCTGTCTATTCCCAAGGGATGAAGGTGGGACAGGAAGGAGGGCATGTCAAGTTGCTGGACTCTGAGAAAGGAATGAAGGAAAGTTAGCTACTGCCTATGCTTTAGGACCACCCTGAAGCTACTTAATAAGGTCTATAAAATAAGCAGGGGCTTTGTAGTTCAGTGGAGTAAGTGTGTGCACATTACTTTGTCTCCATTGCCAAAATCAAAGAAGAGGCTTCTCCGCTGGCTTCCCTACCAAAACAGACCTCAAAGCTGGGGGAAAGCAGCCCTTGCCCCTGGCCTGGGGGGGGGGGGGGGTCCGCTATAGCTTGTACACAGGTTGCTGGTTGGTTTTATAACCTTTTCGTTTATTCCTTCTGTCGTAAAACCAAGAGTCAAAGCTGGAGGGTGGCTTAGCAGTTATGAGCACTGGCTGTCCTTCCAGAGGACTGGCGTTCAATTCTCAGCACCCACACATGGAGGCTCAGTCATCTGTAACTGCAGTTTCCCTCACCTGAAGCCCTCTCATGGCTCGACAGTACCTCATGTATGTGGTACACAGACCCTCATGTATGTGGTACACAGACATACATGCAGGCAAAACCACTCATAAAGAAAACAAGCCAAGTCATAAGACCAGTGCTAATAAAGGAGGATGGAAGGTGGTTCACCCTCCCATGGCTGCAGAACTTCCCGTCTCACACCTGTTGAGGGTCAGTTTTGAGGGGCATCCTCATGTTCCCATGCACACGGTGTTAGTCACTTGTCCTGTGGCTGTGACAGGAGTGACTTAGGAAAGGAAGGTTTTCTTGGCCCATCACAGCCGGGAAGCCAAGACAGCCAGACCTTGAGGCAGCTGCTCACACAGCCTCTGCAGTCAGGAAACAGCAGTGGATGCCCGGGTTTGGGTAGCTTTCTCCTTTCCATGCAGCCCAGGACCTCGGCCCATAGAATGGTCCCCCACAGTCAGAGTGGGCCTGCCCACCTCAATTAATAGAATTTAAATTCACAGACAAGTTCTGTGCTAGTTGGTTACTTTTGCTGTGATAAACATCTGACCAAAACCAACACAGACACAGACACACAAAAATAAAAATAGTTTTAAAATAATTTGACAATGAGAAAGTAAAGCAATCAATATTATGGCAAATGTCGAAGCTCCTGAAAAATTCAGAGAGGAATAAAGCAATAGAAATATTTAATATTAAGCAGTACAGCTTAGGTCCACTCAGCTGAAAGCAAGTGGGACATTTTCCCTGTGTCTGGGATTAAAGGCATGCACCCCCAGGCCTGGCCGCTCAGCCTCTTTTCCAATTGCCCTGTCCTGAGATGGGTGCTTGCGATGCTCGTGGAGGTAGGGTCCTGCCCACGCCCCCACGTCCTCTTGCTGCTCGAGGTTCATAGGTCACAGGAGACACCAGTGCACTGACAGGGAAGCATCTTGAACATGCATGGGAAGAAGAGCCAGAAGGGCTGGGACCATTCAAGGTCATTCTTGGACCCTGAGGGAGGGAATTTTCACACGTGTTTCTAACAACTTTGATCTGGATGGGAATTAAAATTAAAATAAATAAAATAAAAATTAAAAACTGTTTTGAGAAGCTTAAATGTTGTCTGTTGTTTTTCTGATTGTCTTCATTCAACAAACGTTTCCTGGGATCCTAGCATTTGGCAGGCACTGCCATGCTTGGGCCATATCTTAGGGTTTGCTGTGAAGAGATTCATGACCAAGACAACTCTTTTTTTTTTTTTTTTTCTCGAGTTGAGGACCGAACCCAGGGACTTGTGTTTGCTAGGCAAGCGCTCTACCACTGAGCTAAATCCTCAACCCAACTCTTATAAAGGAAAACATTTAATTGGGTGACTTACGGTTTCTGAGGTTGAATTATCATCATCATGGTGGGACATGGCGGCATGCAGGCAGACATGGTGCTGGAGAGGTAGCCGAGAGTTCTACATCTTACACAGGCAACAGAAAGTAAATTGAGACACTGGGTGTGGCTTGAGCATATATGAGACCTCAAAGGTCGCCTCCACAGTGACACACTTCCTCCAACAAGGCCACACTCCCTAATAGTGCCGCTCCCTTTGGGGGCCATTTTCTTTCAAACCACCACAGGCCAGAGACAGAGGACACCATTTTTATCTAGCATTTAGGAACTGGACTTGAAACCCAACAAGTTCCTACCCAGAACTAAGCTGGAAACCAGGTTGACAATGGGGTGAGAAGCCAGCAGGCAGCTGCAGGATGTCCTTCCAGTACCTTCTGAGAGGAAGGAGAGAGGGCTACACAACTGTGTGGTTCAGAATCCTGACAGGGAAGAAGTGGGATGCACACAGGAGACAATCATGGAAAGCACAATGCCTCACACAAGGTTCTTGTACGTCTACCCAAGAGGCAACGTGACCGGAGGAGCAGAGAGCTGTTGGAGTTCTCCTTTTGTTTGGACACTACTTTGTAGTGACTGTGGCCACTTAGCTCCGATCTCTGCCGCCTTCTTTCCTCCCTACCTGTTCTGGGGTTCAGGATGGTTTTCCCAGGTGTGGAACAAGAACTTGGGTTGAGCATAACAGTGGGCAGTGAGAGCCAGCAGGATCCCAGCACGGGAGCTGCTGCAGAGAGTGTGCAGGAGTGGATCCCCGCTTTGCTACAATAGTGTCAGACCAGAAATGCCGGTTTTACACAGAAAAAGGACATAGGGGCCTTTGTCCAAGGCATTCAAGCACAAGTCTTTGGTAATTCATCAGTATTTGTTCTGCAAACAGTCAAAACCAATGACACATTCAGGAGCTGGTTGAGTGGATGCAGATGGACAGCATAGCCACCTCAGAACCTGCCACCACTGGGGACACACGGAAGGTTTCTACACAGTATGGCCCTACTTGAGGGATGTTTTGTGAGAAGGATTCTGTGTCATTCACAGTCATTACAAGAAAGTACTAGAGTCAGTACAGAGAGCCCAGACACACAGCCTCAAGAGTTAACGTTCTGCTATGCCTGCGGCTCCCTAAAAAGTGCTGTGGTGAGGAATAGAGAAAAATACCAATAAGCCTCAGCAGGAGGGCATGAGAGCAAAGCTCACCATTTTCTCTTAAATGTGGGACAAATGAGATGGACCTATGGATAGTCCACAAAGCTAGCCATTGGCTTCTCTTCTACAGGCTCAACCAAATGTGCAACAGAAATATTCCTTAAATAACAAATGCTGGTGAGGCCGGGGGCTGGAGGAAACCCTTACATACTGCTGGGAGGAATGTAAATAGCCACTATGAGATCCCTGTGAAGGCTCCTCAAAATAGTAAAACAGTCTGGTGGGTCTGTCCCTGGTCCCTTGCCCTGTATCTCCTCACACCCAGAAGCTGCAGTCACACGCTTTCTCAGGTACAGCTCTCACGCCTCATCCATGAACCTTATTTAAAGCAGACAGGCTACTAAATAGATTCACAACTGGTCAAATGCAGATAAGGTGACTGTGAGGGGTCCTGCCCCAGTTGGGTTAGCTACAGCACAACCCTTACACCCAAGGCTTGGGAAACATTGCGGAAGAGGAAGCAGGAAAAGTGGGAGAGTTAGAGGACAGGGTGGCTGCTGTGAGATGGTATCTTCTAGACATAAGATGCTGCATCATGAACTGTCAAAATATGGCTGCCTATGCAAGACCTACATAATGACAACAGCAGTTAATGTGCCAACATGGATGAGGGAAAATTCACAAGGCCTAACCCCTGGCCAAGAATTCCAAGTGGTCAATGGCAACTAAGAGAGGGAGAATCAGACTTCTCCAGGGGCTCGCCCCCTTGTAGGTTATTCAATCACAAGTGGTCAGCCCTAAAGACACGTACATACAAACAACTAAACAGACTCATTGGGATGTACTATTGCAAGAATTATAGAAGAAGGGATGATTCAAGAAGGAGAGAAACACGGGAGGAGTTAGAAGGGGGGTAGGTGGAGATGACATAAATACAGTGTGCTCATTTATGAAAGACTCAATTAAAACACTTAGAAATTCAAAAGAGTGAAATAGATCTACCACATGACCCAGCTGTACTACTCCTGGGTACTTACCTGAAGGACTCAAATCCACATGTCACAGGGATACTTGCACAGCAGTGTTTAAGGCTGTTCACAGCAGCTAAGTGTGGAGCCAGGCCAGGTATGCAACAATGGAGGATAGGTGAAGGAACTATGCTGTAGATGCAGGATGGGATGTCCTCTCACTACAAAGAACCAAGTTGTCATCTGCAGAAAAATGGATGTAGCTGGAGGTGACTGTAAGCAGAGTAAGCCAGGTTCAGACAAAACTGTGGCCATGTCAGCTGTTGTTGCTGTTGTCTTGTGCAGGCAGCCATGCTGTTGAGAGTTTGTTCGTGTAGTTTCTAGATCTTATATAGCTATATAAAATCATATATGTAAATATGGTGGAAACAAAACTGTCCCAAGGAACACAGGATATGAACAGGAGGGTACAGTGGTAAGATGGGAGGGTGTCAAGTCCCGCTCAACCTGTTGAACGGTTCTGAAGGGGGGTGTGTGGAATTGACAAATGATAGCTATGAAATATAGACATAGATGAAGAAAAAGACAGAGACATAGGATAGCTTCTGGTGGGCTCTGGGTCAATACCACAGACCCCGAGTTTATAGAAGTTTAAGAAGACCACTGGCTTCTTAGAACACTCACGGTGATCTTGCTTTGCTACTGTCCACACTTCCCACTCAGTACTCTAACACTAGCCTTTCATTTAGGAAGCCAGCCATTGCATAGGACTGAGGACTGAAATCTTCAGCCCGACTCTCTGCTGCTTGGCTAAGTTGTGTCAAGGTTTGGAACTCAGAACTGTCCCTTTCAGAGTGAGCCTCTTCTCTCGCCAGCACAGCCTGGCAGCTCACGCCTCACCAGCTCCAGCTGGGACAAACGGGTCCCTGCCTCACAGGCTCTGTGAATGGACCAGGGCCCTTACAGTTGGGATTCTTGCTCTGAGCCATGGCGGTGGCTGCCTCCCCAGGACCCGCGGCACAGAAATAGGCAGACAAGGAATAAAGCAGGCCAGCGTCCAGGGTTCAGCAAGTCTGAGCTGGATTCATTCCATCCAGGGTAAATGTAAGCAGAGACCAAAAAATGGCTAGGGATATGGGAACAAGGAGTGTTCTGGTCAAGAAAGTTTGGGTCGAAAAGCAGAGCGCGTATTGTAATGCACACCTGAGAGCAATTGTCTTAATGTGGCATGGATGTAAAACAAATTGGGCATAATTTGGAGGGAGGGTAATGAGGTACCAAGAATGGGAAAACATAAAGAATCACTAGGCTCCGCAGAGGTCTCAACTCTGTCCTAATTAGACACAGTTGTTATAAGAAGTGCATAATTAATAAGCATGTGACCAGATGTGGAGTACAACGGAGTTCTTTCCCTGATACGGAAGCGCTAATGAACTGTATGCGGCTGGAAATAGTTGTCCTGCCTTGGCTGCGGCAGAAGGCCTGCCTGGAATGTTGAAGAGGTGTATGCACCGCACAGGTTTACACCTGGAAACAAGTCATCGGATTCCAGCAGGGCCGGGGTAATGAGATGGAGCTAATTACCAAGAGTGTAATGAGATGGGAGAGTGGCTGGAGCGGAGCTGGAAATCTCTCTAAAATTGAACCAAGATGCAAACAGCAGAAAGGACTTCTGTGAACAGAATGAGGTGTGAGAGGGAAGAAATGCATGTGACCTGGGGTTACTGGGACGTGCCTAGCCAAAGACACATCTGTGATGGAAAATACTGCCAGAGTGTTCACACACCTGGAGCAGGAGTCCCTAGGATCCCAAGGATTCGATGACCTGAAAAAACCACATACAAATGTGTACATGTATATACAGCTTGCATGTGCATAAACTTAAAAAGAAAAAAAAAAAAAAAAAAAAGACGAGGCACTTGTAGGTAAGCGGAGTTCTCATTATCTGTGATCCCTGGTAGAAAGGTGGCCTTGGACTCCTGCTGACTCTGCATAGATGTTCCAGGAGGAACCCGACTCCACATAGAAAAAGCAAGTTTTTTTTCACAGGGATTTACTTACTGTGAGAGATCAGGAAACCATTACTAGCTGGCTTCTGTTGTTTTTATTTTGTGGTTGATTGCTAGTGCTTTATGGGAGATACCATTTCATGAACACATAATGTGTCCAATATGTGTTAAGTGCTCTACCACACTATTTCACTGAATCTCCACAATAACCCCAGGGGAGCCACCATCATTCCCACTTCACTGAGGACACAGGGGCTGGATCAAGGACTGTGCCTGAGACCCAGCAAGTTCATGGACTTGCTCTGCTTGGCACCAGGGTTCAAGGTGGGAGACTCTCTCACCTTCTCTATTCTGAGCCAATCTTCTGTCGAGTGTGGCAGAGAAAGAGCGCTTCACCAACTCTGAGCTCCAGTGACAGTCTGTGGCAACCTGGCTCTTCTAGCCCCTCTGTCCTTCCTATGGCCCCCAGAGGGAGGCACTTCTGGGCTTAATTTGAGAAGCCATTTCCCCATCTCTGCCTCTCTCTGGGCCTAACTGTCTATGAATAACATGGGGCCAGTACATCTACACACAAACACACTCACACTCACACACACACACACACACACACACAAAAAAAAATCTGAGAAACATAAGCCTCTCAAGGACTGAAATGGCGGTTGAAAGTGATTCACACTCCATCCGAAGGCAGTGGGGGCCATGGTTCTAGAATCAGGGCTCAGAATGTCACTTCAGCCTGTACAGGGGAGAAAACCCACCTTTTCTCTTTACCCACGAAGGCTCCTTGGCTGTGGCATCTGTGTCAACAGGCACATGAAAACATACAGATGTATTCAAGTTTTATGCACACAAGGACCTTTGTAGAAAAGGGTGGGCAGAGAAGTGTGGGTTTGCTCTGTCCTGTCTCCGTAAAGCATCTGTAGCGTACTAGCTGCAGGGTTAGCAGGCACATCTCCAGCAGAGCAGACTGCAAGAGACTCTTGTTGGGGAGGCTGTTGAGTGCTGAAGTTCCCTCAGAAGGAAGGGCCTGGAAGGTCACTGTACCAGCCCAGGAGAGTCTGGCTACTCCTTCCTACCGCTCTGTGCACTGTGTTTAATTGTGCTGCATTTTCTCATGGCCTCATGGTCTTTGGAGAAGGTAGAGTACATAGCGTATGAATGTTAACTGTGAAGGAGAAGGTGTCATCTGTGCAGCTGTGGAGAAGTCATCATTCATGCTGGGGTGAGACTTTTCAGTGGTGCAGCTGCTTGGGGGTCACCCACACCCCTGTTAGGAACCCCTCATCCATGCTCTGTGAGCCCAATGATCTGTTTCCACAGCTCAGACTTTGGGAGATGATACTTTGGATTGTAGCTAGTACCCTGTCTAAGAAGGAAAGATATACTTGTACACATGGTCCCAAGAATTACTGGACAAGGGACATGGATCAACTGACAGAAATAGCAAGGCCTATCTGTTCCACATCCTTGCTATATTCCTGCATCTTCAGAAATATGGAAGCCCCAAACCTCCAGGTACAGGGAAGGTACCTCTCAGAGGAGGTCAGAGATGCCTGCTCCAGTGAACAAGGTAGGGAAAGCCAGAAAGACCTTCCTGCATAAGACTGCAGATTCTGTGACCTTGGAACATTCGCTCTTCCTGGAACAGAGTCGGGCATTAGTATGTCCCAGGCCATCTTTTACAAGGGGCCTTGATATTGTCCCTGAGTTTGGTTTCCTTATCTGTGACATGGGACGGTTCAACAATAGCTCATGGTCAACAACAATGCTGTATAAAGCATATGAAGTGTTCACTGCCAACACGTAATAAATATTATGGGGTGTGTGTGTGTGTGTGTGTGTGTGTGTGTGTGTAACCAACAGTATTATCACTGCCATGCTCATTTCTTTGAGGAGCCTTGGACACACCTGAGAAGACTTGACTATTTGCAGTAGCTAGAGTACAGCCACTTTGGTTAGAAAGGCCAAGGGCCTCAGACACCTGCTGTGTCTCCATACCTGAAGCTTTCAGAAAACTGCAAGAGCTAGGTCAGACCAGACCCACAGAATGTCCTCATCTTTGCTATATGACTGTTTCAGCCCCACACTTCCTTCAGACAGGACACCTGCCTTCGGTGACTGATCCCCTGTACATCCTTCCTTTAATTTGTTAGTGAGAGTTTGCATCTCACACCAGCCATTGTATTTCCATACACCTCACTAACTCTTAGGACTTCACTTCCCTGGAGGGGCCAGGCCTTGGCAGGCCGAATGGCCTTTGGCTTAGACTTTGCCTTACTTGTCCCATCTATGCTGAGGAAAGTCTGATCGCCATTGCTAACAAATTCCCAAATTGCTTTGTGAAATTGGGGTGAGAAACATGTCAGATCTTTTGTGTTTTTAATTTCCCTAAATGAAATCTATCTCCAAGCTCTGAGCTCCCACTCAGCAGACAGTCACCATGGCGTCCTCCAGGGGTGCAAGGCTTTCTCTCTTCCCTATTGTGGCAGCGCCCAATTGCAGAAGAGGATGCGGAAGGGTGAACACAATGTCATCAATGCCTCCTAATCAGTCACCCTTGTCCTTCTGTGATGCTGGAGGTCCCCTCTGTGTTCCTAGGTGTCTTCTGCAACCTCCACGCCCCAGTGTCCAGCCTCCACAGGCTTCTCTGTGAGCCAGACCCAGGTGGAAAAACACGGCTTGTGTTCTCAGCCTCAGGAATCCACCATGCCTAGCTATACAGCTCTTCCTTCTCTCCCCCACTGATGATACCTCCTATCCTTCCTGCTACTGGGAAGCCAAGGGTCCTCTTGGCCCAAACCCTTCCTAACAATAGCCTGCCCAGAGAAATTCTCCAGATGAAGGGAAACTCCCTCTGCCATACTCGCCCCTCCCCTCTTCTGCTCTGAGAAATGCAGCTGGACATGGGGAGCACCTGGACTTCAAAAGCAATCCTCCCAAAAAACCTTTAGAAGGTGTCAGGGGAAGGGGACATGGCTTTCATTTTAATTACAGCTAAGAGAGATATGTGTCAGTATCACATTGAGTAAATTTTAAAAAGTCTTCCTCTTGATGTAGACAAAGATCGAGCCCATATTTGAATTCTGCACATCTCCCCCTGTGCCATCTGTCTGCTATGTGTGTCTAATGTCTGTCCCTAACAAAGGGCTTTGCTGTATGTTTATTGAATAGCACAGAAAACACACTCATGGAAAGGAATAAATTCTTCCTATAAAGACTTTTAATAGAGTTTTATAACGGGAAAAATGACTTTATTAACACAGAATGAGCCAAAATGGCAATCATGTACTATCTACCTGTATCCACATGTTGCTTCCAATATTTATGGTATATACTTGTTTTATTTCAGTTTGCTTTCAACCTGTTAGATACTCTCAGCAAATGAGTACCACAACACACACACACACACACACACACACACACACACACACACACACACAACTATACTAAGGGGCATGGCAGAATACACAATGTAAGATTAAAGCTATATGTACCAGCATCTCTCTTTTTGGGCCACCAACCAGCTCCCAAATCATGACACGAAGACTTATTAGTTATGAATGCTCGGCCTAGCTTAGGCTCATTTCTGGCTAGCCCTTTGAACTTAAATGAACCCGTTTCTCTTTATCTGCCATTTGCCTTGGGGCCTTTTACCTTCATTAGAATATCTTACTTTCAATGCTTCTCAGGTCTGCTTGCTCAGGGTGCCTGGCTTTGGGCCCCAGGTGTCTCCCTCATTCTCTCCTCTCCTCTTCTTTTGTTCCTCTTTCGAGCCTAGAGTTCTTCTCCTATTTATTCTGTCTACTGGCCCCGCCTATCCTTTCCCTGACTAGCTATTGGCCATTCAGCTCTTTATTAGGCCAATCAGGTGCCTTAGGCAGGCAAGGGGGAACAGATGCAACACATCTTTACATAGTTAAACACACATCATTACATTGTTAAACAAATACAGCACAAACAAATGTAACACACCCTTACACAGTTAAAGTAATATTCCACAGCATAAACACATGCAACACATCTTAGCCCAGTTAAAATGTTCCACAACTGCTATGCATGTAGGTTGTAAGAGTTGATTACATGAGAAGTACAAAGCATAGTATGGTTGGTTCCATTGCTTTCTTAAAGCAGGTTAACTATATATAGACTGAGTGCATAGTGCTATCAAGGTGTATTGTTAACTTGCTGTGTTGCAAGGTCTAGCAAAAGTTCAGTCTCTGAAGGCAAGAGGAATTTTCAGAAAAAGATGTTCCCTAGGGAGGTAGCCCTCTCCAGGGAAGAGCACACCAATTGGCTATCCAGTGCTAAATGGTCAACCCTGAAAACATACATAGAGGTAGCATTTATATATATATGAATACACTGACAATTAGTGAAAAAAGAGGCCCTAAATTTCAAGGAGAGTGGGGCAAGGCATATGGGAGGGCTTGGAGGGAAGGAAGGGAAGGGGGAAATATTGTAATTAAATCATAATATCAAAAATAAAGTCAATACAGGGGAGAGAGAATGATCCCAGAGAGACTGGCTTTCATGTCTTAGTAGTCTGTCATTTTTTTTATTGTTATGGAATCCTATTCACTTCATGACAGCCAGGAAGTACAGACAGACAGACAGGGATAGACCGAGACAGAGAGCACAGGACACCGGGGTATCCTCCACGATACCCTCTATGCCCTTCAAGAGCAAAGCCCCAATATGCTAACTTCTAGCGTAAATGCCTGCCTCCTCAAAGTTCAAGTGCCTTCCAACAGTGCCAAGCTGAAGACCAGGCCTCTAATGGAAGGGACTTTGAGGGACATTTCTGACCCAGCTATCCAGTAGATTACCCTACTGTGGGCAGAAAAAAAACTGGACAGACTTGGAAAGCTTTTGCCCCAACCATCGAACTTCTCAGAGCAGCAAAATACCAAAGTATAGGGAGCTGCCATTCTAAGATGGCGCCGACTTCCTGACAGCTTTGCTGTAAACAACTCCATATTTGGCTGTGCTTGCTGGGCTGTGCGCCTCGAGGTTTGCGCATGCGCGTATATGGTAATTTGGCCTTATGTCCTCAGCCTATCCCGTGGCTCCCCGTGCTTGCATTCTGGTAGGATCCAATCATAGATTGACCCGTTTGCTTGGTTCCCTATATAAGCAGCTGCCTTTTGGTTCTTGGGGCCCCTCACCTCCCGCTCTCCCTCAACCAAGAGGCGCTCCAATAAAGTGTGATCTGAGAAGAATCCTCAAATGGTGGTCGTTCTTCCTCGCTGGTCGAGGAGCTCACCGCACCAAAGTCCAAGAGGAGAGTGTGGCACTGTCTACTCAGTGACTAAGCCAGGACTAGCATCTAGGGCTCTTGGCCTTACACCCCAGAGATGCTGCATTTGGGGACCCTGCACCTGACTTATGCTTAGGTTAAAAGAAGGAAACTAGAAGGCAAGGCCCAATCCATCTCATGGAAAGAACAACATCATGGATCAGCTAAAGAATACTGTAGCCAGCATCCCAAAGCAAGGGCACTGTGGACCAGGCTAAATCCTTGAGGAACCCAGCAAGAGAAGCCACAGCTGCAGGTAACTGTTAGCCCAACACAACTTAATAGAGGTGCCTGTGATTGGACCACAGTATTGAAAAGGATGTGGGTGGGGTTGGGGCATCAGTTGAGGTACTTGAGATGAAGGATGTGCTCTGACAGCCCCACAGTTTACCATAGAGATGTGAAAGTGAAGCAGAAGGGCTACTCCTCAGTACAAGGGGCTCAGCAGGACCAACTTGTGAAAACTCAAGAGAGAGAGCCCCTGGCTCCGTTTGTCCTGTGCTGCGATAACAGAATCCCAAAAGCCAGGTAATTTATAGGGAGCAAGAATGTGTGTCTCACAGTGTGTGCAGCTGAGAAGTTCAAAAGCAAGGGACTAGCATCTGGCAAAGGTCATCTCACCCTGTGGCCACATGGTGGGAAACAGAAAGGCAATAGTTGGAAAAAACAATGAAGAAAACTAGGCACAGTGGTTCATGCTTGATCCCAGCACTCAATAGACTGAGGCAGGGGGACCATCAGAAAGTCAAGTCCAGCCTGGGCTACAGAGCAAGTTCCAGGTCAGCCTACACTGAAGTAAAAAACTGCATTAAAAAAATGAGAGAAAGAGATTGGGATTTTCTTGTAGGAACTGGCTCAAAGGTGAATACCTATGAACTAAGGAATCAATGGGCATTTCACAGGCAAGGGCACCGTGCTCTGATGTAAGCCTTGAGTACAGAAAACCAGGAGCCCGTTGCACAGAGGCAGGAGAAGATGGATGGCTCAGCTTAGAGGGAATTTACCCTGGCTGGCCCTTTTTATTCTCAGAGCTCTCAAGCGAGTGGGCGATGCCCTCCCAACACGGTGAAGACAGATCTTCTCTGTGCAGGGAATTGGTCAGGGCTAATCTTCAGATGGACCCAGAAACAATGTTTACTGGCTACCCAGACTTCCCTTAGCCCAGTCAATTAACATCACAAACACTGACCCTGAATCTTCTCAGCTCACAGGCCTTTTCTTCCTCCGCTTCCTTGTTTTATTTTTAGCTCAGTTAGTGTTTGTAAGCCCATAGACATAGGTCTGGGGTCAGTATTTTGAATTATTCATGGGAAATCTTCTATAAAAATGCAGTATATAATTTTAAAAACCTGCTATCTATAATAAGTAATTGCCGGGAAAGCCTGAAGGCCCAACAAGAGGCCATCCATCTCTACTTCCACATTCTAATCCGGCAGCACCGGCCACTCTTTGTATCGGCTGTCTTCATTATTCACCATGCAATACCAATGCTCAGAATTGAGATTTTTATCCTCTAGAAACCCAGGTCTCATTCATAACCATGAACGTACTGGTAGAAAACTCCATCTTCTGGTTGTCTACCCTCCTCCCCAACAGCTGCGATTTCCTTGCTTCTCTCATGTCCCAATGGAATCAAATGTTACTGTGATTTAAACAAGATCTAAAACCCACCCCTTGTAAACGAGAAGACATAAGCCAAAGGGCTGCTAACTTGGCCATCTATAAGGAGAAGTCTCCAGGAGGCAGGACTTTTGGCTCTGAAAGGGCTGTGGCTGCTAATTTATTACACAACAGATTATACATATATCTGTGCAGGCACGGTAGACATTGTCAGGGATTGCACTTGTATTAACCGTCGGTATGTGCTTGTGTATTGCTCACTTCTGTGGTTTCTGGATGAAGACAGACTCTGTCCAGAAGACACCCAAGGTGGTCACTCACTTCCTCTGACCCCACTCAGGGTTCAGAAGGGAAGTAAGCATCTGATTGACTCCACAGCCCAAGCCTCAGGGAAGGACTATTCTACAGCATTTTCAGCTGGCTAAGCATCGGTAGCTTCTGCCGTGAGAAGACCTGGGAGAGATGTCTCCTCTCCACAATTTTGCCTGCAGGTTGTAGGCTACAAAGTGAGCTATCCACAGACAGCATGTCAGCAAGCAAGGACACAGGTCACCTTTCAACTCGATGGAAGCTTGGGAAGTCTCCAGACTGTCCCCACTCTGTGACCATCATGTTATCAGAACATCTACTCCAAAGCAAACCAAAAAGATATCCTGTCAGCAGGATCAGACCCACCTCCTAGTCAGATCAGGACTAGACTGCTCCATCAGTCCTGCGAGATCAGGGTCCTGGGGAACAGCTGCAGCCCTTCCAAACAGTGAATTCATTTACTTTTAACTTCATTCCTGATTAAAAAAAAAAAAAAAAAAAAAAAAAAAAGCTCATAAAACCTTACTTGGCAACTGCATATCTTAAAACATTTCACACTCACTTACAATCTATTTATCTTGCCAACCTTTTGATACTGTTCTAATTTAGATGTCAATTCTGGAGAAACTGTCTATGCCCACTCCAGTAGAGAGAGTTCTGGAAGACACTCTGGATTCTAGCCTTTTCGTGGGGAGCAGCCAGCCTGGGCTGATGGGCTCCTCATTAGTATCCCACCCTATAGTTGGCTAGTACCCAAAATGGGGTGTCTACTGTTACCTTCCTGGTTATGGGTGCTTGTTCGCACCGTGCCTTTGGAAACCACTGCTCAGATTTGCAAAGTAGGATCTCGGATGTAGTCCCAGCTTGTCTCACAGCACAAGGATGAGGACAGGGTCCTCCAGAAACAGGGGGCTCTGCTTTGTCTCTGTGGCCTGATGCTCTTCCAACCATTACGCCATTACGCTTTCTGTTCTCTCTCTCTCTCTCTCTCTCTCTCTCTCTCTCTCTCTCTCTCTCACTCACACACACACACACACACACACACACACACAGGGAGAGAGAGAGCATCAAATCTGGAAGGCTGATAAGAAGATCTTAAGAACTAGTTCAGATAACTTGGGTGCAAATTCCTCTTCTACCTCCTTAAAAAAAAGATAGAAAAGAAAGGAAAAGGAAAGAAAAGAACAACCACTCCTGCTGCTCCGCAAACAGGTTCCCTTTCCAAAGGTGCTGAGCTTTGCACTCATGATGACCAGCCTTGGCATCCATCTTGCTTGTGCTATTAATAGCCAGGCCATGACACCAGTCTTCAGCTAATTAATAATGCATGGCAATTCCTGGCTGTGTTAAGATACAAACGTCGTTCATCTGCATGATTAGCTCTTAGCTTCCTGATTAGAAAGATTCAGCCTGTCACAAACCTGTCCTTTCTGAATGAATGGTTCTTTTAAAGGGAATGAGATTCTCTAAGATACGTCCCAAACTCAAATAAAAAAGACAATCAATAGATAAACAATATCAGCCCCTTATTTTCTTTGTGGAATGAAAAAAAAAAAAAACCCAGACTCAGAGTGTTTGGGCTTTTTGTTTATTTTTTTAGTTAAGTTCTATGCTGGGATACTTGGATACTTGGAAGATATAAAGTTGGAGACAGACGCAAGGGCTTGTAGGTGACAATATGAATTTGAATTCTAGACTCTGGAGAATGTAGGGCAACCACTAAGTGATTATAAGCAAGAGCAGGGCATGAGATGTTGGTGTAGAAATACGACCCTGGGAAGGGGAACACAAAATGAAAGTGGCTATCAAGAAGACTCAGAGATTATAGGGTTAAGACTGAGGCTATGGCACAGAAGAGAAGAGAAGTGGACACATTTAGGAAATATCTTAAAACATTGTAAGTGGATTTTTCTTCCCTACCCACTAGTTCCCAAATAACCAACATGGATACTTAATATTAATTATAAATGCTTGGCTGGTAGCTCAGGCTTATTACTAGCTAGTTCCTACAACTTAAATTAACCCATTTCTATTAATCTATGTGCTGCCATATGGTTTGTGGCTTTACCTGTCCTCCAGCATGTCTTGCTCCCTCTGTGTCTCCTGGCAACTCCTCTGATTCCACCCTTCTTTTTCCCAGAATTCTATTCTGGCTCTCCCACCCAATCTCTTTCTACCTCGTTATAGGCCAGTCAGCTCTTTATTAACCAATGAGAGTAATACATATTTACAATACAAAGATTGTTCCACAGCAAAACATGATCATTCTTTCCCATCTTTGGTCTCTACTTGGACTTCACCCTCTAATGAGTCCTTTGTTGGCCACCTATTTAAACAGCAGCCCTTCCCATGTCTTAGACTTCTTACTTTTTCCTCACAGCTTTATTGCCATACCACATGCTCTGTAACTGAACTGTGAGGTAGGGATTTCTCCTTTCTTCTCTGCATCCTCAGATCCTAGATCAATCACTGGCACATGGTGGATGGGCAATAACTATGTTGAGAAGGACTCCTAGTGGCAAGGAGTCGAACAGACAGGATGCAATCACTGGTTGGACAGGAGACAGTGAGTAGAAGGGTGTGGGGAAGGGGTAAAGGAGGCTGGCCAGGTGTGTTAGTCTGCTTTTCTCTTGCTGTGATAAAATACCATGACCAGAAGAGACTTATGGGGGAGAGTTTATAGTTCCAGAGGAAGAGTCCATGATGGTAGGGAGAGCATGGCATGAAGCATGAGAGAGCACATTTCCTACCACACACAGAAAGCAGAGAGAGCCAGTTATAAGTGGGGTGAGCCTGTAACCCTCAAAGCCCACTCCAGTGATGTATTTCCTCCCAACAAGGTGCCATATCCTAAAAGTTCCATAGCCTCCCCTAACACCACTACCACCTGGAGTCCAAGTGTTCGAACCCAGGGCCTGTGGGGGACGTTCTCATTCACACCACCATGTCACATTTCTAGGTAGAGTAACTGGGTGGAGTGTCGCGCATGAGACAGGAAGCCACACAGAAGGGAGAGAAGCAGTGTGGGAGGTGGGCACAGAACAAACCCAAGGCACCTGCTGAGCAGCTAGCAAAAGCTGCAGGAAGGCTGGAGAATGCTTTGGGATGGAGGAAGAGACTTAGCTTTACTCTTTCAAATGATATTTATTGTGCTGTTAATTTTGTCCAGACACTATGCCAGGCACAGTGGACATAAAGATAAGCGATCTGAGGGAAGTCATGCAGAGAGATAATATAATCCGTAAAATCACAATCACTGCCACAGTTGATAGCCTGCATCACTGAGTGAGCAGGAAACAGGCACCCTTGTAGACTGTGGTGGGGGTGGAGCTTAGACTTGCTAGCACCTTTCTAGAAAAGATTTGGTAGTGTGCATGTAAGAAGCTTAGACTATTACCCATCATGACCCTTCTAGCTATTGACTTGATGGTCATCATAGATAACTCTGGGGGGGGGGGGGGGGGGGGAGAGAGAGAGAGAGAACAAATTGTGTATATTTTGACTTGTTTTGCTTTATACTGGAGAGGTGACGTGTGTTGAAAGCCCCTCAAACTGCACATCCATAGAATTGTCCCTGTGGTGACCTGTCATAGCTCCCTGGAAAGGCCCCTCTCATAAGATGTTATTTGACCTCATTCAACTTTGGGGGTCAAGAACAATTGACAGAAATGTTTTGACCGTGTAGCTGTCTAAGACCGTGATAGCTACTGGGACAAACATGAGCTCGACCAGACATTACAAAGAAGAGCTTGGGAAGGAAATGCTCACAGGGAGTTTTGAAGAGCTCCAACATATGTCTGGTGATCTAGAAGTCCATGTGCATGTACAGAATTGAATGTGCGGTGGAGAGACCCCAACTGTGATGCCTCACCTCTGGCTCACCTGCAACACACACGGAAAGTTACAAAGTTCTGGGGCATTCAAAGTGTACCCAATATCCAAGCCTTTGGAAGCCTATGTGAGACACAAGACTTGACTTTTCAGGAATTTGAGGAAGTCAACCTTCCCTTGGTCAACTGAGCGGAGGCTTTAGTCAGGACAAGGGGTATGTAACTTACAGAACTGATCTGGAAAGGTTACTTGACAAATAGCAATAACATCAAAAGATGTTGGCATTCTGGGTGCATCATTTTCATATCCAATTTTTCAATGTCTTGGCATGGACTTCTTTTTAGGGCAGTAAAATATTCTGGAGGTAGCTCATGGTAATATTATCCAATCTATGAACATTAAAATCCATCACATTACACTACACATGCTCTTAAAGTGTGGAGAGTGGGCTGGGGAGATGGCTCAGGGGGTAAGAGCCCTTGCTGTACAAGCCTGAAGACCTGAGTTCAATCCTAGAAATCCACAGTGGAAGAAGAGAATGGACTCCCAAAAGTTAACATGTGTAATCCCTCACTTATGCACATATCATATACATACATACACACAAAAATAGTAATAAAATGAAAATGTTTAGATGTAATCAACTAATGTAAACATGTTCAAGGAATAAAGGAAACCATGTCTGCAGAGTTAAACAAAAGCACGAAACTGACATCTCATCAAATAGAGAATATCAATAACAAGAGAGAACTTGTGTAAAAGATGAAATTTTAAAATGGAGTTCAAATGCCCTTCCCCTCTCAAGCTTGCAGCCCACAGCTCCATTCTCCTGGAATGTGACAGAGATGACAGACCAGGACCAGAGTTGGCCATCACAGGCATCATGGTTACTTCCTGCTGCCTCCTACTTCACCCTCCTTGGGGAAGCTGGCACCATACCTAAGACACTCAAGTAAACCTTATGGAGAAGGCCATGTGAAAAGGGACTGGCCTCCTGCCCGAAACCAGTCAATAACTGAATGAAGCCTCCTTCCCACGGCCAGTTAAGTGGGTCACCTGGTGAGCAGGTCCTCCAGCTCCAGCCAAGCCAGAGAAGATCAGGAGAACCACTCAGACAGAGCCACCCACTCCGTCTACACTCAGCTCCTGACTGACCCTCACACATGTTTGTTGAAGTCATGTTTGTTGGTCCTGAATCAGCTAGAGCTTGGAATGATTTGTTATGCAAAAATCATCACTAATACAAGCTAAGAGGAAAAATCCTCTAGACAATCAAAGGACAGAATTAAATAGGAAAACATTACCACACTGCTAATTGTGTTTTAATGCAAGGAAGAATTTCACTCCATCTGAACGGCTCACCATGGAATACTTACCATTTTAAAACTCTCTGATGCTCATCACCTGGAGATTTCAAGACGGATGGCAACTGACTGGAGGTGATGAATGTGGTTCTCTGGTACCTGGAGGAACTTTTCTAGAGATGCCCTTTGAGTTCAAAGTCACTCAGTTTGATACCATCTCCACCATCTGTTTTCCAGAAAGATTGTAAAGTAGTCTGGATTGTGAAATAGATAGATAAAGATTAAAAAACTAAAAGTAAGCCAGGGGCAGTGGTATGTGCCTATAATCCCATCACTCAAGAGGTTGAGGCAAGGGGATCGATTGAGTCCATAGACAGACGTTGAAGGCTAGCCTGCGTGACACAGGAAAGCCAGTCTCAAAATTAATAAATTAAAATTCATGTAGGGAGCGCACTCCTTATAAGCCACTGGCTAACTTCGGTTAGCAACCTGCTGGTTTAGACTATATTTCCCACCCCCAAGTTGATCATCTCAGTGCTTCCGTTAGAAGCTAAACATGGGCAGGTGATCCTAGGAGGTGGATGTGAGGTGGTCAGGGCCCTCTTTCTTGGACAGCTGCTAGTCTCACTGTCGTTCACAGGGGCTGCCTTGTGATGGGTGCCCTAAAGTTAAGCTGTTAGTTAAGCAGTCTCTGGGCTCACTCCTCTGGAAGATGGAGGAGGCACTTTTGACTCATCAACTCTCCCAACTGAGACTAACAGCTGAGTCACCCCTAACAAGAGTCAACTAAATCCCAAGGCTTCTTACCCATCAACTGGGCATCCTCCTCCACACCTGTATGGGATAGAAACACCCTAGCTGCCAGACCAGCATTTTTGATCCATAAACCCATCCCCACACCTTGCCTCAGCCTTCCTAGGAAGATCCACTAAGATGTTATGGGCATTTGAAGAGTTATGTGAGGTCTAGATTTGTGGTGATACCAATTGACCATCTCGGTCACAAATGTTTCTAAGAAATGAAATCTGAGGTCTCATTGCAACACCTAGAAAACGCAACTGATCAGTTTCCTCCAACATTTCACTAACTACTGGATTCTCAGATTCCAATGCCTTGAGAACTGCAATCAAAGGTGTGGGACCAGCCACTATGGAGAAAGGAGGAGGGCTCTCGCACATTCATCAACACACGGCTGAGGCAAACGTGGAAAGACAGCACCTGATGCTCTTCACAGCTCAGGTCCCTGCTTAATTCTGACCATGTCCCTAGGCTGGGTGTCAGGCAGCTGAAAGATGATCAGTGAGCACTAGAATTAGACCTGCTGTGATGATAATGAAGAACCGCCAGTGGGCTCGCTGGAAGGCAATTTAGATCTACATAATTATGACTTAATCCCTCACCCTGTGACATCAAAAAGGTCCCTACCAAGTGCACACTGCCTGGTTTTGTGCCACAAAGAGTACAGCTGTGTTCTCTTGTCCCCTTTTGTGTGTCACGCTCACACTGGCCATGATAGCTTTATTAAATGGTGTGACCTGACCTGCTTCTTGCACACATAACTCTCCTAATCATAACTGCAAAGTAGCTGAAAAGAAATTGGGCACTGCATCTAAAACATCAGATTAACTGCTGTGGATGGGGAGGGTGTCAACAGGGATGGGGGTGGCTGGGACAAGCCCAGCTCTTTTGTGGGAGCAATGGAAGTTGCTGCCTTCAGCAGTCAGAGGTCAAGGAGTCCGCAAGGCTGTCTTCAGAACATAGTGCTGTCTCTTCGGACAGGAGTCATGGCAGAGGATGGCCATGCACACACAGCAGGTTCAAGGAGGGCCAAGGAGAATTCATGTTGAAGAAGTGATGCTCCTGGTCCTCTGCCCTCCAAGAGAGACCAGACACGGGCAGTGAATATTATAGAACTTCTTGGTAAGTTTCCCATTCCCTGCAGCTTAAATATCACAAATGTCCAAGCCAGGTGCCATGCCAAGGTTGTTCCTAGAGATTTTAGGGATGGATTGAGTCCAGATTCTGGCACCACTAAAACAAGGCAGACAGCCACTCATCTCAATACGCCAATTGAAGGGATGAATGAAGGCAAAAAGCAATATGGACACATTGGGGAAAGGACCAAATGAAGCAATCTAATGACCCCCACGTCTTCTGGGTACTGAGATGAAGTTCAGGCTGAAACACAGGGGAGCAATATGCATAACGCATAACCAAGTAGTCCTGGAAAGGCATGGCCCTGCCCATATTGATCCAAACTTCTGTCAGCTCCACTCTATGCCGCAAGGTGGTTCAACACGTTGCTACCCCAACTGTAGTCCAATAAATCTTCGCACCGCTAATTGCTGAGGATGCAATCTTATTTTCTTGGATAATTGTCCTCATCTAGAGGGAAAGGCAGTCTGTTCTGGGAGGGTTTCCTGGCATTCAAGGTGACTTAAGAGGAAAGATTAAGGACCACAATTTATCTCTGTACCTTCGGCCAAAGCACAGACATAAAATACAGGCAGAGATGTCATGCTGGGCTTTGATCCTGTCTTAGTTACCTTGCATGCCCAAGACAATGCTGTTCAGCAAAAGCAGCTGCTTCTAAATTCTGATTTCAATGTTTTCTGTTATGAAACATAGAGGTGTTATGAGGTCACAGGTATGCAGGGAGCGATAGAGATTATGTTCAAGCTTGGGGCAGAGAAATGTGGAAAAGGCCAAGGATGGTTTCAGAAGTGCATGGCATTTGGGCTTGACCAAAAGCATGGTGCTATGGGTTCAACTGAATCTCCTAGCATGTATATACTGAAATGATATCCCCTTGGTACTCAGGACATCATTTAGGAAGGTCAGCTTGATGGGGCTGAGAATCACTGTGGAAACAGACCTAAGGGCAGCTCCTGAGAGATTTTCTAGATTGGGTTCATTGAGATGGGAAGACCCACCGTAAATGTGAGTAGCAGTCTTCCAGGAGCTGGAGTCTGAGGAGAACTGATCAGTAGTGGCATTCATCCCCTTCGGCTTCCTGCTCCCACTGCCATACCTCCGAAGCCAGGACTGGATCTTAGTCCCACACCGAGCCAAATAAACCCTTCCTTCCTGACATGGCTTTTGTCTGGTGTGGCCAGGAAGCAATGAGAAATACCTCAGAACATGGTCTTATTTGGAGATTGGACACTGTAGCAGTGTGGATGAGAGTATGCCTCCCCCAACTCTGGCACCTTGGCATCTGACGAAAAAGCAGAAGCAGGAAAGCCATCTTACTTGGCCCTCACCCTCTGATCAGAAGCAGGCCATCAAACAGAGATCACTCTCTACCTTCTCTCTCTACCATCCCTTTGAAGAACTTAATGAGACAGGTGTCATGCCTAATGGTGGAGAGAAGGAATTTCATACACACCTGGATGTCTAAAAGAATCTATGCAAGCAGGCCCTGCTGAGTTCCACACACACCCCAGTTTATTACCCTCAGATCTTACTCTTCTCCAAGTCATAGCTGTGCACAATGGTCCACAAACATTTTCATACATACATTTCCCCGTTTGTTTATGGAGGCACTCTTGTCACATAAATATAAGTGATGCAAGATTAAAATAGTTGTTAAATTTTAATATATATTCTCAAATTATTTGAGAGTTTCACACATGCCTACTATGTATTTTGTTCATACTCGCTCCTCCTCTCAAATTCACCTCACTGCTCATCCTCCCCTCCCAACTTGAAGTTGATGTGGAGAAGCTGGAATGTCCAGAGGCTAACAACCTTATCTTGGGCTAGCTTTAGCTAGGAATAAATAGCCATTCCTTGCCCACCTCTGTGTCGGAACTAAATATCCTGTGACTAATACATAAAAACCTTTTGGGATGTATTAACTTAGCAGACCACTGGCTTCCCTAGCCCAAAAGCTAACAACTCCATCAGACAGAATCTCAGGCCTATAGAAAAGCCTCCCCCATTTTGCTGTAACAACCTCTCTGATCTACCCACCAATGTATTCTAAACTCCTCTTGATTTATGGCTTTCTTAATTCTGTAAAACTGCTTCCACATTGGAACATGGGGTCTGGGCTAACCCAAGTCTGTTCCTGGGCCCTGCTCACCCAAGTGGCCTTTCCTACTCCCTTACAATGAGAGCTTTGCTTTTTGTATTGACAGACTCAGCAGAGTTTGCAAGTCAGGAACAAGGGAGAGGGTTAGCTCAGCTTAATGCAGTGTTCTGAGCTTGGAGACTGGGAACATGCATGATCAGCTTTAAGGAGAAGATGGACATCCTGGGGGATTTTAAGGAGGTCTTTTGCACATGCTGACTTTGAGGTGTCTGTTAGGCCCCAAGCAGAGGCGTCTGATGAGCAGCTGAACCTGGACAAAAGTATAGCATCATTTGTCTCAGAGAGAAGCAGCATTTGGAAGCTACACAGAACACATCAGTTCTACTCTGCAGGAAGTGTAATTCAAGGGGAAGAGACGCTCTGTTGGCCTGTGTGGCAAGCTATTCAAATGTGTGGCTTCTCTGATATTTCAAATACTGCTAACAAGGAGACAGAAACTAGCCAGATAGCTTTAGAGTGGGGGGTCCCCAAATTAAACAGTTTTCCCTTGGTCCTAATATGGCAGGAAATGCCAGAGGTCCTCTGGTTCCTGGTCTATCCTGGAAACTGTACACCAGGATGTGACCAAAACTGAGAAGAGGTACCCACACCTCCTGGATAAACCAACTGGATCATGCTGCTCATCCCCTGCCCATATGTCACTCGGGTTTGTACAGAGCCCTAGGAACAGCCTAGGGTCCAATGGCATCCCCTTTCCAGGGCCCCATTCAGACTACACAGGCGCGCTCTGTTTTCTTACTCTTAATCTCCCATCCCAGATCTAGAAGAAGACTCCTCCCTGAACCTATCTTCTCATTGTTGTAAATTCCATTCTTCAAATTCAAGGGGCAAGAAGCCAGAGGCCACTGACCCAGTGGAAGTTCTGTGTGACCACGGGCACCCAGTGCTTCAACCCCCATGAGGTACAGCTCCCTTGAGACAAGAGAAAAACCCATTGAGCTCAAAGACCCTCTGTTTTCCCCGCTCATCGTTATAAGCAAAGAAAAGGCCTGATCACTTGCAAAAACTGAACTGTGCCTTTAATGAGTTGTCTGTCTCTCTCTGGAAGGATAAAAGAATGCAAAAAGTGTTGGTTGTCCTGAAAAGTCTGGACCCAAAAAATAAAAGCAGTGTCTGCAGCAGGTGATCCTCTGAGCCACTCTCCCCCAGTGGAAGCGGAAATGGAAAGCTCTAAGTTGAAAGCAGCTCCTGGCTTTCTTTGGAGAGTTAATTAGCTGGAGAGTCAGAGCTCTGGGCTAGAGAGGAAGCTAGATCATCAAAGCATTTTTAATTGATGCATCCGGAGAAAGGACAAAAGCTGCGGCCTCCTGCAGACCTGGATGCTTTTAGCTCCACAAGTCCTTTCTTTTAAGCGGCATAGGAGAAGCCTTGGGGAAGTAAAGTAGTCTGGGAAGCAAAGGGTCCCAGAACATGACTAACTCAGACCCTACCACAACTGTCTCAGTGCTTAAGTGTTCATGAAGCCAGGTACGGCTGAATTATATATGACCCCTCGGCACCAAAGCTTGTCAAGCCAAACAACTGTGAATAATCCCACAAGAATGGCCTGTTACTGAAACTACTCACTGTTTCAGAGCAATCCAATGAAATGAAATGGGAACCATGCGTAACTTGAAATATTCCAATGGCCCCATTCAAAAGGTAAAAAGAAACTCAAATTATGTTTAACTATAATCTGATTTGGCTAAATATATGCAAAGTCTTATTGTATCTACACAAAGCTTTAAATTACTGAAGCATTTTGCATTGTTGTATTGTCTTCATAACCCAGGATGCGTTTTATCCCTAAAGTGTATGTCAGTCATATTAACCACATTTTGGGTAGTGATGGCTATGAGTGGCCCACAGCCACCTACTACACAAACGTGGCACTTTAGCCTTATGTTAAAGTCGCGCTGTGTGAAAGCCGGTTCAGGGAAAGCTGTGGCCTCCTAGCTGGAAGAATGGAATCCACCTTGACATGGAGACATGCCTTGTCTCCCAGTTGGACCTGTCAGCCTCCTGGCCAAGAGACCACGCCCTCAGGAAGGCAGGCACACCTTAAGCCTGTTAAAGCGTGTGTGTGTGGGGGGGGGGGGATAATTAGGCCTTTAATGAGATAATGTGCTTTTCCTTCCCAGAATTCCCACCTCCTCAGCTAGTCCCTATGAGCTGCCACAGGTTCTATTGTGTTTACTTAACTTTTTCTTCTTTTTTGTTTCTTTCTTTCAGATGCTGGCCAGAGACTAAGTATGATTTTTCTGGTATTTCGGCTTCCACCTCTTTCTCTCAAGCTCCCCTCCCCCATGTACCTGCAAGCCCACCACGAGAATGACTGCCGTGCTGCTTAACTCAAATAACTGGCCTGGCCTTTTCTCTTCCTCTATCCATCCATCCTCCTCCTCCTCCTCCTCCTCCTCCTCCTCCTCCTCCTCTTCCTCCTCCTCTTCCTCCTCCTCCTCCAGGCAGCTGCTGGGATTACAGCTGCCCTGCCCTGTTTTGTTTGGTTATGGTTTTGGTTTTTATGCTACAGAAAGAGTGTTTCCTGGAGCTTTCTTGTGAATTCATTCTTAAATTCTTTTATTAAGTGTCTTCAGATTTCTATTGCTGTGAAGAGACACCATGACCATGGCAACTCTTAAAAAGGAAAACATTTAATTGAGGGGGCTCACTTACAGTTCAGACGTTCAGTCCATTGATGGGGAGCATGGTGGCATGCAGGCAGATGTGGTGCTGGAGAAGTAGCTGAGAGTCCTACATCTGTCAGGCAACAGGAAGTCAACTGAGATATTGGGTGGTATCCAGAGCATAGGAAACCTCAAAGTCCGCCCACACAGTGACACACTTCTTCCAATGAGGCCATACACACTCCAACAAAGCCACATCTCCTAATAGTGCCACCTCCTATGAGATTATGGGGGCCAATATCATTTGAACTACCCCATTAAAGAAACTAAGAACCCCAAGAGGAGATCCTGATTCTCCTGTAATAGTAACACAGAAACTCAGGCAGCATGCCCCAAAACTTCTGGTACATCAAGTGATTTGTGTTGATTAGTTCTCTAGTTAAAGGATTCAGCCTCACCTTCAAAATGGGTGGTGTGTTGCTTCTAGTGGAAGTTTTCAACAAAATGGGCTCAGCAGAGTTTATCTGAGCAAAGAATGACTCATGAATCCAAGAGCAAAGACTGTGGGAGTGTGAGCTGGTCTGGAAGGGCAGACACAGGGTTCAAGAAGATGATGGGAACTTTGAGATGTTTTAGGAAAGGGGAACAAAGGAGGTGGCTGGGGTCTGCATAGCTGACAGAGTGGTGAGAGTCAGGCTGACAAGGAACAGTGTCTCAATTCTGCTTCTGTAAGGGCTTCCGGGGAACATCATGCTGGGAGCAACGAGCCAGGGGCACCGAGGTAAAAGTATTTACCAGACTAGAATTGATATAAAATGTTTAATAAAGAATAGACAATGGACAGAAGCATAGTAATCAAGTTCACAGAGAGAATCACACCCCTGAGAGGGAATTGGGATCCTTTTATGGCAGTTACTTCCCTCCTGGGCCAATTGTGGGGAGTCATATTTGAAAATAGAAGTGGGGGTAATTTCTTGTTGGGTAGTAAACTTTATAATATCATTTGTCTTTTCTGAAACTGGCCATTTGGAGTGAGGCACCAGGGGTTGGGGTGAGACACCAGGGGTCATTAGGAATTAGACTTTAATTATTTATGGAGGGTATCACAAGTCACTGGGTCAGGCTCTAAGCAGTTGGGGTCCCGTTGTTAGAAAGTGGGACATTTGGCCTCTATTTATTTATTTTGACCTTTTGTCTCCAAAGGAGACATTGTCATCACTCTAGGGAACAATCTGGTACCTATGAGATGAGTCCTCTTCCAGGGTGCAGTCTCCCCATCGAGAGTGATTCATTTGGGGAGTAATCCCATCATGATCTGTCCTCTGAGGTACATTGTTACTTGAGTTCTCTATGGTTTTTGTCAGAGAGATGTTCACTGATCAGCCTCATCATTCACAGAATCCAAGGTCACTGCAGAAAAAATGATTCAGACCAAAAAGGGAGAAAGAGGCAAACATAGAGTCTAAGAGAGACAAAAGAGAGTCAGCTAGTGTGGTGGTTTGGATGAGGATGGCCCCCATAGGCTCATATATTTGATGCTGGGTGCTCAGTTGGTGGAAATGTTTGGGAAGGAGTAGAAGGTATAGCCTTGTTGGAGGAGGTGTGTTTCTGGGGGTGGGCTTTGAGGTTTCAAAAGATTCATGCTGTCCTGAGGGTGTTCTCTCTGCTTCTTGCTGTGGATCAAGATGTGAGCACTCAGCTACTGCTCCAGCACCATGCCTGCCTCCTTGCCACTGTGTTCCCCACCATGATGGACTCTACTCCCACTGGACCTGTAACTCCAAATGAACCCTCCTTTCTATAAGTTGCCTAGGCCAAGGTGTTTAATCACAGCAACAGAAAAATAATTAAGACAGCTGGGCTGGTAAGCAATGCTGTTGTTCTATGGAGCATATATGTGTCATATGTGAAGTCCTCAGTTCGATCTGCAGCATAGTAAAGCATGAAAGTGAAATAAAGGATAGGAGGGGAAAGATAGTGGAGATCTGAGAGCTGGTCATGATCTACAGACTGGGTAAGGGGATAGATAGCCTTCTCTCCAGCCCCTTTTACTTCAGCTGGTTGAAAATGCAGCCCTGGTTTATACTTTCTGCCTACCTTTCCTCTAACTTAGCCACCTTATTAGAGTGCATGTGTAGGCCCACACATGACTTATGCTCATGTTTCTATCATGTGCTGTCCTTATGCTATCACCATCACACATCTTTGAACATAGGCACTGGTCAGCTTTAGGTGAGTCGAATGACAAAAATCTGGTATACTTTGTAAAAGAATTCAAAGCCTCAAAGAACACAGACCATGGATAAATTTATTGCTACTTGAACAAGAGGTAGTCAGGGATCATACTGAAAGGGGCCAAACTGGGAGAAATGTAGACAAGGTGTAGTCTACAGACTCACGAAGAGACCGTGGGATGTCTGAGACTAATATTATCTCATTTTCATGCTGGAGAGCCTGAGCACAGGATGACTGCCTTTTGTTGATAGACGCCTATTTGATCTCACAAAGAAAAAACAGAGGGAGAGAAGTATCCCCATGGCTCCCTCCGAAATCACTCTGCATTTCACAGAGAAAGCTCTCTAGATTACAAATGAGAGATGAATAGGAAGTGATTAACTGTCCCAGAGTAGGAGGAAGAAAGGCAAAATAGCTTAAGTAACCATTTAACCACTGGAAATATCCAAAGGCAGTTACCACCAAGGGGATGATGAAAGACCTAAGCCAGCCTTTGGCCTAAACAAAGGCAGCCATCTTCAGAATCCCAGCCTGCCTCCTGTGGACCCCAAACCCATCCTGTGACTAAGGAGGCTAGTGATTGTGAGGAGCTTAGATGCTACATTCCTAAACCAGAGGGAGGAAATATGCCTTTGAGGAACATACACTTATATCAGGGAAACCTCCCAATCCTGAACTTGTAGTATAATTTCTCCTGAGCTTCCTTGACCAAACTCAAAACTCTTTGAACCACAAAGCATAGGCAGCCGATGAAAAAGCACACACACACACACACACACACACACACCCGTTCAGAGAAAACAAAATGAAGAGTCACAGCAAATGAATGGGGAGAGCTTAGTGTCTACATGCTTCAAGAACAAAGGAGGGCTAGACAGATTGTTCAGCAGTTAATTGTGCAAGTCCCAGCACCCATGTAAAAAGGGGGTGTGGTGGCAGGAGTTCCTGTAACCCCAGTGCTTTGGGGACAGAGAAGGAGAATCAAGTGAGTCTACTGCTCACCAGCCTTGATCCAGGCTCTGTGAGACAAGTCTCAAAGGAAGAAGGCAGAGAGCCATAGCAAGACACCGGAGGGCCTCCTCAGACTTGCAGGTGCAGACACAGGCTTTAGCTTTTGCCTCCCTAGTTAGGGAATCCTGAGGAAATTTTAACTCTTGGAGACCTATTGTTTAGGGACAGTAGGCCAGTAGGGTAGCACCTCTGATTTATTTTCAGGGGAAACCCATGAAATAATTTACAGTTCCATGAAGTTTTTAAGACAAATACTTGACATAACTTGAAAGAGGACGATGTTGTTGTTTGGGCTCACATCTTTAGAGAACTCAGTACGTGGGGTCCTTAGACTCCTGGTGGGACAGAATGCCACGGTGGCAGGAGATATTTATCCTGTGGTGGAATGGGAGGCTATAGATTATTTATATAAGGTAGATGATATAGATGCGTACGGAGGTAATGCAAAAAAAATTTTTTTTGAGACAAGGTCTCACTAATGTAGCCTTGACTTACCTGGAAATGACTATGTGGGCCAGGTTAGCCTTAAACTCATACAGTCATAAAGACTCACCTGCTTCTGTCTCCTGAGTGCTACCACACCAATCAAATTTTATTCATTTATGTACATACATACATATTTATATGTGTGGCTGTTTGGCTTACATGTATGTCTGTGTACCACATACATGCCTGGTACCTGCGGAAGTCAGAAAAGATCATTGGCTCTCCTGAGACTGGAGTTACATATGACTGTAAGCCACTATGTGGGTGCTAGGAATTGAAGCCAGGTCTTCTGGAAGAGCAGCCACTGAGCCATCTCTCCAGGCCCTAGATATTGAGCTAGCTAGATAAATGGTAGGCAAAATAATGATGATGATAGTAGTAGTAGTAGTAGTAGTAATAATAATAATAATCATCATCATCATCATCATCATCATCAAGATATAGCCAGCAAGCATGTCTTTCTCTAGCTAGGCTTCAAAGATTCTTGAACTTCCTAGAATAATGCCACCGTCTGTAGACCAAGCCTTCAATGGATGAACATTCAAACATAGGTGTTTCATATTGAAAATTGTAAAACGTGAAGTCCTACCTTGTCAGAGGAGGGAATGCGGGGGGGTGGTCAGGGGAGAGGAATGAG